>NC_071512.1:47207644-47832644 GCF_027887155.1 Malaclemys terrapin pileata | reverse complement strand
CCTGAAATGCACCATCTTTAGTTCTAGGCTGCTCTTCCAAAATGTATTGGGTCCCTATAATCAGGGCTGTCACATTGCTAAGATGCCAACTTCTTAGCTGGGTGACCTGCCACATGTTAATGTGGAGTGAGAGTTCCTTTACAATGGTGACACAAGTGAATAGATGCTGTGCTGTCCTGACACTGTCTCCTCCAACCTGACAGGCACTGAAATTGACAAAGGTTCTGCTTGCCAAAGCTTCTGGATGGAGACAGACAGAGAGGGCAGCAGATGACCAAACCAAAATACAGCGGAGGTGGTGATCCAATTTTAGTGTATGAGCATTTACAGCATCCCTTCAAAGAGTTTTATACTCTGACATAGGAATTGATCTATCTAGCCCAGTATTCCTGTCTGTGACAGTGGTCAGTATCAGATGCTTTAGAAGAAAGTACAAGAAACCCCATGACAGTTTATGCCCTTAACATTTTTCATCCAATCTAATGGATCTGTGGCTGTCCCTATTAATATTTATTTCTTGGATTTACATTAGAATGAGACATGCCTTAGGGCACACGGGCCAGGTTGTCTATAAGTATCTAATCCAGTTTGGATTCCAGTGAAGCTCTTGGCTCAATAACTGACCTATTTGAATAAGTGAATCTCAGCAGCTGTAGGTCTGCAGCCCCAGTGTCTCCCGTAACAGAGCCCAGACCACGGTAGTTGAGTACTGAGAGGACGTCACTTGTTTTATAGTGGCTATTTGTTTGGCTGCGCTCATCCTGTGTGGCTGCAGCATTGGGCCCTACTTTGACTTACAAGTTTCCTCTTGTGTTTTCTCATACAGTACTGATGAAAATTTATTGATACTCCAGAGGCAGAGGCCACCCTTGACCCTCAGCTGGAGTGTGCTACAGCCTCAAACTGTTGTCAGATGAATGCTGCTTTGCCTCTGGTTGCGCTCTGTAACAAGGCTGGTCTAATGATTTGATACAGCGCAGCCGGTGTAGGTTGGGTCACCTTCTGCAGTTATCAGATACAGTTTATGCTGGAAACTTTTGGTGCAGAGGTGGCAACTTGAGCCCAGCTGTGCCCCTTTGAACATTTCATGGTGGGCCCATTTCTTTGGCCATGCCGCCACCAAATCCCTTGGGCCAGGTGTAACTGTTGGCTACCACAACTCACTTAAGCCCTGGTAGGGCCTTCCTTTGCAATTACACCATGGGCACCTATACCAATTGGGCCTGTTATCATGCATGTAAGCGCTCCTTAGAGGTGCAAAATCATGGAAAAATGAACCCTTTGTATCTGATTTGTATGGTTTATATAGATTACAAATTCGTTGAGGCAAGGACTTTGTCTATGTCCTTTACACTTTTGTACAGAATGCTGTAATTGTAGGAAATAACAGCCTCATGGTAAGAGGACATGTAGAATTTTAAGAGTCTCCGTGATATTACTATAGAAAGGAGAAGGAAAATGTGGATTCTTCACAGCCAAGTGGTACTGACTCAGTTTCAGCTTAATGTTGTCACTTGCCTCAGATTTCACAGGATGGTCTCAATTTTGATAGATCTGGACCCTTCCCTCAGCACCCCCCATCATCAAGTGAACTGAACTCTTCCTATTCATTCTAGAACATCTAAACCAGTCAGAAAATACAACAAATAAAAATATATTTCATGCAAACAGACTCAAAGCACATGGAAATATGTATCATTTCAGCAGCTGGCCATTCCTTCTCCTAGCAACTAAACACGATTTAAAAAAAAGAAAAGTTGGACCGTTACAATATTCACATCCTATTTGCTAAACTAGTTTATGAAAACTATCCAATAATTAGTAGAAAAATGAACCATTTTTATAACAAGAAACTCTGGTTTATTAAAAGCTGGAACTGGTATCCAAAAAAAAAAAAAAAAAAAATTCTTAACATAAGGTTCTTGTTAGCTTTAAAATGCAAGCATAAAAATACTACAGAATTATGTTATGGTATGGATGAAATGTACACTATATAATACATGAAAAGAACCCTGACTAGCTGCTATTATTTTTAATTAGGCTCTATAGCAAATATGGCTTTACCTTCCAATACCAGTTAAAATTTGGGGAGGCTGAAATCTCCAAACTCATGGGACTGGCAATTCTGTTGCTCATGCCTCGGAGCACTAATGCATTTTACATTAGCTCTAAGCATCAGGAAATCCTGGCTCCTGGTGCCAAGAAGTTCAAAACGATAATGACACGTCTGAAAACTAGGATTCTCTGTCCAACTGCCTGTGTCTATGCTAGCAAACAATTCTGACCCTCCTTATTGTAAATGGGACAGAACATTTGTAACAGTACATGCTGTTTCCAATTAGGTTGTCTCCCTATATGGCGGATAATTCCAGGGACAATCATATTGTAAAGCACTCCCAGAAAGAGAATTCTAATTGGAAATCAGAATGTATTTGCCTGCGCCCTGCACAAAGGGCTGTTACCAAGTTTTGGAAGTTGTATTTATTTTTTTCATTTAAATGGGTCCCCGGACTTTAATGCGTTGTGGTTACGAACAAGGACGTTCTACAAATATTTTTTATTTTTAAAATATATTTTATGTATTTTACCATTCCTTTTAGCTGGAAGGAGACCAGATTCAAAGCCTTAAAAACGTACATCTTTGACAGAAGGTTGAAACCCCAGCTTAAGCAATCTAATGTAGCTCAAGGATGCTCAAACTTTCCTCAACCAAGGGCTTCATTGGCAAAGTGACAGGATATTGATGGGGCTATTCCTAGTTTCCCAAAAACAAAGTAGACCGCAGCCATATTCATCTTTAATAGGAGCATGCAGCCATTGGGAATTACTCATAGACTTTAAGGTCAGAAGGGACCATTATGATCATCTGGTCTGACCCCCTGCATGCTGCAGGCCACAAAACCATCCCTACCCGTTCCCTTAACTCTGCTGTTGAAGTCCCCAAATCCTGTGTTTTAGTGACTTCAATTGGCAGAGAACCCTCCTGCTAGCGATCCCTGCCCCTTGCTGCGGAGGAAGGCGAAAAACCTCCAGGGCCTCAGCCAATCTACCCTGGAGGAAAATTCCTTCCCGACCCCAAATATGGCGATCAGTAAGACCCCGAGCATGTAGGCAAGAGTCTCCAGCCTGACCCCTGTTAGCCATTATACTATTTACCTGCCATTGCTTGGTATTCCTTGGCTAATATGTTTTACCATTAAACCATTCCCTCCATAAACTTATCTAACTTAATCTTAAAACCAGACAGGTCCCTCGCCCCCACCGTTTCCCTCGGAAGGCCGTTCCAATATTTCACCCCTCTGACGGTCAGAAACCTTCGTCTAATTTCAAGCCTGAACTTCCCCACGGCCAGTTTATATCCATTTGTTCTCGTGTCCACATTAGTACTAAGCTGGAATAATTCCTCTCCCTCCCTTATATTTATCCCTCTGATATATTTAAAGAGAGCAATCTTTGTCTCCCTCTGACATACCATCTAGATCCCAGATGTTCAAGATCGATAATTGCACCCTGTCATCTCCAAGGGCCATACCTCCATATTAAAGTTGAGAATGGCTGTGAACCACACTCCCTGAGTACGTCTAACCTCCAATCAGAGATGTGATTTCAACTCGTGTAGCACATCCAAGCTAGCTTTAATCGAGCTAGCTTGGGTGTCACAGCAGTGAAGCAGCAGCAGCAGCATGTGCTTCTGCGCAGGCTAGCTGCCCAATTACCCAGGATTCCAGGTGGGCTGGTCCATGGTACTACAGCTTCACTGCAACAGGTACCCAAGCTAGCCATATTAAAGCAAGTCAGGTATGCCTACATGTGCTGCATGCAATCATGCCCCCTGATTGTGGTATAGACATACCCTAAGACTCCAAGGGTTGCACCTGGCTTCCTTTTTCTTCAGTTTCTCCATCACACATGGGCTTTAATAGACATATACATTTTAAAATAAATAAATAAATCACAACAGTCTATCACAAGTGCTTTCACTTTTAAAAAATATATAGTAAAGAAGTCATCACTACGTAAGAAAGATTTTGCAAAACAGTCTTAGCAAAGCCAAGCTTGGGAAGTCATTCAATTGTCAACCATTGTGTGTGCTGGGCTTGCTGACATTTCTGTGGTGAGAATCCCTCCCCCAGTCAAGCTGCAAGGAAGCAGAAGAGGCTAGCACTGAACTGGAGTTCAGTGTCAAAAAGCTATGCAGGTTAGGTTTCAGATAGCAAGGTGTATAAAGGGGAAAAAACCCACATGCTTTCTAAGAGGCTCTCCTTGGGAAAGGAGAGCAATTACGTAGTCCAACTTAACTGTTTCTCAACAGATGATTTTAGGTAGTAATCACAGAATTACCCAAAACAGATTACACCACTGCCCTACATGTTGGGATTTGTTCAGACTTTACATAAAGCTACTAAAGTTATTAGTTATTATTGGGGGAAAAAAAATAAAAGTCAAAAAAGGGTGGAAGCATGTCTCAATAACTTCTTGTAGAAGGGAATTCCACAGGATTATCATACAGCGTATGAAGTATATTCTTCTATTGGAGCGCACTGTCACATATGCCTATCTGTCATAATTTGGCATACATGTCACATAAAATAAAGCCTTTCCTACAGATGCCATGAAGGACAAGGAAGGATCATCTTCTCTGAAATGAGAGTTTTCTTATTTAACCTTGTGAGCAAAGTCAGTCAAGAGATCCAAATTGGAACAGCTTGCTAAGATGACATAGGAGAAAAGGTCAGAATAGAAGGGCAATTTAAACAAATGTCTCCAATAGCTCCAGGAATCTACTAGTCGAGCCAAAAGGCAGACATCTTTCACCCCATCCACAAGATTTTCAAAGCGTATGACATCAGTAATCAAACTGAGTGTTAGCTGGGAAGATTGAGTAAAATCAGGAAACAATCCTGACAGCTGAGAAACTTATTTTTAACAGCTTAAGAATACTGGAAACAATTCTGCTAGTTAATCAAATCCCCTAACGTCTCCTTAGACATTTCCAAACAATGATGCCTGAATAGTGTTTGAATAATTGTCATAACATGTAATGAGTTGTGTGCTCTAGTTTTCTATTCCATTTTTATTGCCTTTGGAAAGCTATCAGGAAATACTATGCGTACATTAATGTGTTAAAATAAATGTATAATTCAAAAGGCAAACTGGATCCTCCAGTGTGACAAAACACCATGAAGTTTTGATCTATGATTTCCATAAACCTGCTTTCTTGATGTAAATCATTCCCCTAAGTATGCTTTTAAAATGTAACCCTATTAAAGCTTGTGTTTTGGAACGGTAAAAAAGTTACTCAAGTTGAAAAAATGTAAATCAAGCATTAAAAAGAAACCTGAATGAGTAATTTTCTGATTACATAAATTCTTTCCAAAAAGAGAGCTTTACCTGCTGGAGAAGGGATGTTGCCCGACTAAGTCTCCATTTTGGAGATGATAATCACTGAAGAAATCTGGACTCACTGCTCCATCGGGGGCTATCATGCCATCTATGAAGAGACGAGAAATGTAGAGGTTGAGAGACAGTGGCATGTTGGGGGTGCCAGAAAAGCAGGCCACACAGCGAGTGCTGCTTTATCCCAGGCACACTCCAATCAGCAATCTGTGTCAGTTTAGGAATCAATGACAAGCAGCAACAAACAAGGCCAGCTCCTGGCTCAATAAGACAAGAAACTCGCCAGGGCCTGAAGCAGACTTCACCATTCACAGCCCAATTCACAGCTCCTGTGATGGGCCACAGCTCAGAGCTGTATCCCTCACATCTTTGCCAGTAGGACTGGAAAAGATGTAGAAGGTCCAATCCTGCCCATTCCATCACAGCAGTGGGACCAGAGAAGAAGTAAATAAAGAGCCAAACACCAACTTCCAGGTCAGTGGAATAAAAATGGCGGGACAACCTATGGCTTGATTCCTCTACCATTACCCTTCCCCACCCTCTTGTTGAGGCTGTTCATGGAGGCAAGTTCATGACATGATTTTCCCCATCTTCCCAGTAGTTTAATGCTTCATAAGACTAGCCTAAATAAAAAATAATTTTCATATGACAGGCTCCTGGGGAACTCTAGGAAATGGACAGTTCCTTAGCTAACAATAATTTCTCTTTGTTCCTTTTACATTCACCACTGGCAAAAGTAGTTGCATGTGTTTATAAAGTCACTAGGACTCCTTAAAGGAATCACAGCCTTACCTGGTTTATAGAAGAGAGCAGGAAATTATGGGCTAAGATTTACTCTCAGTTACACCATCAATGTGTCAAAATCCCCAAATGAGAAACATGTCAGACAAGTCTATGATGAATGGTGACAGTTCCATCACAGAAATGCCACTTGGCAATACAGCCATTCACAGCCACCAAGTTAGACAAAATTCTGAGTGATATTAAGAGCAGCACTGCTCTGACTATGACAACCAGAGTTCTTGAAGCACTTCAAGGCTTGTGCTCACCAGTGGCTGGCACAGTTGTTCACCTGTGTGATCAACAAAAAGCAACTTCTGAAGACATGGCAAATATTAAAAATCATTGCTCTCCTGAAACCAGGGGAAAAGCCTACATAATGTTGCAAATTATCGACCCATATCTCCATTGTCTGTGCCATTCAAAGTTCTGAAGCATCTCATCCTTCCCCAGAAACAGACTCGATACTCAGCGTGGAGCAAGCAGGCTTTTGGAAAGGTTGGAGCACCTGCGATCAAGTGCTGTTTTGACAATATTGATCAAAAATTGTCTTCGGAAAAACCTCAAGACAGGAGCCATATTTCTGGATCTGACAGCAGCATATGACATGAGGTGGAACACATGGCTCTTAGTCAAATTGTCAAGAGCATTCCCAGCATGGGTAATCAACATTGTTGATCTTTTCTGCAACAGAGGTTTCCATATGGGAGACAGAGTTCGCGTGTGGAAAAGAAGCCAACAATTTACCACAAGGCTCTGTACTGGCACCGATGCTTTTCAACCTGTTCACAAAATAACCTTCCGCTCACCCTGTCCTGCATGTTCACATATGCAAATGACATTTGCTTAGGCGTCCAAGCAAGGTCATTCCTAGAACTTGATGTCCTAAACTCTGACTTGGGCCAAATACTGTAGTCAGTGGTGTTTACAACCTAGTATCATCAAGACATTTTCGAGTGTGTTCCATCTTCACAATGCCAGAACAGACCAAGAACTGAATATCTTTCTCGATGGACATCGCCTGAAACATGAATTCCACTCAATCTACCTCAAAGCAACCCTAGATACATCTCTCACATATCTCAACCATCTGAGGAAAACTGCAGCTAAGGTGAGGACACTTAACATTCTAAAAATCCCTGGCTGCCACTTCATGGGGAACAAACTTTCAAACTCTCCAATCATCCAGTTTAGTCCTATGTTACTCTGCAGCAGAATACTTTGTTCTGGTCTGACCCCATTCATCCCATGTCAAGTTGGCTGACACACAACTACACTAAAGCCATGCATTGCAACTGGGATGATTCAACCCACACCAGTACCATGGTTCCCTATGTTAAGTAACATCACTCCTCCATACATCTGCCATGAGGATGCTACAGCCTGAATATTAGGGCAAACCCAAGCCTACTGCTATACACAGACCTCTTTGACGAATCCAAGAAAGTGCTTGTGGTCAAAGCATCCACTGTGAGCCAACCTACGCTGCCCAGATTTCTCTGCAATGTCAGTGTGGTGTGAAGAGTGGTTTCTGATGTCAACTGCAGACCAATCTCTTAGGGTACGTCTATACTTACCTCCGGGTCCAGTGGTAAGCAATCGATCTTCTGGGATCGATCCTGGAAGTGTTCGCCGTCGACGCCGGTACTCCTGCTCCGCGAGAGGAGTACGCGGAGTCGACGGGGGAGCCTGCCTGCCGCGTGTGGACCCGCGGTAAGTTCGACCTAAGATACTTCGACTTCAGCTACGTTATTCACGTAGCTGAAGTTGCGTATCTTAGTTCGAAGTGGGGGGTTAGTGTGGACCAGGCCTTATAACTGAACCGACCATGTGTGTACCTGGCTTTGATTTACCACACCATTCATGGGTCCTTCTGAATCAATTTTGAGTAGGGTAGGCCCAATGTGCAGCCAGCCTTCACACCTGAGGCCAACAAGAGGATCCCACATGTGGCTATGGCCAAAGACAGTGTCACACATCACTGACGACTGCCCTCTGACCAGATTGGATGGTGGTCTAAGGTCTCTAAATCTGGCTGATGAGGCTGCTGCAAATTGGCTTAGCAAGCTCTGCACCTGATAAGAAAAAGCTACACAGTGTAACTCCAGAGTCACTCCACTGCTCCAGATTTATTTCAGTTAAAATGAAAGCACTGTTTATCATTATTGCTATTCTTACACTCTTGGTACATTAGTTGTTAATAAAAAGGGCACAGTTCTTTACCTGGTAAGAAGTGCCAGGCTTTATTAGAGAAAACAAGGCTATCTCCATTAAAATATATAGTAACAATGAGAGTCTAAGGCAGCGTTTAAAAGTGAGTCCCCAGCCTTACAGATCAGAAAGCATTCCAATAAAAAAAAAACCCATGGAAGAAACAGATGCACTCTGACTGATACTTTAATAGTTTAACAGACGACAGAGAGATTCCTAATGACTAGGAAGTAACAAATGCCATTCCACTTTAAAGTAAAAGAGATAAGATCCAGGGAATCACAGGCCACTTAGCTTAACCTCTGTGGTTTCAAAGCTACTAAAGTTGCCTAAGCAGGAAGCAGTGGAAAGTTACTTACAGACACACGGGCTTAAAGAGGACGACTCAGGCATTCAAACAAATCTCTTTGCATTACAAATTTACCTGATTTTTTTTTTTTTTTTTTTTTTTTGAAGATAATGTAGCGACAAATGATAAAAGGAATAGAGCTGACACATCTAGATTTCCATGAGACATTTGATGAGGTGCTACAGAGATTCATTTAGAAGATAATAGCGTATGGGAAAGTGATTGAAGACAACATAACAGATTGTAAATGAAAAATGCTAGCCATATCAGACAGCATTTTTAGAAGTGTAAAATGCGGTGGAAGAGTGTACAGCTAATTGCATACATGTGTGTACAGCATGAGAGAAAATAGAACCTGACAAGAAAATATTCTGACAAATAAATAATCCTGTCTTTTCACATTGTTCAGATGGAGGCAAAAGGCCAATGTACCATATAGAGCAGGGGTCAGCAACGTTTGGCACGCGGCTCGCCAGAGTAAGCACCCTGGCGGGCCTGGCCAGTTTATTTACCTACTGACGCAGCAGGTTCGGCCGATCACGGCCCCCACTGGCCGCAGTTCGCAGTCCCGGGCCAATGGGGGGCGGCAAGAAGCTGAGGCCAGCACATCGCTCACCCGCGCCGCTTCCCGCAGCCCCCATTGGCCCTGGACGGCGAACCGTGGTCAGTGGGGGCCGCGATCGGCCCAACTTGCCGCATCAGCAGGTAAATAAACTGGCTCGGCCTGCTAGGGTGCTTACCCTGGCGAGCCGCGTGCCAAACATTGCCGACCCCTGACATAGAGTAAAATATTTCAAAGGAAAACAGATTTAATTATATTAATACTTATATTAAGTCTCTTTATCTCTATTTGAATTATTAAACAAAAAAATAAGATGGAACATAAGCATCTTTGCACTAAAGGTATTTTCAAATTTTAAATATGCAAATTAAGTAATTTCATATTGTAAATATTAAGTTTTATGTTAGACTTTTATCTCAAAACCAGGATTATTAAATATCTAAATACTTTTTTCATCCTTATCAATGGAAAAAGCATTACATTTTAACTTTGATACTGAAGTAACCACGCACTGCTTAAGGTTTCTTCAATCAACCTCACTAGCTTTCAAACCATAAAGCTCAGAGAGTTATGGACAACAAATGCATGAATTTGTAGGAAAATAAAAGTACGGTGTCAGTTGAACAGAATGCTATTACAGGTTAATCAATATCGGTTATTACATATATTCAACCTAAGTTTAGAATGTGTACATTCAAAGCTGAGGGAACACTGAACTCATGGAAAGTTTCTTTAGAGTCTTCTTTAGATTCTGATATAGGCGTAGTCATTTTATGTGATGGTGTTGATGCAGCACCACATTAATAACTCATGTTATTTGTGATTTGAAGAATTCTTCCTGGTTGAGAGAGGAGATGAGTATTTTGTTTCGCCCAATCAGAGACCAGGTCATCCATAAAAGTATCATCCCGAACTTTCATAAATAAGCTGGTTCTGACCGAATGAAGTTTTGATTTTTGAACTTATGAACAAATAGTCCTTCAGAAATCTATATAACTGCAAAAAAAGATTCGAGTTGGTATAATAATCCATAGTCTTTTCAAAGTTATACTGTGTGTACATTGACCACATTTCAAAAATATAAATTTAACAGAGTTCAAGAACACACCCTTAGTGGCCCTTGCCAGAATGAAACTGAAAAGTGAATATGTATTTTGAATATAATCACTTACTCTTCTATCTTAAAAAAAACAACCAAGATTTCTCAAACATCTGCAGAACATATCATTGGAAATCTGCCTTTCCTCCCCTGGTCAAACATCAATTCCAACACAAAAATCTTTGTTCAAATAATGTTACGTCTGTAACACGAATGATTGAAAGCCAGGAAATTGTTCTCACCCACAACTATTTCAGATTTGGGGACAATTTATACCTTCAAGTCAGCGGGACAGCTATGGGTACCCGCATGGCCCCTCAGTATGACAACATTTTCATGGCTGACTTAAAACAACGCTTCCTCAGCTCTCGTCCCCTTACGCCACCCTATACCAGAAACCTACTAATCACTATACTTACATGCCTCCAGCTTTCATCCAGACCACATCACATGATCCATTGTCTACAGCCAAGCTCTAAGATACAATCGCATTTGCTCCGATCCCTCAGACAGAGACAAACACCTACAGAATCTCTATCAAGCGTTCTTAAAACTGCTATACCCATCTGGTGAAGTGAAGAAACAGATTGACAGAGCCAGAAGGGTACCAAGAAGTCACCTACAAGACAGGCCCAACAAAGAAAGTAACAGAACGTCACTAGCCGTCACCTACAGCCCCCAACTAAAACCTCTCCAGCGCATCATCAAGGATCTACAACCTATCTTGCAGGATGATCCCTCACTCTCACAGACCTTGGGAGACAGGCCAGTCCTCACCTACAGACAGCCCCCCAACCTGAAGCAAATACTCACCAGCAACTACACACCACACAACAAAAATGCCAACCCAGGAACCAAACCCCGCTACAAACTACGGTGCCAACTCTGTCCACATATCTATTCAAGGGACACCATCATAGGACCTAACCACATCAGCCACCCCATCCGGGGCTCATTCACCTGCACATCTACCAATGTGATATGTGCCAGCAATGCCCCTCTGCCATGTACACTGGCCAAACCGAACAGTCTCTACGCAAAAGAATAAATGGACACAAATCTGACATCAGGAATCATAACGTTCAAAAACCAGTAGGAGAACACTTCAATCTCTCTGGTCACTCAGTAACAGTGGCAATTCTTCAACAAAAAAACTTCAAAAACAGACTTCAACGTGAAGCTGCAGAACTGGAATTAATTTGAAAACTGGATACCATCAGGCCTGAATAAAAACTGGGAGCGGTTGGGTCATTACAAAACCTAAACTTAATTTCCCTGATACTAATTTCTCCCTACTGTTACTCACACCTTCTTGTCAACTGTCTGTAATGGGTCACTCTCTTACAACTTCAAAAGTTATTTTTCCTCCCTTGGTATCCTGCTGTTAATTGATTTATCTCGTTAGACTGACCTCACACTTGGTAAAGCAACCCCCATCTTTTCATGTATTTATACCTGCTCCTGTATTTTTCACTTCATGCATCCGATGAAGTGGGTTCTAGCCCACGAAAGCTTATGCCGAAATAAATTTGCTAGTCTCTAAGGTGCTAAGGTGTGTGGTTTTTTGTTTTGTTTTTAAGGAAATTCAAAGTTACTGGTCAAACACTGTCCTTAAGTCACATTACTGGGAAAAGAAATGATCCACTGAGACAAGCAAAGGTCTATTATAAAACTCTAGAAAGGGGAGATTACAATGGGCATGCAAAGTACAAAAAGCTTTGCTATAATAAGAGATCCTTGGAACATCCTACCAGGGATCAGCAACCTTTGGCATGTGGCCTGCCAGGATAAGCACCCTGGCGGGCCAGGCCGGTTTATTTACCTGCTGCGTCCGCAGATTCGTCCGATCGTGGTTCCCACTCGCCGCTCCAGGCCAATAGGGGCAACGGGAAGCCGCGGCCAGCACATCCCTTGGCTCAGGCTGCTTCCCGCAGCCCCCTTTGGCCTGGAGCGGCGAGCCGCGGTCAATGGGAAGGTGCTTACCCTGATGGGCTGCGTGCCAAAGGCTGCCGATCCCTGTCCTATGAATTGCTCAAAGAGTTTGTCATATAGGTTCATTGCAATTAGATAAAGTGTTCAAAAAGGAAAAAAGTATCTATAAAGCATGAATATTGCTATGGCTAACATATATAATCAAATCTGTACATCGGCACAATATAGTGCTGACATACTTTGAAAGTAACCATAAAACTGGCATTGGGGGCTTCGATATTTATTTTCTCAATAACTTCAGATAAAATGTATCCAGTTTACAACAGAAAGGTTTTTGGGTTGTCTTTTAAATTGTTTTCCTTCTTGCAAATTCTTCTTGTGATCTGAAACCCAAACTGAGCTCATGCATCAGCAGCAAAGGACTGCATATTTATATAGAAGGTAAGATAACCAGGCTTCCCCTCCCTGCAAGAGCTTTTTCAGGGATATAAATCTTCAGGCTCCAGGGTGTTAGCCAGCCTCTAACTAAAGAGGGTTAGGAAGAAACTTCTCCTGTGGAAAAGTTACTCTAAAACTGCCTCCTGCAGGGTGTCTTGCACCTTCTTCTGAACCAGCTGGCAACAGCCATCACTGGAGACAGCACACTGGACTGGATGGACTGGTCAGATCCAGTCCAGCAATTCCTGTGTTTCTAACTAAACTGCAACTGCAAAATCTTTAGTGATGCGCGAGACAGAAGAGAGTTCATTTAATCTCCCAGAACTTTTGTCTGGGCATTACTGATATGAGTAAAGATTAGAAAGCACTTATTTTTTCTTTAAAACCTCTGACTGCATACACATAGGGACCAGGTCTATTGAGTAAGAAGGTGCCACTTTTACATCATTTTTTGTGACCACAGCCACTCATTTTTAAGTGACAAAATACTTTTTCTTAAGGAAAAAATTATAAAAAATGGAAACCAGAAAGTGTAAAAAGATAGCTTTTAAGCAAGGTTTTACTCAGAAGGAAACCACTGAAATCCTATGATATATTCTCTGTGTAGGACATTTATATCAAATCAGTTATTTGCAGTGTTGTAGCTGTGTTGGTCACAGGATATTAGACAAATGAGAGGGGGTGAGGTAATATCTTTTATTGGATCAACTTCTTTTGGAAACAAGCTTTAGAGTTTATACAAAGCTCTTCTTCAGATCCTGAAGTCAGAATATGATTTTTCTGGCTGCCAGCAAAGCAGGGATCTGCACATCCAGATGGGTTCTTTCTAAGTCTTACATCACCCTCAGAAACAAATATGTCACAGTTGGATCTTAACTGACACACAAGGCAAAACAGAATCCAGCTTCAACTCCCATAGCTGCATTGCTCTAGGAGGTTAACAGGGATAAAAACTTATTTGGTTTCATTTGCAAAGCAAACCAGCTATAGGCACAAGAAGAGGGTGTGAGGCATAACAGAAAATGTGGAAATGGCAGAGGTGCTTAATGACTTTGTTATGGTTTTCATCAAGAAGGTTGGTGGTGATTGGACATCCAACATAGTGAATGCCAGTGAAAATGAGATAGGATCAGAGTCTAAAATAGGGAAAGAACAAGTAAAAAATTACGTTAGATGTCTTCAAATCACCAGGGCCAGATGAAATGCATCCTAGAATACTCAAGGAGTTGACTGAGGAGATATCTGAGCCATTAGTGATTATCTTTGAAAAGCCATGGAAGACGGGAGAGATTCCAGAAGACTGGAAAAGGGCAAATATAGTGCCCATATATAAAAAGGGAAATAAGGACAACCCGGGAAATTACAGACCAGTCAGCTTAACTTCTGTACCCCTAAAGATAATGGAGCAAATAATTAAGCAATCAATTTGCAAACACCTAGAAGATAATAAGGTGATAACAGTCAGCATGGATTTGTCAAGAACAAATTGTGTCAAACCAACCTGATAGCTTTCTTTGACAGGGTAACAAGCCTTGTGGATGTGGGGGGGGGGGGGGGGGGGGAGCAGTAGATGTAGTATATCTTGACTTTAGTAAGGCTTTTGATACTGTCTTGCATGATCTTCTCATAAACAAACTAGGGAAATGCAACCTAGATGGAGCTACTATAAGGTGGGTGCATAACTGGTTTGAAAATTGTTCCCAGAGAGTAATCATCAGTAGTTCACAGTCATGCTGGAAGGGCATAACGAGTGGGGTCCTCCAGGGATTGGTTCTGGGTCCGGTTCTGTTCAATATCTTCAGCAATGATTTAGATAATGGCATAGAGAATACACTTATAAAGTTTGTGGATGATACCAAGCTGGGGAGGGGTTGCAAGTGCTTTGGAGGATAGGATTAAAATTCAAAATGATCTGGACAAACTGGAGAAATGGTCTGAAGTAAATAGGATGAAATTCAAAAAGGACAAATGCAAAGTACTCCACTTAGGAAGGAACAATCAGTTGCACACATACAAAATGGGAAATGACTGCCTAGGAAGGAGTACTGCGGAAAGGGATCTGGGAGTCACAGTGGATCACAAGCTAAATATGAGTCAACGGTGTAATGCTATTGCAAAAAAAGTAAACATTCTGGGATGTATTAGCAGGAGTATATTGTAAGCAAGACATGAGAAGTAATTCTTCTGCTCTACTCTGCGCTGATTAGGTCTCAACTGGAGTGTTGTGTCCAGTTCTGGGCGTCACATTTCAGGAAAGATGTGGACAAATTGGAGAAAGTCCAGAGAAGAGCAATAAAAATGATTAAAGGTCTAGAAAACATGATCTATGAGGGAAGATTGAAAAAATTGGGTTTGTTTAGTCTGGAGAAGAGAAGACTGAGAGGGGACATGATAACAGTTTTCAAGTACGTAAAAGGTTGTTACAAGGAGGGGAAAGAAAAATTGTTCTTCTTAACCTCTGAAGATAGGACAAGAAGCAATGGGCTTAAATTGCAACATGGGCGGTTTAGGTTGGACATTAAGAAAAAACTTCCTGTCAGGGTGGTTAAGCACTGGAATAAATTGCCAAGGGAGGTTGTGGAATCTCCATCATTGGGGATTTTTAAGAGCAGGTTGGACAAACACCTGTCAGGGATGGTCTAGATAATACTTAGTCCTGCCTTGAGTGCAGAGGACTAGTCTAGATGACCCATCGAGGTCCCTTCTAGTTCTAGTTTTCTATAATTCTATAAGATCGGGGCAGTTTTACGCACATATGTATGAGCATGCTGAATAAGCTAGTGTGAAGTAGATAACCTATTTCTCCTACTCTCCACTACATTTTCAAGACCTCCTGTAAAGATCTGCCAGATCATGAATGTGCTGTTCAGAGTTCCGCAATAACACAACACACACTACAACATAACATGAGGTAACATAACCATACCCAGCTAGTGTAAGTCACCACAGCTACACTGCAATCAATCAGCTGAGAATTTGGTCCTATGTACGGATATGTTAAAACAGGAGAAGGTGTGGACACATGCTGAATATATTCTATCATCTTACCTGAATTGTAATAAAGGTCAGGTCTTTCTAGAATATCCCCTTCATGGATGTAGGGCTCAATGCAGTCATCCCCATACAGGTACTGCTCACTCTCGTCCATCTGTCGAGACTCTACCATCTCCAGCCACTGAGAGTTGTGCCATCGGAATTTCTCACTCTGGATCTTCTTAGCCCATTCCTCATCATATTCCTGTAAAAAATGCAAAGCAGGTTTTTGTAGGTAAATGCGAGTGAACTTGATGTTAGTGAAAGACACAAGCTTGACAGTCTCTGAGACTGACGTCCTTTGTTTAACTTGACGTGCATTAACTGTATAAAGCAACATGTTGCAAGTATCATGTGACACATTGGCAAACCAGGTGCCAGCTCTTGCCAAGTCTGTAGGCATCAGCTGAGCACTGACAAATTCATAGCTGGAAGCCACACCAACTCACCTATATATTATTGTTCAAGATAGGTGTTAGACTTGTAGGAATGTGTTTAGTCTCTATAAAATGCTTGTACGTTGCTGCATGCATTAATCTTACTTTTATGTCTGAATCCCATGCTATAAGATAGCTTTACAACTGTAAAAATGCCTACTCTGAATTTGTGAACTTAGGCATGAAGAGGGGCTCCCCACCCACCAAAAAGGACTATCAAGACTAAATAGGCCACTGTAGAAAAACTTTGTTGATTGCACCATCTACCCATGGAGAAGTTGCATGCAGAAGCCCTTGTCCCATAGTGTCAAGGTTGATTCCCAACTCTGGCACTTCGAGTGCAGAAGGTGGGGGCTCCGCAATTTAAAAAAATTAATACTGGCCACTCCAGGCTTGTATTAAACTCCCAAGGTTACAGCTGCTCTCTGGCCTTGGATGGGTAGATGCTGCCACCACCCAAGTGCAAAAAAACCCTTTGGACCCAGGAAGGAGCACTTGGGAATTCCTCCCTGTGGTGTACCCTCCAGTCCTTTCACCCTCTCCCCTCCCATCCTCCCCCCGGGAAGAGCTGAGAAAGGAAATCAGCTGTTAGAATCATAGAATATTAGGGTTGGAAGAGACCTCACGAGATCATCTAGTCCAATCCCCTCCTCAAAGCAGGACCAACACCAACTAAATCATCCCAGCCAATGCTTTGTCAATCCAGGCCTTAACCTCTAAGGAAGGAGATTCCACCACTTCCCTATGTAACCCATTCCAGTGCTTCACCACCCTCCTAGTGAAATAGTGTTTCCTGATATCCAACCTAGACCACCCCCACTGCAACTTGATACCATTGCTTCTTGTTCTGTCATCTGCCACCATTGAGAACAGCTTAGCTCCATCTTCTTTGAAACCTCCTTTAGGTAGTTGAAGGCTGCTATCAAATCCCCCCTCACTCTTCTCTTCTGTAGACTAAATAACCCCAGTTCCCTCAGCCTCTCCTCATAAGTCATGTGCCCCAGTCCCCTAATCATTTTCGTTGCCCTCTGCTGGACTCCCTCCAATTTGTCCACATCCTTTCTGTAGTGGGGGGGGGGACCAAAACTGGACCCAATACTCCAGGTGTGGCCTCACCAGTGTCGAATAGAGGGGAATAATCACTTCCCTCAGTCTGCTCTTACTAATATAGCCCAATATGCCGTTCGCCTTCTTGGCAATGAGGGCACGCTGCTGACTCATATCCAGCTTCTTGTTCACTGTAATCGCCAGGTCCTTTTCTGCAGAACTGATGCTTAGCCAATCAGTCCCCAGCCTATAGCAGTGCATAGGATTCTTTCTTCCTAAATGCAGGACTCTGCACTTGTCCTTGTTGAACCTCTTCAGATTTCTTTTGGCCCAATCCTTCAATTTGTCTAGGTCACTCTGGACCCTATCCCTACCGTCCAGCGTATCTACCTCTCCCCCCAGATAACTAAACAACATACACACAAACCTCTTAGGACACCAAAAATCCAATCCTGTCCAAAAAAAAAAAATACATCTGGAACTTAGCTTTTTGCTAGACAAAAAAAAAATTATTACAAAAATTAAGCATCAAGATAGTTCGAGCTTCAGCTTAAAAGTTACAAGCAAAACAAAAGCACCTGGGGTTAGCACAGAGGAGTCCACGAGCCAATAAGAAATAAATAGAAATAAACCTAATCTCATCTTCCTAGACATTCCCTAATTTACTTACATATCTGGGGTTTCAGATAAGCAATGACCGTTTTTCAGACCTGGCTTAAAGCTTCTCACAGCCTAATTGCTGCCCTGTTCCCCTCTTCCCCGGAGAACCACAACATACACACAAAGGGAAGTTTTTTCCCATTTTTAAAAAGTTCTAGCCCTCCCATTGGGTCTTTTGGTCAGGTACCCGCTCCTTTCCTTTTACCTGTGGGCTTGTTAAATCCTTTACAGGTAAAGCAAGTAGAGAACAGCTACTAAGAGGAATATTATACTAACTGGCTGGGTGTCCATAAAAGGAAGCTGCCCCCAGCCTTCATTTATCACACATAGGTTTGAACTTTGGAGGAAGGACTTATAAAGATGCGCGCAAAAAGAAATAGTTCTCTTTGCTATTTGGATTCTTACAAAGGCTGGAGCTAAGAAACAAAAGCAGAGATCCCCAGGGTCAATGTGGGTTAACCCTAAAATGGACAGATTACAACATCTCTGTCAACTTTTGGAACGAGACTCATTTGTGCTTATAGGTTGCCTGCTTTAACCTGAAAACAACACTCATTTCTTTTTCCTAGTTAATAAATCCTTAGTTTACCAGAGGATTGGCTCCCGGTGTTGTCTTTGGTGGGAAATCTAAGGTACAAATTGAAGTGGGGTAAGTGACTGGTCTTCTGGGACTGGAAGCAACCTGAATATTTTGTGGTATAAATGACCATTTATCACTAAGTCCAGCTTGCCTGGGTGGCAAGATGGACTGGAGTGCCCAAGGGGACTGTGTGTGACTCCATGGTAAGACTGTTACAGTGATCCAGGAGGGTCACATTTGTTATTGGGTTGGTGAAATCTAATTATAAAACATATCACCAGTTTTGGGGGGGTCTCCCCTGGTTTTTGACAGTTTGCCCTGAGGTTAGCACACACAGTCATAAATCACTCCAGGCGGCGTGACATCATATATTATTATTCTTTTTCTCCACAGCAGGTACAGCACAGGTGGCAGCAGTACAAGTTTCCCTTAACCCTCATTGCACCATGTGAAAGAACTTTGTTTAGGAGCAAGACAGTTCAGTCTTCACAGTTTTTGATTAACCTGCTGACAAGGAGCCAGTCATGCCAACTGCAATGGAGATTTTTGTGATTATTATAATAAAAATGTATAAGGCATATTTGCTCAGTGTTCCTGTTTAAAATTGACTAGAAGGGAATTAATTACTGGAAAACAAATAGAGGTTCAAAACATTTTGATAAAAATTACCAATACATATTTTGCTGCACCCTAATTTGTAAGCAATTTTCTGTTTAGCATCCCCGAAGTCTATTCCAATAATTTAAGACTCATTTGCAATCTGTGACCTCACTGTACAACTGCTTTCTATGTTTAATACTGGGTGTCCAACAAAAACAAACAGCAATACTGATTCTAGAAGATGAGTCCAAGATGCAAAGTTCAAGCCTGAATTGAACTTCAAGTTTGGAAGTTTAAGAGCAGCCCTTTATGGAACTGAAGGTCAGTTATTAAATTTGGATCTGGTTCAAATTTTTTTTGAAGTTTGGTGTGTTCAGATTCTGAGCTAAGATTCACGATGCTGAAGTTAGCTGCAAGATAGTGCTGGTTTAGAGGAAGCAACAGAACAGTCTTGTACACGTCTTCCCCTACAGTGTAAAGCTGGCTTTACAAGTGCCCTTTCAATGCCAACATGTTTGTGAGAGACAAAGTAGATGAGGTGATACACCTCTACCTCGATACAACGCTGTCCTCGGGAGCCAAAAAAATCTTACCGCGTTATAGGTGAAATTGTGTTATATTGAACTTGCTTTGATCCACCGCAGTGCGCAGCCCCGCCCCCCTGGAGCACTGCTTTACCACGTTATATCCGAATTCGTGTTATATCGGGTCACGTTATATCGAGGTAACGGTGTATCTATTATTGGACCAACTTCTATTGGTGGAAGGTACAAGCTTTTGAGATGAAGAGTTCTTCTTCTGGTTTGGAAAAAGAAATCATAATAGCTAAGTTAAATCCAAATTGGGACAGATCGCGTCTGTGGTCATTCTTCAGTGATAAGCCGCATGCTGAAACTTGCTAACACTACTGGAAAGAGAGGCCTCGTGGTAGACTCAAGAAATGTGTGTGCGCATTTCCAAAGCCAGCTATCACATCTGTGCACAGGTTCACAGCAGAGTCTAAATGATACACAGTGGTTACCCACCCATCTTAACAGAGGCCTGTCAACTGCAACATACATGCAGCAATAAAAGAAGATAAATAATATTTCATGGCATTCCTTCTCTGAAATGGAAGCATGTCCTAATGAGTCCTCTCCACACTCTAAGAGCCTGATTCACTGATTTCAATAGGTGCTGGATCAGTCTCTAAGGGTACGTCCCAGAGTAGACAATTAGCAATTAGACACCCGCTGCTGACCTATGCCTGCAAGGTGGGAGGGTCCCAGAGCTCGGGCTCCAGCCTGAGCCCAGAAGTCTACACAGCAATGAAACAGCCCCACTGCCCGAGCCCTGCATCAGCTGGCATGGGCCAGCAGTGGGTTTTTCTTTGCTATGTAGACATACCCTAAGAGAAGAGATGTGTTCCTTCCGCCACATCAAGTGGCTCTCTGAAAACAACCAATCAACCTACCTTGAGCCTCTGAGACTTCATGGGGAGTTTATCACTGTGCAACATCAGAACCATTATTCCACTGGAAATGGAGAGGTTAGACCTTTGTTTTACTTGGAAGAATGGCAGTTTGTTTCTCTTGGTATGAGGCCGGACATGGACTTTCCATTCTAATACAACATCAATATAAGCACCTGCCTGCATTAGCCTCTATGGACATATTTGTGGTACAAATTTGCACTTCGTAAAATATACATCTAAGATTTTTATCTGAGTCTGCATGTAAACTAACCACACTGGAATTCTCCTCCACTTGGGGAGCAAGAGATCAGGATTTCAGGTCTTTCACATGGCTTTGTGTGCATATAGCACTGTGGTCACCAGGCTGGATCTCAAAACACTTGCAGTCCCTGATGGCTTCAATCATGAGACCCCAAGACTGCAACCTGAACTCCTGATCGCTGCATAAAAATGCCAGATACTTAGATGAACGAGCACTGGGCTGGGCTGAGTTCTTCCTTCTTTCCCCCCCCCTCACTTTTAATTAAAAGAAAAACTAGAACTAGCAGTGAAAAATAAACTCCTTGGAAAAGGTAAACTCATCTCTAAGAAGATTTATAAACTGACCTGTGAAAAATGAAAGGGTGTAACTTTCAGTGATGACATCTGACCAGCATCTTGGAAACATTTCCTTTGCTGTGTCTGCATGGGCTATCTATTATGTCAGCCCTCAGCATCCTTAAGCTCCTTTCAAGCTTTAGAGAAACACCTTGTAACTGCCAGAGACCACTCTGTAAATCCCAAGAAAACTATTCCCAGAAACGATGATTACAAGAAGGGGAAAAACTAAACAAATAGCAAATCAGATTAATTTGTAGGAGAGTTGAATACTTTTTACACTGGCTTGTTTACTTTCAAAAGGTCCCAAAAGCCATCACCATTGCTCCTAAGTTCCCAATTAGAGATTTAGCAGGGTGCACATAGAAAAATCTAATGCCTTCTAAAGAACATTGATCTTTGGGGAGACTCACTTGCATGATTTTTTAGTTCAATTCCACACTATCATCTGAGCTGACTGACTTCACCATGCTATTTATAAGACGTAACAGGGGAACATGTGGACTTTTATTAATCATCTTAAAGATATCATCAATTTAAATTCCCCCAACCCTGACTACCCCCTTATTGTAGTAAAAAAAGAACATTATAATCTCTTGGTATGCTTCTTTCAGAAGTTCAACACTCCACATGTATTGCAACAAGTTCCATGAGATGAACTACATGCTACCCTATATACTCCTCTTTAAACCTCAGAGTAGACAAAAGCTGGCAGATAACTGGTGAATTAAATTGGCATGGATTTGGTTGTTTCTTGAGTGAACTGTGTGCGTTTTTTAATCATTTAAACCCCACTTTTCCCCACCTGCCATCAGGTAATTTTGGTGCTTTTCTATTATTTTCTAATATTTTCAAAATCAGTTTAAGTCTATTGACTTGGAATTACCATACCAGATAACAGCAAAGGTCCATTTTGTCCAGGATCCGCGTTGGGCAATGGTCATAGATTTTAAAGCCAGAAGGGACCGTTATGATCATTTAGAGAGAAAATTCAGTACCATAAAACTAGAACTGAAGAAGAAAATAGGTAAACTAAAATAAATATCAAGGAAAAGCAACTCCCTGCAAACCCAATAGTCCTAGTGTCTACAATGTCCTTGAAGGGATTAATTTTGAGCCATTAAAAGCCTTCTTTACTTGAAGGGCATCTTCTTTACCCAGTGAATTCCCTCAGAAATGAAATACAAAAACTATGAAGGTTATGGCACAAACCAACAGCCACTAGGATGTTCTAAGTGAAGTCTGTCAGTCTTCTTGAATATCAGACCAGGGGTGAGCAGGGTAAGCAGGGGTGAAGTCTGTCTCTCTGATGTTTTTCAAATGCTGCAAGTTTAGTTATATAATGAGAGGAGTGCTTAGAGGTTGATTTTATTCTCCTCTGAGCCCCCTAGACATCACTATCTTAAGCATTTGGTTTCCATAAATCCTAGAGTGACATGGAAGATATATGGTTTGATTCTACATGGAATGTGCCATCCTTTTTGAAGTCCTACATCCAGTTTTGTTTACTATTGAACCACAGAAACATTATGAAGCGTTAACTGGTCTATTATCAGAGCATGCCTGTTCCCTATCAGGGGTCCCCTTTGTCACTGGCTTCCGTCACACCTTGTATCTGATTAACACACTATAGGATAACATAGAGCTACACAGATCTGTTTTGTGTTCTATCAAGCTGATGGAAAACAGATTTTCCTTTTCACTTTAATGTGGCTGCCCTCTAATTAGGTCTTTAATATGGTTCATTTAATGTGATTCCCTGTACTAAATTAAAACTGCTGTATAGTAAATTGAATCCTTGTTAAGGTTAGGATTGTAGCTGGTAAAGTGACACATTGTGTTGACTGTTGCCTGAATGTACACTTGCTGCAACAAAATGCATAGTCTACATAAATGTTTAGATTAACAGCCGATCAGTCATTGCTTAACAGGATAGAGTTTTTCTGGTTAGCTATCTTTAGTGGCGTTTCTGTCCAGTCCCTAAAACAAACTACCTCCAGCACATAATGGGCCAAATCCTGCCCTCAGTTACATCTGTGTAACTTTCAATAGGCTTGTACAGATGTAACGGAGAGCACAATTAGGCTCACTATTGACAGAAACCAGCTTTTGCCATGGCCTGTAATGTAAAATCAATATAATGTGCAGTAAACGTAAATTAGATGTTGGAAAAAATGCATCCTTAACTGCTTTGTGATGGTCTCCGAAATGGTCCTCTGCAGAATAAAACCACCACAATAAATATTTTCAAAGCAACAGACAAGAGTCCTATATTATATATATATTGCCTCTTAATAAAAAGGAACCGTGTACAAAAAATATAGAGCAATAAAAGATCCCAACTGCTATGGCAACCAGCTCAAAAGGGAGAAGTGTTGTAGTATCTTCTGCCCTGTTTTGTTTTACCTTGTGTTCAAGGAAAACTACTACAATCAGCACTTTAGAGACAAGCCATAAAACTAACAGATCTTATCTGCTAGCAGAAATAATCACTATAGTTAAGCTTGTCTAACAGTTTCTATTCTAACCCCCAATTTTCAGTCCATAACAACTTTCTGCAACATTCACAGCTTTCCAAACTTGATCACTCCCCCAAGGTGGGTGAGTCTATGTGTTATCTAATCCCATACACAGAGTTCAAGCAAACATGATCAGCTGATTTCCTTAGGAGGAGGAAAGAGGAAAAACCAAAATTCCTTCTCCATTATGATATGTCCCAGGCTAAATTCAGAAGGGTGGGGCAGCTGTGACTCACTGTCCATATGTGATGATAGAAATAGGGGTTCTCTAGTGGGTCTAGGTTGGCCTGCCTTATCATCCATATCTTCATCTAGAAGTTGAAAGCCTGTGCTGTTGCATGAATGTAGTTTGTAAAGTAATGTGTAAAAAAGCCAAAAATGGCTGAGAATTTAAAAACTGGACAGAACAGACTAAATCCCACAGATGACTGAACCTGGTGATATTCTAAACAAAAAGAGCTCTGTTTCCACTGCTTCGTTATGACTCCACAGATATTCTAGGCTTCAGAGTGAGGTTTGGAGTTATTGTGTGTGCTGGATTTTTTGTGTGTGTCTGGGTATGCATGTGTTAGAAGAGTTGTGTTGATTTGTGTGGATAGTAGTTGGGAGCACTGGTATGGCAGCTGCTGGTCAAGTTATCCACCATCTATACAGTCTTCCTCTACAACCAATGAAACTGTTGCACACAAAAGAGCTGTAAAGGAGATGATTGGTTGAGTTACCTCTGATATCACAATGGTCCAGGACTCTTGGCATAGCATAGATACATGCCTTATTGTAGCTGGGCAATTCACAGGGCCAAAATGGCTGAGAATTTAAAAACTGGACAATAACAGATCATGAAACCCAGTCATGATTCAATCTCATGATATTCTGAACAAAGAGAGCTCTCAACCATGCTTGTCGCTGTTGCCATCACTTCACACTGCCTCGGTCATTTTAGGCTTCAAAGGATACAAAGAGTGACATTCTTGGAAACTTATTATGTAGCCTGAGAAGCAGGGACACTGGGAGCTGCTGCAGAAAGCAAGCAAAATGATTGTGAAGGCTGCAGCAAAGAGATGAGGGAGTGTTAATGGAGGGTGCGAGGGTATCCCAATCCTTTTTCTGTGCCCTCCCAGCTCTGTTACCCATCTTCACAGCCAGGTGACGGCCTCCCTAGCAAACCACTCTCCATATCCACCACCAAACCAACAGTGGATCATCACAGTGGTTGCAAGCCTAACAATGCACCAGTGGGTCACCGATAAGATTGATTCCAACAGTGAAGCTCTTAGTGTTTCTCCCCAAGCTGGTCCAGCCATTTTTCTTGCCATTTCCTAGCATGTTGGAGGGAGAGAGACATGGAGAAAAGCAGGTGGACTGCCTCGATGAGCGAAGGCAGGAATTCCCCTCCTGCATCCAATACTGCACCCTGTACTGAAAGAGGAGGCCGAGCTGGAACCAAAGCAGCTGACACTAAGATTAATCTCCCTTGAGGCTAAGCTCACACTCTAAGCAAAACCCTCACCAGATCCCTATAGTCTGTGCTTCCTTGCTTCCCAGTGAGATCTCAATGACCTCTTGGAACAGTGGGAATGCTTCTTTTTCTTGTGCAACTCCGACTCAAAATCCCAAAAACACTCTGGAACCATTCCTAAGGCTTTTTAGACTCATTTGGGATCTGACATGGTGGATTGGTCCTTGGTTCAAACAAAGCTGTTAGTGAAACTGACCAGATAACGTGGAAGGGGGAAAACTGAGTGGTCCACAATATGGACCCTAACACTATATTAGTTTGATTTACACAAAAAACTAAAAGTAACCAAGAATAAATAAGAAAACAATTTAACTACATAGCAAGCCCTAATACAGTGAGGAAGAGAAAAGGAGGAGGAGCCTGAAACTTCAGAGACCTCTTTCTTTAGTGATGGAAAAGGAACTGGTATGGGGTGAGCCCACTGATCTTTAAACAGCCCTGATCTGTTTGATGCTATGAGCAAGTATACATGTGGTGCCAATTGCCACTTCTTTCCAAAGGCTTCCAACACAGGTGTCAAGAGTGCATGATCTCCGAAAAGTGGGGTAGCTAAAACAGTCAACGCTCAATGGAAAACTTAGATCTATTAGTCTGAATCTGACAGAATGCACTATACATGCAACTCATCTCAGTCCCCAAACTGAGACAGCCAGTGTGTATCCAGATTATGGGATTAGTATATTAGCTCTTTCACACCAGGACTCAGCACCACATCCAGAAATTTGAAGCTATTCAAGAACAGCCAGAGACTAGTTTTCCTGTTGATGAAAGAGGTCGTTCACATCCTCCAATGCAGACTGCCCATATTACTCCATAGTACATACCGTACTAAAGCAACACATCTGTTTCAATTCACCAATGGCGGAATCAAGCCAAGCTGTATTAAACAAATCAGCACTAGTGTAACATTTCCATAATTTCTGTGACAATTACTTTACAGCAGAAAGCATATTTCCCCCAAGGCTTGCAAGGCCTCTAATTTTCCTCAATGTTGTTTCAATCACACTATGTGCAGCTTCTTGATGACTGAAAAATGTGTTTGTCTCCTTAAAAAGAAATTAGTTTTAAGTATCAAAAATTTCTCTTCCCACATTTATTTTCTGATTTCTCATCATCATAGCAACTTGCTTATGTTAAATACATATGGGCAAAAAGTCTGCACAATTATTTAATTATTTTTTGTTGTTGTGAATTTAGTACTGATGAAGAAAGCTGGCCTGACAATCCTGGAGACTGAAATCTTCTATTACCTGCTACACAGGCACCTTCCAGGCTCTGGCAGTGCAAGCAAAGTGCATAACCAAGTGTGTCTTGATGCTGATCTGGATGGGTGGCTTTATGGGCTGCTCCACCATGGCGTCTGATCTGGGTAGCACATCCCATCAGGACCTCTGATGTTTTGGCCCCTCCAGCCTCATTGCTGCTATTCTTCTCACACTGGTGAAGGATGTACCTCCACCTGACATGGATGCTCAGGACTTCAGAGAAGCCTCCATTCTGAAGCAGAGAAAAGATGATGCCATCATGTGGTGATTCCTCCTGCCCCTCTTGATACGTGGGTCTCTACTGCCCAACCTCTCAAGGAAAATATGGATCAGTGGGTTTCAGCTTTTCTGTACAGGCACCAGGGAGGAAACTGTCTATGTAGGATCTAACACCACTTCTAACTGGCAAAGTAGCAAGTGTCTGAAAAAGAGGGGGACAGAGAGCTCTCCCAATATATACCAGTAAGATCCATTCATCCATTTGTGGCAAGCTTCTGACAATAGAAGGCACTGGGAACTAGGGATAAGTTCCCTGCCATCGGCACACTCCCATGGCTACTGTGGGCTTCCCACAACCTCTTCATCACCAGCTCATCTTGCTGCTACTGTTCCTCTTCTGGATCCAAGGTCTCATTCAGCACTGCCAGCATGCAAGGTGAGCCACTCTCCCACCCACCCTCACAGCACTTTTCCTTTCCTCTCCCTCAGCACTTCACAGGAATTATATCTGAAAACATGTATCAGTAACATTGAAATAAAATCTACAGAACATGGAGTTGTGTTTTCTTGCATCTTTTTTCCTTTTCTGTCTCCTTATTCCCCTCTCCATCCACCAGAACATCCCTTCCATGCCAATGCTAGTTGAAGAGAGAGAAGGGATTTCTTCTCTACACTGTCACTAGGCCTCGTCTGGCTGCCCTGAAACACTAGAGTTGTGCTCTCAAGAACATGGGGAGACATCTTTTAGACTGTAAGCCTCCTCTTAGTTTCCCCACAGTAGAGGAGATTTCTGGGTCATCAGCCCGTGGAGAGTCAGGCCTGGTCTACACTAACGAGATAAGTTGATCTTAGTTACACTAGTTAAGTTACGAATGATACATAAAAAACGGTTACTCACCTTTGTAACTATTGTTCTTCCAGATGTGTTGCTCACATCCATTCCAATTAGGTGTGCGTGCGCCAGGTGCATGGCTGGAGAATTTTTACCCTAGCAACACCCTGTGCGGTTTTGGATAAAAAAAATGGGAGAAAAATGTCCTGGCTGATATGGAAGGCCGACATCACCTTGGGAAGAAAGGCTGGGTGAGGCCAAAGCTGCACCTTATCTTTATGGAAGATCGTGTAAGGTGGTTCCAAGGTAACGGCTCTCAGCTCGGAGACCGCGCCGCGCCGACGTGATAGCGACAAGGAAAGCTGTTTTCCAGGAGAGGTAGTGGTGGGAGCAGATGGCCAGCTGCTCGAACGGGGGGGCCCCTTGAGTCTGGAAAGGACCAGGTTAAGGTCCCACATGGGGACTGGCTGTCGAACCTGGGGGTAAAGACGGTCCAGGCCCTTGAGAAACCTGCCAGCCATGGGATTGGCAAAGACAGAACAGCCATCCACACCTGGGTGAAAAGCCGAGATGGCCGCAGGCTGAACTCTGAGAGAGGATGCCACCAGGCCCTGCTGTTTTAGGTCCAGGAGATACTCCAAAATTAGAGGCACGGGCACCTGGAGAGGGGGCATGTTGCGCTGAGCGCACCAGCACAAAAACCACTTCCACTTAGCCATATATATGACTTGAGTGAAGAGCTTCCTGCTGCCCATCAGTACTTGCTGCACAGATTCTGAACAGAGAAGCTCTGAAGGGTTTAGCCACATAGCATCCATGCCGTGAGGTGGAGCGATAGTAGGTCAGGATGGGAGAGGCGACCGTGATCCTGAGTAATCAGGTCAGGAAAAAGAGGCAATGGGACTGGAGCGTCCACAGAGAGCTGCAATAGCACGGTGTACCAATGTTGCCTGGGCCATGCCAGAGCCACAGAATCACTTGCGCCCTGTCCCTGTGCACCTTGAGCAGGACCTTGTGTACAAGGGGGATCGGGGGGAAGGCGTAAAATAGTTGACCCATACATGGGAGCAGGAAGGCGTCTGTGAGAGAGCTCAGGGAGCTTGGAGGGAACAGAAAGCTGGGCATTTCCGATTGCTGTGGGAGGCAAACAGGTCGACCTGGGGAAACCCCCACCTTTGGAAGATGGGGTGGACGACATCTGGTTGAAGCGACCACTCATGGGAGCGGAAGGACCTGCTCAGGTGGTCCACCAGCATGTTCTGGACCCCGGGTAGAAAGGACGCCACCAGGTGAATGGAATGGGCTATGCAGAATTCCCACAGTTGAATGGCCTCCTGACAGAGGGGGGAGAAGTGGGCCCCTCCTTGTTTGTTGATCTAGAACATGGTCGTGGTGTTGTCTGTGAGGACCAACACACAATTACCCTACAGCTGCTCCAGGAAAGCTTGACAGGCAAGGTGCACCGCCATCAGCTCCCGAATGTTGATATGAAAGGAGGGTGCAGACGGAGACCATAGGCCCTGCATCTGAAGGTCCCTGAGGTGGGCACCCCGTCCCAGGGCTGACGCGTCCATGACCAGGGACAAGGAGGGCTGCGGGCTGTGGAAAGGGACTCCTTCGCATACCACCTGGGGATCTAGCCATCAGTGGAGGGAGGCCAGCACCCGCTCCAGGATGGTGACCACCAAGTTCAGGCTGTCTCGACCTGAACGATAGACTGATGCTAGCCAGGCTTGTAACGGGCGGAGTCAAAGTCTGGCGTGGCTGGTCACGTATATACAGGAAGCCAGGCCAAGAAGACTCAGGCAACTTCTTCCTGACAAGGCTGGGAAGCGCTGAAGGCTCCGGACAAGGCCCACTATAGCCTGGAAATGATCATCCAGCAGGAGGGCTTTGCCTGCATGGAGTCCAGAACCACCCCGATGAATTCTATTCTCTGGGTTGGCTCTAGGGTCGACTTTGCCACATTGAGGAGGAGGCCCAACCGAAGAAACGTGTCCGTGACCAAGCGGAGGTGGGACTGCACCTGTTCTCTGGTGTGTCCCCGGAAAAGCCAGTCGTCAAGGTAAGGATATACCTGCACCCGCTATCGAAGAAGGAAGGGCGCCATGATGGCCATACATTTGGTGAACACTCGGGGGGCCATGGAGAGACCAAAGGGGAGGGCCGTGAACTGATAGTGTTTGCGGTTGACCACAAAGCGGAGGAAACGTCTGTGCACCAGATGAATCGCTATGTGGAAATACGCATCCTTCACATCGAGGGCAGCGTACCAGTCTCCAGGGAAGGTATAATGGTGCCCAAAACCACCATGCAGAACTTCAACTTTACCATGAACTTGTTGAGTCCATGCAGGTCCAGAATGGGCTGAAGCCTGCCCTTTGCCTTGGGGATTAGGAACCTCCTTGATCGCCCCCATGGCGAGGAGCGTCTGAAACTCCTGAATAAGGAGCTGCTTGTGAGAAGGGTCCCTGAAGAGGGACGGAGAAGGAGGGCGGGGAGGAAGAGAATTGGAGACAGTATCCTGCTTCCACCATGTGGAGGACCCAGCGGTCCGCGGTTATCTGAGACCAAGCCCGGTGGAAATGAGATAAATGATTCAAGAAAGGTGGAGTAGGATCCTGAACGAGGTCCAGGACATTGTCCTTGGGGGTCCCTTCAAAAGGCCTGTTTTGAGCCCGATGAAGGTTGGAGGGCTTCCTCCTGTCATTACATCCCCGCTCCTATAGAAATCCTGCCTCGGCCGAGGAGGAGGATAGGAGCGTTGTTGCGGCTGCTGGGGTTTGAAGGGTTTCCGCTGGGTAGCTGGTGTGTGCAGGCCCAGGGACTTCATTGCCGCCCTTGAATCCTTAAGGCTATGTAGCCTTGAGTCGGTCTTTTCCGAGAACAGGCCCTCTCCATCAAAGGGGAGGTCCTGCAGTGTTTGCTGAAGCTCCGGTGGCAGGCCAGAGGTTTGTAGCCAGGAGATGCATCTCATCGTGATCCCTGAGGACAAAGTACATGTGGCAGAGTCTGCAGCGTCCAGCGAGGCCTGCAACAAGGTCCATGTCACTGTTTTGCCCTCATCCACCAAAGTCCCAAACTCTCTGGACTCAGGAGGTACTAACTCCTTAAACTTCAGCATGGAGTTCCAGGAGTTAAAATTATAACTACTCAGGAGCGCCTGCTGATTAGCGATCCTGAGCTGAAGTCCCCCTGAAGAATAAAACTTTGAGCCCACACAAATCAAGGTGCTTGGCGTTCTTTGATTTGGGCGCTGGGGCCTGCTGGCCATGCCATTCCTTTTCGTTCACGGACGCAACCACAAGCAAACAGGGCTGTGGGTTGGTGAACAGATAATCATAGCCCTTTGAGGGGACAAAGTATTTCCACTCCACCCCCTTAGCAGTCGGGGGGATGTGTCTGCCAGATTGTCCTGGCGTTAGTTTGGATGGTCCAAATAAGGGGCAGGGTCACCCTTAATGGAGCTTCCGCGGTCAGAATATCCACCATGGGGTTCTCCACCTCTACCACGTCCTCCGCCTGTAGGTTCATATTCCATGCCACCCCGCGCAGGAGGTCCTGGTGGGCACAGAGGTCTATTGGAGGGAGACCCGAGATCGCAGTGCCTGCCACCGCCTCGTTGGGGGAGGAGGAGGTGGCGGCCACAGAGGAAGAGGGTCATCTAGGGCCTCTTGCGGAGCTGGGGCCAGCTGTTCTGTGCCACTGACCTCGGAGCCCGGACCAGGAATCGGTGTTGAAGGAGGTCCTGTAGCGGGGAGAGAAGCCATCACAGTCTTCATGCCCCCTGGGGTGGGCCGACTGGTGGTAGCCTCTGGCACTTGCAGCTCAGACGTGGCTGATCAGGAAGCCCCAGACCGAGTACCCTGGGCCTGGTGGTATGTCCAGGACGTCCAGAATGGCCATTGAGTGGGCCCCTGAGCGGGACCCTGCAGCTGCCCCTGCTAAGGCCCAGCTCCTGACTCCAGGCAGCTATGGTCCGAATGACTGCAGTCTGAAAAATGCGAACCCACCTCCAATCCCAAAGAGCGAGAAGCAGAACGTGAGGGCCACGGTGGTGCTGAGCATATCTGCATCGGGTCACATCGATGAGGCAACAGGGAACGGTGCCACGATGCTGGGGAGCGGTACTGAAACCTGGAATGGCGCCTGGATCTAGATCTGGGCCTAGATGATGACCGGCGTTGAGAGTGGCGTCGGGTCCGGGATCTGCTCCTCGACAACGACTGGCGAGCAGAGCAGTGCCGCGACCGGGAATCAGAGCGGCACTGGGAGTACAACTGGTGCCACGAGTACGACCAGCACCGCAAAGGAGAGCGGCGCCGGGATTGCGAGCAGTGGTGGGACTGAGAGTGGCGGCGGGAGCAGGATCGATGCCATGGCTTGATTGACTGTGCCGACAGGTGGATTAGGGCCTGCTTGCCCCGGAATGGTGCCACGCGTAGAGGCACCAGGGCCTTGGAATGTGGCTGAGGGGATGCCAATGCCGTCATGCCAATAAGATCCCTTGCAGCCACAAAAGTATCCAGGGTAGACGGCAACTGGACCTCAACCACGCTGCGTGTTGGGGAGTCCAGCGGTACATGGGGAGTCAATGGTGCCAAGGCCGTAGGCTGTACTCCTAGACGCTCCCTTCTGGGATGCATCTCCACAGGCAGTTCCAGGGAGGCTGGTCTCTGTGGAGGTGGGCCACCCTTTTCCGGCTTCTGGTGCCACTTCTGGCCAGGAGAATGGGAGCAGTGCCGGGTCAATGATGTCGGTTGCAGTGCCGGGGAGCATCAGTGCCGTGGGTCTCGATCAGTGTCCAACCATGGTGCCGCTCCTACTGCTGCTGCCGGAGCACTGCGCACCGAGACGCAAGGTGCTGGATCTTGGTGCACCGCAGGAGGCTGAGGGCTAAGAGGAGCTGTTTTAAATGAAAGGCCCGCTTCTTAGTCCAGGGACGAAACCCTTTGCAGATCCTGCACTTTTCTGCTCGATGAGACTCCCCCAGATATGTCAGGCAATAGTCATGGGGGTCGCCCGTTGGCATGGGCTGAGAGCAGGAACCACGGGGCTTGAATCCCGGAGCCTTGGGCATGAGCCCGAGAAAAGAATCGGGGAGGAGAGGAAAGACCTCCCAACCCCACTAACACTAAGTAAACCAACTATAACTATAAACTATTAACTATTAGGAATACACTAGGGAGAGTGGAGTGCAAGCGAAGCAGGACTCCACAGTTCCAACTACTATCACGGGCGGTAAGGAGGAACTGAGGTGGGTCAGCTGGGATATATATTGAGCGCCATGAAGGCACCACTCCAGGGGGCTCCACAGCTGACCCACCTGGTGTTGCTAGGGTAAAAATTCTCCAATGGCCATGCATGCACACACTAATTGGAATTGATATGAGCAAGCACTCAAAGAAGAACTTAAGTCGACGTAGCTTATATCGACTTACAGCAGTGTCTACACCATGCTATGTCGATGGGAGACGCTCTCCCGTCGACATAGTTTCTGCCTCTCGGGGTCATGGAGTACTGAAGTCGACGGGAGAGTGTTCTCACATCGATTTATTGTGTCTTCACCAGACCCACTAAATCAATGACCACTACATTAATCACAGCAGGGCTGATTTAGCCCTTAGTGTAAAGGCTTCTACAGCATTCTGAATCCATTTTGCTGAATTAGAATATTGATATAAGAGACATCCAATCTTGGACCCCATGGTTGTGGAGTTGCTAAGTAATACTCTAATACAGAGATGTGACAATTTAACTAACACTGTATGTGCCCTGGTCAGTGAACAGAAGTTATTGTGTATTGGGATACAAGACTTTCCTGCATGAATGCACTGATCTAGCTTAATTGGAGCCTGTGGGAAGAACAAATAAGATGACGACAATGGTCCTAGAAAAGGACACCCAAGCACACACTTGAAAGACAATGGACAAAGTTATCAGCTTCAATGATCTTACATTCTGTCTCCAACAAGTTGCAAGCCTTATTCTGCCAAGGCTGGGAACTAACAGATCACAGAACTGTAACAGTAAAAGTGACTTGGTCTCGAGGTAGGGGACGGGTGACTAACCAGCAAAGGACTCCTTTCTTACAGATGGGGGAGAAAAATGGCTTGTGCGTTAAGGCAACAGACTGTACCAGCCAAAACCTAGAGGTCTCAGGTTGGGGGGCTTCTACAGGAAGCTTAGCTCTACCAGGATCCCCCTGCGGAAGATAGTTGAACACCTGCTATGCTAGACACATGTCTAGTCTGTTTTATTCTTAACTGCTTTTGTTCTAAAAAATATTTTATTTTGCTTTAAGAAGGCTGTCCGGCCAGTGGGGACTACTGTCATTGCTCCTGGAGGGAGCAGAACAGCAGGGTGTGAGGCTAAGTCAGGCCTGCTGAGGTAATCACGGTTGATACACAGGAGATAGCAGCCAGGTCCCAATCTAATTAGGAAAATCGTTTTTTCTGTCCCAAGAACAATGACTGCTTGAGGCCTGAGAGGCAGAGCACCCAAACGCAGTTAGTCCAGTAACTGATATGGCACATGATGATACCTGGTCTATTTTCAGTGCTTAACAGCTAAGCAAAAAGGCTAATTGTACTCAACTGAACTCAAGTCTCTTGCTTTTGGGGTTGACATGGAAGCTTTCTTGCCCCCATCGCTTTCTTTTTAAGCATGACGTATTGTAGAAGAATCTGATTTATAGGCTTGTGTGCTGTCACTTTTCCAATATCTACTGAACTTGGTTGGCTTTCATATCCTCAATTATATAAAAAAGTTATTGTTCCTGAGGTCCTTTTTACTTCAATCCCTTATTAAAAGTTCCCAACATGTCTTCCTTTATGAATGGTATCTCACAGCTAAATTGAGATCACTAAGGCCTTTGCCAGAATGCCCTTGGATATTCAGAGAGGTCTGGAATGCAAGGAAAGAATATGTCAAACAACGCAGACTGATTGGCAAACATTGCAGGGCAGCAGAACAACAATGATCTTATCTGGAACAACTCATACATAGTGGTCTCTCACATTTTCCTCAACTCTTTCCATTTAAGTAATCTTCAAAAATGCAAGACTAGAAACATTTCAGTACTGTAGAACCTTCTTAGCAACCAAAACATCTTCCCCCAGAAAAGTCTAATGCTCCCACTGGGGTTCTGTCTCACTAATTTTTTTTCTTGGTGTATTGACTCATGAGCATCTTACACACCAGGATTCAGGTGCGAATTCATCACAGGTGAAATCCTGACTCTACTGAAAGTCAATGGCAAAACTCAGAGCCAGGATTTCATACCATATCCCTGAATGAAACACAAGCAGAGCTTACAATAGAGATTGACAAAACATACCAATGTCCTACAAAAATGTGTACACATACAAAACAATAATATTACTAATATTTTGCAATTCTCTAGGGCACATTTTAGCCAATAAGCATTGCTCATGATTACTACATAGAAATAAAACAGAAAATATAATATTATTGCATACATCAGAATCTATAGACTAACTCCACAACAGTTTTAAGAGCAAGCAAGCTTCTGTGGTATATAGCTTTCAACTGAAGAAGGTAGAGGGAGGAAATAGGGAAAAGTCCTGTTAAAACAGGAGAACAGTCATATCAAATTTTCAATACTACTATCAAAATTCACAGCTAAGTTCTGTTCAGCTATGACAATTCACTTTTCATGATCACTATGGTACATTCAAACAGCATTATTCATGCAATGGATCTAAAAGCTTGCTATATATTGTAATTATTTCACCCACGACAGAAGTGAAGATATTACCCATGTGATGACAACTACTAAGTCCACCTAAATTTGCCAAGAGGAATTTAGGAAGGTGAAAAGTAATTGCCTGAAAATATGGTCAGAATACTCCTATTCTTGGTCCCAAGCACAGACATTTTACATAAGAATGACCATACTGGGTCAGACCAAAAGTCCATCTAGCCCAGTATTCTGTCTTCCGACAGTGGCCAATGCCAGGTGCCCCAGAGGGAATGAACAGAGCAAGTAATCACCAAGTGATCCATCCCGTCACCCATTCCCAGCTTCTGGCAAACAGAAGCTTTAATGATCACTAGAAAAACAGAACCTCCAGCAGCATGGTGGCCCAACATCATTATGCTACGCACACTGGTTCAGTACCAATTCAGATGGAAGAGCCCCACCTGAGTTGCCAACACCCTTTCCTGCAGAAACCTAGGGTTTTTTTGGAGGTGCTCCATTCCAGCACTGACCACACTCAACGTTGCTCAGCTTGTGAGATCTAATGAGGTGGAATAGCTGCAGGCCTTTGCACTAAACATTTAAGATCAAATCATAAACTGCAAACTAATCTAAAGTGACATGAAAGAAGTTACCCACAAATCCTACTCTGATCATTGAACAAGACAGAACCAATAGTGGTTTCTAATATTTACAAGTTTAATGTGGCTAACGTTGTCATGTGCACTTACCTTTGTAAGATGGTAGATAGTTATATCTACTTGTTCAGGGACCTTTTCTCTGAGTGAAAAAGCTGTTGGTCAACCATAAAATACCTAAAACCTACAATCCTAATGAAGTGTGGCCTCACACACCTAAATAAAGAGTGATATAAACATTTTAAAAATCCTATTAATCAGCATTGTTTTTTTAAGAATTTATGTGGTTTTGAAAGGGGAAATTTAGATACAGACTAGTATAACAAAGTAAGATTAATTTTGCCATGCAAATGCAACTACCTCTTATGTAATAAAAAGGTGTGTTTGTATAACAAATATTTTCACACAATAGGCCAGTGTTTACTAGTACTCTTTCAGAATACAAGCACGTCACATTCAAACAGGTTCTTAAAATGGACAAAGGAACTCAACCTACCGCTATAATATCCAGTGTGTTATCACAGACTTTGCGGATCTCAGCATTTTTGTCATGCATCAGGTCTATAAGATATGCTGGAGCCTCTGGGAAGAAATGGCTAAGGATGTAATGCTGGTTTTACCACAGGTTTGGCCTCTTCCAACTGGCATGAGGAACTGAGTATCACACTGGGGAATTATCCACAGCATGTGAGAGCTCAGCCTTTTTTTAATGGTTCATGTGCTAAATAAAGAGATGTAAATTCACATACAACTTCTAATGAAAATGAATATATATTTGTTTTATTAAGAATATATTCTCAATTTTGTCATGGGAAATGCTGCCATTCGGACATCTTTTTACAGTTTACATTTTGTTCAATTTCTCTAATTGCTGTGGCATAGCTTAGTATATTTTCAAACCTTAAAAAGCTACAAAATTTAAAGACTGATTTGCAAATTATTTATCCTAGGTAAGAATGTTCAATTGATGCATGTTTGTGGTACAGACTACAGTATTTTTAAAAGTCTGATCTTATGTGGATGTTTTTCAAATTGCATTTTTTGTGGCCGTGTAGATATAAAAACATCTGAGTTTTTCTTAAAAACAAAAGGTTAAGAGTGGAGGTATTTTAATCAATTAGATTACAGGATGTATATGAATTTAAGATCAAGGAAATGAAGGATGAAGTACTGAATTCTAAACTAAGCAGCATCCTAAATGCCATGGTGGGGGTGTAGGTGAAGGAGGTAGGAGAGAGGAGGGAGAAGAAGTGATAAAGACTGGCTGTTGTAATGACAATGGAGCATATCAATAAGCTGACAATGAATTGTTCATGAAGCTGGGCAGAAGTGAGGAGAAAAACTGCAGATCAGTACCCATCATGTTTGGTCTGTAACAAACCAGCAGCAGCTTTATTTAGAATTTTCAGCAGAGAAGACAATTAAAAAGTTAATTCTGCCTGCCTGTGTATGTTGCTTTAGCTTTAAGTCAAGGTTTGGATCCAAAAGAACCCAATTATATTTCCTATATATCATCTCTATTTTGATTTCGTACAACACAAATGATTTCGAATAGAAAATAACGTTGACTTGTATAATTGTGGGAGATTTTGATCAGATTGATAGTAAATCAACTAAAAGATTTATCTACTTTTGAATGTAAATAAATTCCAGAGAAATTTGTGGTCTAAACCTTAGTAAACAATGTGCGCAAGGAAATGGTTATGCTGGATGTCATAAATACATACACACAGGCAGCAGGTGTCAAGTTATAACACAGGCAGTGAAATCATTTTGTGAGAGAGGGAATGTCCTTTATCAGACTTGGATGTACGAGATAGATTTGTACACAGCTCAATGCCTAGGCTAGCTCTGAAAATGTTCTTCTTTCAACTTCCATCATCATTTTTACTTGCTATAAAAATGTTGACAGCTATCCCAAAATACAGGGTGCTACAATGTTTCTACAAGATTTCCAATTGAATGGTTCATCATATGAAAAAACAATAACTGTTGATTTACACACACACACATATACACCCCACAATAAAGACTCAAATTCAAAAAACGATTCTGTTTTCTCTCAGCATGAGCCGACAGCTTCCTGGGGGAAAAGTAAAGATAAATATTTGGCAGACCTGGTCCAACGTTACCAAGCATGCAATCACTTCAATAAATCCCAGGACACCTCAAACTCTCCAGGCGGACTAAGCTAAGAGAATGTAACCTGGGTGAGTTAAGTAAGAGAAATATGTGCTTAGGGGGAAGCAGCTTTTGCAACAATGAAGTAGAGGATGATACTGGCCTGAGGGAATATTGTCCAAGTTTAAGAATTGGTATCCTGCAACTTTCTAGAACAAAAAACAAAAAATTTGATATGACAGAAAGGGGATTTTCCACTTAGCTCTGGAAGAGCCAGAAATATCAGATTTTAAAGCTGTAATACCTGGAAAAGATACTGTAGGTACTACCATCAATTTTATATAGCACTTAGTGTGTGCTAGGTGCTTTATAAATATAATACAGAAAAGATCTGTGACACGAAGCCCTGACTCTCAGGTTTTGAATCAGGCCCCAGTTTAAAACAAAACAAGAGAAAACAAAGAGTGAGATGATGATGATGACTGGAGAACAGGAGTCTAATTAAGGTCATGCAAGTTGAAGAAGGTAAGTGAAAAGGCAAAAGGTAGCAGAGGCAATGGGGTCATTAGCACAGAAAAAGAGGAGAGCCAGGAATTGAAATCAAAGAGGAGAGATGATGGGAAGGAACCAGGAGAGCAATACATGACAGCAGCACTGAGGATAAGAAGGTAAGAGTTGGAGGACACATGCTTCTAAGGGGGAAAAATGGGGATCGGGGAAAAGAGGAAGAAGAGATTGGAAGCAGCAGACATATGAAAGAACAAACACATTTTTCTTCTCCATCTGAACCCTCTAGAAGTAAAATCATGGTAACTAAGGCACCTGCCTTTACAGATGGAAAGTTACAAGAACTATTCCCATTAAAATATTTCAAACATTTATTAAATAATTTTCCTGTACAGTATGTGGCATATACATAATACAGTGTGGTGTGGCACAATCAAGTTTATCAACACTCATTTGGAATGGCCTATGTAAAACATGCCAATAAAACCTTTAAACTGCACTATGCCATCTTATGGTACTTGTATACCTGTCTTATGTCTATAGTGTTCAGCCACTGTTTCAAATTCAATTAATTCTAATTACAGAGAAATGGTGGTTTAGAAAACCATAGTAAAGCTTTGACACATGTAACAAATTCTAATTATAGTAAGTTAAGTACTGTAATTTGAAACGTCTGGCCTTTATAAGAGGATACGGGTCTCCTTGATGATGACGTCTCTGGTGGCTTGATGGAAGACCATCTGGTAAAAGACATAGATGATTTGGCAGACAAACTCATCATCTTCCTGCTGAGCTGCAAAAAGAAAGAAGTATTTCCTCAAGTCTCCAAGACAGAGCACTTTGCTATTGTACATTAATGTTTCAAGAGTTGTGTTGGGCTCTCAGGAGAGCCAAGGACTCTGGGATTTTTCTGGTGGCTTATATATACCAGACAATCTCTGCCAGTGTGCACAGAACTTTTAGGACCTGATCCAACTTCCATCAGAGTCAACAGAAAAATTCCAATTGACTTCAGTGAGAATTAGATTAGGATGCGAGAATCACAGAAAAAGTAAGTTCACTAGACCATGCTCATTGCCATTTTGCTATTAATGGAATGACATCAATGTGCTTTTCATTGAAGACTACCTACTGCTATCCTGCAGACTAAAAAAAATGAATGGTGCCACCTGGGTCAATTAGAAACTACTGATGAAAATCAGGCCTGGAACAAATTCAGTAATATACCATTTAGAAGTTCAATGAGTGCTGGAATAATTCCAGATTTGGCCAGCATAGCAGCACAGGAGTCGTCCATAGATACAGTTCCAATCATGATCACCACTTCCAAGACAAGGTCATCTTCAGCAGAACCTGGCAAACAAAACAGCAGAGAGCTGGGTATTTAAGAAAACACTTTGCTGAATCCTTGAATGTTCTTATTCTTACTTAAGGTATGTCCAGACTACCTGCCGGATCGGCGGGCAGCAATCGATCTATCGGGGATCGATATATCGCATCTCATCTAGATACGATATATCGATCCCCGAACCTGCTCCTGTCGACTCCGGAACTCCACCAGGGCGAGCGGTGGTAGTGGAGTCGACAGGGGAGCCGCGGCCATCGATCCTGTGCTTACGGCGCAGGAGGTAAGTCGAAATAAGATATGTTGACTTCAGCTACGCTACTCCCGTAGCTGAAATTGTGTATCTTACATCAACCCCCACCACCATGTAGACCAGCCCTTATAGACAGTTCTAATTTTCCAAGAAGCTAACATTATGCTAATTAATACACCCAAAAGATACTAAAGCAGCAAAACCCAATACTGCAATAGGATTAGAATATGATACCAAAAGATACTACAATTGGAAAACAGAATATCATGGAAGACTAAACCACTGTTAGCACAGACCTGGTTTTAGTTTATCCTTGAGGTATGGAACCAGTTTGTACTCTTTCAGCACAAGCTCCCAGTCCAGGTCAGGTAAGGTCAGATTAGCCAGTGTTCCAAGGCATTCTATCACAAATTCTTCCTCTTCATCATTAGAGATTTGAGCTGCTAAGTCACCAACATAATCCTAAAAAAAATATATAGGTGGGTAATTAGTAAAAGTACTGCACATGAACAACATGGGATTTTGAAAGGTTCCTATCTCAGTCAAAGCAAAACTTATTTTCACCAGAACATTCAAAAGGCACATCTCCTGAATGAGGACTATTTTCAAGCCAAATTTAATTCAACACCTTAGTTGCAGACTAGTTTTAAAAAAATGACAATTTCCCCACTTCTAATTCTCTGAATCTTTTTGTTCAAGCTTTTCGAGAACATTTACTGTAGGTAAAGAAAAAACACCCACGTATGGAAAATTTCAGCCCCCAAAAGGTAAAAGTTTTAGAAAGCTAACACAAACTGAAAAAAGGGTGTTAGAATAGAAAATGTTATGGAACCTTAACCACAGAAGTGGTTTCTGCTCCCGAAAACCCCCTGAAATGTATGTGAAGTTACCTTATGTGGTTTACATCTATGGATTTTACTAACTAGTGGTGCATGACAGTTAAAAGATTTGATTTCATGCAGTATCAACTTTATTAAGAGATTTGCCAATTAGAATTTTAACTCATTATTTAACCCAAATGTTTTTTTTATTCTAAAATACAAATTCTTTTCCATATTTCATTTTAATGAGTATGTGTAATTAATGCTCATGAGATTGCTGGACAAGCAGCGCAGCCCTAGAGAATTAAGTTGCTCAAGAGTTATTAAGTAGCAAGAGATTCTTCACATTGCTCTTGAACCTTGATTTGAAGGAACCAGCTGTAACAGGGAAAGAATACTTCAATCTGTCCTAGATTTCTCTGTTGAGAACAAGGTTTAAGATTAGTGTGTTTTTGAGATGCGTATACTTGTATGTTTTTGTACCAGTGACTTAGACATAAAAGATTCTACATTGTAACCAACCACCAATTCCTTGAGGCATCCAGAACCCCTTTAAAATACCAACTGAACCAGCTTTATAAAAACACGGAAATGCTAAGTAATAGACGAAACTCAAGGGTATAAAATAGTTTGTTTGTAAAGATAAAAGCCAACCCATCTTTCAAGCAGCAGCAGCACTTGAACGCCAAAATCCCTTCCAATGCAAAGGGATAGAGGGTACTGAGAACGTATAGAGAGTGCTTACAATAAACAGGTTTTTAGTTGGCTCATCATGTTGTGAAATGTTCCTGATCATCTTCATCAACAATGGATCCTTGAACTTCAGAGCTCTCTTCATTAACAGCTTCAACCCGTTTCCTGAAAAGAAAATGGTACATGGCAAATCTCCCAGATCATATTAAAGCTAGAATCAAGTCTTTTGCAAAAAAATTGAATTTTTTTCTTATTAACAAGGATTAAAGGACAAAGGGAAATAATCCAGACAAAGCAGAATCTATTTTGTTCTTTCTGGCCATTATTAGAGGGACAAATTTCACCCGAATAAACTCCAAGATGAAATATAAAACAAATATATAATAGCCAATATCTCAATTATTGAATATTAGGACTCATCACCATAACAGAAAACTGAACTAAATAGTTCAGTTATCAATTATAACTTTAATAGAAGCAACGCACGTGCTAAACCTCTGCTCTCACCACTACTATGACTACCCCAATTCTATGTGGCCATCCCAAACTCCTGCTCTTAATTTTCATGTCAAATTCTCAAACACCTGTCCGTCTTAATATTGGTAGTTTGAGGAGATGAGAGTCTGGATAGATTTCTTGCAAAGGTATTTTAAATAGAGGTACTCATATATGACAGCCATTTTGCCCGGTGGAGCTGGCAAAGGCTATAAACCAAAGCACTCTTAGTACATGTCTAGGGAGCAAACAAGCTCTTACCACACTTTGGACACTACAGGAATAACAGAACTTTCACCAGACTCAATCATTTGATATTGTGGGCCAAATCACTGTCTTACTGATGTGATTTTTTGGGACAACCTTGCCTGTCTGATATTAACAATTACTTTTTTATTTTTATATAAGTTTTTGTATGGACTATTTTTCTGTGACAAAGCACCAACAAAGGAAGCAGCCCTCAGGCTAGTCAATATATAAATAGCCCTACTGAGAATATAGCAAAGGGTTAGGTCTGATATGCTGAACAAATCAGCAATGAAAGATGATTATGCAGCAGCAGAAAACCTGTTTTCATAAAAAATATCTCCAGTCAGAAAGAGAAAATGAGATGCATACACAAAGTTGTGTCTAAGTTAGTGAAAAGGTAAGTTTTCCATAGCTATAACTCTGAAAGGAAATTATGTAAAAATGGCATTATTGTACTGCTTGGTTATCTTTTACTGATTCCAGACCAAACAGGCTTAGTTTGCAAATAAAAAAAGGTTGTTCTCTAACTGTGAGCCCTGCCAACTTGGTCTGGGTTCTGAGTGTCAAACTGGGTTCTTTCCGTCTCATGTATACTCATCACTAAAAAACATCCTGCAAACTAAATTATTACCTCAGTGACACTTGTGCAAGTCCACTGCCTTCTGTGTGGTTTGCACATGTATAACTGATTGGAATTTAGTAAAAATAGAGTTCTTGATGCACAAAAAGGAATAGAATCCAGCTCACTCTGTTTTAGAGGTGTTGGCACTGAAGTGATAATAGGACTAAAAAACAATTAAAAATTATTTGTTCAACTACACTTGACAGAGCTTGATGCAGAAATCACTGGTTAAATTCTATGGCCCATGCTATGCAGGGGACCAGAATAAATAATTGTTCTTTCTGACCTTAAAATCTATGAAGCAGTTGCCACTGAAGTTAGTAGCTAGGATTCTGAATACATACAGGGAGCAAATGGTTGATTGAGAATGTGCCAGTTTTACTGTGTCATTTCAGAGAAGAACTGTACTTTAAAACTGTGAATCAGCACAGGAAGTTCAGGAAAAGAGAGCAGCTTTGGAGCAATCGCATGAAAAGTAAGCCTGTTCATACTACGCAGCTTGTAAACACCAGCTTTGAGGGACATAATCTTAAAATAGATCAAATTGTATCTTTCCATTAAAAAATAAAAATAAAAGAGGCCCTGTGTTACTTATTCATGTCTGGAAACAGAACCCCAGTTGCCTGTAGGAAGATTTTGGGGTGAATTCCATAAAGAGTTACATTCATCCCACATAGTAAGGGTCAGGATAAGCATAAAGTTTTCAATACGCTAGTCATCAGTGATTTCATTGAACTGTTCACCACAGAACTGGAGATACTATAGCTCAATAGGGGGATGAGTGACATTAGGAGTTGACCCATCTGTGCACATACACAAATGTTTATTATATATGTGGTCTGAATGTTTTTCTGCTGTCATTAGTTGTATTACTATTACATTTGCCAACAGGGTGCTACGCACTGACCCAAAGATATGCTATGAAGCTTCTGCACACTTACCTTCACAGATAAGCTGCACATTTCTCTTGTTAGCAGCAAGGTTAATGCAGAAGGAAATGAGCTCCAGGTCAATGCGTTCATCAGGACACTCAAAGAGCATCTTCATTAACTACCAATACACACATGAGTCATTAAACTTTCCAAAGCATGAGAAAAAAAACCAGAGCAATATTCTCAAGCCAACTATGCTAATCTGAATACTTTTCATATTCAGGATCTCTACATTTGCTGCCAACTTGTAATGGTGATTAATTTGGAAGGACTAGGGTTTGATTATTTGTGGACAGCCAGAGTTACTAACAGTTAAGAATTGCAATCACTTGCCACCTTTTCTAAAATAAACGGAGTTTGTTAGATAAATTCCAGTGATAGGGAGATAATGTATTGTTTGTGAATGGTTAAATTCCTGTGAACAGTTTAAAATCTTGTATACTAAATTATTCATCCCATGAAAACAGAATACTTCTGTTTGCTTAATAGAATAAAGCACTACAAATGGTTGTTTTATTGTATAATAATCCTACTCTTGCTATTTTGAACTGGCTAAGTCTACTCCGCTGCCTATCTCTAAACTTACTCCTATCTATCTGCTACAATGTGTCCTTCCCTGTCTAAGCAAACCTACTATCCACTGCACTCATTGCTACTGCCATGTACTGCAGTACTGAGCCAGTGTCTCCTTTACTACAGCCCCACTCCTTCAGTAGAGGAAAAAGGACACCTGGAGTAAAATACACATTTCCCACAGTCTGCTCTAATTGCTGTGGTGCATGTTAGTGACTCCGCTGATGATGCTACAAAGAACCAACAGCTAGCTGCCATTCCATATCATTTGTTCCTATATACTCACTGGTCTGTCACAGCTTACATATCAACCCTAATTTTGTCCATTTTAAGTCTGCCTTAATTTTTTACAAACAGCAAATCCAATATATAAATAGCATCCAAACATCAGTCTATTTCTCAGTCTTCACTTTTCACACCATGCTGTAGATTTGGTTCAGTTACTGACTCAAAAGGTAGATCACCCCTACTGCAGCACCAACCCCAATTCTGTAGTGCATCAGTCTCCCATGTAAGCACTGACAAAGCCAGACTACTTAGCTTGCAAGACCTATCAGAATCACAATGCAAGGTAGCATGGGTACAAGACTGGATAAAACAAATGCACTTGAAAAGAGGACAGATACAGGGGCAGTAGATATAATGAGTAGATCTCAGTTGGCAGCAGGGGTAGGGGCAGGGAGAAAGAACTGAACTGTAACTGTCAAAGCAGTTGCACTCTTGCCCCCTAGTGGTAGCACCTTGGAATGGTTAAGTACAAGATCGAGTGGGTATCTACCAAAACATATATTCAGAGAAAGGACAATTAGGAGGCATCAGTACTGCAGGTAAATCCTCCACAGATAATCTGTTGGAGGAAGTTATCTGGCAATAGATAAATACACAATCAAGTTGTCATTCCAAAGAGGCTGCCAAATTAATAAAAACACATTTAGGTCACAATAGTGATTAATATGTGCTCTCATTCATATATAAGAGCTGTCGATTAATTACAGTTAACTCACGCGATTAACAAAAAATTAATCGCGATTAATCGCACTGTTAAACAAGCGAATACCAATTGAAATTTATTAAATATTTGTGGATGTCTTTCTACATTTTCAAATATATGGATTTCAATTATAACACAGAATATATATATATATTCTGTGTTATAATATAAATAAATAAATAACTTTTAGGGCTTTCACAAGGTGATGTAAAAGCCATTGTTGATTTCCTCCTTATCTTAAGTAAAGGTTAATCAGCCCTGATACTCACATATTACAAACATGAATTAACCAGCAAAGTCCTATAGAAAGTTCAGCAAGTAGGGGATGTGACCTTTCAGAAATTACCCTCCAGAACTTTCATTTTAAAATCCCTTCAAATTATTTATATATATTTTAAAACTGAAACGTATTCTATGCTCACTGAATGCAAAAATCTATGGAAATTAAATGTTGAACGTACTGGGGTCAAATTGTCATTACTGAGCTACTTCTCTGTAAAAAGAAATAAATATACTCCAATTTCAATTAAACCAGTTCAAATTTTAAAATAATAGTTTTGTATGAACTCCATGTTTCCCATTATGTCTTCATTTAATTTGATTGCTCCTCGTGCCACTTCAAAAGGGAGCGTAATTGCTGCCAAATAGGAAATATTAAAATTAAATTTGTTCTGCTTTTACTATGTCCATTGTCATCTTTTACTGATTTAACAGGAAGGCAGTAAAAAGGCTGCAGCATGTGCAATGAAGAGGCAGTAGTGTTCAATCAGACAAGTCCCATATTGAGTATCAGATACCACAGACCCAGGACTGAAATCACTGTGTCTAGACTCTCTGGCACCTGACTTCACTTATTTACCAGTGACCAGAGGCCAACCCCCACAGCTCTCTGTTCACATACACCTCTGTCCAACCCCCTCCTCAACCCCAATTCAAACATCTTTGAATGATTATGCCAGAACTGCATGCCTCAGGAATCTCTTCTGACTGGTTACTCCCTAACTCTGCTGTTTGAAGTGATGCTCTGGTTTCTGAACTTCAGCAGATAATGGCGGACAGGAGCAAAGGGCGCTGTCAAGAGAGGACGTTTACCAGCATTAAACTAAAAAGAAGCTTATAGATCAAAGAGGAGCGAAGCAGGACAACCGTGGTGGAAAACATGTGGGGAGCTGAGGAGATCCTTGTACACCGCTCAGTGGTAAAATATTAAATATCACCATAACATCACTGCCTAATCATGCTCTTTGATTGGCCAGGCTATTACCAGTATATGCTTTTATAAGCATCTGGATGGCATTTGCACCTATTTAAACAAAACACTCATTGCTAAGGTCTAAACAAGAATGAACTGTTAATACTCACTTTTAAGTGGAACTACAATAATGCCTATTAACTCCTGAAATCCACAAGGATGCTTACCTGGGAAAATGCAGCCCCTTTCAGATAATTTAAAATGTTCAAAGGAAAGACACAGGCAAACAAACAGACCCAATGGACCTGCAGACTGCAAATGTGACAGAACCAAGTCCCAACCCTTTGTGCAGATAGGATGCACTGGCAGCTCTGCAGAGGTGACACTCACCATGCAATGGAGCAGGATAGGGCTGTTGTGCCCTATTTTGGTCACATTCACTAGCCTCTCCTATCCCGTCCCAATGGGTCAGTAGAGGAGAACCTTCCATGAAGGAGAATTCAACTAACTCATCAGCTAGCTTGTGCTCTGATCTAGAGCTTTACTGGGGTGAAAGGGAGCGGATTTTTCACTGAACAGGGGACTACGTGGGAAGGAGAAGTGTATTCTGCCACCTGAGATGTGCACCAATAGCCCACCAGTACACACCCAGATGTGGCCTATTGCTAATGGAGTATGGTTGGCTCCTTCATTTGACATTAAAACAGAGTTAAATACAATCTGGGGGAGTGGTAGAGTGACCAGATGTCCTGATTTTATAGGGACAATCCCGATATGTGGGGCTTTTTCATATACAGGCGCCTATTACCCCTCAACCCCATCCCCATGTTTCACACTTTCTATCTATTCACCCTAGGAAAGGGTGAGGGGCAAAGAAGGGAGGGGATCACTTTAAAATGTTCATTTCTCCCCTCCTGTCCCAACCTCTCTCCCTTACAATTAGCTCTACACACCAGCTGCAGGTGTACAGATGTTCATCACAAAGGACCAAGTGGCAAATCACAGCGTGGCTTTGGATGAACAGGGTCTTCAGCCATAGTCTAGTATAGGATTTAATGAGCACGGTAACTGTTCATCATGGTCACAGATGGCCTTAAAGTTTTGCTAGGCTTTATGAGCCAGATATAAAGAACAATGAAATTAATGGGAGTCTATTTACTACAACAGGCTTTGAACAAGGGTTACAGGCACAACTTTGAGCAGCCAATGCCTATCAGAACAAGCATGTTAGTTAAATATTATTGAAATTTCCATGGTTTTTATATTTGGCACTAGGGGCTTTTAAACCATGCCCATATTTCCCAAAAATCACATAATAACTGAGCCCTAAAGTGCAAAACAAAGCCTCTGGTTTTGGTGGGTGACAATTCAAAAGTGGTGGGTTCTCTGTATCATTTGGGCTTCTTAGCATACAACTTCATCCTGTGGCAAACACAATCTACAGGATGTTTACAAGAGTATTTTGCAACATACACTTGCTATTCCCATCAGATCCTCCTTCCTCCCCCCTGACTTGGAAGAACATTACAACTTTTACCATGACAAGAAATGTTCTGAAAACTTTCCATGGCAACTTCCCATCATGGATATGCTTGATGTTTAAAAGATGTTTGGCAGGAAAGAGAACAGAGTGGTGCAATTCTAAAAAAAGCAACCAGAGACCTTTTTACACTTACGAGATGGAGACTCTATCCTCAACTCTAACCTTAAATCAGTACCCTGAAAAACTGACTCATATAGTTGTTTAAAAGATCCAGGCTATTTTTTTTAATGAAATTTTGTTTATTTAGTCCCTACAGACAGTGAGAGGCACCAAACAATCCTTAATCTAGAAGGTAGGTAAAAGGTATTTCTTTCCCAACTACACAGTTTTCATGTGTCTTTTATTTAGTGGGACTGTAGTCAGAGCAGAGATAGTCCATGCAGTGATGTAACATTTGCTTGGCTGGTTTCCAGCTCATACTCTGTAACATTGCAGAAAATGACGTTCTGATACTTAAAATGGGATTGGAAAGGAGTATCTTTTGAAACTGCAAAAAGCAAAGCTCTCCAGGACATATACAGTAATTATATAGGGAACCAATTGTCATCTCCCTTTAACATAGCTAATCTTCTAGTGGTATTTTCTGGTTGCTTACACCCTTGGCAATAAGCTGATGTGCCTTATTTGCCAGCAGCACTGACAAAGTCTGTCATCTATTCCTTCTTAGAAAGTCTGCTTAAAGGTAGTCTGAATGGTTAAGCTGCATTATTAATAGAGGCTCATTGTTATTTGACTGGAAAGAAACATGGTTGTTCCCATTATCACCTGAAGGTGTCACTGTGACCTCTGCTACCGGGAAGGCGACAAATAGAATGTTTGTGGTGGAATGCGTCTAGAAGGAAAACACATACCTGTGGTATACAGTCTGTGTAGGCAAACATCGATTTAAAGCGGTCGTCCATGCTTATGTGATACAGAACACACATTGCTACCTGTCTGTAGCTTTCATTTGCTAGGGAGAATAAAAAACACAACATGAATTTATATGTCAACTAAAATCTCCAACACTGTAGTTACTGTACATTCATTCCTATTTCTCCACTAAAGTCTAATTCTTTAATTAAGATAACTATAATAACACTTTTTAAATTCTCTGTTGCTTTAACAAGATTATTTTTTATTAAAATGTGTGACACACATTGGTATTAGTGAAAGATGTTGGACTGACAGCCCGAGGATTAGTCTTCTATTTATCCACCGATCATACACAGCATAGGCAACGGCAGTGCCAGCTTCCTGCACAATGTTATCGGGGAATGTACGTTCATTCCTACTATGCAGGGATCCACCTTCTATGACTGAAAGGGGAGTTCAGTCTCATTGACCCATCCAAACCGTCTCTCTGCCAAGAATGTCAGCAAAGGAACAAATTAAGGCCAACTAGGGTGTTGATGTGGATGCCAAGCTCTGAGAACTAACTTTTTCCACATACATAATGCTATCAGAGAGTTTTCTATCAGTGCTGGAAATAAAAGAATGTAACAGATGAACAACTGCAGTAAAACTGGTTATATAAAGTGTCATTTAAGCATTTGTGAGGTGCAGGAAGGCAACTGAACACAGGTTAGATAAACACAAACACATTACAAAGAAAAGAAAATTTAGTGTTTTTGGATTGACAGGTGTGACATTTTGGAGATCACCCAGACCAATGAGGGGTTCTGTCACCGTCCGCCTTGTAGCTTTAACTGCCTTAATGCTGTGCTGCTATGGCTCAGAGCTCTGACACCAGTAGACAGCCTTCAAGCATAAAGGTTTCACCCTGGCTTGCACCGGCCTAGTTACTCCTTGCAGGGTCACCTCAACCTCCCCGTTAGCTCCCGAGTCTCCCCAAGTTCTTAACTACCAGACATTTGGACAGTTCCCATCTGATTCATCACCCCTGAAGAGGTGAAACCAGCTCCCAGTCATCAGTTCACTTTGGGGGACACACTCCAGATGGTTTGCACACCAGTGATAGCCTTCACTTCAAACCCCTTCCCTTTTAACAAGGTTTGCAGGGTTTTTTTTTCCCCTTTCTTCCAGACTATATTAATTCATGGTTACACAGTGCAGGGGAAATTCCTTATGAGCTCAAGACAGGGATTTTATTTTCAGTTTCAATGACTTTCCATGTAGCAGTCCATGATTGTTCTTCCCTGGAATGTAGGACACTTGGTGCTTGGAGTTAGTTTTGTGTAAACAACTACCCTGGGAGGTGCCCCTCCCTGCCTGATTGCTTCCCGACATTGTTGTGAGACGATGGTGTTGATGCACCCGTGTTGCAATTACAATGTTGTACACACATATACATGCATATATTCATAACCATAACCTGTATACAGCTCTCCTAATGACCATCAAGTTCAGAACATTACAAGCTTTCTTAAAAGACTTTACTGGACATATCTTTATACACAAACAACATTGTATATAACCCATTGATTCAGTTGCTTATTCTTGGGGTTCAGACCCCCCTTTCTTCCCTTGCACTGTCTGGACCCCGATTGTCACAATGGGATACATACTTTATCAAGTGTAATATTGGTGATAGGCGGGATTAGTGAATTTCTCTGAAAACTCCTATGGATTAAATCAGGATATATAGCAGCCACCATTATGAAGTCAACATTTGCCTGCAATTACCACACAAGGTTATTTGAAATGCCACAATTCCCCCTATATTTAGAACAGGAAATAGAAGTGGGACCTATGCGATAGCTTGGCAACGTGTTGATGTTTTAAGATAACCATCATAGTTAAACTCCTCCCACTAAGTGTCATTATGAGGGACCTAGGTCTCCTTTATCAGATCAGAATATTGTGCCTCCGCTTAATGATTTGTCCTAAAGCAGCGCATACATTTGCCATTACTTTTAAGATTAATTTATAAAAACAACATGAAATCCTGTCAGTGGTTGCTTTAAGAAACTCACCATTTGTCAAGAGACGCCGTGTTCTTTCCTCTGCTAAGCATAAGGGAAATTGATCCCTCAGATACCATTGGGAGATAATTTAGCAACAGCTGTCTTACCTTGCAACCTCTGGCCCACTTTAGAAACAGTACTTTTCTATAGTAACTGGGGAAAGAATCATGTCCAGCTTTGGAAATAATTCTGACTAATGCTAAGATAACACAATGAATATGTTGCAGTTGCGAAGATGTAACCTATGCCATTTTTAAGCAAATATGGCAATTTCTTCTCGTCCATTTTTTATTTTTCTCTAATAGAGACAATACATACCTCACCAACCAGTTTCCATGGAGTGAAATTGTAAAGCCAACTACAATATGAAAGGTGCAGGGCCAAATAGCTATAGATACAGCTACAGGCTTTAAAAAGAGTGAGTCATGCCATCAAGTATCAGGGGGTCAGAATAAGGAGTTGTTTAAACTGCTCTCAGAACTTCCTTCCCCATGTCAGCTTAGGAGTCGGATGTCTGACTTGTGTCTTGCCTGGCCCACACAGGAACTTCCAAGAGAAGCAGAGGATGATGGATCCTCTAAACCAGTGGTTCCCAAACTTTGACAACCTGTGAACCCCTTGCACTAAAATGTCAAGTCTCGCGAACCCCCTCTTAAAAATGAATATTTCCAGGGATTTTCTCTTTTACCTGAGTATAAACTATAAAAGCAGTGACCTTGGAAATATAAAATTTGTTTTTATGACATGCTTATTAGACACTATTTATTATAAATTATTTATCATTACAGTATTTTTATTACATTAGGAAAAGGGCAACATTCTTCCAAGATCTCACTTTCATACTTATCACTTTGAATAAGCCTGTTATAAGACAAGGCTCCTATGTTTCATCAAGGAGTATCAGATATGAAACAGCATGAAGGTATTTAAGAAGTCAACTCAAAGAGTTCTTCCTACACACGCATTCAGGTCTTGAGCAGTCCAGGCAAACAACACACGTTACAACAAAGCTTAAACTTGTTCCTCATAATAATTTTAAAAACAAGATTAGCTGCCTATTTAATTTTAAAAACAGCAAAAAATATCCATCTCCCTTTCCATTTCTTATAAAGAGTCTTGAAGTTTAAATCTCCTCAGTGTGATTAATATGCTTGCTTTGATCTGCTTAGCTCTTGGAAGTCCAGGGGCTCCGGGCTGCTGGTCCCGTGCTGCCTGGGGTCCCTAAGGACAGCTCTGTCCGCCATTAGGGAATTTTTTCCCGAGAACCCCCTGTAACATTTCGTGAACCCCAGTTTGGGAACCACTGCTCTAAACAAAGGCCTGGTCTACACTATGAGTTTAATTCGAATTTAGCAGCGTTAAATCGAATTAACCCTGCACCCGTCCACACAACGAAGCCATTTATTTCGAAATAAAGGGCTCTTAAAATCGATTTCTGTACTCCACCCCAACGAGTAGCACCAAAATCAATATTGCCATTTAGAATTAGGGTTAGTGTGGCCGCAATTCGATGGTATTGACCTCCGGAAGCTATCCCACAGTGCACCATTGTGACCACTCTGGACAGCAATCTGAACTCAGATGCACTGGCCAGGTAGACAGGAAAAGCCCCGTGAACATTTGAATTTTATTTCCTGTTTGCCCAGTGTGGAGAGCACAGGTGACCACAGAGAGCTCATCAGCACAGGTAACCATGCAAGCCGATAATCAAAAAAGAGCACCAGCATGGACCGTACGGGAGGTACTGGATCTGATCGCTATATGGGGAGAGGATTCAGTGCTAGCAGAACTTCGTTCGAAAAGACAAAATGCCAAAACTTTTGAAAAAATCTCCAAGGGCATGATGGAGAGAGGCCACAATAGGGACTCAGATCAGTGCCGCGTGAAAGTCAAGGAGCTCAGACAAGCCTATCAAAAAACAAAGGAGGCAAACGGTCGCTCCGGGTCAGAGCCGCAGACATGCCGCTTCTACAGCAAGCTCCATGCAATTCCGGGGGGGGGGGGGGGGCGGCCACCACTACCCCACCTATGACCGTGGATTCCGAGGAGGGGGTAATCTCATCAGCCACACCTGAGGATTCTGTGGACAGGGAAGAGGAGGAGGAGAATGACCTTGCAGAGAGCACCCAGCATTCCGTTCTCCCCAACAGCCAGGATCTTTTTCTCAGCCTGACTGAAGTACCCTCCCAAGCCAGTATCCAAGACCATGACCCCATGGAAGGGACCTCAGGTGAGTTTACCTTTTAAAATATAAAACTTGTTTTAAAAGCAAGCGTTTTTTAATGATTACTTTACCCTGAAGACCTGGGATGCATTTGCAGCCAGTACAGCTCCTGGAAAAGTCTGTTATCGTGTCTGGGGATGGAGCGGAAATCCTCCAGGGACATCTCCATGAAGCTCTCCTGGAGGTACTCCAAAAGCCTTGCCACAAGGTTTCTGGGCAGTGTAGCCTTATTCCATCCTCCATGGTAGGGCACTTGATCACGCCATGCTAGTAGCAATTAATTTGGCATCATTGCATGACAAAGCCTGGCAGCGTATGGTCCCAGTGTTTGCTGGCATTCAAGCAACATCCGTTCTTTATCTCGCTGTGTAATCCTCAGGAGAGTGATATCGCTCATGGTAACCTGGTTGAAATACGGGAATTTAATTAAGGGGACAGAGGTGGCCATTCCTACTGGGCTGTTTGCCTGCGGCTGAAAAGAAATCCTTCCCTGCAATTAGCCAAGGGGCGGGGGGAGGGGGAGGAATTGACCCTGAGCTTTTCGCGTTTGGCTAGCAGGGATCTTCCCTGATACCAGCCATGCAGTGGAGGAGGGGGGAGGGTAAAGCGATCATCCCAGAGAATTCATGGCGGCGGGGGTGGTGGTGTTAGTTGGGTTTCTGCAGGGATCTTCCCTGATACCAGCCACGCGGTGGGGGGAGGGATAAAGCGATCATCCAGAGAATTGGATTGGGGTGGGGGGTCTAGTTTGTTTTCTGCTGCTGAAGGTTAACAGGAAAACAGCAGCACTCAACGGGCTTTGCTTGGTAAGTGGGAAAGGAGGGCGCAGAAGCCAAAAGACAATGGCCGCACGCAAGCCGAATTCTGTTGCCCGGACCTGCGTCTGTGATCTCTAGCAGCAAAGCCACAGGCACTCAATATTAAGAGGCAAAATGCGACCGTGCACAGAAATCACATGTGCTATGTAATGTGAATAGTGTTTTTTACCATGAAAGATTATAAGCATTGTTCTGTAAAATGTATCTTTTTAAAAAATTCTCTCCTTTTTTCCCTCCCTCCAGCAGCTGCAAATTTTTCAAGCCTCCCTCCTCCATCCCGAAGGCTATCTCAGATGAGGCGTAAGAAAAAGAGGACATGAGACGAGATGTTCGCGGAAATCATGGAATCCACCCGCAGTGAAAGAGCTCATCTGAATGAGTGGAAGGACACGGTTTCAAAGTAAAGGAAAGATGCCAGTGAATGTGAGGACAGGAGGGACCAACGTGAGGAGAGGAGAGACGCTCGAGATGAGAGGTGGCGACAGAAAGATCAGAGGAGGCAGGATGCAACGCTGGGGCTGCTGCGTGAGCAAACAGACATGCTCTGGCGTCTGGTGGAGCTTCAGAAATGGCAGCAGGATCACAGACTGGCGCTACAACCCCCCTCCACATGTTCCATAGCCTCCTCACCCAGACGTGTAAGAACGTGGGGGGGGGGGGGGGGGAGGCTCCATGCACCCTCCCATTCCACCCCAGTGCACAGCCCAAGCAAAAAGCTGTCTTTTTTTAAACCTTTTTTTAAGAGGCCTTTTCCTTCCCACCGATCCTCCTCCCAAACCCCACCTGGGTTTCTCTCCCTCTTTTTATAATCAATTAATAAAGAATAAATGATTTTTAAACGATAGTGACTTTATTTCCTTTGAAAGCAAGCTGTGATCGAAGGGGGAGGGTGGGTTCCTTACAGAGAATGAGTCAATAAAGGGGCAGGTTTTCATCAACGAGAAACAAACAGAAATTTCACACTGTAGTCTGGCCAGTCATGAAACTGGTTTTCAAAGCTTCTCTGATGCACAGCGCTTCCTGGTGTGCTCTTCTAATCGCCCTGGTGTCTGGCTGCGCGTAATCAGCAGCCAGGTGATTTGCCTCAGCCTCCCACCCCGCCATAAAGGTCTCCCACTTACTTTCACAGAGACTGTGGAGCACACAGCAAGCAGCAATAACAATGGGGATATTGGTTTGGCTGAGGTCTGACCGATTCAGTAACGATCGCCAGCGACCTTTTAAACGTCCAGATGCACATTCTACCACCATTCTGCACTTGCTCAGCCTGTAATTGAACAGCTCCTTACTCCTGTCCAGGCTGCCTGTGTATGGCTTCATGAGCCATGGCATTAAGGGGTAGGCTGGGTCCCCAAGGATAACTATTGGCATTTCAACATCCCCAATGGTTATTTTCTGGTCCGGGAAGTAAGTCCCTTGCTGCAGCTGTTTAAACAGAGTAGTGTTCCTGAAGACGCAAGCATCATGAACCCTTCCCGGCCAGCCCACGCTGATGTTGGTGAAACGTCCCTTGTGATCCACCAGTGCTTGCAGCACCACTGAAAAGTACCCCTTGCGGTTTATGTACTGGGTACCCTGGTGCTCCGGTGCCAAGAAAGGAATATGGGTTCCATCTATCGCCCCACCAAAGTTAGGGAATCCCATTGCAGTAAAGCCATCCACTATGACCTGCACATTTCCCATTTTTTTTTCACTTACTTAATTGGCCTCTCAGAGTTGGTAACACAACTCCCACCTGTTCATGCTCTCTGTATGTGTGTATATATATCTCCTCAATACATGTTCCATTCTATATGCATCCGAAGAAGTGGGCTGTAGCCCACGAAAGCTTATGCTCTAATAAATTTGTTAGTCTCTAAGGTGCCACAAGTACTCCTGTTCTTTTTACATTTCCCAGAGTCCCTACCTTTCGTAGCAGCACCTCAGTGATTGCTTTGGCTACTTGCATCACAGCAGTCCCCACAGTAGATTTGCCCACTCCAAATTGATTCCCGACTGATCGGTAGCCGTCTGGCGTTGCAAACTTCCACAGGGCTATCGCCACTCACTTCTCAACTGTGAGGGCTGCTCTCATCTTGGTATTCTGGCGCTTCAGGGCAGGGGACAGCAAGTCACAAAGTTCCATGAAAGTGCCCTTACACATGCGAAAGTTTCGCAGCCACTGGGAATCGTCCCACACCTGCAACACTATGCGGTCCCACCAGTCTGTGCTTGTTTCCTGGGCCCAGAATCGGCGTTCCACAGATAGAACCTGCCCCATTAACAACATGATCTCCAAAGCACCGGGGCCCGCAGTTTGAGAGAATTATGTGTCCATGTCCTCATCACTCTTGTCGCTGCGCTGCCGTCGCCGCCTCCTCGCCTCCTTTTTCTGGTCCTGGTTCAGCATAAACTGCACGAGAATGCGCGAGGTGTTTACAATGTTCATGACTGCTGTCTTGAGCTGAGCGGGCTCCATGCTTGCCGTGGTATGGCATCTGCAGTGTTCACCCAGGAAAAAAGATGCAAAACGGTTGTCTGCCGTTGCTTTCATGGAGGGAGGGGTGAGGCTGTACCCAGAACCACCTGCAACAATGTTTTTGGATAGCTATGGGATAACTACCCACAGTGCAACGCTCTGGAAATCGACGCTAGCCCCGGTACATGGATGCACACCACCGAATTAATGTGCTTAGTGTGGCCGCATACATTCGACTTTATACAATCGGTTTCCAAAATTCAAATTCTGTAAATTCGGATTAATCCCGTTGTGTAGACATACCCAAAATAATGAACTAGACTAAAACTGGACCAGATTCTCAGCTGATGGAAACAGGCATCGCTCCAAAAAAGTCAGTCAATGGGACCTATACTGGTTACACCAGCTGAGGATCTGGCACACTTATGTTTAACAAAAATGACAAAGCTTTTCATTCTCGTAAAAAACCTTTACTTCTAGTAATCGAAATTATGAGCTGGGACAAACAACCAGTTAAATCTTTCCTTTGAATCTCAAGTGCTATTAAGATAGTTGCAGCTTATTTCAGTGGTTTTCAACCGGGGGTCCGCAGACTATGTGGTTTTCAATCGGGGATCCGCAGACTATGTCTAAAGGGTCCACAAAAGGTTGTCGGTACCACAGAACAGTGATTTTCAACTTGTGGTCTGGAGACCAGAGGGTCCGCAGACTATGTCTAAGATTTCCAAAGGGGTCCGCACCTCCACTCGAAATATTTTAGGCATAGGCAAATGAAAATAGGTTGAAAATCACTGTTCTAAACAACAGAATATATAGGTCTTGTATTCTTTCACTCCCTTTCCCAACTCCTGTTAAAGAGCCGGTAGAATGTGGAGGCAAAGGGTTTCTTGTGACTCTCAACACAGCCAGATTTACACAAGCAAGCATCTGTGGCACAGAGAGTTTCATACCATGCCTATAGAGCACCTCAAGCAACATGTTAAATTATATTTCCAACCTGTCCAAAAATTCAGAATGGATCCAGCTATTCAACTTAAGTAGAAAGTGTCTAAGGTGCTACAGTAATGCCTACTGCACCTGATACAGAAAAGTTCAAAAGACGCATGGAGGTGGCAGCACTACACAAATGCAAGAAGCATGAAATTAACAATGGCTGAAGAAAAAGGAGAATTAAGGAGGAACCAATGCAACAAAACAGGGTTTACAGAATCCAGAATTCCAGGCTTATTAAGTATCTAGACATTGGGGAAGGGAGGCAGAAACCAAAAACTAACCACAACCATCTTACATTCTATGGCTACTTTAGCACTCTGCACTCACCAGTATTAGGCATTATTTTGGGGTTGGAAAGGAAGGTTTTTGGGAGCAGGACTTACTGTCTCTTTAATACTTTAATCCTTTGTATTTTCTTAATGCAAAAACCCTCATACATTATTACTGTTGCATGGTTAAACCTTCACTCTGTCCCTCTTGTGCACATCCATTTCAATACAATCTTTGATGATTACGTAGAATTTCTCAAATTCTGAATATAACGGGATATGATTTTTTCTACATCCTTATGTACAGTATGTAACCATGTTATTAAAGACTATTATAATACACATGCACAAAGGGCTGGAACTACAGTTGCCTGTTGAACTTTAACTTTGTGGTCTTCTAGCTTTTGAGTTCTTAATGGTGCAACTGTAGTGCTGTGAGACCATAATTTTTTGCATTTAATTTTCCAGGTTTTCTTTTAATTTTCTTTTATTTACCTATATTTGTAAAGAAGGGACAGAAAAAAATGAAGGAAAGAATTTCAGTCTCCACAGCTTCAAAGCTCTGCTGGTTTGCCAAAAGTTTCCCAGAGGTCCATCACAAACACTCTGAGTGTAGCTCGGTAGGAATAAACAGAACCATTGACCACCTTACCACTGACCACTATTGGTTCCCAGGCAAAACAGCAGCAGGTCAAGAATCAAAGGGTTGAATGCTGCAGGAAAGAGGCTGAGGAAGAATGTTTTGACTGGAGAGGTCATCCATCAACACAGCCGGCACAGTTTCAATACCATACTCAGATCCAATGCTTTATTCGGTGGGCTCTGGGACGCTGGCAAATCAGTTCAGGTTAGGATCAGCAGGCCAAGTAACCTGGGTATGAACCTTAAAGGCTTGAGAAGAGGCATTGCAATTGTAATCAGGACAATTCACTTGTGTGTGGGTATCAAAGAGATGTTAAAAGGGATTAATAGACTAGGCCAATTCATTTGTGTTAAAAAGAAATCAAGGAAGATGCTGTGTTTATGTTTATGTCTATCTATATCTTGTAACTCTAATTACCTTTACATTAAATATGCAACTATACTCAATTGTTATTAGCTCAAAGGCCTGTATTTAGTACTTGGCTGTATATTCACAAGATGTGTATATACTGCATGAATCAAATGAATATTCCTATATTGTCTTCAGCTTATCTATCCCTGTTATAATGAATAACCGGGAATTGCCTTGTGTAAATCACTGTAGCTGAATTACCTGTGTATGCATAGGAAGTAGAAAGTTACCCTCAAAGGGTGGGTTATTATTAGGGTTACCATATTTCAGCGAGTAAAAAAAGAGGACGGGAGGAGCCCCGCCCTAGCCCCGCTCCCGTCCTGCCCTGGCCCCGCCCCCTCCCACTTCCCGCCCCCCCAGAACCCCCAACCCTCCCCCCCGCTCCTTGTCCCCTAACTGCCCCCTCCTAAGACACCCCCCCCACCCTAACTGCCCCCCAGGACCCTACCCCCTACCTGTACCCTGACTGCCCAAAACCTTATCCACCCCCCCCGAGAAAGCCCCCCCCGAATTCCCGACCCACCCCCCCATCTCTTGACTGCCCCCTCAAAAAACCTCCCTGCCTCTTCTCTAACCCCCTGGCCCCCTTGTTGTTGGCCTTCGCCTAACGTCTCTGTGAACTTGCTCAGGAACGGCCTGAGCCGCTCGTCCCGGCACGCTGGGGAGGAGCTCCAGACTACCAGAGGCGATCTGCGAATGCACGGAGGGAAGGAGTGATCTCTGCTGCATAGGGGAGGAGGGGCTCTCTCTGGCTGTCGGAGCCCCATGTAAGTGGCACCATCCGGCCGGCTGCCTTGTTAGCCGCGCGCGCTCTGCGTGGGGGGGGGGGGGGGGAAGTCCGCACATTTACAAATTCCCCCCGGACGCTATTTTTAGCTCAAAAAGCCGGACGTGTCCGGGGGAATCTGGACGAATGGTAACCCTAGTTATTATGGGCTTAACAAAGAGGAATCTTCGGGCATGTGCTGTGCTCGAAACACTTGGCAGCCTGTTTCAACTATAAAAGAAAAACCTCGAGCACGATCCTGCCATCTCTGATCTGCTGAATTTTAAACAGGGAAAGTTTGAGCCACTGGACGGAGATCCCCAAGTAATTACTTGGGATGCCCCAAAAGATTCGTGGAAAGAATCTAACAGATGCTACATCTAAGCCACCATTTGGGCTCTAATCTTTTGATTAGAGAGATTTATTGCAAACTAGCAGAAGTTAACATCACTGCTGTCATCCTGATCTAGACTCTGAAATTGACTGTAATGTATATGATTCACTTTTCTTTTTTTATTAATAAATCTTTAGTTAATTTACTAAAGATTGGCTACAGCATGGAATTTGGTGAGATCCTGAAGTATATTTTGATCTGAGGTATGTGGCCAGCTCCTTGGAGTTGGAAGAACCTAGCATGCGATTTTTGGATCATTTATCACAGAAGTCCAGCTTTTCTGGGTGGTAAGCCAGGGACGGATTGCCAAAGGGGAGACACTTTGTGACTCCATGTTAAACTGGTGTAGCAATACAGGAATACTCATTTGTTGCTGGTTTGGTTAAATCTAATTGTAGAAGAGGGGTGAAAACATTATATACTACCAGTGTGGGTGTGTCTGTCCTAAGTTTGGCATTCTCAGCTGTGATCCACTCGAGGCCATCCAAATGTGGCCACCGTAGCAGCATGTGGCCACCAGGGGCTTTTCTTACTGCCACAGCCTCCTGGGCTGTGATGGGGGGGGGGGGAAGGGAGAGAAGAGTGGCAAAGTAGCGGCCCCTCCCTGTTGCTCCTGGATGTACCACCTTGGAGTTGGTTACTGGGGTTGCCAGTAGGGGTTGGACCCTGCCCCCCACCAGAGATACCTGTGGCACAATGTTGGAAGAGCAGGCAGCCAGTGAATTCCTCAGCTTTCCAGGGGCAGTGGGGCTCAGGCTTTGGGCTTCAGCCCTGGGGAGGCAGGCAGGCAGGCAGGCTCTAGCCATGGGGCTTCAGGCTCCAGTCCTGGGCTCCGGCTGTGGGGAAGCAGGCCTCAGGCTCCAGTCGCACAGCTTCTGGCTCCATCTCCAGGCCCCGTCCCCTGTCCACGGGGCTTTGGAATCTGCACACAGGCCTTCAGGCTCCAGCCCACAAGTATTTTAGGAAAAAATATGAGCGCAACCATCAGCAACAGTTGGTGGCCACACTGAGGCCACCAAAAAATTTGTCCTGAGAACCCCTGCTCTAGGCAACATGACAGGCTCAATCAGCATATTGGCAAATACTGGAGACAACGTTTAGCTATCTTCTTTTCCAGTGTCATTCACGGAAAGGAGATTCAACACATCAACAGTTTGCAAGTTCAACATCATCAACACTCAGTTTTTTGAGCATTTAGCCAGTAGAGTTTAAGGTAGGTGGCATAATTCTCTTCAAAGGAAATGTTGACAAACTGACAAGCCAGATGCCCTCCTTACTCAAAAGGACTAACTCCCTAAAATGGATATGCATAGATTACAAGGCCAGAAGAAACCATCTAGTCTGACCTCCTGTATGACCCAGGCCAGAGAATTTCCCTCAACTAATTCCTGTTTGAAGTGTCTCTGAGGAGAAAGAAAAAAAAAAAAAGCAACCTTGATTTAAAAATCGCCAATAAGTGATGGAGAATCCACCACAACCATTGTTAAGTTATTTCTATGGTTGATTATCCTCGCTGTTAAAAACATACACCTTATTTACAGATCGAATTTGTCTAGTTTCAGCTTCCAACCATCGGATCTTGTTATTCCTTTGTCCACTAGATTGAAGTCAATTATCAAATTTTTCCCCATTGAAGTATTTATAGACTGTGGCCCTTAACCTTCTTTTGTTAAGCTAAACAGACTGAGCGCCTTGAATCTATCGCTATAAGGCTTGTTTTACAATCCTTTAATCATTCTTGCATGAGTGACTGACCATTGTTTAACAGATTAATCAGAAGATACGCATCTTGTGTTTTGTTCTACTTTGAACATTGCTGAATGAAGCCATGAGTCAATCGTAATTATTTGGAGATTCTGTTGAAGGCCGACCAAGTCTCGACCCTCTCACTTTGAGCCAGGGTAAAGAACAGCTCTCTTCCTAGATGCAGAAGCTTTAAAGGAACAGGATGGGGTAACAGGATGCTTTTTTTTTTTTTAATCACAACCTAGGGCCACACATGCAAAAGCAGGCACTGCAAAAGGACTTCCTTATGACTTATTCAGTAGGCATCAATTATTCCCCTAACTAGGAAAAGAAAGAGGAATCTCTGCCAACAGTTCACATATAAAAAGTCACCAATGTTTTGGGGATGTGCCAAAGCTGTGCCCTGCAAAGACTGGTAGTTTTGAGAATCAGGCACTTAATGACTGAAACTGGACTAGCCAAATTGCCTAAAGCAGTCAAGGCACCCATGGAAAAATAATGGCCTAGTCATTATGGATTTCTTTGGTATTTATGGTAATAAACATGAATCATCATGAACTCATTGGATATTAAATGTGGAGGTCATAAGTACTTTGATAGGATTTCCACAAGAATTTAACAGTAATTAACCAAATCATTATTTGAAAGTGTTATTGAATTATGCTTAGTACTTATACAACCATTCCAGAGAAATTGGTCATTCCCAGCTGAGGGCAGTTAATGCCTTAACAAACCGGTCATTAACTGCCGTAACTGATTTTGTGGGAATTACTGCTGTTATAAAATACACTCAACAGTTTATAGGAACAATACTTTTTTTTTTTTTAATTTGCAGCTGTACTTTAGCTGGAGCAGCTGGGATGGAAAAATATCAGGTCCCTTGGGCTGTTTTCACAACTAGTTTTCTGCAAATTAGAGGGGTGGGTTCTGAGTTCCAAACGGTTTCAGATTTTCAGTCTTTGAATGTTAACAAGGCATGTGCTGGTAACTATGACCAAAGCCTGAATTCCTTACTCAGGTCTTACTAAGACCAGATACCCCTGGGCTTCAGTGGCAATTGTGCATCTGTAAGGACCGAGGAAAAACTATGCAATAATTTTCAGGATCTGACTTTGTATTTTGGACAAGTTTGTGATTTTAAGGCAGTTTCTCTCAAACTGGGGTCGCCGCTTGTGTAGGGAAAGCCCCTGGCGGGCTGGGCTGGTTTGTTTACCTGTCCTGTCCGCAGGTCCAGCCAACTGCGGCTCCCACTGGCCGCGGTTTGCCACTGCAGGTCAATGGGAGCTGCTGGAAGCGGCGTGGGCCGAGGGACGTACTGGCTGCCGCTTCCAGGAGCTCCCATTGGCCTGCAGCAGCGAACCACAGCCACTGGGAGCCGTGATCGGCCGGACCTGCTGTCGGGACAGGTAAACAAACTGGCCTGGCCTGCCAGGGGCTTTCCCTACACAAGCGGCGACCCCAGTTTGAGAAACACTGTTTTAAGGGCTTGTCTATGTGGTGAGATAGTGTGTGGCAAGCAAGGGTGTGAATCTACTGCACTTTAGCTGGCCAAGCAGACCACCTGCAGTGCCCCACAAGTACCATAGTCCACTCTGATGTTCTCCCATTTGAAAGTGACTTTTGAAACAGTCCGAAGGGACTACGAACTTCTAGCGTGCTGTATATTCACACCCTGGCTTGCTGCGCATTAACTCACTTTGTAGACAAGCCCTAACATTAACGTTCTCTATTAGTCCCGCAATCAAGAAAAAAAGCACTAGTTCAGGACATATCTGGACATTTGAATTTCAAGAGCAGAATCAGCCCTGAACAATGCTGAAGTAACACACAGCAAGAATACAAGTTATGGACTACATTATCCATATGGAATGGCATAACAGGAATTCAACATAGTCTCTAATGGAACCACCAACATCACCACTTTAAGTGTGAAATATACTCAACACAACCCACGTGGAAAACATTAAATACACTTCACTGAAAAATGAGCAATTCAAAGGAAGCCTCTGTATACATATTAACTAGCACAGCAATTCTACATTTCAGCATCAAGGACAAACTATCAAAACTTACATTACATTTACTGTAAAATATTAGGCTAGGTCTATACTACCCGCCTGAATCGGCGGGTAGAAATCAACCTCTTGGGAATCGATTTATCGCGTCCCGTTGGGACGCGACAATTGATCCCCGAATCGGCGCTTTTACTCCACCAGCGGAGGTGGTAGTAAGCGCCGCCGACAGAAAGCCGCAGAAGTCGATTTTGCCGCCGTCCTCACAACGGGGTAAGTCGGCTGCGATACGTCGAATTCAGCTACGCTATTCACGTAGCTGAATTTGCGTATCTTAAATCGACTCCCCCCTGTAGTGTAGATGTACCCTTAGGTAAATTAAAACAAGGATTCTAGCAGGGTAAGAATTTCAAGAAGTTGGCTTTGGCTTGCTTATATACATATCTTGCAGTGCTGAATCAGGAAACCAGTTTATTAGATTACAAATGTTCTTCCATTAAGAAGCCCACACCATTATCAGCAGCGATCCTAAGAAACTATTATAGTAAAAGGGACTAGAAAAAGTAGTGAAAAAGCTAAAGGAAAGTTACATTATTGTACCAAATCTGAGACAACTGGACCAGGTTATTCAGTGTATGGTTTAAATCCCATTCACTTTATGGCAAAGATCAATCTTGTAGGACATAACTTAACTAATCAACAGAATCCACAAAAAGGTTTGCAAACCTGTTCCTTTTGTAAAGACTACTGTATAAATACATTAAGTTGTTTATGAATTACTAAGCATTAATAATAAATCCCTAGCTCTGATGTAGTACTTATCTTTATATCTCAAAGTGCTCTGCAAAAGGAGGTCAGTATCATTATCCTAAATTTGCAGATGGAGAAACTGAGGCACGGAGAGGGCAGTAACTTGCTCCAGATCACCCAACAGGCCAGATCCAGACCAGGAAGCAAACAGGAGCTGCGAAACTAACTATTGTTACTTACAAGAAATTAAGTAAGTTAAAAATGATTTGTCTTTTTAGTGTAGCCCAGGCTAAAGAAAGCCCCAGCCCTGACATGGGTGGAGGCACATCGTGCAAATCTAAACATGCCACAAAGTGTGAGAATGCATTATTTTATCTACTTTCCTGTTATCCAGACACAAAGGTCAAAATAACAAATTACTAGGGGATTATAGCATCTCATTTCCTGTTCCTAGGATCTATTACCTGTAAGTACCATCACTAAGATACATACTACATTACTCACTATGAAAGAGTTACATAGATTAGTTACTACACAACATAATTAAAACACAAACTCTAAAAAGTGCATTATATAAACCCACTACCATATCACCACCACATTTCACAACACCAAATATAATTCCGAAATGCTTAAAAATATCCTTCTACTCCAGCAACTCATCCCATTATAAGAAATTTTACAGGCCTCTGACATAACTTAATGCTCCTTGGAACTATCTTTCCTCGACTTCAATGGGAGCAGGACCAGGCACAAAGCCTTCTATGCTTTCAAGGTACAAAGGAAGGAAATTCTGTTACTGAACTTCTAGGTTCCACATGAACAAAGCAGCAAAAACTCCCCTGCTCCACCTGCCCAATTCCTGAGTACAGCAGCTTGAGGGCTTAAAGAGATCACAGAAATGTAGGGCTGGAAGGGACCTCGATAGGTCACCTAGTCCAGTGGTTTTCAACCTTTCTAGACTACTATACCCCTTTCTAGAGTCTGATTGGTCTTGCATATCTCCAAGTGCCACAGTATACTATTACTCAAAAATTGCTTACGCTCTCATTTTTACCATGTAATTATAAAATAAATCAATTGGAATATAAATATTGTACTTACATTTCAGTGTACAGTATATAGAGCAGTATAAACAAGTCACTGTATGAAATATTTGTTTGCACTGACTTCACTAGTGCTAAAAATGTAACCTATTGTAAAACTAGGCAAATACCTAGATGATCTGAAGAATCCCCTGAAAGTCCTCTGCGTACCCCAGGGGTACGCGCACCCTGGTTGAGAACCACTGACCTACTCCAGTCCCCTGCTCTGAGGCAGGACTAAGCATTATCTAGACCAGTGGTGGGCAACTTGCGGCCCATCGGGTAAGCTGATTGCGGGCCGTGAGACATTTTGCTGACATTGACCGTCCACAGGCACTGTCCCCCGCACATCCCAGTGGCCGCAGTTCGCCATTCCCGTCCAATGAGAGCTGTGGGAAGCTGCAGCCTGTAGCCCACCGCTTCCCACAGCTCCCATTGGACAGGAACAGTGAACTGTGGCCAGCCACCGCTTCCCACAGCTCCCATTGACCAGGAATGGCCAACTGCGGCCACTGGGACCTGCGGGGGGTCGTGCCTGTGGACGGTCAACGTCAGCAAAATGTCTCATGGCCCGCAATCAGTTTACCCTGATGGGCTGCATGAGGCCTGCAGGCCACAGGTTGCCCACCACTGATCTAGACCAGGGGTGGGCAAACTACAGCCTGGGGGTCATCTGCCTGGAGCCTGCACCCCGACCCCCTCTCCTGCACCCAAATCCCCTGCCTCAGCCCTGATCCCCCTCCTGCTCTTCGAACCCCACAGTCCCAGCCTGAAACACCCTCCTGCACCCCAAGCCCCTCATCCCCAGCCCCACCCCAGAGCCCAAACCGCCAGCCAGAGCCCTCACCCACCCCTGCACACCAACCCCCTAACCTCCCTCCCGCATCCTGAACTCATTTCTGGCCCAACCCCAGAGCCTGCACCCCCAGCCGGAGCCCTCACCCCCTCCCGCACCCCAACCCCCAATTTCGTGAGCATTCATGGCCCGCCATACCATTTCCATACCCAGATGCGGCCCCCGGGCCAAAAACTTTGCCCACCCCTGATCTAGACCATCCCTGATAGGTGCTGGTCTAACCTGTCCATAAGACCCTCCAGTGACAGAGATTCCACCACATCCCTAGGTAATGTGTTCCTGTGCCTTACTACGCTTACAGTAAGGAAGTTCTTCCTAATGTCTAACCTAAATCTCTCTTGCTGCAATTTAAGCCCATTACTTTTTTTTCCTGTCTTCAGTGGTTAAGGAGAACAATTTATCACCCTCCTCTTTAGTACAACCTTTTATGTATCTGAAGACTTATGTCCTCCTCAATCTTCTCTTCTCCAGACTAAACAAACTCAATTTTTTTAAAGCTATCCTCATAAGTCATGTTTTCTAGACTTGTAATCATTTTTGTTGCTCTCCTCCAGACTTGGTCCAATTTGTTCACATCTTTCCTGAAGTGTGGTGCCCAGAACTGCACACAGTACCCCAGCTGGCGCCTTATCAGTGCTGATTAGAGTGGAAAAATTACTTCTTGTGTCATGCTTACAACACTCCTGCTAATACATCCCAGAATGGTGGGGTTTGGGGGTTTTTTCTTTTTTTTTTTTGCTACAGTATTACATTATTGACACACATTTAGTTTGTGATCCACTACATCCTTCCAGATCCTTTTCTGCAGTACTCCTCCCTAGGCAGTCATTTCCCATTTTGTATTTGCGCAATTGATTATTCCTTCTTAAGTGTAGTACTTTGCATTTGTCCTTATTGAATTTCATCCTATTTAATTCTGACCATTTCTCCAGTTTGTCAAGATTATTTTGAATTCTAATCCTATCTCCAAAGCACTTGCAACCCCTCCCAGATTGCCATCGTCCGCAAAGGTTGTAAGTGTACTTTCTCTGAAATTATCCATATTATTTATGAAGATATTGAATAGAACCGGATCCAGGATAGATCCCTATGGGAACCCCACTCAATTTGCCCTTCCAGTTTGACCATGAACTATTGATTATTCTCAAAGTATGGTTTTCCACCCAGCTTATAGTAGGTTAGTCTATGCTATACTTCCCTAGTTTATTTATGAGGTCACATGAGACTGTATCAAAAGCCTTACTAATGTCACAGTATATCACATCTACCACTTCCCCTCCTAGCCACAAGGCTTGTTACCCTGTCAAAGGATATTAGGTTAGTTTTACATGATTTGTTCTTGACTACTAACCTTTTTGCTGAAAACAAACAAAAAAAGGCTTTTAAAACTTTGGCCATTGCTGTGTTTTCTGTTATTGTCTTTCCCTCCTCACTGAGTGAGGGGTGAACCCTATTCTTGGTCTTCCTCTTGCTTCTAATGTATTTGTAAGATGTTTTCTTGTTTCCCTTTATGTCCCTAGCTAGTTGAATCTCATTCTGTGCCTTCTAATTTTGTCCTTAACATGCTTGGTTTGGTTTGGTATGGTATGTATATTTATTCTTTGTAATTTGGCCTCATTTCCACTTTTTGTATGACTTGCTTGAGTTTCAGGTTGTTGACCTGAATGGATCGACCCAAAATGAAACTGCCACTGGATCTATTGGTAGCGCTTTTGGGTTTCCCAGATAAAAAGACAGGCATTCCACAACACTAAACTGTGATCAGCTGCTACTGAACGTCAAGGCTCTCTCTGGCAACACTCTGGAGGAGGAGAGAACCACCTGATAACATTACAAGGATAGGGAGAATGTGGGATTTCCTGATAAAAATAGGCCAGCGATTATCTGAGATAGGGAGACAGTTTCTTACAGATCTGGTGACCATTTTTAGAATACAAAAAAAGCAAAGGCCCCGATCTTGCAAACGCTCCTGCATGCGAACAGTCCCATTGAAGTCACTGGGACTACACACATGCAGAAAGATAAGCATGTGCATATTTGCAGGATCAGGGCCTAAGATAAAAGAAGCAAAGACCTGGGAAATACAGAAATTATTTTACTGTAAAACTACAATTCTTTAGCTTCTGTTTTATGGAATTAACAGACTTAGCGGATATTCAACTGCTACTCTTGTATCAGCTTTTACTCCAAAAGCCAATACAGCATGGAAATATAATTTCAAATATTGGAATGATTTCTCCTTCTATCAGCCCAAATCTTTTAAAAAACACTGATAAAAAGCTAAGCCAAGTGTAAAGAGACAAAGTATACCTGTGCTGCTGTGAGGAAAGAGGACACTGCAACTGCTCATCTGCACAGGAGCAGGGAGCATGGGGAACTCTGGAGGAGAGCAGCAGACTTCCCCCTCCTGCAGCGTTCAGATGCTCAGTGATATAGCTGTCAAATTCTCCTTTCCCCAAAGTGCCTTTTAAAGTTCTTATGGCTGAGAGCCATCCCGCACAGCCTTTTTCCAGCTCAGGATCCCCAGGCTCATCTCTCCTGGGGAACTCTTCCAGATGCTCCTTTCTGAGGTTCCCGGGAGGCCATCTCTGCATCTAGAAGCCTCTTAAGGTCTGCTTGAGAAGAGTACCTCTCCTAAGGTACTGAGTACCAAAGCCTCACCTTCAGAACAGCACCACTACTCTGTCCCTTAGGAGACTGCACTTCTCATGCCAAGCTTACAGAGTTTGTGGCTGTACAGATCTGCCTCCTCTGAGGGTATGTTTGTGGCTGTACAGATCTGTGAGCCTCTGAGAGTATGTCTATACTAGGGTTACCATATTTCAACAATCAAAAAAGAGGACGGGAGGAGCCCCGCCCTAGCCCCGCCCCTGTCCTAGCCCCGCCCCGTCCTGTCCTAGCCCCGCCCCTGCCCCTTCCACTCCCTCCCACTTCCTGCCCCCTCAGAACCCCCAACCCTCCCCCCCACTCCTTGTCCCCTGACTGCCCCCCAGGACTCCACCCCCTCCCTAAGCCTCCCTGCCTCTTGTCCCCTGACTGCCTCCTCCTGAGACCTTCCCCACATCCTAACTGGCCCCCTAGGACCCTACCCCCTACCTGTCCCCTGACTGCCCCAACCCTTATCCACACCCCCACCCCCTGACAGCCCCCGCCCAGAACTCCTGACCCATCTAAACCCCTCTGCTCCCTGTCCCCTGACTGCCCCCTCCTGGGACCCCTGCTCCTAACTGCCCTCCAGAACCCCACCCCCTACCTAAGCCTCCCTGTTCCTTATCCCCTAACTGCCCCTTCCTAAGACCCCCCGCAACTGTCCCCCAGGATCCTACCTCCTACCTGTACCCTGACTGCCCAAAACCTTATCCACCCTCCCCCAGAAAGCCTGCCCCGAACTCCCGACCCCCCCCCGCTCCTTGTCCCCTGACTGCCTCCTCCTGGGACCCCTGCTCCTAACTGCCCTCCAGAACCCCACCCCCTACCTAAGCCTCCCTGTTCCTTGTCCCCTAACTGCCCCCTCCTGAGACCCCCCCCACCTGTACCCTGACTGCCCAAAACCTTACACCCCCAAACCCCAGACAGCCCCCCCCCGAACTCCCTGACCCATCCAACCCTTCCCCCTGCTCCCTGTCTCTTGACTACCCCCCCCCCCCCCGAACCTCCCTGCCGCTTCTCTGGCCCCCGGCCCCCTTACTGTGCTGCAGAGCAGCGCGCTCGGCAGCGGGGGAGGGCAGCAGGGTCGGAGCTCCAGACGAGCGATCTGTGAATGCAGGGAGGGAGGGGGAGGAGGGGAGTGGTGTCAAGTTTCAGGAGAGAAGTGCAGGAAGGGCTCTGGCTCTGGCAGCCCCGGCTGCTCTGTAAGCAGCGCGCACGCTCTGCATGGCGGGGGAGGGGAAGTCCGGACATTGACAAATTCCCCCCGGACGCTATTTTTAACCCGAAAAAGCCGGACATGTCCGGGGGAATCCGGACGAATGGTAACCCTAGTCTATACTGCAATTAGGCCCAAAAGCCCAAGTCGTCTGGCATGGGCCAGCAGCAGGTGTCTGTTTAATTACAGTGTAGATGCTCTGGCAGCACAAGTTCTGGGATCCTCCCATCTCTCAGGGACCTAGAGCCTGAGCTCCAGCCCATGCCAGAACATCTACATCGCAGTTAAACAGTCCCTTGGCCCGAGCCCCAAAAGCCTGAATCAGCTGGCATGGCCTAGCTGCGGGTTTTTAATTGCAGTTTAGACATATTCTCAAAGGTTAGAAGGAGCAGCAGCAAAAACTTTACTTCCTTGCAAAGATCCTGAACTCCCTCGGAGATTTGTTGCTTCTCTCCTCTGACATTTTAGACATCCAAGTTTTGTCATCAAAAGCATTTCATGTAGCAAACTCTATTCATCATTCATTGATGAACAATTTTTAATCTGTCCATTTCTGTGACATACATAGAAATAATTAAATGAAATTGTGCACTGATACAGTTTTGTAACTTCAATACTAGAGACTGCTAACTACTAGTATTGGGACTGGTCTACACTAACGCTGTAAGTCGATCTAAGTTACACTAGTTCAGTTGCATAACTTACATAACTGAAGGTGATGTAACTTAGGTCGACTTACAGCGGTGTCTATATCGTGCTATGTTGATGGGAGACGCTCTCCCACCGTGCCTCTCGGGGAGGTGAAGTACAGATATCAATGGGAGAGCGCTCTGCCATCAACTTAGTGTCTCTTCACCAGACCTGCTAAATCAACACTGCTGCACTGATCGCAGCGGTGCTGATTAAGCCGGTAGTAGAGACATGACTCATAGACTTTAAGGTCAGAAGGGACCATTATGATCATCTGGTCTGAACCCCTGCATGATGCAGGCCGTGGTTTCTAACTTTTGACCATGTTAAATTAAAGGAATAAAAAAGTATCAGACAGTAATAGTTTCCAACGAAGGAAGAACAAACACCCACAATGTGCAATGAATTTCATTCACACTTTTTTGGCAATTCTTTCCATTCACTATCAGCAAGTAGTGTGAATTTGATGAACAAATATTTTATTATAAAGGCAAAGGAGTCGATCCCAGCCTCAATTACCTTGCATAGTGCAATGTTAATCACGGTTTTGATACTGAAGCCTCTACTCTTTGATAGCTTTACATATAGTAAAATCATAGGCAAGATTTTAAAAAAATCAGTATTAAAGTTAGGCTCCTAAATCTATATTTTGGTGTCTAAATAAATAGCCTGGTTTTTAAAATGTGCTGTGAACCCAAAATCCTGCTGAAGTCAGTAGAAAAAGGTGGGTTTACAGTAGAGCTGAGCAAGTAACTGATTTTTCAGTTCAGAGGCCGAACTAAAAAATCCCCCTGTAAACACAGTTCAGGTCAAAATGAAATCAATTTTTTCTTTTCAATTTTTGTCACTGAATCCAAAAACTCACTTTTTTGTTGTTGTTGTTTTGGTGTTTTTTATCCTTTTATTTTTTTCAATTGGCCAAATTTCTAAACGGAACACCATTTTGAAACACAGAAGTCAAACAAGACATTTCAAAATGGTCACAACAAAGTGCAGACGTTTTTTCTTTTTTTAATCTTTTTTTGGATGAAACTATTCATTGAATTCAATCAAATTTGTGAACAGTTTGAGCCCTGAAAAATGCATTTTTTGTGTGACTACTACTGGCTGACAAAATGTCACCCAGCTCTAGTTCTCAGTAATATTGAAAAACAGGCCATTTATTCAGACACCGAAATATGGATTTAGAAGCCTAACTTTAGGCTCTTATTTTTGAAAACTTTGGCCATACTCACCACCAATGATAAAAAAAAACACTCAAAATAAATCCCTTAATAATTACTGCTTTCCAACAAACTGGTCTCTTTAGCTGAACTATTACTTAAATGTGCTTGAACCAGCATCTACTATAAAGAAATGGAGATACCCCAGGCAATGTTCACACACCCAGTATTAGAACCAGGTGCTGCAGAGCCACCTTAGGAAAAAAGGTTTCTCAATTTAATTGGGAAAACAGGAGGAAGCATAAATGTTACTGCCATTAATAACGTCAAGCAATCCTGATATGACTTTACCTCACCCTGACAGCTGGACATGTGCTTTTTGTTAGGGTCTTTGCCACATCTGACCCCTATTGTTTGCTCACTTGATCAGGTAGAAAAATGTATGCTTCTTTATAGGATAAACGAGGCCCATTAAAATTGCAAAAACACTACAGTAGCCTGTAAGAAGCTCCTTACTCAAACAGATGTGTGAAGCTCCATAATAAGTTCACTACAAAAAGCCTAAGCCAACTCATAAAGAGAAAACATCTACTTTAAACATTCTTAAAAGAAACCTTCATAAAAGCAATAGAATAGTTAAAAAACCCACAACCCTTTGTTAATTAGAAACGAGGCTATTTCTGGAGTTTTTAATCAGCAGTCTGAATACAACTCAGCACGATTGCATAACGTACAATGAACTGGTCATCAAATACACAAAATTTGACTCCTTAGTTCTTCTTTGTTTTGCTCATGAAAACCTATGTATTAAAAAAGGAAAAAAAACGTCAAATCACCATGGAAGATTTCAAAAAGGGCTTTCGACAGCAAGACACTGCCTGAACATCTGTCAAGGAAACCAGCAATGACAGGCAAAGGCAGCAATACTTGACTTCTGAATGATCAAAGCTGGTTAAAGTTGTAGCCTGATGTGAACAGCTCTGGCCATCTCTAACACTAAGGAAAAACCAGACTGCCTCATTCAAAAGAGCTCAAACTATCACAGAACTGAAGAGGCCTTCCTAAGGCAAGGTAGATGACCCTGTTCCTCACAGCATGTTGACATAAGGTCTCCAGAGCACAGAGGATGCTTTCATATCTAGAATAATGTTATGAAACCTAGATCAAGAAAGGATCATGTTCCCTAGTTGCAAGAGAAATCCCTATAGCCAATTTGGCTTGATCAGATCATTGTACCCATGAAACATGGAAACTATTATATTGGAATTGTACACCCACCAAACAAATATCCTCTCAAACAACCCACCAGATGGATGCGTGCTTGAAGGTCTTAAGTTCTTTTAAGATGTACACTCACTGGTGAGATCTTTAGACTCCAACTCTCCAACACAAACCTTATAAATAACTGCTGACTGTGCCTTATTCTCTCTTGCAAAGTCAAAATTTGAAGGAAATGTATTACCTAAATTGCATCTAGCACAATACTTAAGGATTCCAGTTGCTAAGATGAGGCTAGGGATAGCTTATTATGAAGTACTGCAACTCAATGACTCCTACACTCTGTCAGTAATTCACCAATTTTTCAGTTTATTCCAACCACTTGAGTACAGTCAGACCTAGGTTTTTAAAAGTGAATAGTGATTTGGGGTGCCCAAATTGAGACAATTTAAAGGGACAATTCAAAAAGTTATGGCCACAGGCCCTCTGAAAACCAAGTCCCTTTCAGGTGTCAAGTTGAGCACCACAAAAGTGGGGCAATCAAAGTCACTACACTTAAAAATGTAGGCCTCATCCTATATCCCAAGGAAAGGAATACTACTTACATGTTATGGACCAAACCCTGTTCTCTGCACTCAGCCAGAGTAACTCTACTACAGCTCTCCATGCAGAAGGAGATCCACCCTCCAAGCATCTGCACAGTTGCTATTGCAGTAGCTTCCATGATGCCTGTGGCTCCTCTCTGCAGGGGACAAATGATAGCCAATTCATATACTGGTAGTGGATACACCAGCTATACTACTGACTTGGCATCCAAGCACATCAGAGTGCTGGGAGCTCCCAATGCACCCCACGAGCAGCCTCCCACCACACACAAATGACAGAACACTGCTTCTGCTGTGCACGGCCCTCTGTTCTCATGGAGAAGGAGGCAATATTTGTCTCCAAGATCACGACAGCTAAACACTTTTAAAAGCACATGCAGTGCTAATGACAGAGACACATGCAACTACATATAACATGCTTATTAAAAGAGCGAGATACCTGCAGCAGTTGTGGTACAAACTGTGCCATGGGTGTTTCAGCAAGGCTAGCAACTGAAGAGAAAGTCCATTGTATGCCCATACTAATTTAATTGTACAAAATCAGCAAAGTCTCTGGACACATTCCCTTTGTGCAGCTTGTGCCTGGAAACCCCAACCATAACAGGGTGGCTCGTGTGCCTCTGTCCTGGCTTCTGGCTAGCAAGCCTGAGTCTGAACTTTCCTGAAAGGAGCTAGCTCTTGGAGATTCTGAGCATAACTAAACTCTGCTGTACCCAATTAACTTAGGAGCACACAGTAAGCTGCAAGAGCAGTCGGTTTTCACTTCTTCAGAACAGGTAGGCTGCACTGAAAGCAACAAGTTTGGTTTCACACTGCTGCTGACTGACAAAGCTATATGTGGAAGCAGGCACCAGGAACTATTTCGAACTGGGAGAAAAACTAAAAAATGGAGACCGAAGAAGAGCAAAGAACCTTCCACCACCCATACCCCTGATCTCCCTTGCATCAGCCAAGAGGCTCTGAGGTGAGAGAGGAGAACACAAAGAATAATCCTTCTCCTTCAATGTCTGTCACTCTATGCCCCCTCCATTCGCTCAGTTGTAGAATCCCTTCACTCTTTCTGCCTGCCTCTCACAGCAGAGTCCATCCCACCAACTCTCAGCCTTGGCACATTCCTAACCTCAGATCCCTCGACTCCTGCTCCCATGCTGCTTAATGGCTCTGGAAAAAGCCAAAGGACCCTACAGACTTCCTATGCTACAATGTCAAACGCTACTTCTCCATCTCATGAGTCTCAATCCCCACATATGTGCCCACAATCCCTGCCCATTACCAATCTGCAACCTCAACTTCCTCCTTAAATGCCTACTGTATTTAATTTATACTCTCCTTTCATACCCGCTGCTAAAGGCATGATATGCATGAATGTTAAAATGCAGTAGCCTAATGAGCTGACAAGTTTGACCCTGTGGTGTTAGGAACTGTATGGTTAACTTGTCAACAGCTGCTGAGATGCATTAGCACTTGAAGATGAACTGCAAATGTAAACCAAAGTGAATTTACTTGAGTAATATGCTTTCAATGTCCTAGTAACCAGGATAAGAGGGGTATTTGACACTTAAAAATAATTTTAATACTGAAGCCCGGTTGGCTAGTTTTGCTCAGCTCTGATGTACAAGTGATGTATTTATTACAGATACTGCACCTAGGAAATCTTGTTGAAGCCTGGAACTGACATAGGGTGTAGGGAAAGTAGGCTACAGTATTTTGGTTATGGTTTCCAAATATAAAAGAATAATATTTTGAACCCCAGAAACTGCACCAGATACAAACATTAAAAAGTAGATACGTGATGGCCATAGGCTCCAGCTCCATCATGTTACCCTAAAGAGTTGTGACATCTCAGAATAATGCCTTGTGTATCATGACAGATTTTTTGTATTGCAGTAGCACCTAGACACTGTTCAAACACAGAACACAGTCTCTGCCCCAGCTTACAAGTTAAAGTTTCATCTGTACCGAAACCACAGGTTGTGATTGCAGTTTGTGCAGACATACCCGAGCTAGCTAGATTAAAGCTAGCTCAGGTTCAGAAGCAGTGTGTGCTTCGGCACAGGCTGTACAAGCCCACTCAGAACCCTGGCTAATTACTTGCGGGGTTGGTTGATTTAAAGCTAGCTTGGGTATGTCTACTCGAGCTGTATTCACATCCTGGACTACAGTCTAGACATACCAATAGTTGAACCTGCAGCACTTCATTGGATCTAAAGAAAATGACTTTTCTGTTTAGATAACCTCCCTCATCCCAGTTATCGCTAAATGCCATTTACCCCACCACCACCACCCTTCATCTGGAACTGGGCATAAAGAGAAGGGATCCCAAATGCTGTGCACCCCCACCCTCCCCCAAAAAAACAAACCACCTCTGTTTACAGCCCAGAGAGGAATGGTGTGAAATGCAGCACCCCGGCGCTGTTTGCATGCAAAAAAGTTTGGAAGAAATGACTTTTAATCATCACTGACATTATTCGCAGCCAGGATTAAGGATCACAGCGTTAGATCCTGTGCTAGTGTAAACTGGTGCAGAAAACTCATGCATTCAGTTCAAGGTGCATTTCCTAGAAGACCTCCCAATAAAGCAGCTGTCATAGATTCACTACATTCCAGTTACAATATATTGGGATAACATTTCACATAGCCCCTTTTTTCCCAAAGCACTATATGCATTATGGACCTAGTAATGCAAGAGCAAAACTCCCATTGAAAGCAGGGTGCTCAGCAATTCACAAGGCCAAGTTCAATTAGGTACAGACTCTCTGGACTGCTGCAGCCTCTGAGTGGAGGGTGGCAGCCAAATGATACACAGGATTCTTCACAGCAGTGTTTGGAGGGGAAATTCTGTGCAGTGATAGCAGGACAAACCTCCATACGTGCAAAACACAACACAGGTAGAGCTGGTTGGGAAGTTTTCAGTGGAACGGTTTTGTCAGAAAATGTAAATTCATCAAAACCAACAGTTTTTTGTAGGAAAGGGTCAGTTTTAACAAAACTTTTGTCAGAAAGGTTTCACGAGTCCAGGATGGACTTTCCACATAGACACAGAACCCCAGAATAGCCAGTAACCCAGTGGTTAGGGAACTCACCTGAGATGTGGGAGAGACCCAACTTCAAATCCCTGCTCTGCCTGATTCAGACCAGGGACTTGAACCCAGGTTTCCCACATCCCAGGTAAGTGCCTGAACCAACAGGCAGGCTATTGTCTATTCTGGGGTCTCCCTCTTTTTGTTTTTTCGCAAAACATTTTGAAAGGTCTTGTTTCATCCCAATATGGGGGAAAATTTTTGAAACCTCAAATTTTCATGGGCTGGGACAACTATTCCCCACCCAACTCTAATCAGGCTGCACTATTTACACATAGATAACAGAACTTCATTTTTAAGTTTTATATGAAAAATTCACATGTATGGAACACAATCTATCTATCTTGAGGATAAGGGCCAAAGCCAGCCTTGCCTAGATTTGAATTTATCATTGTTGCATGGAGATTATTCCACACTTGATGTCTAGTGGATGGGGGAAAGCAGAAGACATGATATATCTTAATTTTAGTAAGGCTTTTGACACAGTACCACATGACAGTCTCATATGAAAACTAGGGAAATGTGGTTTAGATGAAATTACTAGAAGGTGGATGCACAACTGGTTGAAAGACTGTACTCAAAGAGTAGTTATCAATGGCTCACTGTCAAACTGTGAGTGTGTATCTACTGGGGTTCCAAAGGGGTCCAGTAGTACTCAATATTTTCATTAATGACTTGAATAATGAATTGGAGAGTATGCTTATAAAATTTGCATTTGACACAAAGATGGGAGGATTGCAAGCACTTTGGAGGACAAGATTAGAATTCAAAATGACCTTGACAAACTGGAGAATTGGCCTAAATTCAACCAGATGAAATTCAATAAAGACAAGTACTTCACTTAGGAAGGAAAAAATTAAATCCACCACTATAAAATGGGAAATAAGTGGCTAGGTAGTCGTACTGCTCAAAAGGATTTAAGGGTCACAGTGGATTACAAACTGAGCATGAGTCAACAATGTCATGCAGCTGCAAACAGGCTATCATCATTCTGGGGTGTATTAACAAGACTGGCATATGTAAGACATGGGAGGTAATTGTCCTGCTCTACTCAGTACTGGTGAGTCCTCCACTGGAGTACTGTGTCCAATTCTGGGCGTATACTTTATGAAAGATGTGGACAAATGGGAGAGAGTCCAGAGGAGAGCAATAAAAATATTACATGGTTTAGAAAATCTGACCTACGAGAGAAAGGTTAAAAAAAGCTGAGCATATTTACTCTTGACAAAAGACGACAGAGGCGGGGACCTGATAACAGTCCTTGAACATGCTAAGGCTGCTATAAAGAGGACTGATCAGTTCTTCTCCATGGACAAGTAGTAATGGGCAACAAGGGAGGTTTACATTAGATATGAGGAAAAACCTTCTAACTATAAGAATAGTTAAGCAATGGAACAGGCTTCTAAGGCTAGGTGTACACTACCCGCCTGAATCGGCGGGTAGAAATCGACCTCTCGGGGATCGATTTATTGCCTCCCGTTGGGACGCGACAATCGATCCCCGAATCGACGCTCTTACTCCACCAGCGGAGGTAGGAGTAAGCGCTGTCGACAGGAAGCCGCAGAAGTCGATTTTGCCGCCGTCCTCACAGCGGGGTAAGTCGGCTGCGATACGTCGAATTCAGCTACGCTATTCATGTAGCTGAATTTGCGTATCTTAAATCGACTCCCCCCTGTAGTGTAAATGTACCCTAAGAGAGATTGTGAAATCCCCATCATTGGAGGTTTCTGAGAACAGTTTGGACAAAGACCTGTCAGAGATGGTCTAAGTTTGCTTGGTTCTGCCTCAGTGCAGGGGGCCAGACTTGATAACTTTGAGGTGCTTCCCAGCCCTACATTTATACAATTCTATAAACCACTGTCATCCCCTTCAGCACAGCCTGAGGTTCAATTGCTACTCCGTGTACCTTTCTATTTTTCCATTTGTTTCATTCTGAAGAAAGTGTTTATGTCATACATTCCCGCCCCTCAATTCCTCTTCGGCTTATATACCCTGAGAATCTTCCATCTGTATGGAGAATCATCATCAAGCGGCCAGGACCCAAACTCCATCAAGCAGGAATTTTACCTTAAACATCACCTGGAAATCAACTGGTATCAAAGTGCTCCCTATGGCAAATATTGTTTAGTAAGTGGGTGTCACGGAGTATTGGGGGACTCAGGGCCCTGCACCCCCGGCTTCCTGCGATTCACCATGACTCTCAGCCAGCCAGTAAAGCAGAAGGTTTATTTGGATGACAGGAATACAGTCCAAGACAGGTCTTGCAGGCACAGACAACAGGCCCCCCTCAGTTAGGTCCATCTGGGGGTCCCAGGGCATCCCAGCCCCCCCCCTTGGGAGGTCAGAGCAATCTCTGCCTCCCAGCCATCTCACCACCCAGCTTCCAAGACTCTGCCTTCAGCGACCCCTCCCACAGCCTTTGTTCAGTTTCCCGGGCCAAGGTGTCACCTGGCCTCTAACCCCTTCCTGGGTTCTCATGTTACACGCTCAGGTATTCTCCGGTCAGTCTCCCATCCCCCGATGCAGACTATCCTAGCCACACTCCCCTGTCAGCATTCACAGACCACAGTAAGAACAGTCCCAGTTCGTCAAATCTCCCCCCTTCGAGACCGAACTGAGCAGGGTCACTTTAGCTAGTGACCCGGGGAAGTTCGAACCTACCCCCGTTCCCATGGATGTCCCCCGCATCCCTTCCATTCCTTGGTGAGAATTACACCAGGCCCCTCCAGTTTCACGCCCCCCCTTAGGTCAGGGTGCTTGGTGGCACTCACAGTTCGCATGTGGGAAGGTTTATGCGGCCTGTGCCCTTTTCCCACCCCCATACCTCTGGGGTTCCAACTGGGCTGTGGTCTTCTCCCAGCACTCCAGTCTGGAGGTCTGTGCTTTGGGCTCTCTTGGTTTAGAGCCGCCCTTTTAACCTTGGCCACCCTCCGGAAAGGCTCCTCTATGCTGGGCAAGGGTCCTAAAGCTGTTTTCCCCTTGTCCCGGGCCTTCCTCCCCCTCTGACAGGGGTCACAGGATCGGCAGTACTGTCGGACAGTAACAAAGACCCCAGGCCAGTAAAAGCTCCGTAGCAGCCTCTGCTTGGTACGCCAGGTTCCCTGGTGCCCTGAGAGGGGAATGTCATGGGCCCGGCACAGCAGCTGGCGGCGATACTTCTGGGGTACCACCAGCTGCCTCCTGATCCCCCGACTCCATTTTCCCTGGGGGAGCCCACTCTCGGTACAGGAACCCCTTCTCCCACAGGAAACTTTTCCGGCCACCTTGTCCCATGGTCTGTACCGCATTGAGGTCGGCCAGGTCCCTTATCTTCCGCAAGGAGGGATCTCTCTGCAACTCGGCCTGGAACTCAGCAGCTGGGACAGGGATGGCCACCTGCTCTTTCTCGCCCGCTGGGTCTGAAGCTGCAGCCTCCCTGAGCCGTGTCCCTGGGCGTTCCCTCCCCACCAGGTTAGGGTCCTGCGCCTCAGGCAAGGCACCCCCCCCCAAGGCCAGGGCGCAGTGCCCCTCGCCGGCTCTGACTGCGGGTCACAACCAGTGCCCTTTGGGGGTTGCTTGGCCAGTTCTCCAGGTCCCCCCCCATCAATACCTCAGTGGGCAAATATGGGTGTACCCCCACATCCTTGGGGCCCTCCTTGGCCCCCCACTTCAGGTGTACCCTTGCCACGGGCACTTTGACTGGTGTTCCGCCCACCCCCGTCAGGGTCAGGTAGGTGTTGGGCACCACCTGGATCTGGGGACACCACCTCGGGCCGGGCCAGCGTCACCTCTGCACCCGTATCCCAGTATCCATTGACCTTCCTCCCATCCACCTCCAGGGGAACAAGGTACTCTCTCCGGAGGGACAGCCCCGCGCCCACCATATAAACCAAAAACCCTGAGTCTAGAGCATCCAGCCCCCCAGAGGAGCTGGCCTGGAGCTCTCCTCCCTCCTTAGCAGGTGGTACTCTGCCAGCCCCCCTTCCCTGGGAATGCTGCCTCTCGCCAGGCTGGGTCTCTACCCAGTCAACCCTCTGCGGGTTCAGTCTGCTCAGTCTGTCCCTGAGCCTGGGGCACTGGGCCCGTATGTGGCCTTTTTGGCCACAGTGGTAGCAGCCCATGTCCCATGGGTCCCCTTGAGTGGGTCGGATGGTCCTGACGCCGGATGTTCCCCTTCGGTGGGGTTTTTCTGTATTTTCCCACGGGGAGGTCCCATGGTGACTCTCTCTCTGTGTTGTGGTGGGACTGTTCCTTTGGGACTCCTCCCTGTTATCTCCTGACCGGCTCTTTACAAACTCATCGGCCAGCCGCCCTGCATGTCGTGGGTTCTCTGGCTTTCTGTCCACCAACCACAGCCTCAGGTCGGATGGGCACCGCTCATACAGTTGCTCCAGTACCAGCAGTTTGACCAGGTCCTCCTTCGTCTGGGCCCCATCAGCCCACTTGCTGGCGTATCCTTCCATGCGGACGGCTAGTTGCAGATATGAGATCTCAGGGGTTTTATCCTGACTCCGGAACCTTTCCCGGTACATCTCAGGAGTCAGCCCAAACTCACGTAGCAGGGCCTTTTTGAATAGTTCGTAGTCCCCTTTCTCTGCCTCTTCCAGTTGGCGGTACAATGCCATGGCTTTGGGGTCCAGTAAGGGGATAAGGACCCGGAGTCTGTCTGCGGGATCAACCCGGTGCAGCTCGCAGGCCGTCTCAAAGGCCTCCAGGAAGTCATCCATGTCCTCCCCCTCCTTGCGTGGGGCCAGGATGCACTTATCAAAGCTCCGTGCAGTCCTGGGTTCCCCCTCACTCACCGCAGCCGGGGGTTCGCTGCCCCTCAGTCTCGCCAGTTCCAGTTCATGCTGACGCTGTCTCTCTTCATGCTGTCTCCGTTTCTCTTTCTCCTCCCGTTCATGCTGATGCTGTCTCTCTTCATGCTGTCTCTGTTGTTCACGATCCTCCAGCTCTCTCAGTTTTAGCTCTTTCTCCCATTCCAGCCAATTCCGCTCCACGGATGCCGAACGTTGCGGGAGGATCCCCTGCTGGCCGGGGGGGTCACGGCGCCCTCGGTATTTGCTGGGCTCCTCCCCACCCTTCCCCTAGGCATAGGAAGGAGGGGTCTCGGGAAGCCCGCAGCAGCCGGCTGACCACTCCCAGCTGGGACAGACACTGGTGCCTGCGCTGCATTTGCCAGGCTGCTTCCCTGAGATACAGGGATCAGTTCATTCGCGCGATCTTCCGCCTCCAGCCGGGCAATGAGCTGTTCTTTGGTGAGCCTCCCAATGCGCAGCCCCCTCTGCTTGCACAGCTCCACCAGGTCGCTCTTAAGCCGCTTGGCATACATCTTCCTGCTGGCCACTCACCGGCCTGTGTGCTCACAGCTCCCCACAGTTCCCAGGGAGACCCCTAGTGTGCCAGCCCTTCTCGAGGTCACCACCTCTCTGCCAGGGTCGAGCTGCAGACTCCTCCGCCCCTGGGACCACTCACTGCGATCCCCCCGGGGGACCCTGCTACTGCAAAAGTCCTTCTCGCTGGTCACACACTCCCAGGGGTAATAACCGTCTCTCTCTCACTCTTCAGCCCGCCTGGTCCCCGTCAATCCCCCTTCGTTTTACTGCTTCCCAGTCACTTACTGCAGGAAGCGCCGTCCACGGGGTGCAGTAGATCCCGCCGCTGCCACCAGCTGTCACGGAGTATTGGGGGACTCAGGGCCCTGCACCCCCGGCTTCCTGCGATTCACCATGACTCTCAGCCAGCCAGTAAAGCAGAAGGTTTATTTGGATGACAGGAATACAGTCCAAGACAGGTCTTGCAGGCACAGACAACAGGCCCCCCTCAATTAGGTCCATCTGGGGGTCCCAGGGCATCCCAGCCCCCCCCTTGGGAGGTCAGAGCAATCTCTGCCTCCCAGCCATCTCACCACCCAACTTCCAAGACTCTGCCTTCAGCGACCCCTCCCACAGCCTTTGTTCAGTTTCCCGGGCCAAGGTGTCACCTGGCCTCTAACCCCTTCCTGGGTTCTCATGTTACACGCTCAGGTATTCTCCGGTCAGTCTCCCATCCCCCGATGCAGACTATCCTAGCCACACTCCCCTGTCAGCATTCACAGACCACAGTAAGAACAGTCCCTGTTCGTCACAAGTAAGTGGGCAAACAAGTTCTGCTCTTAGTTGCAATTTCCAAGTGGTGTTAAGGTGTTATAGTGTGTACTGTGGTAATCCAACCTGCAAGTGACATAACTGCAGGAAAATTCACATCTAAAAGAAATGGACATAACCTTATTTGCTACTGACAAGAAAACACATTCTTGGCAACCACTATCTGGAATCCAACAAGACTCCCAGGTTACAAGCCTTAGCAATAAATGGTGGGCATAGCCATCCACCAAAGGCTCTGATATAACTGGCCATTTCCTCCATACTACAAGGACTGAGTGTTCTCTCAGTTGATTCTCTGATCACATCCCTATGTTAAGATACCAGGAAAGCTATCTAAACTACTCCACCATAAGAAACTGACACACAGAGCTGGATGTCCTCAGACACTACAACCCCGGCGTTCTTAACTACCCCTGGATTGAAACTTTCTGGCATGTCCCCAGTTACCCGTAATGGAACCTGTCTGCAGCCCCCCTGGGAACCGCGATCAGGCGCTGGGGCATGGAGCAGGGCTGTGGCTGGGAGTCGGGGCTGCAGCTGGTGCCGGGCCATGGCTGGAGCCCGAGGCTGCAGCTGGAGGCCGAGCAGGCCTGGGTGATGCTCCCTCCCTATACCCCAGGAGGGCTAGCCTGAGCCCCGCTGCACTCCCTGAATGTTCCTCCAGCCCACATCACTGTTTGGGAACCACTGCTCTAACAGGATTAGTATGGACACCAGAATCTTTGTTCCTCATCAGGTGGTCAGCAATCCCATCCTAGCAGTGGGGTCTCCATCCCACACCCAGGCATACAACCAAATTAACTAGGATCAAAAAGACATTAGGACTCACATGTGTGTGTAACTTGCTATAATCTTCTTGATAATCTTCATCCAAAAAGAAGATTTGAGACAGGACAATAACTGGATTGCCAGTAGCAAGAGATGATTTCTTGATCAAGAGGTTAACAATTGCTTTTTTGAGGGAAGTTGATACCTTGTCCTTCCATAGGAAGGGGCTGACAAAAGCTCAATAATAACAACGATGCTAACGCTGCTGGAAGGGCTGCACAGGGACAAAAGAAAACATACCTAGAAGTGCAGTAAGTTTGGGAAGCAGCCCAACTTGGACCATCTTGTTTCTCAGGCCCGTGTCAAAGGAGAGGTTCAGTAGAAGTCGAAGGGTGATATTCAGCAGGTCTTCATGCTCACATGGTACCATTTTCACCAGTTTTTCCACAATATCCATTTCAACCTGTATGAGAAGCATGAGAAGTCACTAAGCCCACAACCTACCCAAACCTTCGCTTTTGTTAGCAACTATTTTTTAAATTATACTTATAAATGAAAGCAAAAGCCAAGCCGATAGTTAAAAGTTACCACAGTGTCTCGATTCAAAGTGGCTTCACCTTCCAAAAGTTTGGCTTTGTGGCTAAAAATTTTCTAGGACTGCTCTCTGGCTAATTTTTTTTTAAAAGGAAGATTGAGCTAATGGACTCAGCCATCTTTGGAGTATCAGATGAATGGGAGAGGGGAGGAAGAGGGGGGGAAAGACCTCAATGGGGATTGGCGCAGGGATCCACTTGCAGAGTGACTTGCAGGATCAGGGGTCTAATCAAACACAGATAACCTTGGAGTGATCTCCATTAGAAGTCAGACAGATACCCAACAGAGAGAGAGACAAAACTGCTATCCAAGGAGTATGAGCCATTTCCTTGCATGTTTGAGTGAGTTCCTAGGCAGGATTCGGTATGTACTCTCATAATGTCATGCTGCCCTGTATTTTAATTTAACAGAAGCATTAAAGTGATCTTGATAGGTGTATCACTAAGATTACAGGACATAATCTAAGGACTGAGCAGCAGTATCATTTTCTGATATGTTTTCCTTACCAGCCCAAGAAAAGACATCTGATCTTTGACTGACAAGTCTTCAGAAAGTTTTTCTCACCATCTTCTAAGCTACATCTGTCTGCCGTTACTGGCCATAAGTGTATTTAAGTTAGTTTGAACCCTTTACGCTCTTACCATATGCATTAGGATTGTGTCTGTAGCCCATCTTTCAGTCAGAAACATGCAGAGAATTAACTCAAAGCAGCAAGAAAACTGTTATCACCACGCTGGTGATCTTCATAAATATGCTATATTATCCAAATCATTTTCATTACACTAAATCTCTTTGAGTCCAAATCGACCAATAACAATTTCTGCCTCATTGCTTTAAACATAATTAGCAATGATGGCACTCAAAAGCCAAGGTGACAGACATGATACAAACACCAAGATAGATTAAATGATCACACCATTAATAGTTTTGCCCAAATAAGTAAAACAGGATAAAATCTGAAACAGCTAAACTTGGCTCATTTTGCCCCCAAAGGTTATTTAGACACAGCTAAAATGAGAGAAAACCTACAACTTTCAGAATCCTATCTCCCTCATCAGTAGCTTTCTCACTGTATGGGAAAACTATTTTTTTCTAAAGTATTATCCGTATTATGAAAAAAATGCATGTGAAGATAGCCAAGCTAAGCTGTATGGTCTATTTGAAAAATGTTCAAGGCTGTCCAAAAAGTTCACAATAAAATAAACATTAATTTTTGTTTTGTTTGTTTCCAAACTAAATCAAACGGAATGTGGAAAGTATGCCAGCCAATCAGCTGGTGGGATAGCTAATCCTTATTAGACCAGTAAGGTGCTTCAGGGCAGTGCATGATTATAGATTGATCTCAAGAGCACATGACTTCACCACCTAAGAAATACAATAAATTCCCCAGAAATACATTCTTCAGGGTCTTAAAAATAAAGGAAATACCCTTGTTCCTAATTGTATGTAAATACACAAGAGCATGACAGTCACTAAGATCCAACTGTCTACAATTCTCAACTCATTTTTACTGCATTTATATATATACACGCCTTTTCAATTCAGGATCCAAAATGCATTAGAAGCAATCGTTAAGTGTCATGATTTCCCTTTGAGGTTGGTAGGTAGGTAAGCAAGGATCATTATCCCCATTCAACAGATTGGTGAACTGATGTAAACTGATAAAGTGACTTGCCAAAGCCACAAAGGGATTCAGTGAATGAGAGAGTTGTTGAATTTGTCGGCTCACAGAGCCAAATAAAAAAAAAGTCCTTCCATTTTCCCAAGGACATGAAATTTCTTACCACCCACCTACACACCCGGGTTTATGGAGAAAGTCCCTGCATTAGCAGCCAGCAGTAGCAACATGAAGCATGTCTGGGCTGCATTCTACTACAGTGTGGAAGATCCTGCTGGCTTGGGAAGGCAATAGCCCAGTCTAGCAGTCTGCTAAAGTGTAACCAGATCTCCTTCCTTGAGACAACAAGAGCTAGAGATGAATGTCAAAAAGAGCGTCTGGTTGCAGGCTGTTTTTGGGAACCTCCAGATATTTGGATAAATACCCAGATTTTTGGATGCTTATACCAATCTTTGCAATTCCTCTCTTCGCCATCATATGGGGGAGGGATAGCTCAGTGGTTTGAGCATTGGCCTGCTAAACCCAGGGTTGTGAGTTCAATCCTTGAGGGGGCCACTTGGGAATCTGGGGCAAAATCAGTACTTGGTCCTGCTAGTGAAGGCAGGGGGCTGGACTTGATGACCTTTCAAGGTCCCTTCCAGTTCTAGGAGATGGGATGGGATATTTACATGTAATTTTGCTATGGTGAGGCTAGCTCCCTACATGATTCTATATGTAGTTTTCTATAGCGGTCCCTGCTGGGGCTTGCATTACATTTACTGTAGTCCTTTCATAGTACTAAAATCAGGGCTACAATTATTTTAAAAGGGGGTGGGATGCAAGAGGTTTATTTCACTTTCATTGGAATGCCTGACCCCCTCTGACCCAATGAACAACCACCATAGCATTTCTGTAGATTGCTACAAGACCTACCATGTCATTTTTGTTCTCCATAAAAATGCTAAGTTTCTTCAGGAAAGACACCACCAGAATAAGCAGCTCAAAGTTCTCTCGGTCCAGTGCTTTCACTAGCATGTGGACAATGTTCTTGTTCCTCATCTTCAGCTCTGTGCGTGTGTCCTCAGCGAGGTTCAGCAGCAGATAAAGAGCAACTAACATCAAAACCAATCAGTCAAAGATACTGGGACTATGTCAATCTACATCTACATTAAATGTTTAGGATGGGATTTTCAAAAGTGTTCAGCACTGACTGTATCCCACTGATTTTAAGCAAGGCCAAAGTTGAATGCTTTTGATTCCCATTTAGAAAAGAAAGTTAGAATTACAATCCATTTATTATTTTATATAGGTTTTGACAATATAGTTTTATAAAACTTATGACCATCAGCAACTTTTTTTTTTTTTTTTTTTTTTTTTAAACCACACACAAATTCCAGGGAAACTATTAAAAAAACAAAACATTCCCTTGCGGTGATTGCAATCCAAAAATTTCAGCAGAATGCGAAATGCATTTGAAGTGAAATTAACTAGAAACTGTTGAATACTAGTAAATTATGCTATTTTTATTGTCCAAGCTAAGAAAAATCAAACAAAACAAAGAACAGCATTAATGCTAAAAATAAAAATAGGGGCCTAATTCTCCACTGCTTTGCACCTTGTGCGGACTCTTACACGTAAGCACAGTAGAAGTAGAGTGTTACCATTCTGATCACTTTAGACAGTGTAAATGACTACACGAGGTGCAAAGCAGAGGAGAATCAGGCCCTACATTTTTGCAGTTATTCCAGTTTTAATTATGTTGCTAATAAAAGCTAAGAAGTTTCTGGAAATAGGTCATTTTTTTAAATTTGACAGTGTTTTCTTCATTTACCTTTCTCCCAATTCTTTTGCAGATCTGCATCTGCCTGCCAGACCTCAACATGTTTTCTGGCTGCTACATGGACACACACTGCGTTAGCACTCTCACTGCCTGATTAGAGTACTGTAAGCATAGTTTTTCCCTGATCACTGCAGAGCTTCATTTTTAAAATGATGAAAATGTAAGATTATTACAAAGACCTCATTTTAAAAAATCATTACTTCACTTTTTACAAGTGAACTTAGTGCTGGTGTAAAGCACTAGACTGAGTGTCTTGGAAAAAGAACTATTCCATGCACAGAACAGACATAGTACAGAAACAATGCAGACACCTTCACAATGCTCCCTGCCAGTGACCCTCAATCCTTAATAAATGAATTATGCATACAGGTGAGAAGCTTGTCAGTTTCCCTGGCTCATTTTATGGTGGGCTTCTGAACTGAGAATACCAACAAAGGGGCCCACTGATACTCCTTGTAGTGGTAGAACTGGGCTAAGAACCATCTAGCGTGTTCTGAAGAGATAACTCAAAAGGAAAAGAAATACAATTTGCTTTATATACATATTTAAGTACTAGATCTGCAGCTTGTACAAATAGGCATCTTTATGGATTTCAGTGGAGCTATAATAGTTTGCACCAGCTGATGATCTGGTCCTTGCAAGACTCCAGCACTATTCAATGGCAGGAGCAATGTCACCAGCAGTATGCAGTGTTCTGGCAAACACACACCAAAGTTCTTTCTTTGAGATTGGCAATTACTTAAATAATGTGTAAAACATTGCCAAAGTATGCAGATTAAGACTATTTTTATTTTTCTAACTTGTTAGTAAACATCCTCCACACTAGTTAAAAGTTCTCAGCAAGTCCTGGCCCTTCATGCTGTGACAAGGATCTCCTTGCCTGTTGCTTATGTTTTAGGAGTTCATACCTCGCAGCAGCTGTTCCTGCTTGACAACCAGCCCCTGGTACTTTTTATAGGTTTTCTCATAATCCTTTTTCAGGGTTTGATTCTCAGGATCTTCATCAAGTAAATAACTGGAGTTAAGGATTGTATAGTAATAGAGCAAAAGACACAGGGAAATTACAGAGTGGGGACAAATATCAATCACAGATGTTATTTGATCACCAGCCGGGACTACATGTCTGTGTAATAATAAGAGGATGCCCATGGGACAATGTTTCTATTAAAACGTGGTCCACACTATGGATAGGTTTAGGAATTAATGGGGTTAAGGATTCTACTAGTAGTAAAAATGTCCCATATAAGCCATACTCCTGGTAAACTAAAACACTTACGTTAAAATCATTTTTAAGAACAAAAAACAATCCCTTCTCCAGCCCAAATTTTTCACTTTTGGTTTTCATCTGTTCTAGTCCTGCAACTAGATTTTGTGCTCGCTTACTCATCTTCTGTATTGACATGAGTTACTGCACATATAGTTCATTTCAACCACTAGGAATCAGAAAAGCTGAAAGTTGCCCAGGCACAGAGAGAGGATATCAGCTTTCTTCTTCTTGGTGAGTTCCTCCTGCCAGAGCTCATGTCTTTTCAGCTCATGATCTATGATGTTCATACACAGAGCTCCAATTTTGTAGTGTGTGATTAGTCCATGAAACTGGGAAAAACTGTTTAAAAAAGATATGCAGTATATGAGAGAAATAAAGCCAAAAATCTGTGTTCAAAACTGGGATAGTAAGATCTCATAGTATTGCACAATCTGACCGGTTTTCATTAGTTAGTCGAAAAAAATTCAGTGAAACAGTTTTCTATTGGAAAATGCCGTTTTGTCAAACTAGAAGCATTTTATGAGAACATGTCAATTTTGATGAAACCTTTGATAGGAACAATTCAACTCATTTCAATTTGATACAGAAAAAACATTTTTTTGAATTTGTCATTTCAGTTTATCTTGTTTAATTTTTAATAGTTCATATTTTAATATGTCTAAAAACAAAATGTATAAGTCAAAACGAAATGATACTATCTAAACTAAATGATTTGGTGGAGGTGAACCAAATTTTTTTGAAATTTTCATCCACAGGAAATTTTGATTTTTTTTGGTTCGGATTTGGAACACGCACAAAAAAAAAAATCTGATAAGTCAGAATTTCTCTTGGAACGAAAATTCCATTTTTCCAGCCAGCTATAGATATGTTATAAAATGGTTCAGCCAGGCCACCCTCACAAAAAAAAAAAAAAGGGGGGGGGGGGGGGGGAGGAAGGTAACAATCCACCTATGTGATAACTTCTTTTTCACCAATAGTCTAGATGTAGTGAAGCTGTAACATTACTAACAATTGGACATTTCACATTTCAATTGAATACTTGACTTTTGAATACTGTTTTCACTGATGGGGGAGTTATGTGGGAGATAAGGAAGACACCAAAGAGTCCAGTGGGATAGGGGACAGGTTTGGAACTCAAAAACCATGGGTTCTGTGATCCTGGCTCTGCTGAGGCTCATGTCCCCATGGGTTTACTTTCTATGCCTCAGTTTCCCCATATGTAGTGATATTTCTCAGTAAAAGTGCTTTAAGATGCAATTCCAAACTATACTAGAGCAGAAAATAATTAAAAACTCAAGGCAACTCATAGAGCAAGCTCCTCTTGCACTTACCTTGAAAAGCAAAAGAAAATATAAATAATATTAGTAGCAAGTTCCACACTTTGTTTCCAGTCTTCTCTCAGCACTCTGGCTAATGCACCCAGGGCAGTTTCTAAAAAAACAAACAAACAAGATTTAGATGAATGGCTGTAGTGCCTCTTTCTCCATGACCTGCTTGAGCTAAACAGATTAAACACACCTTTCACTGCATTCTTTTAGGCAGCAGGATCTGACAATTAGTACAAGGAGCAGGTGAGGCCACGTAGGCCCCTGCCACCAGAGTGACCTCAGCCTTCAGACACTTTCATTAACATGGCCATTTGACTGCCTAATGTTTTTTGCATCAGTCTCTCAGACTAATCCCATTTTATGACATGGGGGTGGGCCAGTTGTAGAGGACACACTGGGGCATCAATGGTGAAACAGTTTGGCTGATGCGCCAGTGGAGAGAAGGGATTTCTGGAGAGGGGACAAGGGAAAAGAAAGGGAAAAAGAGCATCATCCTAGCATCACCACAAACCCTTAACTTGGATCTTGCTTATATGATGTGTGTCTTTATAGAGGGTAAGCTTTTTGGGGCAAGGAATGCCTTCTTCTATAACTCTCTCTCTTCGCCTCTTCCCCCCACATACACAGCACCGAGCACATTTTGGGTGTTACAGCACTGTTGAGATATAAACAGTAAATGTTGTGTGCTGGCCCTATTTTATTCTAAGAGCAAACTAATACTAGAACCCCATCCCATCCCAAATGAAAGATGTGGGAGTCTCTCTGAGCGGAGAAATAGCTCCACAGAGATGGGGGGAAAAAAAACAGCACAACTTTATGAGAGGATTTGTAAGTTACCATTGAGCAGCAATTCTTCCAAATTATCAGGGTTCCTGGCGAGTTGTAAGATAAGGGCAGAGCCACGCACCTTATCAGGAATATCCTCATACAGTAACTCAATGTACTCATCCATGTCATTGATATTGGCTACTTCATCAATCTGAAAGCATCAAAGACATAGCTGGGCTTTGACACAGAGGAAAAGGAACCCGCTCAACATGCAAAAACGATGTTACTTTGCAGCAAAGCAGAAAAGAGTGCGTAGCTAAGTCTTAAGACGTAAACGACAACAAGAACCAAACACCATGTACAGAACCATTGCTACTGACTGCCCAGAACACACAAGGAGATTTCATTACAAAAACAACTGACACTAAGTAGCAGCTTTGTGGTGTCTAGCCCCATGTTCCAGAATCTCACTCATATTACCCTCTAAGTATATAACCTAAAGACAAATGTGCAAGAATTTTACCACATATGGAGAGGACTTTTATTTTATTATTTAATATTTTTAAACCAAAGTCTTTAATAAAAAATTCTTCAATATTTTACTCATCTGATTTGCATCTATATTTTTTCCTTTTAATATAAAACAGTTCTGTAAGAGTAAAGGTCTTCGTATTTAGCTTCCTTTAAATTCTAGCTTAGATTCCTACCTCCATTCCTTCAAAAGGTGGTGGATCTTTCGGTTTACTAGATTTCTCTTTCTTTTCTATAGTGATAAAAGACATGGTTATAATTAATGTTGTGCATATTCATTGACGATAGCATATTCAGTATTATCATAGTATCTAGGAGCCCCAAACATAGAACAAAAAGAGGATCCCGACCCCAAAGAGCTTACAATCTAAGTATATAACAAAGCTCAAGCGTTGTTTTAGCATTGTAGCTAGAGCAAGAAGGAGCCAAGGAGAAAATTTCGCCATGACTTTTTGACACTCAGAATAATGTACTGCAAGTTTTTTGTTTTTGTTTTTTAAAAAGAGTTGGGTTTTTTTTTAAATGAATCCATCTTTAGAAGTCTAACATTTTTAACTGCATAAGAACTGGAAAATTCAGAGTTAAGCCCCTTTATTTATTTATTTATTTATTATATATGTATATGTGCCTTGGAACAGAATATCATCCCATGATTACAAAATCATGGATACCCTCACTATAATGTAGGACTGGATCTTCAGGATAAAATTTTCCTCTGTGCAGAGGGCCACTAGAAAGCTTAGGTCAGACTTACAGGGATGTATATACTTTCTGTTGATATATACGCCACAAGGGTGGAAAACAACTGCTTTCTGTAGGCTACTCGTCTAATCAGGACTTTGTAAAGTAGGCCTTTATTCAGCATTTCCTGTGAAGTGTGCATGATGGTAAAGGATGGTTAACAAAACAGTTCAAAGTAAAGCATTCCTGGATTTTTGTTGCTGACAAGAAAAGTTTGTGATGTACAGATATAGTGAAAGTTTCTGACTTTCTATGGGGAAGGCCTTGAGGCTATGGCTATGGCTTCGTTCTCATCAAGGCCTGCATGTTGCACCCTTTTATGGAGTGACCAGCTCTCAAGCATGCAACATATTGGTCCAAAAACAACATCTCTGTGGAGCAGGAAGAGCACTTTTCTAAACCCTGTGTTCTGGTTCATGCTATGGTATGGCAGGAGTCCCTGTGGGCAAGTCCAAAATTCTACACACAAAAAAAGCATCCAAATAAACATTAAAGGTAACTGACAAATGGTAAAACATAGGACATGGGCCTGTTCTACTTCTTTATGACAAAGGCCTGAAAGGCTTGGGATTTTTTCGGGGGGTGGGGGAAGGTTTGTTTGTTTCAAGAAAAGTTTGCTACTTGTTTGTTTGTTTGTTTTTTTAAATCATAGCTAGGGCCCTACCAAATTCATGATTCATTTTGGTCAATTTCATGGTTTCAGCTATTTAAATCTGAAATTTCACAGTGTTGTAATTATAAGGATCCTGACCCAAAAAGGAGTAGTGGAGGGGAGAGGGTCAAAGGTTACCATGGAGGGGAGTTGTGGTACTGCTACCCTTACTTCTGCACCACTGAAGACAGAGCTGCCGCCAGCAGCAGCACAGAAGTAAGGCTGGCATGTTATGGTATTGCCACCCTTTCCAGCCGCCCAGCTCTGAAGGCAGCAGTGCAGATGTAAGGGTGGCATGGTATGGTATTGCCACCCTTACTTTTGTGCTGCAGCTGGCGGGGCGCTGCCTTCAGAGCTGGGCACCTGGCCAACAGTTGCCGCTCTCTGGCCACCCAGCTCTGACGGCAACGCACAAGTAAAGGTGGCAATACTGCAACCCTCTGCAACTCCCTTTTGGGTCAGGACCTCCAATTTGAGAAATTCTGGTCTCCCCTGTGAAATTTGTATAGTATGGGTAAAAGCACACAAGAGACCAGATTTCATGGTCTGTGACGAGTTTTTCATGGCTGTGAATTTGGTAGGGTCTTAATAATAGCATATCATATCTAATGTCAAGTGGCTGTTTTTTTTGCTGCCACTCTCTATTGGAGGAGGCTTCAAAAAGCCTTAGTTGAAGAGATGGGGTGTTGGATATTTATCCAAAAAACAGCTTTTCTTCCTATTGTTTACTAGGCATTTAGCACAAATGCCTAGTAATAAGACCAAGAGGAAAACAAAACAAAAAATCAGCTCTGCTCTCAATTAATCAGGTTTTGCTTCCTTTGAATCCATGATGTCATAAAGTACTAATTCTCAGGTCACCCACCTACAGAATTTTCCAGTAGACAAGATCTACATTTCTAATATATATAACAGGCAGAAAGGTACCATTTAAAAATAATGTAATTTCGGGTCTTCTTTAGCCAGCAAGAAAGAAACAATTATAAATTAGCACTAGCCCAGGTTTTTTTTGCTTTTGCACTAAGAACTATGCATTCTACTAAGATGTGGCCACAAAAGAACACAGCAGAAAAGAGTTAAGAAAACCTAACCTATAATTGTGCCTATATAACGAAAGATCTGGGTTTGGAATCACACAGGAGATTGTTGGGGATTGGAAACTTTTATACTTTCTATTCCAGAACATGGGTTGGTAGATGTATGCCTGCAAGCCCCTAACAATTAACTGCTTTGAATCCAGGACTTGCGTAGAAATTTCTCCAGGATTTTTGCCTTCTGTGTGTTTTACCAAGAGACAAAGCTGAAAATGCTAGAATTCTTTTAACATTATTAAATCTCAAAGTGCCTCAGGACTGAAGGCTGCTGAACCGGATGTTAAACAGAGGCTTAAATAAAGCTAGGGTGTAATAGTACAGCCCTGTCAGCAGACAAAGTGAGGCCTTCTGGTACTATAAAGAACCTGTTGACTCTGCAATTTAACAGGCATTGAACCATAGCTTCCAGATAAAGACATTAGAAAGCATCTATCCTATTAACTGGTTGTAACAGAAAAGAGAAGAGGTTGTTATTTTCATGGAAATAATTCCATCATCATCTTTATAACACTATCCGAAATAATCATTTCACCATTTAGAACAGAAAACTTTAACCGAGACACAAAAATTGAAAGAGAAGTATCAATATTAAGTTTGACTAATCAAAATTCAAAATGTACTTTGATCATCAAAATGACAACTTTTCCCCCACAAGATTCTGTCAATTCTTCCATGTACAGCACAAAACACACACTCCCCTTCTCTCCTCAGGTTTCTGAGTATCAGGGAAAGTAGCATTTGAATTAGAAACCCCAAAATACAGAGTATCGCTATAGCTGCTACATTCCAGCTGCCCATTCCCCCTGTTCTCTCTATTGCTTACCTTTCCCGGAAGAGGCATCTCTGCGGTTCTGCAGATAGTACAGCAGCTGCTCCACTTCCGCTAGCTTGGAGGGGTGAATGAGCTTGCATTCTTCCACCACCTTTCGAGCCAGGGAAGCAACATCTGTGTTTGCATTAAGACTCTTCAGCCGAATGCTGCAAGACACAGGTCAGATTGTTTTATCCCTAGTTGATAAGATTTTTGCATCTTCAGCGCTTCAATTTAAACTTATATAGTCATGAGTTTGTCAAGGCAGAGATGATCTATAGACATCTGATGCTCATGCTACAGTTTAGAACAGCCGAGATCAGAAAGCAGTGGCACCCTGGAGTTCATAACAGCAAGCAACTGTCTGTCAAATGGACTTAACAGGGCAGGATCATCTCTCACCAGCTGGTCAAACAGCAGCTTTAGAAATGGCTGCATTAGCAAATGCCTCCTATCCAGTCAAGACACAGCAGCAAATAAGGAGTCAGTGATCTAAAGGTAACTTTCCTTTATTAATATGAAATTCTCAGAGTATAGCATAGAAAAAATATCTTTCAGAAATAAAATCGGCTGTCAGTATTGATTGTGCAGAATTTCCTCACACTGCATTACGACAGCCATAGAGAGAAGTCTACTTTGCCATAAAGGACTCAAAAATCACAGATCATACCAGTGACAGAGAGTAAGCAAGAGCAGATATCTATCTGTAAGCACAGACCAGGAGGTGGAATAAAAGGATTTCTGTTGAGTCCTAGATGGAACATGGATTCATTGCAAAACAGACAAACATTTGTAGTGTGTTCAAAAAATCTGCAATAGTAATATTTCCTTATACAATGAAATGGTTATTTTTTTCCTGTTCCTTATTCTTAAAAAAGAACCCCTCCATTCAGACACATATGCTCGATCTTTCAACAACAACAACAACAAATTCGCCCTCAAGCAAAAAGCAGACTTGGAAAGTTTCACCTTCCAGGTAAAAGTCTGAGGAAGTTACTGGAAAAGGGCCTTTTACATCAGAAATGCTTAGGCAACTTTAACTACAAAGGGCACAACAACTGTACCCTGTAGAAAGAAAATGCAGATAACATTGAAATTGCTAACATCAACCGGACATACACATACTCCAAATAAGGAAGGCAGTATATCCCAATGGATAGAGCACCAGAGTAGGCTTCAGAAGATCTGGGTTTTATCCCAAGCTGTGCCATTGACCACTGTGTGACCATGAGAAAGTAACTTCAATTCTCCATGCCTCAGCTTCCCCATAGGTAAGATGGGTAGAATGATAATTATTTTCCTTTACAATGTACCTTGAGATGGAAAACACTATATAAGAACTAAAGTTTAATATTACAATGAATATATGCTACACCACCACTGCAAACAACTATGCATATATGTTATTCCCAGACTTAATACTAATTTAATAAAATGTTCTGAAGTTTGAAAAAGTGTCAGTAACAAAGGAAATAATATAATAGAACACTAATTTTAAGAACTCATAGCCTAGAATTCCAGGACATTTTAACTTTAAGAAATAACCCCAAGAGTGTGCCATGAACTTACATTTTTTGACACTCCTTTCGCTCCCCCAACATGGGGTCCCCCATTTCTCCAAGAATGGTGGCTTCCACTTCATAATGAACAATAAGGGCCTTTTCGGAAGGGTGTACATCTATGTTACCTCCTTTCACCTTCCTACAAGGCAGAAAAACAAATTCATCACTGACTAAATGAGAAGCCCAAGAAATATCTGGGAAAACAGGTCAATGCGAATTGGACATCTCTGATCAAGTAGTTTGTATTACTGAGACAGATTCTACCTATATAGCATAAACCCAGCCTTGGTCTTCTTTGCATTAGCACATGGTCTCTCCCACATTCTTTCAATTTACACAAGAATCTTAGCACAAGAGTCACCTCTGTGTCTATCGGCTCTAGTATGTGTCAGAGTGGATAAGAATCAACAATTTTTTTTAAAAAATATAAAACATAATAATCAGATTTTTATTAACACAGATTTTTTTGATAAAATACTTTGAGGAAAAATCCTATCTAAAGAGAGTTTTAATTAAGATACATTATAGTTCAAAGATATCTCACCGTGGAATAGGGATTATAAATTCTAATTCTAATTCTATACTGTGAGAATATATTCATGTAAAATTTAAGAAAAGTTTTGTAAATGAGTTCCAATAGTTCATGGATTAGGGACCCAATCTTGGCCTGGTCTACACTATGACTTTAATTCGGATTTAGCAGCATTCAATCGGATTAACCCTGCACCCGTCCACACAACGAAGCCATTTATTTCGAAATAAAGGGCTCTTAAAATCAATTTCTGTACTCCACCCTGACGAGCGCAATAGCGCCAAAATTGATATTGTCATTTCGAATTAGGGTTAGTGTGGCCGCAATTCGATGGTATTGGCCTCCAGGAGCAATCCCACAGTGCACCAGTGACCGCTCTGGACAGCAATTTGAACCCGGATGCACTGGCCAGGTAGACAGGAAAAGCCCCGCGAACATTTGAATTTTATTTCCTGTTTGCCCAGCGTGGAGAGCACAGGTGACCACAGAGAGCTCATCAGCACAGGTAACCATGCAAGCTGATAATCAAAAAAGAGCACCAGCATGGACCGTACGGGAGGTACTGGATCTGATCGCTATATGGGGAGAGGATTTAGTGCTAGCAGAACTTCGTTCGAAAAGACGAAATGCCAAAACTTTTGAAAAAATCTCCAAGGGCATGATGGAGAGAGGCCACAATAGGGACTCAGATCAGTGCCGCGTGAAAGTCAAGGAGCTCAGACAAGCCTATCAAAAAACAAAGGAGGCAAACGGTCGCTCCGGGTCAGAGCCATGGACATGCCGCTTCTACGCCGAGCTGCATGCAGTTCTAGGGGGGGCCGCCACCACTACCCCACCTCTGACCGTGGATTCCGAGGCGGGGATAATCTCATCAGCTACACCTGAGGATTCTGCGGACGGGGAAGAGGAGGAGGAGGAAGAGGAGGAGGAGCACGAGCTTGCGGAGAGCACCCAGCACTCCGTTCCCCCCAACAGCCAGGAACTTTTTCTCAGCCTGACTGAAGTACCCTCCCAAGCCAGTATCCAAGACCATGACCCCATGGAAGGGACCTCAGGTGAGTTTACCTTTTAAAATATAAAACTTGTTTTAAAAGCAAGCATTTTTTAATGATTACTTTGCCCTGAGGACTTGGGATGCATTCACGGCCAGTACAGCTACTGGAAAAGTCTGTTAACGTGTCTGGGGATGGAGCAGAAATCCTCTAGGGACATCTCCATGAAGTTCTCCTGGAGGTACTCCAAAAGCCTTGCCACAAGGTTTCTGGTCAGTGCAGCCTTATTCCGTCCTCCAAGGTAGGACACTTAATCACGCCATGCTTGCAGCAAGTAATCTGGTATCATTGCATGACAAAGCCTGGCAGCACATGGTCCCGGTATTTGCTGGCATTCAAGCAACATCCATTCTTTATCTCGCTGTGTAATCCTCAGGAGAGTGATATCGCTCATGATAACCTGGTTGAAATACGGGAATTTAATTAAGGGGACAGAGGTGGCCGTTCCTACTGGGCTGTTTGTCTGTGGCTGAAAAGAAATCCTTCCCTGCAGTTAGCCAAGCGCGGGGGGAGGGGTGAGGAAGGGGGGGAATTGGCCCTGAGCCTCTCTCGTTTGGCTAGCAGGGATCTTCCCTGATACCAGCCACGCGGTGGGGGGAGGGGTAAAGCGATCATCCAGAGAATTGGATGGGGGGGGGGGGTTAGTTTGTTTTCTGCTGCTGAAGGTTAACAGGAAAACCGCAGCACTCAACGGGCTTTGCTTGGTATGTGGGAAAGGTGGGCGCAGAAGCCAAAAGACAATGGCTTACCATGGCCGCATGCAAGCCGAATTCTGTTGCCTGGACCTGCGTCTGTGATCTCTAGCAGCAAAGCCACAGGCACTCAATATTAAGAGGCAAAATGCGACCTTGCACAGAAATCACATGTGCTATGTAATGTGAATAGTGTTGGTCACTGTGAAAGAGTATAAGCATTGCTTTGCAAAATGTATCTTTTTAAAAAAATTCTCTCCTTTTTTCCCTTTGTCCAGCAGCTGCAAATTTTTCAAGCCTCCCTCCTCCGTCCCGAAGGCTATCTCAGATAAGGCGTTGGAAAAAGAAAACGCAAGACGAGATGTTTGCAGAAATCATGGAATCCACCCACAGTGAAAGAGCTCATCTGAATGAGTGGAAGGACACAGTTTCAAAATATAGGAAAGAAGCCAGTGAACGTGAGGACAGGAGGGACGCTCGAGATGAGAGGTGGCGGCAGGAAGATCAGAGGAGCCAGGATGCAACGCTGGGGCTGCTGCGTGAGCAAACAGATATGCTCCGGCATCTGGTGGAGCTTCAGGAATGGCAGGAGGATAACAGAGTGCCGCTACAGCCCCTGTATAACCCCCTCCCCCGTCACCATGTTCCATAGCCTCCTCACCCAGACGTGTAAGAACGTGGGCGGGGGGAGGCTCCGTACACCCTCCCATTCCACCCCAATGGACAGCCCAAGCAAAAGGCTGTCATTTTTTAAACCTTTTTAGTGGCCTTTTCCTTCCCGCTGATCCTCCTCCCAAACCCCACCTGGGTTCTCTCCCTCTTTTTATAATCAATTAATAAAGAATAAATGATTTTTAAACGATAATTACTTTATTTCCTTTGAAAGCAAGCTGTGATTGAAGGGGGAGGGTGGATTCCTTACAGAGAATGAGTCAATAAAGGGGCAGGTTTTCATCAACGAGAAACAAACAGAAATTTCACACTGTAGCCTGGCCAGTCATGAAACTGGTTTTGAAAGCTTCTCTGATGCACAGCGCTTCCTGGTGTGCTCTTCTAATCGCCCTGGTGTCTGGCTGCGCATAATCAGCAGCCAGGCGATTTGCCTCAGCCTCCCACCTCGCCATAAAGGTCTCCCACTTACTTTCACAGAGACTGTGGAGCACACAGCAAGCAGCAATAACAATGGGGATATTGGTTTGGCTGAGGTCTGACCGATTCAGTAACGATCGCCAGCGACCCTTTTAAACGGCCAAATGCACATTCTACCACCATTCAGCACTTGCTCAGCCTGTAGTTGAACAGCTCCTGACTCCTGTCCAGGCTGCCAGTGTATGGCTTCATGCACAGCCATGGCATTAAGGGGTAGGCTGGGTCCCCAAGAATAACTATTGGCATTTCAACATCCCCAACGGTTATTTTCTGGTCTGGGAAGTAAGTCTCTTGCTGCAGCCGTTTAAACAGAGTAGTGGTCCTGAAGACGCAAGCATCATGAACCCTTCCCGGCCAGCCCACGTTGATGTTGGTGAAACGTCCCTTGTGATACACAAGTGCTTGCAGCACCATTGAAAAGTGCCCCTTGCGGTTTATGTACTGGGTACCCTGGTGCTCCGGTGCCAAGATAGGGATATGGGTTCCATCTATCGCCCCACCACAGTTAGGGAATCCCATTGCAGCAAAGCCATCCACTATGACCTGCACATTTCCCAGAGTCACTACTTTTCGTAGCAGCACCTCAGTGATTGCTTTGGCTACTTGCATCACAGCAACCCCCACAGTCGATTTGCCCACTCCAAATTGATTCCCGACTGATCAGTAGCTGTCTGGCGTTGCAAGCTTCCACAGGGCTATCGCCACTCACTTCTCAACTGTGAGGGCTGCTCTCATCTTGGTATTCTGGCGCTTCAGGGCAGGGGACAGCAAGTCACAAAGTTCCATGAAAGTGCCCTTACACATGCGAAAGTTTCACAGCCACTGGGAATCGTCCCACACCTGCAACACTATGCGTTCCCACCAGTCTGTGCTTGTTTCCCGGGCCCAGAATCGGTGTTCCACGGATAGAACCTGCCCCATTAACAACATGATCTCTTAAGCACCCGGGGCCTGCGGTTTGAGAGAATTCTGTGTCCATGTCGTCATCACGCTTGTCGCTGCGCTGCCGTCGCCGCCTCCTCCTCGCCTCATTTTTCTGGTCCTGGCTCAGCATAAACTGCACGAGAACGCTCAAGGTGTTTACAATGTTCATGACTGCTGTCTTGAGCTGAGCGGGCTCCATGCTTGCCGTTCACCCAGGAAAAAAGGCGCGAAATGGTTGTCTGCAATTGCTTTCATGGAGGGAGGGGTGAGGCTGTACCCAGAACCACCTGTGACAATGTTTTTTGCCCCATCAGGCACTGGGATCTCAACCCAGAATTCCAATGGGCGGGGGAGACTGCGGGAACTATGGGATAGCTATGGGATAGCTACCCACAGTGCAACGCTCTGGAAATCGATACTAGCCCCGGTACATGGACGCACACCGCTGAATTAATGTGCTTAGTGTGGCCGCATACATTTGACTTTATACAATCGGGTTCCAAAATTCAAATTATAGAAATTCGGATTAATCCCGTAGTGTAGACATACCCTTATGGGGTTACAGGGGCTTCGGTATAGATTATTTAGGTTAATCTTTCTATCTACCCAATGGGACTCAGTGCTCAGTCTAGAAGATACCATCAGAGATGTTTAGTTTTGCAGTTCTCAAAACGAATGGGACAAGCACTGTCTCCAGCTCATTTCTTGCAAATATTCTCATTAATGATTAACCTGTTGAATTGAAGATATTTATGAAGTCATTGGAAGGTAAACCATCTGCTTCAATTACCTTTGGTAAATGAAATAACCAAACAATCATTCATTTTCTGATATAGCTGTAAAACTAATCTGAAAAGTTTTCAAAATAAATCACTTTAAAAAATGTATAGTGTGTACCTTCTAAAAATGAAACCCACATCTATCTCTGAGTTGTGAAGAATATGTATTAAGGTTATAACAACCAACAAGAATGCACTTTTATGTAGGAATCCATGATTAAATCAAGTCTTCCTGCCTAGATAAAGCCTATACCAGGGGTAGGCAACCTTTCAGAAGCGGTGTGCCGAGTCTTCATTTATTTACTTTACTTTAAGGTTTCGTGTGCCAGTAATACATTTTAATGTTTTTTAGAAGGTCTCTCTCTGTAAGTCTATATATTATATCAATAGTTTAGTTATGTATGTAAAGTAAACAAGGTTTTCAAAATATTTAAAAAGCTTCATTTAAAATGCTGATCTTACGCCACCAGCCTGCTCAGCTCACTGCCAGCCTGGCGTTCTGTTCACCTAGACCGGCAGCGGGCTGAGTGGGGCCTGACCTCTGAAGCCCCCCACACTCCCAGAAGGGTGGGTGTGGAGGGCTTCAGAGGTCAGGGCAGAGGGCTGGGGATGTGGGGGGATGCAGGGCAGAAGGCTGGGGGTGTGGGAGGCTTCAGAGGTCAGGGCAGAGGGCTAGGGGTGTGGGGGGTGCAGGGCAGAAGGCTGGGTGTTGGCGGGGGAGGGCAGAGGGCTGGGGTGTGTGTGAGGTGCAGGGCAGAAGGCTGGGTGTGGGGGAGGTTCAGGGTAGAGGGCTGGGGTGCTCCCAGCCCCCTGCCCTCTGCCCTGAACGGCTCATGGCAGGGGGCTGGAAGGGTGCTTCCACCCCCTGCCCCAAGGCCCATCCCTACCTCTTCTCTGCCTCCTTTACCCAGGGCCAGCTTTAGCAAGGGGCTGCCGCACGCCGGCTGGAGCTCGGCCGGGAGAGCGGGGCCACGGGGCTTTTGCAGAGCAGCAAGCACGCTGCCACTCCTCCCCCCTCCCTTTGCAAGGGCCAGCGCAGAGAAGGAGAGGAGGAGGGGCAGGAAAGCAGGCTGCACCACGGCTGGGGGAAGGAGGGGGGGAGCATGGCTGCTGCAGGACGGAGCTTCTGCCTCCTGCCCCAGCAGGGGAGAGCGGTGGGCAGGGGGGCTGAGTGCGGCTGGGGGTCGGAACCGCGGCAGGCAGCCACATGCCATTCAAAATCGGCTCGTGTGCCGTGTTTGGCACGCGTGCCGTAGGTTGCCAACCCCTGGCTATACTATCCAAACCTAAGAGGGATCAATCACGGAACCAGAAAGATAGGCCTCATATAGAAGTCAGAGGATCCGAAAAGACGTTTAATTTTCTAAATATGCCCCATGTTTTGAAAGTCTGCATTCCTAATCCTCAGCTTCCCCAGAGACTGATGCCATTAGCAATTAGCAGTTACTCATCTCTCTCTAAAGGAATCTTTCCCACAGATCCTGCTGATAGGATAAGACATGTCTTAGGCCTTGTCTACACTACAATATTTTGTTAACAAAACAGTGAACTGAAGCACTACAAAAAAAAAAAAAAAAGAATGAAGAACTCCAAGATGTTCACAAATCCCTTCTGCTGGAGCACAGGCCTCTACACAGTAGCGTATCTAGCAGGGTGCAGGGGAAGCAGCCGCTTCCCCCGCCTTTCCAAAAGCGGCCAGAGGAGCGAGAGAGGGCGCAGGCTGGCAGTCCGCAGCGCGGCCAGCAGCCATGGGGGAGCGGTGGGCACGGCCGGAGGAGTGGGGGGCGCAGGCTGGCGGCCGGCAGCGCAGCCGGAGGAGCGAGGGGAGGCGCAGGCTGGCGGCCAGTAGCCACGGCCAGAGGAGCAAGGCACAGGCTGATGGCCAGCAGGAGGAGCGGGGGGGCACAGCATGGCGGTCGGCAGCCGTGGCCAGAGGAGCAAGGGCGGGGCCCACGGGGGTGGCATGGCAGGGCCGGAGGAGCCATGGGGGGGGGAATGCGGCCAGAGGAGGAGCGCCTTTTTTATGTTTGCTCCCCCTCCTCTTAGAAGCTGGCTACGCCTCTGCCCCTACGGTACCTATTTTTCCAGAGCCTGAAACTTCAGTGTCTCAGGATGATTTTGATGGTTTGTTACTGGGCTTGGCTGATTTTTACAATTCACCACCACCATGAGATATAAATCAAGCAAGTCCAAACCTGTTTCAATATATCTACAGATTTTTGGTAATATGCTACTTCAGGAAAGGTCTGTGAGCTTGATCTTATGAGAAACTAAGCATCCTCAGCTCCTGTTATAAACAATGGGAATTGAGGGTGCTCAACACCTTAAGGTATGAGGTCTTGAATGAGGGAGTTTGGGAGAGGAATTGTAATTTGTGAGACTGTTTCACTCAAGGTCTATCTTTTGGAGGGTAGAGGGAATTTGTAATAAGGCCCACCTTGTAGATTTGTTAACGTTACTCAGGAAGCCTTAACTGTATGCATGACTATATAATCTTTAATTACACAATCATACAAAATTTAAGGATAAAGGCCTTAGTAGTAGGATGACCCTCAAAGGTAGCCAGCTTTTTTATTCTCTTCCAATTCCATTTCCACCAGGCTTACATGCAGAGAAACTAATTAAATATTCTATGCAGAGTCAAAAACTGTTTTAATTATCAAACTTGGTAATATTTATGAATAGGTTGAAGAGCAAGCCTGCCCAAATTAGTTGACCCACAATGAGTTTTAGCACTGCCTTCAAGTTTTTTCCTCATGGAATCTGCCCCTATGTAGGGTGGAGGCATAGGTGAGTACGGGACCTATTGCTGTGAAGATCCTCTGCTTTACTTTCTTTGTGCCAGGGGAGGGGACCACATAATGGGTCACAGGCTATGCTCTACTTATCAGGCTAGAGTAGCCTCTCCTCTGTGGCCTGGGGGCCATTTTCTTCCTCTTGCATGCGGATAGGCCCAATCATTGCGAGGGAAGTTGCTCTTTCATCTTTACTTCAGTATCCTCATCTCAAAGCCTGAACTTTGAGATGTGCTTTGAGATTACAGCCGAAAAGCAATAAATAAGCTCTGAACATTTCTTTGCACTTATCAACATTTACTATCCACTAGAACAAATGTAGTATATATGGGTATCCAGTGCCACAAAGGAAATGTTTTTGTTTTTTAAATAAATGAAACATTTCTATTCTTATTAACTTTTGCAGCCACCCATCTACTTGAAAAAAAAATCCAAATGTTGGATGATCGTCAAGGTTTGAAGGACAAAGATTGTGCCAGGTTGCTGGTATGATACAGCCATGCCATCCTGTCCCTTCACTTAGCTTGCCTGCTTGGTTCTTGAAATTGACAAGAATCTCTATTAAGGCTTAAAAGAGGAAACTCTTGTCTATACACAAAATTTGCACCGATTTAGCTCTAGTGTCAACTGAATTAAGAGCATCCACATAGGGGTTTACTCCAGTTTAAATCAATTTTTTTTTTTAAATCTAATTTTGTTAAACTGGTACAATTTTTGTGCATATACAAAGCTAAAAATTCTTGTGATCCCCCATACACTAACAACTTACAACAGTGACCCAGACAGAAGGTTGGGGTGGGAGTCTGCATGGAGGATGACAAGGGAAAAATCAGAGGAGAGCTATGCTTGCACATCTGCCCAGAGCCATGCCAAACAATAGGCAGTTTCTCTAGAACACAAAAATTTAAAGTCTGCTGTTGAAAACAATGGAAAAAAATTCCGCCGAGATCACAAAAGCGGCCTGCATAGAATATACACATTAAGATAGGTACTACTTTGAGCAGGGCCATCCCTAGCTATTTTCGTGCCTGTGTGGGGGTAGGGGTGTGGCCCCAGGCCTCAACGGGGAAGGGGGGGGGCCACCCCAGGCCTCCGGGGGGGGGGGGAAGGGGCTGGCCCCAGGCCTCTGTGGGGGACGGGCAGGAGGGAGGCTGGCCACTTCCTGCAGGAAGTGGAGTGACCCGGCCCCAGCCTGCTCTGCTCCCCTGGCTCCCAGGCTTGGGGGGAGGGGGGAAACCATCCCCCAGCACTCGCAGGCGGCGCAGCTGGGAGCCAGGGGAGCGGAGCAGGCTGGGGCCAGGTCGCTCTACTTACCTGTGAGTGCAGGCCCAACTGCTTCTGGAATCCTCAGGGGAATGGGGGCGGGAAGAGGTGGGATGGAGGCCGTGGGGGAAGAGCCGGAGCTGGAGCAGAACACACCTGCATGCAGGTGCCCTACGCAGCTGCGTACTTTGCCTATGGGTAAGGACAGCCCTAACTTTGAGATGGCCATTGCAACTTGAACACTAGATGACCACTCAATTTTCAGCTATGATCATATCTTCACAGCAGAATCAATGGCCATCAGAAATCATTGGTAGTTTTCAGTGCATTTTAAAATCAAGGATCTTAATAATTTGACATATGCAAGTAAACATTCTAAGCAACAAGGGGGTAACAGAACTCTGTATGTGACTAGGGTGTCCCAACATATCCAATCAAACCTCTGCAAAGGCTGTTGAACAGTGCAGAAGATAAGCGGGGGGGGAAGAAGATCACCAGGAGCTCAGAAGGGTTAAAAAATGATGGATAATGAGAAAATCCAGAATTACATAGGGTAGGAAAAAATTATAAGGGCTCATGTGTATGGGATAAACCAGCCACTAACTGACAGGGATTAAGAAGAAACTTTCCCAATGGGCAGAATATTCTATAACTGTTCTTGGGCTGCTTGCATTTTCCTCTGAAGCAGCTCGTAACAGACATCGCTGAAAGACAGGATACTAGGCTAGATGGATCCTAATCTCTAACTGGGGCAGCTTCATCATTAAACAATGGTGTCAGCAGACAATCATCCACTCATCACTCTATCCCTCCCAAAAAGCCCAGCCATCCAATCCCTCAGATCCACCCTTCCCCTCCACAACCCTCCCTTTATCTACCTTGCTACTCAGCCATCCCACCTGCTCAGTGATCCCCAGCCAGCCCTCCTTATCTACACCTCACCCATACAGTGCACACCCAGCTATACACTCCAAACCCAACCGAACATCCCCTATAACCCCAGGCAACCCTCCTACCCACCCCCCACCCAACCCAAGCTCCCCCCATAACCCCACCCATCCACTCCCCACCCAACCCAACCTCCCCTATAACCCCATCCATCCTTCCTATCCATCCCCACAACCCCACTCCCCCTCCCCTAACATCCCCCATCCAGACCCATCCCCGCTCCCCTAACATCCCCCATCTCCCCTCCCATCCCCCATCTTGACCCCATTCCCCGACCCCACCCATCCCCCATATCTCCTCCTCCCCTAGCACCACCCATCCCCCATCTAGACCCCATTCCCCCGACCCTCCCCTCAACCCCACCCATCCCCTAACCCTACCCATCCCCCATCTAGACCCCATTCCCCCGACCCTCCCCGCAACCCCACCCATCCCCTAACCCTACCCATCCCCCATCTAGATCCCATTCCCCCGACCCTCCCCGCAACCCCACCCATCCCCTAACCCTACCCATCCCCCATCTAGACCCCATTCCCCCGACCCTCCCCGCAACCCCACCCATCCCCTAACCCTACCCATCCCCCATCTAGACCCCATTCCCCCGACCCCATCCCTCCTCCCCAACCCTACCCGCCCCACTCCGGTGCTGCCCCGGCCTGACTCAGCCCCCCGGCACGGGGCGGGCGGTACCTCTTGAGGTATCTGGCGTCCTCCCCCTGCATGGTGCCGCGGGGGTGCCGGGCCGAGGGCGGCTCTGCAGCGGCCGCTGTTACCAGGGTGAGAGCAGCGCCAGCCCCGCCCGCACACAGCACCCGGCCCGTGCAGCTCTCACTAGCGCGCAGGCGCAGTGAGACCGCAGGCCGCGTCGTCCCCGCGGGACTGATTTGGCGCTGCCTGTGCAGAACGAGTTTGGGCTCAGAGGAGCGGGACCTGCACATCGCCCCCTGGAGGCAGGGAGGAGACACTGCCTGAGCTCATGGCCATCCCTGGCAAGGTTGGGCGGGCTCCCTGGCTGAGTCTGTGCAGCAGCTTCCCTGCCCAGGGCCCCCCACCCAGGCTGCACCAGCCACTAGTTCCCCCTGTGGGTCAAGCAGGGGGCCAGCACGTGACACAGCCTCTGGGGGCAGAACTGGTGTGAAGACCAGTTCAGCTACCCTAGTTCCATACCCAGTCATAGGACTGACCTGGTGTGGAGTTAGGGTGACCAGATGTCCCATTATTAGGGGCTTTGTCTTATATGGGCAACTATACCCATCCCCACCCCTCAAAAAAGCATCCCTATTTTCACACCCTATGTGGAGGCATCCTGATCTGTTTATACTGAACTGGTTTCAGTATAAACAGTCCAGGCCACCTTAAATTGCTTAGCACCAGGTCCATTGCTGTGATCAGTGTAAGTTGCACCCAGTATGGCCAACCTCAAGCATCCAACAGTCATGAGTCAGGCACCAAAAAAATCATGAGAACAACGAGGAGTCCGATGGCACCTTAAAGACTAACAGATTTATTTGGGCATAAGCTTTCGTGGGTAAAAAAAAAGCTCGGGCCGGAGCTCCGCCTCCCTCCAGGTGCCGCCCCAAGCACATGCTTGGTAGGCTGGTGCCTGGAGCCTGCCCTGCTAAAGGCTCATAAACCTGTAGACAAAGAACTATATCTATCCATCTATATCATGATTTGTAAGCCAAACTCAGGATTTTTGGGTGACTGGCTCATGATCTTTGAACTTTTGTGGTTGGAAATACTGAAACGGGTTCATTTTAAAATCTCAGAAGCATATGCAAACATAGGCCTGATGTTGCAAAACATATGCATGTGAGCAATTTTGATATGTAGTAATTATGTACGTATCTCTCTCTTACAAATGGAAAACTGACACATAGTGAAGCAATTTGCCTGTGGCCATCGCATATGGTAAAACTTAGATTAGCACTCTGATTTTGCTCAGTCCACTAGGCCTTTTTGGCTCTCAGTATAAAGAAACGCAACTGTTCTTAAATAGACAAAAAATAATGCACATTGCATGAACCATCTGCTTCCCCCTCCCATACCCAGTGTTTATGATCTTCTTTTTTCTCAACCTGACTATTTTAAACAAGGCAATCCATACTATTATTTGTTTTGTGGTAGCACCTTAGAGACCCTGTCATAAACAGGGAACCCATTGTGCTAGGCATTGTATAAACACAGCACAAAAAGATAGGGACTATAAGCCCTAAAGAGCTTACAGTCTAAGAAAGCACCATAGCCCCAATCCTACATAAGAACGGCCAGACTGGGTCAGACCAATGGTCCATATAGCTCAGTATCCTGTCTTCCGACAGTGGCCAGTGCCAGGTGCTTCAGAGAGAATGAACAGAATAGGCAATCATTGAGTGATCCATTCCCAGTTATCCACTCCCAGCCTCTGCTGAACACCCAGAGCATGGTGTTGCAAAATATCTTGCAAATCATGTGGGCAACTTTACACAAACAAGGGCAGCTTGTAGATGGTCTCCTAGCGGGATTGGGAGAATCTGCTGTCACCCAACCTTGACGATGTGGCTATCTTTTCTGATTCATGGGCAGAACACCTGGAGCATCTGCAAAAAGTCTTTGAGCGCATAAGGGAGGCAGGACTAACTGTTAAAGCAAAAAAGTGTCAAATAGGCCTAAACAGAGTGACTTACCTTGGACACCGGGTGGGTCAAGGAACTATCAACCCCCTACAGGCCAAAATGGATGCTATCCAAAAGTGGCCTGTCCCAAAGTCAAAGAAACAGGTCCAATCCTTCTTAGGCTTGGCCAGATATTACAGGCGATTTGTACCGCACTACAGCCAAATCACTGCCCCACTGACAGACCTAACCAAAAAGAAACAGCCAAATGCAGTTCAGTGGACTGAAGAGTGTCAGAAGGCCTTTAACCAGCTTAAAGCGACACTCATGTCTGACCTGTGCTAAGGGCCCCAGACTTTGACAAACCGTTCCTAGTAACCACAGATGCATCCAAGCGTGGTGTGGGAGCAGTTTTAATGCAGGAAGGACTGGATCAAGAATTCCATCCTGTCGTGTTTCTCAGCAAGAAACTGTCTGAGAGGGAAAGCCACTGGTCAATCAGCGAAAAGGAATGCTACGCCATTGTATATGCGCTGGAAAAGCTACACCCATACATTTGGGGACCGCGTTTCCAACTACAAACCAACCATGCTGCCCTGAAGTGGCTTCATACCATCAAGGACAATAACAGAAAACTTCTTAGGTGGAGTTTGGCTCCCCAAGATTTTGATTTTGAAATACAACACATTTTGGGAGCTTCTAACAAAGTGGCTGATGCACTCTCCCGTGAAAGTTTCCCAGAATCAACTGGTTAAAAATTGTTCTTGGAATGTGGGACATATTGTTAGTTTTTATATGATCGGTAGTATATCTAAAGGTGAATGATTCTTATTAACTCTGTTTTCTCCTAGAACTCCAGAAAGAAATCACAGCCAGTGTGGAACCGGCTGTCCAACACTATCTGTGATTTGGGAGCCATGTCATAACTATAAAGGGAAGGATAACAACCCTCCTGTATACAATACTATAAAATCCCTCCTGGCCAGAGGCACCAAAATCCTTTTACCTGTAAAGGGTTAAAAAGCTCAGGTAACCTGGCTGACACCTGACCCAAAGGACCAAGGACACAAGATACTTTCAAATCTTGGAGGGGGAAGCGGGGGGTGAATGCTTTTGTTTGTGCTCTTTGTTTTGGTGGGTGTTCGCTCTTGGGACTAAGAGGGACCAGACATCAATCCATGGCATATTAGTTTATCTTTGTTTTTCTCAACTTGTGAATGTTCCCTTTCCTAGAGGGAGGTATCCCTGTTTTGCTGTAACTTTGAAACTAAGGCTAGAGGGGGTTCCTCTGGGCTCTTTGAATCTGATTACCCTGTAAAGTTATTTTCCATCCTGATTTTACAGAGATGATTTTTTACCCTTTCTTTTTAATAAAATCCTTCTTCTAAGAACCTGACTGATTTTTCCATTGTCCAAAGACCCAGGGGTTTGGGTCTTTGATCACTTTGTAACCAATTGATTAGGATATTATTCTCAAGCCTCCCAGGAAAGGGGGTGTAAGGGCTTGGGGGGATATTTTGGGGGAAGAGGAACTCCAATTGGTCCTTTCCCTGTTTCTTGTTAAATCACTTGGTGGTGGCAGCATACCAGGTTTTAATCTAAACTGGTAGAAATAAGCTTAGGGAGCGTTCATGTGGTTCCCCACTTCTGTACCCTAGAGTTCAGAGTGGGGAAGGTACCCAACAACAATCTTTTTGTTAATGTCGACCCTTTTAGATTCTGCTCTGGCTTTGCCCATACCACACGGGGAAAGGTGCCAATATTCATTTCACAGTGCTAATAATAGAAGATACATTTGTTTGGGAGGGTGCCAGTGTAACCCCAGAAACCCAGCTGCCTTTTCAGCAGCAATTTGTGGGTCAGCAGCTAGTATTAATTCACTTTCTTTTATCAAAAACTTCATTTGGACTATTGAGCTGCTCCCAATTTTGCTTTTACACTGACAGGAGCACAATTGCTGCTGGAAGTGCAGCCTGGCAGTTTAAAGCTATCACTTGTTCCTCCTTCACTTTTCCCCTCAACTCCCTTCATGCCCACATTGTAACTTATTATCATCACAGTTTCTCATGTCACAATTTCACATCCTGGGTGAAAGTATTCTTGCTGTGAGAAATCAGTGATGAGTCCCAGCTGTGCGTCTTTGAGAGTGGGTTTACAGCTGTGGCATCATGAAATAGCTCCAGCTGATCAAACAGAATGCAACTTTGGATAATCAGTATCCCCAGCCAGACTCTAATAAAGCCTGGTAGATTGTTAGCGGCATAATTCTAGGTCAGTGTTTTTCCTTCCAACAAAGAAAAATTAACCCCCATTCTGCTTTAAGTCCACTGCAGACTTACCAAAATTCACTGAGAAAGGTTAGGCCCAGCAAAACAGAAATGCCTCTTAAAAATATCTATAAAATCAAAAGTTTCTGATTCAGTCTCCATCCCTTGCTACTGGCTGCAGTATGTGGCTATGGTCTAGCAGCAATGCTATTGGACTCTGGTGTGAGCTGTGTCCTAATCCTACTTCCTTCCTAGCCTCTTCTCACCAATAGTCTTGCCACAACCTCCTCTACCTGTCCTGTTGCCCAATATCCTCTCCTATTCATCTCAGATTGTAAAGCCTTGTAAAGGTTATTATAATGTATAAGAACTGGTTGGTATCCCTTTATCTAGTTTGGGAGCCCTGTAATAGGCCTTCCTGTGTTTTATTGCAGAAGCCACCAGAACCGAACAGAGAAGCAAGGTATGCAGGTAACTAGACCTTGTATGCTTGTATATAGTGAGAAAACTATGACTATTTGAAACCCAACTGTGTCCCTACAGTTTCCTTTTATTCTTAATGTTGTGTAGAACAGCAAAGACATAACAAGTCTGAGGCGTGTCTTGGTCTGTGTTGGTAAAGCACTATGTAAATTTATGCTGCTATGCCCTGTGAAACCTTGTCTCAGGGACCAACCAGGTTCCTTAGCTGGGGTGGTCTTCTAATAAACATGGAGTAGAATCATGTATAGTTGTGTATACTTTGAGGTGCTCTCCACAGGCAGGAGATTGCCTAATAAATGTGATCTCTTGTACAGGTTTAATTGCAAAATTGATTAAAAACATACATAAATATAATTAATAAGTAACCAAAAATCTGTATAATGTAGAGGGCTAAAGATGGGAAGTGTGAGTCAAGGAAGAGAAATTACAGGCACCTCTGGAGCTCCAAGAGGCTAAAAGGAACCCTGCTGATGAGGGAGAAAACCCATAAAACCACAAAGAGCATAGGATTGCCATGCAGGATCAGATTATTGGTCCATCCAGTCTGGAATCCTGCCTTCAGCAATGTTCTTCACCTGATGCTTCAGCGTAGCAGGAGTGAGCCAGCTTTATGTATGTTTCCACCCTAGCCATCCATTTAGCATTTCCCATAGGACTGGTTAGTGTTACCTGGTTACAATATTTGGGAGAGGATCCAGGGTCTCTTCCTGTCCTGGTACCATCCCCATTATGGCCAGTTGTGCTGTCATCTTTCTACCGCGCCTTTCGCTTTAGCTCTCATTGATGATCCCAGCCCTAAGACAGCCTGAGTCAGAAAGGCATCTTAAAGCAAAATACTCTTCCTTGATTACCAGCACCACTGCTGATACCCAGCACACAACTGGCTGAACTGTGACATCACTATGACTCACAGCAGTGGCTGCAAATCTCAGAAGAGTAGTGGGTAGGATGGGAAAAGCGGCACTGTGGAAGCAAGTACTGAATTTTCCATTTTCTCTCCATACCTTCCCCTTCCCAGCCAATCTATAGAACATCCATACAGCATCATTTTTGGAACACAAATTTGGTTTACGTTGTTCTGATATGTCAGGAGATATTTTTAATGAGGATGTCCTCATGGAAACTGCCTTTAACTGAGGTTTGTTCCTATCAGAATTGTTTCCAATCCACTTCTGGGGATCCCTTTGAGTTATTCCATCCTTGTCTTATATCTCTGTTAGAGATGGGCCTGTACCAAAGCTGGAATCCAGATATGAACTTCATAGCGCAGGCCCATGCTGTGGAGTATCGAGAATGTGGGGTTGGAATTGTAAGCTATAATTTTAAAAGCCAGGGGTTTCCTGGTCCTGCTTCCTGGCTAGTGCAGGGGCTCTGTAGGAAAGCATGTGATCAGAGTGAGTCCAAAAAGAGCCAGTTTTAAGCAAAGTGGCTCCTCACTGCTGTAGAGAGCAGCCTGTTTTCTATCTCATTTTTGGGTTCTGTGTTATCATTCTGAATTTTTAAAAATACAGTAGTATTACGTTGCAACCCTCCAGAAAGAGCATTTGATATTTTATCTAACTTCTCTGTGCGTATTCTGCAAACATTGCACATCCCTCCATCTATGGATTTTGTATTGCTGCCCCTCATCTTAGTATCTGAGCACCTTTCATGTAAAATCCATAGCAATAACGAAGTCTCTAGTGGACTGCATGGAGTCTCTGGCCTTTCTGCCTTTCCCAGGTAGAAACCCCACTCAGAGTAGGATTTTTATTTCAGGTTGGTTCTTAATAATGTTACTAATTTACTTTTATTTGGGATTTTTGGAGGAAATTCATGGCAGAGTTTGTTTGGGTTATTTCAGTTGACTGGGGCTTGGTGGCAGAAGAGGGTGTTGGGCTCTGGTATCTATTAGCAAAGTAACAAATGTATAAAGTCCCAATCCTGCAAAACAAACTGGGTGGTGTCTGTGCAGTTCTTGTTGCAGTATCAGGGCCTCAACTGATAGACCTGGAACAAGCAAATAACTGGAAATAATATTCACACAGAGTCAAGTAGTTAATACAGAAATAGATAACAGGCATAAATAGACATTTGATCTTTTAATAGCAGGATATTAAGAATAAAAACAGAACATCTAACAATATCGTAGAACATTACAGCTTTTTCACTTTTCATTATTTATTGCTTCAGATTTATAAAAATATCTATTAGCATCCATCCTCTCCTCTGGGCATGTATCCCATTAATGAAAATGCACCATATGATATAAAGGACTACCTTTGAACACCCAGTTTATAAAGCTTTGTCAGGACAAAATGTTGTTTTGTTATCATCATTCTCTTTAGCATGGTAAGATTTTCAGTTACCTTCTATTGCAGGGCAAAGTAAATTGTGTGTGACCACGTGTTCAAACCTAGGTTTGTTCAGTCAGTCTCAGTGATTACAAACAAGAGCTAGGATTTTTCAAAAGCAGGAGCCTAACATTAAGCTCTTAGGCAGCTAAATAAGTCTTTAAATAAGCTTCCTTTTCAGAAGTGCTGAGCGCTCCAATTTCCATCGATTTCAGTAGGAACTGTGGGGTGTTCAGTGTTTTTGAAAATAGGGCCACTTTCCAGGGGCGTAAAAATGAACACAGGAGGCTAATCTTAGGCACTTATTTTTAAAAAAATGGCCAAAGCTTTAGGACTCGGAAGATGTAAAATGGTATGAAATGTGAGAAATGAAAGGGAAGGAACATTCTAAAGGTGATCCATAACACAAATATTGCAATCCAAGTGTATCATCATGCAGGGGCTAAAGCAGGATATTTGCCATCTTGTTTGATAGGGGCTGCAATGGCAGTGAGCCTATCTCAGCCTGACAGAGTCTAGAATAAAATGACCTCAGCTTTGCCCTCTTTGTAGCACTAGAGCCACAAGTGGTGCTAGAAACCAATAATCCTCTCCCTATGAATCAGATGATGCTGGGTTTGGATGACCACACTGCGCGAACACCAGAAACCTTACCTTGTAAGGCATGGGTAAGGAATGGTGTGCCTAGCCTCTGTTTGTCAGAGGGTGGAGATGGATGGCAGGAGAGAGCTCACTTGATCGTTACCTGTTAGGTTCACTCCCTCTGGGACACCTGGCATTGGTCATTGTTGGTAGACAGGATACTGGGCTGGATGGACCTTTGGTCTGACCCAGTATGGCCATTCTTATGCACTAGCGCTAGTTGCACAGACATTCTCTTGATTGTTCATGCTGCATTATATGATCCCGGCTGCTCTGTTCGTTCTGGTGTGATATCATTCAGTTCATGGTGTATATTGACAGGACAAGGACATATGAGGCTGGATGAGTGAAATCTAATGGCATGTCTACACTGGCAAAGTTACAGCACCAGCAGTTACAGCGCTGCTCAGAGAGCGCAGAAGGAAAACCGCTGTTGTGTGTTCACACTGTCAGCTGCCTGCACAATAGCGTGTTCACACTTGCAGCACTTGCAGCGCTATTTGGAGCGGTGCACTCTGGGCAGCTATTCATAGATTCATTCATAGATTCATAGATTATAGGACTGGAAGGGACCTCGAGAGGTCATCGAGTCCAGTCCCCTGCCCGCATGGCAGGACCAAATACTGTCTAGACCATCCCTGATAGACATTTATCTAACCTACTCTTAAATATCTCCAGAGACGGAGATTCCACAACCTCCCTAGGCAATTTGTTCCAGTGTTTAACCACCCTGACAGTTAGGAACTTTTTCCTAATGTCCAACCTAGACCTCCCTTGCTGCAGTTTAAACCCATTGTTTCTGGTTCTATCCTTAGAGGCTAAGGTGAACAAGTTTTCTCCCTCCTCCTTATCACACCCTTTTAAATACCTGAAAACTGCTATCATGTCCCCTCTCAGTCTTCTCTTTTCCAAGCTAAACAAACCCAATTCTTTCAGCCTTCCTTCATAGGTCATGTTCTCAAGACCTTTAATCATTCTTGTTGCTCTTCTTTGGACCCTTTCCAATTTCTCCACATCTTTTTTAAAATGCGGTGCCCAGAACTGGACACAATACTCCAGCTGAGGCCTAACCAGAGCAGAGTAGAGCGGAAGAATGACTTCTCGTGTCTTGCTCACAACACACCTGTTAATGCATCCCAGAATCATGTTTGCTTTTTTTGCAACAGCATCACACTGTTGACTCATATTTAGCTTGTGGTCCACTATAACCCCTAGATTCCTTTCTGCCGTACTCCTTCCTAGACAGTCTTTTCCCATTCTGTATGTGTGAAATTGATTTTTCCTTCCTAAGTGGAGCACTTTGCATTTGTCTTTGTTAAACTTCATCCTGTTTACCTCAGCCCATTTCTCCAATTTGTCCAGATCATTTTGAATGATGACCCTGTCCTCCAAAGTAGTTGCAATCCCTCCCAGTTTGGTATCATCCGCAAACTTAATAAGCGTACTTTCTATGCCAATATCTAAGTCGTTGATGAAGATATTGAACAGAGCCGGTCCCAATACAGACCCCTGCGGAACCCCACTCGCATCTCTTTCTTTTTTGCCGCTAAGACTTGTGGGAAAGTGGAGGGGGTCGCAGGGCATCCTGGGTCCAGTCCCAATGTCCTTTGATGCATTGCTTCGCATCCCAGCAAACCCTGGGCTTCCATCTGCATTTGGCGCCACCTTTCAAAAGTTTGTGTATTGAGCACCCTGCCTCTTTCAGGCTGCAGGAATGGATCCCGAACTGCTGACCAGTATGCTGCTCGCTCTGACCAAAACGTCACGAGTGGCAGTGGAGTTATTCCTTAAACTACAAAGTCAAGAGGAGTGTGACGTTGATCTCGCCACATGTACTAGCTATGACACGAGATTGTTTGTGACTTTCACGGAGGTGCTGACCACAGTGGAACGCTGCTTTTGGGCTCAGGAAACAAGCACTGAGTGGTGGGATCACATCATGATGCACATCTGGGATGACAAGCCATGGCTGCAGAACTTTCGCATGAGGAAAGCCATATTCATGGGACTGTGTGATGAGCTTGCCCCAGCCCTGCAGTGCAAAGACACAAGAATGAGAGCTGCCCTGTCATTGGAGAAGTGCGTGGCGATTGCACCGTGGAAGCTGGCTACTCCAGACTGCTACCGATCGGTCACTAACCAGTTCGGAATGGGAAAGTCGACCCTTGGATTAGTGTTGATGGAAATGTGCAGCGCCATTAATCGCATCCTGCTCCAAAAGACTGTGACTCTGGGCAACGTGCATGACATTGTGGATGGCTTTGCACAAATGGGCTTTGCTAACTGCGAAGGGGTGATAGATGGCACGCACATACCAATTCTGGCACCAGACCACCTAGCCACTGAGTACATTAATCACAAGGTGTATTTCTCAATGGTTTTCCAGGCACTTGTGATCACCGTGGACATTTCATGGATATTAATGCAGGCTGGTCTGGAAAGGTGCATGTCGCACGCATCTTTCAGAACACTGGTCTGTTCAAGAAGCTGCAAGCAGGAACTTTCTTCCTGGACCAGAAGATCACTATACGGGAAGTTGAAATGCCTATTGTGATCCTTGGAGTCCCTGCCTACCCCTTAATGCCATGGCTTATGAAGCCGTACATGGGGCAACTTTAGGGTTACCATCCGTCCGGGTTTCCCCGGTCATGTCCGGCTTTTTTAGCCTTAAATGGCCATCCGGGGGGGAGGGGGGAGATTTCTAATGAAGTAGAAATGTCGGGGATTTCCCCTCCTGCGGAGTGCGGCTTGGCTGATTGGACGCCTGGCCTGATTGAAAGCCGCTCGCAGCCACTAGGGCCTCTAGCAGCCAGAGTCCCTCCCCCGCTCCCTCCTCCCCCACAGAGCAGTGCGGAAGTGTTTAGTCCATGTGGAGCCTGCAGCTCTCCCTCTGCCGGGTGAGTGGGGGGAGCAGGGCAGGCAGCGGCGGGGGGGTTGTGTAGAGGCTGCAGGGGGGGGTGTAGAGGCTGCAGGGCAATGGGGAGCAGGGGGCACAGAGGCTGCAGGGGCGGGGGGGGGTGCAGAGGCTGCAGGGGCAGGGCAGGCAGGGGGGTGCAGAGGCTGCAGGGCGAGTGGGGAGCAGGGGGCACAGAGGCTGCAGGGGCGGGGGGGTGCAGAGGCTGCAGGGCGAGTGGAGAGCAGGGGGCACAGAGGCTGCAGGGGCAGGGGGGTGCAGAGGCTGCAGGGCGAGTGGGGAGCAGGGGGCACAGAAGCTGCAGGGGCGGGGGGGTGCAGAGGCTGCAGGGTGAGGAGGAGCAGGGCAAGCAAGGGCATAGAGGCTGCAGGGGCTGCGGGGCGAGTGGGAAGCAGGGAAGCACTTAGCAACCCCCAACAAAGATCAGAGTGGGAGGGAGGAGGGGGAATGCAGGGTGCTCAGAGGAGGGGGCAGAATTGGGGCAGGGACTTTGGGGAAGGGGTTGGAATGGGGGCGGAGAAGGGGTGGGGTTGGGGCGGGGCCGGGGGTGGGGAAGGGGCGGCGTTGGGGCAGGGCCGGGGGCGGGCCCGTGGGCCCGTGGAGTGTCCTCTTTTTTAAATGTTTGAATATGGTAACCCTAGGCAACTTGACAGCAGCAAGGAGTGGTTCAACCACAGGCTGCGCAAGTGCAGAATGACTGTTGAGTGTGCATTTGGCTGTTTAAAAGCTCACTGGCGATACCTGTATGTGAAGCTGTACATGGCCGATGACAATATTCCTATGCTTATAGCCACGTGCTGTACACTCCATAATATTTGTGAAGGGAAGGGTGAAAGCTTCACTCAGGGCTGGACCACAGAGGCTCAGCGCCTGGAGGCTGAGTTTGAACATGCATTTAGGGATTAATAACAAGAATTTTTGTTATAAATTGGGGATGCATCAGTTGGAAGTAACAGAGGAGGAGAAGGACCTCGGAGTATTGGTTGATCACAGGATGACTATGAGTCGCCAATGTGATATGGCCATTAAAAAAGCTAATGCGGTCTTTGGATGCATCAGGCAAGGTATTTCCAGTAAAGGTAAGGAGGTGTTAGTACCATTATACAAGGCACTGGTGAGACCTCATCTGGAATATTGTGTGAAGTTCTGGTCTCCATGTTTAAGAAGGATGAATTCAAACTGGAACAGGTACAGAGAAGGGCTACTATGATTAGGGTGACCAGATGACAGAGGTCAAATATCGGGACGCGGCGGGGGCGGGGAGCAAAAAAAAAAACAAGCCGGTGGCGGAGCAAAAAAAAACCAAGCAGGCGGCGGAACAAAACAAAACAAAACAAAACAAAAAACTGCCGGAGCACAGGAAAAACTGATAAACACCGGCAGCTCCACGCCCCACCCCCACCAACTTGCCTCTGCTCCATCTCCACCTCCCCCCTCTGGGAGGGAGGGGGGCAGCACGCAGAGCCCCCCCCCACCAGAGGGACCTGCCAGGGGGTCAGGTGAGTCCCAGCCAGTGCTAGCCTTACCTGGAGCGGCTCCCAGGAAGCATCCAGCAGGCAGGTCCCGTCCCTCTGACTCCTAAGATCGCGCGGGTTGGGTCGAGGGGGGCGGGGGCAGGGGCGGGGGGCTCGCTGCCGGCGCCTACAAGCCCTGCCCCTGCAGCACACAGTGGAGACCTACTCGCCATCTCTGTACGTGCCTGGGGAGTGGGGCTGCAGCATTCTGCAGGCTCCTGCCGGCCGGCGGGTGAGCACCGGGAGTTCAGCTGCGCCGCCCCAGGCCCAGGAAGAAGAGGTGAGTGGCGCCGGCAGCGCCGGCTTGCATCCTCCACCAGACGGTCTCCCGATATCGGGACAAAGTGCGTCTCGACCGATGTAAGATCGGGACGCGGGACAAGTCCCCTAAAATCAGGACTGTCCCGATAAAATCGGGACGTCTGGTCACCCTGACTAGGATGATCCGAAGAATGGAAAACCTATCCTATGAGCGGAGACTCAAAGAGCTTGGCTTGTTTAGCCTAACCAAAAGAAGGCTGAGGGGAGATATGATTGCTCTTTATAAATATATCAGAGGGATAAGTATCAGGGAGGGAGAGGAATTATTTAAGCTCAATACCAATGTGGACACAAGAACCAATGGATATAAACTGGACATTAGCAAGTTTAGACTTGAAATTAGACGAAGGTTTCTAACCATTAGAGGAGTGAAGTTCTGGAACAGCCTTCCAAGGGGAGTAGTGGGGGCAAAAGTTATATCTGGCTTCAAGACTAAGCTTGATAAATTTATGGAGGGGATGGTATGATGGGATAGCCTAATTTTGGCAATTAATTGATCTTTGATTATTAGCAGGTAAATATGCCCAATGACCTGTGATGGGATGTTAGATGGGGTGGGATCTGAGTTACTACAGAGAATTCTTTCCTGGGTGCTGGCTGGTGAGTCTTGCCCCCATGCTTAGGGTTTAGCTGATCGCCATATTTGGGGTTGGGAAGGAATTTTCCTCCAGGGCAGATTGGCAGAGGCCCTAGAGGTTTTTCACCTTCCTCTGCATCGTGGGGCACTGGTCACTTGCTGGAAGATTCTCTGCACCTTGAGGTCTTTAGACCACAACTTGAGGACTTCAATAACTCAGACATAGGTAAGGGGTTTGTTACAGGAGTGGGTGGGTGAGATTCTGTGGCCTGCATTGTGCAGGAGGTCAGACTAGATGATCATAATGGTCCCTTCTGACCTTAAAGTCTATGAGTCTATGAACCAATACTCAGAAGTGGAGTTTCACTCCATAAAACCCACAGAGGAGTTTCTATGGGAGCAGGACTTGAACTACATTATGGGGCCAATTCATCACTGGCCTGAGAAAGCATACCCCCATTAACATCCATGGAATTGCTACCCACTTACACCAAAATTTTAGCAGTAGCTTATCAATTCACACTTAAAAAGAGAGGTTAAAGAAGTGAAAAGAAACAGAGTTCTCATATCCTGAAGCAGAATTTTGTTCTCAATAGTGACTATAACAAAAGAGCATCTTTTTCTTCAGCAAATCTGTCCCCCCTGTGTATTTGGAGTCAGTTCTGCTCACTTTAATGACAACAGCTCTGACCTGTTAGTCCAGCAAAGCCAACATTGCTAGTGGTGTGTGAGCTGGATTCTCTTCCTTCTTGTGCCTCACCAGGAAAATTATTTATTCAATTCTAACCCATTATGGCTGTAAATTACCCACTGATGGCCGTAAGACTGCCATGAGGTGTCGGGGAAAGCAGAGTTTGGTCTGTGGGATCTTGATTGCTAGCAACAATATGGGTGAAAGAGTCTGACAAGACTAACTTTCAAAACCCAGGCTGAGTTTTCAGGGTTGGCAGTTAGGAAGAATATCTGTGTCCTTATAAACTGAGCAATGTTGATAGGAAGAAGCTCCATGTCTGCTTGAAAGCTTGTCTCGCTCATCAACAGAAACTGGGGCAATAAAAGATACTATCTCATCCACCTTGTCTCTCCAATGTTGATAAAGGCAGCATTGAGAAACAATAAACAGATAACTATACAAAGCCCTTTTTACAGATTCACTTTTGAGGGTAGAACTAAACTTTAAGAAGGAATTATTATACTGTGAAAAACTCCCAGACATAGCAGACTTTGGGCTCAAGTCTCCTCTTGCTTATCCAGAGTAATTCCCCTGAAGTCAATGGTGGTACACTGGTATAAAGCCAGTGTGATGAGAGAAGAACCAGATCTGTTAAATAAAAGTCCTTTCCCTTAAGAGAGGTTCCCATAAGCAGTGGGTTGTTTATTTTCAATATATTCTCTGGACAGTGCAATAAAATGCATGCATCTCATTTGTGTTAGTTTTCTCACTTGGAACAACATGCCATGCAATATATTTTTGTTACCCAAAGAGCAAAAATGTACTTTCTAGATTAATTTTATATTAGATTAAGGGAAACATAGAAATATCAAATATAAAATGAAATGGCTATGAGAGTCTCTCTTATTCTGTAACATCATCTCACAGCCCTGGGACTTAATAGACTAGGAGGTAGACTTCATGGGCCACTTTCTTCAATGGACTCAGTATTTCACCTCATATCTAAAGAGGCAGTATGCAGAAAACAGATGCATAGCCACAAAGGCCATGACATTTCATGGCCCTGAACCTGCAAAAGTTAAGCATGTGTGTGTTTGCAGGAATGGGGTCTGTTCCCGTTACCCAAACCTAAGACTGATCATAAAATGGGATTTCCTAGGGTTACCATTCGTCCGGATTCCCCCGGACATGTCTGGCTTTTTAAGCTAAAAATAGCGTCTGGGGGGAATTTGTAAATGTCCGGACTTCCCCCCCATGAAGAGCACACGCGGCTAACAGTACTGCCGGCCGGCCGGTGTCACTTACTTGGGGCTCCGACACTCAGCCAGAGAGGGCTCCTCCTCCTCCCTCTCTCCCTCCCTCCCTGCATCGCAGATCGGCTCCGGCAGTTTGGAGCTCCTCCCCCGCTGCTGCCCAGCAGCTCAGGCAATTTCTGAGCAAGTTCACCAGACATTAGGTGAAGAAAGGCCAACAACAAGGGGGGCAGGAGCTCGGAGAAGGGGCAGGGAGGTTCTGGAGGGGGCAGTCAAGAGACGGGGGGGTCGGGAGTTCGGGGGGGGGCTTTCTGGGGGTGGGGGTGTGGATAAGGTTTTGGGCAGTCAGGGTACAGGTAGGGGGTAGGGTCCTGGGGGGCATTTGGGGGGTCTTAGGGGGGGCAGTTAGGGGTCAAGGAACAGGGAGGCTTAGGTAGGGGGTGGGGTTCTGGAGGGCAGTTAGGAGCAGGGGTCCCAGGAGGGGGCAGTCAGGGGACAAGGGGGGGGTTGGGAGTTCTGGGGGGGGCTGTCAGGGGGCAGGAGTGGGGAGAGGGATCGGAGCTGTCAGGGGATAGGGAGCAGAGGGGTTTAGATGGGTCGGGAGTTCTGGGAGGGGCTGTCAGGGGGTGGGGAGTGGTTGGATGGGGCATGGGAGTCCCAGGGGTCTGTCTGGGGGTGGGGGTGTGGATAAGGATTGGGGCAATCAGGGTACAGGTAGGGGGTAGAGTCCTAGGGGGCCAGTTAGGATGTGGGGAAGGTCTCAGGAGGGGGAGTCAGGGGACAAGAGGCAGGGAGGCTTAGGTATGGGGTGGAGTCCTGGGGGGCAGTTAGGGGAAGAGGTCCCAGGAGGGGGCAGTCAGGGGACAAGGAGTGGGGGGAGGGTTGGGGGTTCTGAGGGGGGGAAGTGGGAGGGGAAGGGGCGGGGCTAGGGCAGGATGGGGCGGGGCTAGGGCAGGACAGGGGCGGGGCTCCTCCCATCCTCTTTTTTGATTGCTGGATTATGGTAACCCTAGATTTCCTTTCCACAAAAAATTTCAAATGAAGTGAACATTTTTTTTATTAAAATCCTTTCCCCCCCGCATTTTCTGAATTATTGAAGAAATAATTTAAAATCAAACATTTCCTTTTAAAAAGGAAGAAACAGAGAGAGTAAGGTTGGGAAGACCTCCCAAACTAAAATGAGGGTGTTTTGATTTCACTCGATTTTAATCTAACCACAATTGTTTGTTGTTTCAGATTCTTTCAAAATGAAATTTTTACTTTTGAATAATTTAATTTTAAAAAATCAGAAAATTTAGAATATGAATTTTTTCACAGAAATGTTCATGTTATTCAAAGGGACATTCTTCATAAAAAATGCAGTCAATGGCAATCTTGCCTTTTATTCCCATCTCTTAGCAATGGTGCATTAGAAACCTAGCAGAAAAAGGCACAATGAGATCCAGTGGTTGGAAACATCAGCTAGACCAATTCAGACTAATTACTGGAACAACTCACCTTGGGATGTGGTGGATTCTCCATCTCTTAGTCTTTAAACCAGGTCTGGATCTCTTTCTAAAAGAGATGCTTTAGCTAAAACAGTAGTTATGGACATGATAGAGAGTTACTGGGTGAGGTTCTCTGTCCTGGATTACTCAGGAGGTCAGACTAGATAATAACAATGGTCCCTTCTGGTTTTACAATCTCTGACTCTGTGAAGAAATCTGAGACAAGAGTGAGGAGGACGAGGGTACCACAGACACCTGTCATGCTTTTATTCTTTTGTTGCTCTGTTCTGGCCAGTCCAATGGTGAGCATATAATGGTGACGAGGGCATAATGATGATGGGAAGGACAAGTGTAGCAGAGATGGTGACCAGGATGAAGGTGGGGTTGTTGACCACAAGATTGGTGCTGGTGAGGATGAAAAAGGTGCTTAGGAGGAAGCAGAATGTGGAGATGGTAAGAATGAGGATATTGGCCATGAGGCAGTGACAGGGAAGGCTGAGTACAATGGTGATGAAGGCGATAGTGAGCAGGAGGATGCAGCTGAAGAAATGTGGTGGTGAAGATAATGGCGGGGATGAAGCAAAAGGAATCACACATAGTATAGTTCTTCACTGTTCCAGGGGTGTTTTTCTGGGATTGAGGCCCAGATTCTCCTGTTCCTTACACCAAGTGAAGCCAATGAAGATAGATCTACCAGTGTCAGTGAGAAAGGAATCACTGATCTTAGCCATACCACCTCAGGCAAATGCTTGGACCTGAAAGTTCAGCTCTTGCCGTGACCATTCCTCATGTGCTTCCATGTTATAATAACAAAAATTATACTGCTCCATGGAAGTTGTGTGTTGAAAAAATGATCCTAATTTTTTCCCCTAATTCAGTTACCATCTGTGAATTGTTTAGGTACTTCCCCTCTTTTAGCCTTTCCTGTTTAATTTTAGCTGCTACATATGCATCCTGTTTGATACATGTTCTCCTCCTAGACATATATATGTATAGACATAGACATATATGTGCACACACTAGCTCATCTTCCGCACTAATGGGCACACCAGCCACATGCGCAACTGTGTGCCTGTCTTCACACACCAGTGAACATTAGACAGCTACCTGCACACATGTACCCCATACACTTCCACATTAAAGCGCACATGAACTAAAGTTGGAGTTTGATTTGACGAAGGCCTTTTCATCTATATAGCACTTCTCATCGTTGGAGCTCAAATTTTAGAGGCAACATACAAACTCTGTCCTTCCCTCACCCAGTTCAGCCTAAGTATTTTAATTTCCCAAGGTTCTCAGAGACAGATCAATTGCCTTTTAAGGAGGTGAGTTGTTGGCTTTTCAGGACGGAAGAAGGAAAGACCTGGAAGGTTGTCAGGTGCATTCTAGAAGAGCCAATCCAGAAATGTTTACTACAGCATCTCTTCTTGAATTTTTCTTATGCATATTATGCTGTCTCATTGCCAATCTCAAAGGCCACTGAAATAAAAAGCATTGCTCATAAAAAGACATTGGGACTAGTCAATGTCAAAGGGAGAAAACAGACTCAAAAACATAATAACTGAATCAGTGACGTTACCAAATTAAACACATTTAAGAGTTTTTTTAATGAAAAAGTGGGGGATGTCTTATTAGGAACCATAACAGCTTTCCTTTCCAGTAAGCACATTTTTAATGTTATAATTTTGTAATAGGGAAAAAAAAAACTAAATTTAAAGTTTGCCTCATACAAATGTCACTTGCTAGCTTTCTTGCTAATCCAGAGGAAATATTATCCTAGTAATCCCCAAGGCCCAATGTCTAGGTGTTGGATAAATGATAAACTTACATGAAGCTTTTTTAGTGAGATATAGTTCTCTGGAGACAGCTGGGGATTTAATTTTTCAAGGCTTAGTACGACCTAACCCTTTAAAAATAAGATTTAAGTGTCCCTTGTCAGGTCACTTAAGAGTTTCTTTTTCTTCTTTTTTATTTGCTACTTGCCCAGACTCCTAATCCCCAGCCTCTGGAGGAAGCCTTTAGCCATCTCAAACTTCTCATGTCTTGATTATGTTACAGTTCCGGAGGACTCTCTGCGCAGATGCTACTTTTTAACAGCCTTAGTCCTGGAATGGGATGGAATGCAGTTACTCAAAGCAAATTATTTCCAATATTGTTCTTTTAGATTCTACTTTCAGTTTTGAACTAAGGTGTTTTTCCAGATTGTGAGTTGTTCCTCTGCATGTGAGCCGTATTTCACAGGAGGTGGTATCTGGATTCCTTGGAATCCATGTTCCCATGTGTTATGCTGTCCATGGGTTGGTCTTCTTGCCCCTTGCTACATAGTTTTACAGACACTGACTGAATGTTCCAAGATGTGCATAGGATTTAACCGCAGAATTCCTGATGTCACTAAATCCCACACAACTCATAGAAGATGTAGGCATGAAGAATGTCCAAGCAAGGGATCTCCTAGGCATGCAGTACCAGTTCATCTGCTATGTATAGTGGGTATTATAGTAAGGACACTACTACTGTGATAGTAGTGGCACAGCCTGGGAACACTTACCTGTTGCCCAGGTGCCTGTCTGTAGTGGCTCCCCACTTTTACAAGACTGATTCTTCTCAGTTTCATGCAAACATAGATGTTAAAGAAGGAAAAGACCTCTCAGATTAACTCATTGGGATTGTTCCCCACAACTGGTTTTTCCAATCTAGTTTTAAATGTCCATAGTAAAAGGGTATCCACCCTTGCCCTTACATACCACACTGCAGTATTATGTGCTTTTGAAAATCATACCATGACTTCAATGGGACTTCAGCATCTGCTTAAAATTAAGCAGATGCTTAAGGGTGTTGCTGAATAGGGATGGACTTAAAGTTAGGCATGGGCTTAATGCCTTGCCAACTTGGGGACCATAGAAGAATAGAAATCAAGTTTTATGCCAAAAACACCTCTCTACCTATATTGATCTCTATCCGTGAACACCTTTGTGTTTGGGGGTAAGATATGCAAAGCATGATGGGTAGCCTGCTATTCACTAAATTCCTCTTTCCTAGAAGAAATGCTTTCAAAGGAAACTAATAAATAACCCATCCCTTACTGTACATGGAGACACATATCACAGTGCTAGACCTGAAAACCTTCCAGACTCCATCAATGAAGCCACCACATAGAGGGGATGAAGCGTGGGGGTGCAGTGAGTGAGGGATTCTCCCTAGGACTCAATGGAAACCAGATGTTGTGGACAGAGGTAGCATGCTTCTTATCAAGAGCTACGCTGCAATTTCACATGGAAAGCCCTAACCAGAACCAAACAAACGACTCACCATTGCCAAGGCACTGACTTATCTTCCCCAACTATTTAATAATGAGCTCTTCAATCTATCAGAGCAAGGTATAACATGCTCCAGTGACTGGAAGCTGAAGCTAGACAAATTCAAACTGGAAATAAGGTGTAATTTTTTACAAGTGAGTAATTAACCTTGGAACAATTTACCAAGGGTCGTGGTGGATTCTTCATCACTGGCAATTTTTAAATCCAGATTTGATGTTTTTCTAAAAGATCTGCTCTAGGAATTAATTGGGGGATGTTCTCTGGCCTATGTGATACAGGAGGTCAGACTAGATGATCACAATGGTCCCTTCTAGTCTTTGAATTTATGAAAAGCTGTCATGTGTAGTATGGTAGTGCCTATAGACCTCAGCCAAGATTAGGGCCCAATTGTATTTTATGTTGTTCAAACATAGTCAGGGACAGCACCTACCCAAAAGAGCCTCCGACAATCAACTTCCTTTCTGAAATACAAACCAAAAAGGATGCGTGGTAGGTGCAGCTCTGGTGACGGGCAATAGCAATAACCTCAGCATATGACTGCATTCATTTTTCACAGTTACAAGCTCAGACACTGTCAAATAATATTACCAGTGACTCATGGGTCAAATATTCCCTCTTCTTCTGGAAGTTGCTGGCGCCACTTTGCCCAGCTGTGTATGAGCCTTATGCTCACTAGAACCAATACCCCCCTACACTGCAGTGCAGTCGTACTCTGAATAAGGCTGCTGGGAGAATTATCAGTCAACTTTCTTCCAATGGAAAAATGAGGTTTTCGACAAAAGTAAGATTTTCATGGGATGTGTCCACTTTCCTGAAAATTTTTTGACAGTTTGTTGGAAAACCAATGCTTAAAAAAATTCAGCCCAAAACTGATTTTTTTGGGTAGTTTCCAACCTTTTCTTTCAGATTTTGGCAGAACCCCCAAATTTTCCAATTTTTTTTAAACCAAAAGGCAAAATTTTCCATGGCAAAACATTCCCATTTTCTAAGCAGGACAACTCCTGACACCATGAGCTGGGCTTTGAGGGGGAGAGGGATAAGGATGTCAACAGAGCCTGTTTTAAAATAAGGAGACTGCTAGAATAATCTGGACTAGCTTTCCATCAATGCACATCAAGAATATTGTAGGCAGAGTGCAATTATGTAAAAGAGAGGGCCCCAGAAATTAACCATTTATACCCTGGGTGGCACAGAGTTACCCCACATGCTTCTCTTTATCATCTATTTTTACATAATGGTTACAAATGTGGGCATATGGGGGCGCTTTTGTGGATCAAAAAGGTTACATGCAGCATCATCAAGCCATAAAAATGTCAGGTTGGAAGGAATCTTTAGAGGTCATCAAGTCCAGCCTCTTGCATTGAGGCAGGACCAAATAAATCTAGACCATCCCTGACAGGTGATTATTCAACCTGTTCTTAAAATCCTCCAATGATGGGGATTCCACAACCTCTCTTGGAAGCCTGTTTTAGAGCTTAACTACCCTAATAGTTAGAAAGCTTTTCCTAATATCTAGCCTAAATTTTCTTTGCTGCAAATTAAGCCCATGACTTCTTATCCTACCTTCACTGGACATGGAGAACAATTGATTCCCATTCTCTTTATAGCAGCCCTTAACACATTTGAAGACTGTTATCAGGTCCCCCCATAGTCTTATTTTCTCAAGACTAACCATGCCCAAACTAAACATGAATTGTGCAGGTGTGTGTAGGTAAATCCATAGTAGGTAGGTATTTAATATTGTGAGGGTACACTGTGGAGGTGTACTGCATGGGAACTGCATGGGATCTTGTAAGGACTCAACTGATCTCTTGGTTTAATCCTGTTACTCTCAGGTAGAGATGAGCTGCCAGAATTTTAACCAGAAACTTTCCCCAGTGACTTCCCCACCTTAATCTGTAATAACCTGCCGGTTCCAGGATGGCATAGACTCACTGAGAGGAGGAAGATGTTGGGATAAACTCATTTGTTTTCCCATTTAAACACAAACATGTTTTTTATTGTACACTCTTCATGGCATGGATTGTCATTTATTTATGATGGTACAGTGCCTACCACAATGGGACCATCAGCTGGTAGAGGCCACTAGGTGTACTGATACTAGCCAAAACTAGAACAGAGGCAGCACCACTAGGCCAAAGTTATAGTTGATTGCACAATGTTTCGATTTTGTTCCTGAAAAAAATATGTGGAGAATCTTGCTGGTGTAGCAGCTGGCTGCTCTAATAGCACAATCTCACTCACTCACTGCCGTCAGTTCTCTCTGTCAACCAGGTCCATTTCTAATCTTGGGCAGCAACAGCTGGAACAGAGATGAAATCCCCAACACACTAGTATCATCTGCCTACTCTACTATGTTGGTATCCAGGGCCTTAGTGCAGCACAGATGTGAATGGTGTTGCTTAGATTGTAAGTGCTTCAGGGCTGGGACCAACTCTTGGTTAATATGTCTGTATAGCACCCGGCACAAAGGGGTTGTGGTCTCTAGGTGCTAATGCAATGCAAATAATAAACAGTGATGATAACTGTTTCTTCAGTGTTCTGTGGATCCTCAGGGTCTCTGTGCAGGGCAGGACTGTTCCGACGCACAGCCATGCAAAGGACACTGTCTGTAGAAAGCCCCCAGCTTATCAGAAACTGCTAAAAAAAGTTAAAAGAACTTTAAGAATACACAATAAAAGACTCAAAAGATAGGAAATACCCTCACAACCTTAACTCTGTGCCCTTGTGAGTTTGCATGATGGTACCGTCCAGATCCTCAGCTAGTGTAAACCAGTGTAGCTTCCTAGAAGTCACAGACCTTGGACCCTATGAAGAAGCTTCCATGGAGCCCAGAGGAGAGTGTAGGAACAACGCCTCAGAGGTGGCTGGATCTCACTTCCATGAGGAAGTTGGAAGAACAATGCATATTGTGGGCCTATGAATTTAATGTCATAACAGATTTTATAGACTAAACTGTCCAGGATACTCTAGGTTAAGGTTCCCACAGGGTCAGTATTCCCCTGGGAAACACACAGCATTCTGCCCTGATGCCATTCCAAGCCTAGACTAAGCCTGGCAAGAACCTGGAAGTACCGTTATATTTAATGGAGTGGTCACCTTGCTGCACAAATGGACTTTGCCAATCCAGAGAGGCGTAAAGAGATGTGTCAGTTCAGAACAGATGAGCTCTGAGCTATTAAGTAGCTTCTTTTATCAGCTGCACAATGACCTTATCCAATGTCCCTCCAAGGCAGTAGAACTGCTGTCACTGGGACACCATCCAATGCGGGGCCAAAAATGACAAAAAAAAATCCATGAAGAATCTTTCATCCCTGGGATGGAGTCCAGGGAGTTACACTAGGGATGATCCTGGTCTGAGACATTTGGGGCTACGTTACAGAGGGTCCCATTCTCGCTGAAGTGACACAAGTGCAATTCCCAGGTAAACAAGGAACTGGATGTGAGCTGGGTTATTTCAGCAGCTGCCTACATATCAGAAGCCCATAAGAATACTCTCAGATGGGCAGCAAGGTCTCTGGGCTGGGCTAATTATCCCAGTTAAACCCGTCAGGGTAGACTGGTCCTTAATGTAAGCAAGTGCAACTTCATTGAAAGCAGTGGAGCAGCATCTGCTTACACCAGGTCTAAATTTGGCCCATCCTGTTAAACACTGACCTCTGACTATGCCTCTTTCCTTTGAGGATTTCAAAGCACTTTGCAACCATTACATGAGTTGCATTGCATCCCTGGGCAGTAGGTGGTAGTATTCCACTTTTACAGACAAAGTGAGGCACAGAGCTGTGAAGTAACTTGCCGAAGATCACACTTCAAGACAGTGGCAGAGCCAACAATAGAACCCAGCTCTCTTGATTACCAGCCCCCTGACCTATGAACTACATATCAGGGCCTTGTTGCTGCAATGCCCACTTCTTTCCTTCCCTCAACCAACCAACAGTCCATCAATGATCTGGAAAAAGGGGTAAACAGTGAGGTGGCAAAATTTGCAGATGATACAAAACTACTCAAGATAGTTAAGTCCCAGGCAGACTGTGAAGAGCTACAAAAGGATCTCTCAAAACTGGGTGAGTGGGCAACAAAATGGCAGCTGAAATTCAATGTTGATAAATGCAAAGTAATGCATATTGGAAAACATAATCCCAACTATACAAATAAAATGATGGGGTCTAAATTAGCTGTTACCACTCAAGAAAGAGATCTTGGAGTCACTGTGGATAGTTCTCTGAAAACATCACTCAATGTGCAGTGGCAGTCAAAAAAGCAAACAGAAAGTTGGGAATCATTAAGAAAGAGATAGATAATAAGACAGAAAATATCATACTACATCTATATAAATCCATGGTACGCCCACATCTTGAATACTGCATACAGAGGTGGTTGCCCCATCTCAAAAAAGATATATTGGAATTGGAAAAGATTCAGAAAAGGACAACAAAAATTATTAGGGGTATGGAACGGCTAATATATGAGGAGAGGTTAATAAGACTGGGACTTTTCAGCTTGGAAAAGAGACAACTAAGAGGGGATATGACTGAGGTCTATAAAATCATAACTGGTGTGGAGAAAGTAAATAAGGAAGTGTTATTTACTCTTTCTCATAACACAAGAACTAGGGGTCACCATATGAAATTAACAGGCAGCTATAAAACAAGAAAAGGAAGTATTTCTTCACACAACGCAGAGTCAACCTGTGGAACTCTATGCCAGAGGATGTTGTGAAGGCCAAGACTATAACAGGGTTAAAAAAAGAACTAGATGAATTCATGGAGGATCAGTCCATCAATGGCTATTAGCCACGATGGGCAGGGATGGTGTCCCTAGCCTCTGTTTGCCAGAAGCAGGAAAGGAGCAACAGGGGATGGATCACTTGATGATTCCCTGTTCTGCTCATTCCCTCTGGGGCACCTGGTATTGGCCACTGTCGGAAGACAGGATACTGGGCTAGATGGACCTTTGGTCTGACCAAGTATGGCCGTTCTTATGCTATGTTCTTAAGTACCTTTACTGCTTTGTGGTGTGACAGATTTTGATGGAAAACCCATCCCGACACTGTGCGTGTGCACACACAGACACGTCTATTTTACTTACTGCTAGGGCTGTCAAGCGATTAAAAAAAATAATTGCGCGATTAATTATGCTGTTAAACCATAATAGAATACCATTTATTTAAATATTTGTGGGTGTTTTCTACATTGTCAAATATATTGATTTCAATTACAACACTAAATACAAAGTGTACCATGCTCACTTTATATTTATTTTTGATTACAAATATTTGCAATGTAAAAAAAACAAAAGAAATAGTATTTTTCAATTCCCCTAATATAAGTAATGTAGAGCAATCTCTATCATGAAAGTTGAACTTAAAAATATAGAATTATGTAAAAAAAACTGCATTCAAAAATAAAACAACGTAAAACAAGTGCACTCAGTCCTACTTCTTGTACAGCCAATCGCTCAGACAAACAAGTTTGTTTACATTTGTAGGAGATAATGCTGCCCGCTTCTTGTTTACAATGTCACCTGAAAGTGAGAACAGGCGTTTGCATGGCACTGTTGTAGCTGGCATCACAAGATATTTACGTGCCAGATGCGCTGAAGATTCATATGTCCCTTGATGGTTCAACCAGCGTTCCAGAGGACATGCATCCATGGTGATGATGGGTTCTGCTCAATAAGGATCCAAAGCAGTGCGGACCGACGCATGTTCATTTTCATCATCTGAATCAGAGGCCACCAGCAGAAGGTTGATTTTCTTTTTTGATGATTTGGGTTCTCTAGTTTCCGCATTGGAGTGTTGCTCTTTTAAGACATCTGAAAGCATACTCCATACCTTGTCCCTCATCAGATTTTGAAAGACACTTCAGGTTCTTAAACCTTGGGTTGAATGCTGTGGCTATCTTTAGAAATTTCACATTGGTACTTTCTTTGCATTATGTCAAATTTGTAGTGAAAGTGTTCTTAAAACGAACACGTGCTGGGTCATCATCCGAGACTGCTATAACATGAAATATATGGCAGAATGCAGATAAAAGTGAGCAGAAGACTGAATTCTCCCCCAAGTAGTTCAGTCACAAATTCAATTAATGCGTTATTTTTTTAACGAGCATCATCAGCATGGAAGCATCTCCTATGGAACAATGGCTGAAGCATGAAGAGGCATAAGAATCTTTAGCGCATCTGGCACATAAATATCTTGCGATGCCAGCTACAACAGTGCCATGCAAACGCCTGTTCTCACTTTCAGGTGACATTGTAATTAAGAAGTGGGCATCATTATCTCTCATAAATGTAAACAAACTTGTTTCTCTTAGGAATCAGCTGAACAAGAAGTAGGACTGAGTGAACTTGTAGGCTCTAAAGTTTTACATTGTTTTGTTTTTTAATGCAGTTATGTAACAAAAAAACCTACATTTGTAAGTTGCACTTTCATGATTAAGAGATTGCACTACTGTACTTTTATGAGGTGAACTGAAAAATACAATTTCTTTTATAATTTTACAGTGCAAATATTTGTAACAAAAAATAATATAAAGTGAGTACTGTACACTTTGTATTCTGTGTTGTAATAGAAATTGATATATTTGAAAATGTAGAAAAACATCCAAAAATATTTAATAAATTTCAATTGGTATTCTATTGTTTAACAGTGTGATTAATCATGATTAATTTTCTTAATAACAATTAATTTGAGTTAATCGCGTGCATATAATGGTCATAAAATGGAAACCCCAATTGCTGGGCTTAATCCTGAACTCAGTGACAAAACTTTCCTTTGATGTCAAAGGGGCAGAACAAGGCCTGTAATGCAGGTGTGCAAAGGGGCAGAAATCATGTGGGCCCTGCAGCATCACAGGCTCCTAAAGGAAACTGGCTGGACAACTGCCTTCATTTTTGTGTATTTAAAATTCTCACCCTTCACTTGGTGTTAACTCCATTCATTTATTTTTTAATTAACTTGGGCACTGTAGCAAGGGCCTGATTCTCTTCTTAGTTGCACTGATTTTACACCAGTTTAACTACTCCTGATTTACCCTAGTGTAGGTGAGATGTATTAATTATATTATAGTGGAGCCTAGAGGCTCCAACTCAGATCAGGGCCCCATTGTACAAGGTGCTGTACATACACATAGTTAGAGAAAGCCCTTGCCCTGAAGAGCTTGCAGTCTAAATAGACAAGATGGGAAACGGAGGCACAGAAAGTGAGTGGCCCAAGGTCACATAGCAGTAGAACTGGGATTAGAACCCATATTTCCTTAATACCAGCCCATGACACAGGCCACTAGACCATACTGCCACTCCAGAGTCAGCTGCACTCTACCCACTTTGTGCAGTGCCAGGAAGACCTGGCTTCTCAAGGGAATGAATAGCAAACGTGGCTTGGAAGTGACCCGGCACCTGAAAAACAAAAATTACCCTCCGATATGCCAAAGAGGGAGAGGAAGCCACTGCACAACAGCCATGGTCCTTTGAAGTAGAAGCTAAAGAGATTTTAAAAACTAATCAAATTAGAGCGATCCCTCTGGGAGCACATATACATTTACCCTGGCTAAGCAATATCCCGTTTGGGTTTTTAGCACTTTCCAGCAGCTGCTAGTTTAGGAGGGTGACACTGGAGAGATTATTCTGAGCAAGTGCTAAGAGCCAGCACTTCTCCCCGCTCCATTCCCAGACACTCCCCCTCCCTCCAATATAGAATGACAGAGGACTGCCCTGGTTTAAATCACACTCTCAGCCTCTTGGAAAGCACAGGTCCCACTCAGAGCACAATCCAAGCAATTCCCTCTCCCCATCCCATAAACCATCATCACCATGGATGGTAAGGGAGCCCATTTAGCTTTTAAGTCACGCTGGCGCAAGACGGACGAGGAGCTCTGTCGACACAGCATGTCTTTTATCCTGCACAAGGCCATACGAACAGATTTCTTTCAGAGTTACCTCTACCTACTGGAGCGGCTTCCCCTCGGTGAGTTATCTGTGTGTGTCTGTCTGTGGACAGTGCCTAATGCATTGTGCAAGCTGCCAGAATACAAATAAATTGATAATAATGATAAATAGCTCTGCGAAACCCTAGCACGGACAATAAGGGGCTATATAAGCCAGTCTGTTCCAATCCTTCAGCTACCACTGATCTGGCATCACAGTTTATTGTATCTTGGTGCCACAATGGTAAGCATCACAGAAATAGGTGAATTGGCAGATGAGATCTACTTGGCTTGCAGATGCGGTTAATGCTATTTTTTTCCCAGTCACAGTTAAAATAAAAAATGTGCTGGGAGTTTAAGGATGAAAAGCTGCATTGTGTGTGAGTGTGAAAGACAGAGAGAGAGAGAGAGAAACTGGAGCAGACATGGTTTGCTTTCTGGCTGTCAAATGTTCATATTTGTTATCTTTCCAGATGTCCATATCTTTGATCCAAGTCTTGCTTTGCAGAGTGGAAAGGTGCTTGCGAAACAATGCTCTCCCACAATTCACCCAATCCAATTATTTATTTGGTTTCAAAGTTCTTCTGGAAGGAAGGGTTAATTTATGGACAGATTTTCAACAGGAGTTGCTGAATGCCAAGTGCTGAGCCACTTTTTTAGGAAATAGTGGTGAAATAGGATCTGAGCTCTACTGAAATGTCTGGCCCCGAATATGTAAGTTTTAGGATGTCCTACTTCAATTCCCGAAAGCCACAATTGTCCTGATGACAATCAAAAAGAAGCCTGGTTTTGACTTAGGGCTGCATTATTTTAAGATGGTCACTTTGTCAGCTGCATACTGCAAGCTACACTGAATGTTAGAATCACATCAGTTAGCGAGGGAAAGAACCTTTTAGGTGACATCTTGTTTATCTTATCGGCAGGACATTCGTTCTTGAGGGTTTCCGCCACATTCACAGGCAACAGATCACCTTCACTGAACATGTGCACCTGCCTTTGACACCAGTGGGAATTCTGTTAGAGATCAAGGCATTTATAGGTCTCTTATAGAGTGGAAGCAGTTGTGTTTTGCACTATTTCTATAGAGCTGCTAAAAAGACAAACAAAATGTGCAACCATCTGAAGTGTCCCATAGAAGATAAATTCTCTTCACCCTAGTCATTCTGTGCTCTTGTCCCAAAGTGTAGCAATGATTCATTAGCTATACCGTCGAGACAAGCTGCCTTTCCACTTTTCAGGGTTTTCATGGCTGTGGTCAACTCCTCTGTGTTGAGCTGCTCATTGAGGACTTTGTTGTCTGAGGAGTTAGCAAAGTTCCTGCTTGATTTGTTTAGCTTTATCCTTTGCTTTGTGGGCTGGTTTGTCGGTTGGGATGAGTTGGTGTGCAGCTTGGTTGGCCCATTCTTTTTTTTGCTATTGTTTCAATCATCTCCCTTCAGCTGTTGTGCTGCTCATTTCCAATCTCTCTCATAAGCTCACTGGTTTCTTCACTGAATGGATCCAGGTCACAAAATTCTGAATCTCTCTTATATTGTCGGCTTGCCTGTTCTGAAAGCCCAGGTGTACGTAATGTCCAACATCCCCTCGGGATGTACTTTTGGGCACTCTTTCACAGCAGGGAGACAAGTTCGCCATAGTGAACATAGTGCTCAGTTCAAAGGTGAAGCCTTCCCAGGAAGCTTTTCTGAAGTAGAATCTTGGCAGGTGCTTTGTTTTCCTGGGTTGCACTGCAGCCTCTAATGTCACTTGCGCTGGTCTATTATTGCCATAACCTCCCTTCTGAAGTTGCCGGCATTTTCAGAGGTCACAAAAGCTAGATTGGGATAGTACCCCTTGTTCCATCCAGTGCTTTGGAAGGCACATTTGTCCTTGAAGTCATAGAGCAAGGTCAACTTGTTAGTTGCTGCCCCCTTCTCAACTTCTTCCCCTTTGTTGGGGAATCCCCAGATGGTTTTGTGACTGTTGAAATCGCCTATGACAAGACATAGTTTTACAGCAGTGGAAGGACAGTTGGCCATGCAAACTGTTCATGTGGTGGTTTGTAAACAGAAATTGCTGCCCTGATAAGTGCTGTTGTACCGTGGTGCTTCACAGCAGTGTTTTTCCACCAGTCTTTTGTCATGTAAAAGTATTGTGCCGCCATAAATGTTGCTTTTGATGTTCACAGCTATATGCATGCCAGGAGTGTTTGGTGCTGTTGCCTTGCCATCTGTCAGTTGCAAGCACACATCTGTTTTCATGCCAGATAGCATGTCAGCCTTCTTCGCAGAGAACCCCTCCACATTGAAACGGACAATTTTTAGTGCCATCTTTGGCTGAGAAGTTTATGTTGAGATATATGTCTGCGTCTTCTATTGTGGTCTCAGTGGGCATTGCCAGATTTGGTCTCTCTCATGTTTAGCTGCAATGGGAGTCACAATGTGAATGTATCTGACACAACTCCTGGTTGGCTTGATGAGTGGGCAAAAACATGAACTGCGCCTCTTTGGGAGGTGGTGCCAGTGGAGAGGGGAAGCCAGAAGGTGGTGTGTAGCTAAGGGTCCATGAGAAATTCAGGGCCAGACTCCAAAGATCTAAGATCCTGAGCAGCATGTCACTCCCATGTGATCACCTTTCATTGGGGTCACACTTTGAGTGTTACTGCTCTGAATAACAGTAATATGTGCTGCCCCTTTCACACAAACCCCAGCCCTGAAGCACAAGCTGCACGTTCATTCCTCTCCTTTCCATCCATCAGGAGAATGTGAAACTCCATCTCTTGACAAGCCCAATAAAATTGTTCTAGAAATCATCAATGGAATCTCTTAAGTGAGATCTTGTAAAGCCAGTATCCCGAGCCTCAGTTCCACTAGCCTCATCAACAGTGGCTGCAGTGTACAGAGAAAGGGGATACATGGGTAGAAGGGCAATAGTCCCTGGAGGAAAGGACAACAGCCAGTGGATCCTTCTATTTCCCAGGGTCTGACAATCACCATGGTCAAGATTTGCAGGGGATCAGCTGCTGCTCCCTTGTTTTTAATTCCTTTAGTGAAATGTTTCTTTGGAGTATGGAAAATAACCAGTGGAGTGTGTCAAACCCGGGTTTGACCCTTGCTGGGCTCAGCACTCACTTGTGGTATAAATTTCTCAGGCATAACATAAATGTGTAATGGATTAAAGCTTTAATAGTATCCGCTCAGCAGTCGGCTTAAGCAGGTGATGACAAGAGGGGCTGGTAATGCTGCTTTTGTTGGATAAAGGATATCCCTGGCATGCTGCGTATACGTAACCCAATAGCACTATTTTGCTCCTAGTGGTCTTTGGTGGTAATTATTCCGTATTTTACTTCCTTTGCCCCTCCCCCATTTGCCTCCAGGATGTCATTCTGGTGCTCAGGATGGGCAAGCACACACTTATTCACTACTGAGCTCCTTGCCTTCAGTAAATACAGTCCATGCTCATTCATGAATTGTGGCCTACTCTGGTCTTCCACAGTGAAGTCTCACTCGCCTGTTCAGAGACCAGGCAATAATTACAGTCATTGACTCCTTAGAAATGTAAAAGTGCAGTACACCGAAGACAAAATCATAAGAGTTGCAAGCTACATAAACTGCATTCCTTTCCCATCATTTTATTTATTTAGTCTACAGGGAGGTCTGTGTTTACATTGTGGCTGAAGGTACCTAAACAGACGGACATTTGGCACTTGCTCACTTCCAGTGCTGCACGTGTATTGGAGATGCACGACCTATGGTAAGACTGGCCACATACTGCACTGCTCACGAGTACTTGTTGCAAATCCACACCAGCATTAGCTTCATCCCTACCTCCTTGTTACTTCCTATTCACAGGCAGTCATGTGATTGGGTCTTCATTCACAGGAATGTTTGAGAACAACTCTTTTTCATGCAAGGAAAAGCTACATTATCCGCCTTCAAAGACCACCTCAAAACTCTCCTTTGCATTGATGCCTACAAAAAAACAACAACTTGACAACACTTAGGTAGAGACCACTGTCTCGCATGCTGACCAATGTTGTCTCATTGTTTCCTTATACTTCCTATCTGTCTGTCTGTATCTATCTGTTGTCTTTTACTTAGATTGTAAGTGCCTACAAATACTCAAAAAGGGTAAGTACGAAAAACACAGAACATTTAGGACAGATCTCAGTTAATGAAAGAAAAAGGGAAAAGTATCAAATATCAAGTTGAGAATTCATATGTCTTAGACAGCTGCGAATCTACTATTCCTGGTCACTAGCAGACCATGTGATAGTAATATAGAGCTCAAACATTTAAAAACTAAACAATGAAAATAGAAACTCCAAACTCTGGCACCTATTGTGTCACCCTCATCAATTACATATCCCTCCTCCTTTTTGATCTGTGGTAGATGAAGATTTAGGGACTGATGCACCTTGCACCGTATATAGTCATTTAGGACCGGACCTTGCAATTAACTCCACTGGTGCCAAGCAGGAAGAAAATATTACAGAAAGTCATAGAATTCTTCACTCAGTCACACTGGTGGGACTGTTTTACTCCTGCTTGGCACACACTTTGCACACTTATAATCAACTACACAAGGTGCTGGGTCTTGGACTCTACAAACCAATTAGCCTCATCTCGGGGTACCTGTACACTGCAATCAGAGGTGTGACTGCAGCACGTGTAGCCATACCAGAGCTAGCTTTGATCGAAGCAGCTTAAATAACAATAGAAGTGAAACTGCAGCAGCACGGGTTGTACATCTGTGGGTACGTACTTGAGCAGCTGGCTCATACTGCTGGGACTTCTATGCTATTGTTATTCAAGCTAGCTAGATCAAAGCTAGCTCAGGTAGGTCCATATGTTCACAGTCATCCTTTTGATTGCCATGTAGACATTCCCATAGTCTAAAACTGTTTATTCCCACATTCAAAGATCTTACGCGTGCGCACGTGCACACACACACACACACACAATCCAATAAGACACCCAATCAGACCATGGAGTATCCCATTATAAATAAATAATAATACACTTTCTGTTTGCAGTGAAACTTTATGCTTTAACGAGCGAAGTGATCAACGGCGAGATGCAGTTCTATGCCAGAGCCAAACATTTCTATCGGGAGGTGCCAGCGACAGAAGAGGGCATGATGGGAGATTACATTGAGTTGTCCAGTACGGACATTGAATCCTCCAGGAAATTTCTTAGGAAGTTTATTGGGGTAAGTCGTCCGCTCCCATCTTCGGCAAGAAGCAGGGCTCGTGTCATAATTACATGCATCATGCCCAGTCCTTCAATTCTTAGGTCCTGATCCTGCAAAACACACCATGCAGGTGGACCCAAGCACTTGCACAGAACCCCAGAGTTCCACGGAGGTTAAGGGGTGGTTCTATTTGTAGGATTGGGGCCATACATAGGCAAAATTCTCACTGGTTTCAGTGGGAGTTTCACCTGTGTAAATGCTACAAGGTCAGATCTAGTCTGTTCAGTGAAGTAGGACATGATATACCAAACCAGACTAATACTCCAGCTAGCCCTACCCTGTCTCTCTCAGAGCCTGTTTCTAAATGTTTCTGAAGAAGTTGTGAGATACCCCATATGATAGGCTGGGCCTTTTTAGGGCCAGGGCTTTTTCAGAGACGCTTCCCTCTTAAAAGTCTTTCCAATTACAGGGGCGCTCGCTGTCTGAGTCATTCAAAAGAGTCTCTCCAGCATGGGGCATGGACCACTTGCAGGTTTAAACTAATGTAAATGGCGGATTCTCTGTAACTTGAGGTCTTTAAACCATGATTTGAGGACTTCGTAACTCAGCCAGAAGTTAGGGGTCTGTTACAGGAGTGGGTGCGTGAAGTTCTGTGGCCTTCAATGTGCAGGAGGCCAGACTAGATGATCATGATGGTCCATTCTGACCTTAAAGTCTATGAATCTATAGAGGTCTGGCTTGTCAATGAAGGTTAAGTACAGTTAGACCCTAGGTCAGGGCTTATCTCCAACCCCTCCCTGTTGTAGTGGGCTTGTACCTGGTCTGGAGGGCCCTTGCGTGTGGCAGAGGTTTGCAAGCCATCTTCCTCCTAGCAGCTCTGTTGCAAGCGTTGCTGCCTCTGAGGCCCAGCCACCTTTCTCTGGTTACCCCCCTTTCCAGTGACAGACTCTCCCTTTTAAGCTCATTTCCTACACATGGCACAGGCTCTGCAGGTGCACCTATTTAGTACTGGTTGAGCCCAGAGGAGCTCGTTAGTGGTTTCCTGATTGGGATAGGGGTGTGCCGCATCCCACCCTCTATTAGGCAAACATGGAATAAGCTGCCCATAGAGAAATTTTTTTCCTGACCTCAGTCACTTAGGGACAGATTTTTAAAGATATGTAGGTGCCTAAAGATGCAGATGGGTGTCAAGGGAGATTTTCCAAAGCGCCTCGCTGGGGATGTGTTCATTATCCATACTAATGTCTTAAATGTTTGTGCAACCTGCTAAGCTTTCGGCCTCAGTGATATCTCGGGGCAATGAGTTCCATGAGTTAATTAGGCTTTCTATAAAGAAATATGTTTCTTTATCAGGTTTAAATATATTGGGATGGAAAGAGGTGGTAGTTTAACAACACAGAACAACACTACATAGCAATGTAGGGCAGGAAGTGAGAAAGAATATTGTATCCAATAGAAACTACTGGGGGAATATGTCGGTGCAATAGAATTGCCTGAACTAGTAAATCTGTATTAGTAATCATAATAATTAATTATTAATTATTAGTACACTAGCACCTAGAGGTCCCAAAACAGATCAGGACCTGTACAAACACATAATAGTCCCTACCCTAAAGAGGCAAAGGATGGGAGGAAGCAATTTGCCCAAGGTTTTAGAGGAAATCAGTACCAGAACCAGGAATCAAACCCAAGTCTCCTGATTCCTAGACCACTGGCCAAGTCACTAGACCACACTACACTTATTATGTTAGATGTGCTCACTTCGTATTAAATAAATGTCTAACCAATGGTCATAAAATTGCAATCGAGAGCAGCAAAATAATTTTTCACTTCAGTCTTCTCATGCTGGGTAGTGTTGCAGTGGGTTTGCTCCACCTCTGATCAGCATAAAATCTGATGACTAGCAATGACTTTACTCTCTTGTACTTTAAAGTTCTCTGCTGCTTTGCACTGAAGGTAGCATCATACTTTGTCTGAGAGGCCATGCGCTCCAATTTACTGCTTACAGACCTGGGAGCCAAGAACCCCTGCATTTAATCTTCAGCTGTGCCAGTGACTTGCTGTATGACCTCCTTAGGCCAAATTCTGCCCTTTGCTACACCCTAGGCCAGTGGTTTTCAATCTGTGGTCTGTGGACCCCTGAGGGTCTGAAGACCTATGGGTATGTCTACACTACGAAATTAGGTCGAATTTATAGAAGTCGATTTTTAGGAAGCGATTTTATACAGTCGATTGTGTGTGTCCGACTAAGCGTATTAAGTCGGCGGTGTGCGTCCACAGTACCGTGGCTAGCGTTGATTTTCGGAGCGTTGCACTGTGGGTAGCTATCCTACAGTTCCCACAGTTTCCACTGCCCATTGGAATTCTGGGTTGAGCTCCCAGTGCCTGATGGGGCAAAAACATTGTCGCGGGTGGTTTTGGATACATGTTGTCAGTCACCCCTCCCTCTGTGAAAGCAATGGCAGACAATCGTTTCGCACCTTTTTTCCGTGCCGGCACCATACTGCTTTCAGTAGGACTGCTAACGTCATCATCCAACCACTGCTTTCACTGCAACTCTGCTCTCCTGCTCTCCTGGTGCCATGAATCCACCTCACAGGTTCTCTTGTCATTCTTTATAAATATCTATTCTCGTGGCATCCCATCATCATCCACCACTTCCGCTGCAACTCTGCTCTCCTGCTCTTGTCTTGATAATGAATTTCTCTAGGTTGTCTGTCATGGGCTCCCGGGAATGTGTGTTCTTCATCAGGAAATGTGTGCTATGCTAACCGTCGTCATCCACCGCTTCCGCTGCAACTCTGCTCTTCTGCTCTCCTGCAGACGCCATACCACAGCAAGCATGGAGCCCACTCAGCTCACCGCTGCTGTTGTGAGCATTGTAAACACCTCGCGCATTATCCTGCAGTATGTGCAGAGCCTGCAAAATCAGGTGAGGAGGGGATGACAGTGTGATCACGATAGTGATGAGGACATTGATACGGACTTCTCTCAAAGCACGGGCCCTAGCAATTTGGACATCATGGTGGTAATAGGGCAGGTTCATGCCATGGAACGCTGATTCTGGGCCCTCAAAACAAGCACAGACTGGTGGGACCGCATAGTGTTGCAGGTCTGGGATGACTCCCAGTGGCTGCAAAACTTTTGCATGCGTAAGGGCACTTTCATGGAACTTTGTGACTTGCTTTCCCCTGCCCTGAAGCACAAGAATACCAAGATGAAAGCAGCCCTCACAGTTGAATTACCGTTGGGGATGCTGAAATGCCTATAGTTATCCTTGGGGACCCAGCCTACCCCTTAATGCCATGGCTCATGAAGCCATACACAGGCACCCTGGACAGTAGTAAGGAGCAGTTCAACTATAGGCTGAGCAAGTGCAGAATGGTGGTAGAATGTGCATTTGGACATTTAAAAGCTCGCTGGCGCAGTTTACTGACTAGGTTAGACCACAGCGAAACCAATATTCACATTGTTATTGCTGCTTGCTGTGTGCTCCACAATATCTGTGAGAGTAAGGGGGAGACGTTTATGGCAGGGTGGAAGGTTGAGGCAAATCGCCTGGCGGCCAATTACGGGGTGATAGTTCTGTTTGTTTCTCCTTGATGAAAACCCGCCCCCTTGGTTGACTGTACTTCCCTGTAAGCCAACCAACCTCCCCCCTTCAATCACCGCTTTCAGAGGCAATAAAGTCATTATTGTTTCAAAATCATGCATTCTTTATTAATTCATCACACAAATAGGAAGAAAACTCGCAAGGTAGCCTGGGAGGGGCGGGGAAGGAGGGAAGCACCGGGTGGGGTGGTGGATGAGGGGAGGACAATGCCACACTACAGTTCAAAACTTATTGAATGCCAGCCTTCTGTTGCTTGGGCAATCCTCTGGGGTGGAGTGGCTGGGTGCTTGTAGCCCCTCTTCCCCGTGTTCTTGGGTGTCTGGGTGAGGAGGATATGGAACTTGGGCAGGCGGTTATACAGGGGCTGCAGCGGCGGTCTGTGCTCCTGCTGCCTTTCCTGCAGCTCCACCAGATGCCTGAGCATGTCAGTTTGCTCCCACATTAGGCTCATTAGCCTCTGGGACGGAGATGATAGGGGGAGCGTAGAAACATTTGCAGCTGCGGGAGGAAAAAAAGGGAGAATAGTATGTAAAAAGATACATTTTAGAGAACAAAGGGAAGACTATTTCACACTGAATCAAGCGATTCACATTATATAGCATATGTGCTTCACCCACCCCCCACCCCCACTGCGTGGCTAGTATCAGGGAAGATCCCTCTCAGCCAAACGCGAACAGCTCAGCATGAACGGGCCTCCACCCACCACATGGCAAAGCCTTTCAGAGTACCTCCATGAGAGCTTCATGGAGATGTCCCTGGAGGATTTCCACTCCATCCCCAGACACGTTAACAGACTTTTCCAGTAGCTGCACTGGCCACGAATGCATCCCAAGCCTTCAGGGAAAATTAAACATTAAACATGCTTGCTTTTAAACCCTGTATTATATTTACAAAGGTACACTCACCAGAGGTGCCTTCTCTGGCTTCATGGTCCGGGAGCCCGCTTTGGCAGGGTTGGGAGGGTATTAGCTCCAGGGTGATGAACAGTTACTGGCTGCTGGGGAGGAGGGATTCTCCGCTTGCCTGCTGTGTGCTTGCCTGCTGCAAGGATTCTTCTCCCCATACAGCGATCAGATCCAGTACTTCCAATCCAGTACCTCCATGCTGGAGCAATTTTGCAATTCTGGGACTCCATAGTCACTTGTGCTGATCAGCTTGCCATGCTGGCCAAATAGGAAATGAAATTCAAAAGTTCCCGGGGCTTTTCCTGTCTACCTGGCCAGTGCATCTGAGTTGAGAGTGCTGTCCAGAGCGGTCTCAATGGAGCACTTTGGGATAGCTCCCGGAGGCCAATACCGTTGAATTGCGTCCACACTACCCCAAATTCGACCCGGCAATGTCGATTTCAGTGCTAATCCCCTCGTCGGGGAGGAGTACAGAAACCGATTTTAAGAGCCCTTTAAGTCGACAAAAATGTCTTCGTCGTGTTGACAGGTGAAGGGTTAAATTGATCTAACGCTACTGAATTTGACCTAAACTTGTAGTGTAGACCAGGGCTATGTCTAAGATTTCCAAAGGGGTCCGCACCTCTATTCAAAATTTTTTAGGGATCCGCAAATGAAAAAAGTTAAAAAACCACTGCCCTAGGCAACCTATTGGAGTCAAGGGATTAGTTGGAGCACTGTGTCTCTGTGTAACATGAAACTAACAGCATTTACTTTCCGACCTCTCAGGGGTGTCACGGGAACAAATTAGTCAAAGTCCATACAATGCTTGGAAAAAGTAAAGTGCTGACATTACTTGCTTTTTCTTTTAAAGGGGCTAAACACTTTGACAAAATGCGTTTGTTCTGAATGAAATTTACCCATGTGCACAGAGGTCACCTCGGGCTTCTGCATCACTTACGTCCTCCAGAAAGGACTTAAGTAGAACTCAAGCAGTGCATAAATCTGTGTCACCCTTCCTGGACAACATGTGGATTCATACGTTTCTGAGCAGTAAATTTATATCATGCTCTTACTCCCATTGTTTGTCTAGTGAAAATTCCTGGTGCTTCAACAATCTGCAGAATTTCTCACGGGGAGTCTTGATTCTGTCACAGAATTGTTGTATTCTGAAACCAAACCAGATTTTTCAGAATCTTACCCTCCCTGCTTCCATATGCTGTTTGTGTTTTTCGGCTCACTGTGGGTATGTTGACATTGCAGTTAGAGATGTGAATGCAGCACAACTAGAGATGGATCTAGATAGCTCAAGTAACAATAGCAATGAAGCCATAGCAGCATGGTCAGCTGCATGGACTATCCCCACCCAGCGCCCTGGGTACATACTCAAGAAACTAGTTGGTACAGTGCTACTCTAGCTAGATCAAAGAGAGAAATCATATTCTGTGCATCAGGTATGATGACAGATACAAAATACCTAGAGATAGAGTTTTTGTTTCTGTTTTTAGCCAGGTCTGTCTGGCATACTGTACTCACAGAACATGATGCAGAGATACCCTGAATGCCCAAGACCCAATGAGATGGAATCTTGCAGGGTTTGCTAGTTCTGATGTAGTTTATATGATCCCCTCTGTTTAGTTGATTGTAGTCCTGAGGTTTATGTTCTTTTCAGATCCCCGCAAGTTGAATCTAAGGGCAGGTCTACACTACAGGGTTAAGTGGACCTAAATTACGCAACTCCAGCTACGTGAATAATAGCTAAGTCAATGTAAGTTGGGTTGATTTATTGCGGTGTCTACACTGCGCTGGGTTGACAGGTCTCCTGTTGACTTACCTTACACTTCTTGTTCCTGTAGAATACCAGAGTTGACAGGAGAGCAATCAGTGGTCGATTTAGCGGGTCTTCATTAGACCTGCTAAATTGACTCCCAGTGGAACGATTGCCACAGCATCGATCCATGGTAAGTGTAGACATACCCATAGTCACATACACTTATGTTCACTGGCTTTCTGTGGGGTGGTCTTCACTGTAGAGTTAACTTGTGTTATCTACATTCAAGTGACTCCTCTCAAGTTAGTCTAACTGGAGTGAGAGTGGCCACACTGCAAAATAACACTCAAGCTGCTGTATCCACACCGGTATTGCACTAAGTAGGACTGTTGCTAGGACTTCTGGGGACACATCCCATGGTTCTTTCTGCTGCACTAAGCTGAGTCCCACTATGAACTCTTTTCCAGTATGGAGGTGAACTTGTATGTCCTATCTGGGCATACAAGGGGAATTTTGGGAAGGCATTGGAGGACTATCAGTAGCTCAGGAACACTAGATATTAGTCCAGTTGTGTTGCCAGAGTCTAGGTCAGCGTGTTACAGTGGAATCCCTGATGACCCACTGGCAGAGCCCTCTGCCACTGTCAGGGCCCTGGGCTGGGACCCGGTGGAGTAGGGTGGGCCCGGGTCCCCTTGCAGCTGCCTCACCCTTGGGATGACCACCTACCCACCTTAGGCTGGATGACCTACGTTTGCTTACTTCTCTGCCCTGCGCCAGGGCCAGAGCCCTGAGTCTGCTAATTCCCCTATTGAGCATTGCATTTATAGGTACAACATAATGAGGGGGCGTGGCCTCCCTCTGAGACTGATGGGGAGGGATGGCCACTAACCACTACATGATGTTATTGGCTCATTTGTTGGATCTGAACGCTGAAGGATAGGGCATGGTCATTATTTTATTATCCAATTAATGCCAAATAGTTTGGCCTAGTATTCGGTGTATAGTGAATCCAAACCCAAATACTCTCATGCCCCAATCTTCTCTCTGCATCCTGTTACTCCTAGAGCTGACTGAAGTCTTGTCATCAGAATGTTTTTTGACCAACAGTGGCTTTTTGACCAAAATGATTTTTTTTTTTGGTGTGGAAAATTTTCATTTGGGTTGAAGTTTTCCAATTGTTAGATGACAAAATGGAAATTGAGTATTTTGCAGTAAAAGTTTTCAATTCTCAGTAAAGTTTTTGGTGTCTGAACACTGAAAATTTTTATCAATTTTTTTTTGGTTCGTGAATTATTTTCCCTTTTTAATTTTGTGTTTGTCAACAAATTTGCATTGCAAATTTAAAAAAATATATAAACTTTATGATTTTTTTGTGGAAAAATAACTTTTTTTTTTTTTTTTTTTAACCAACTCTAGTTCCTCCCTCCTCACCTGCAGCTTTCCCCCTGAGACAGGAAGCAGTAATGGAAAAGTTCCTGTGTTCTAATGCCTTCTCTGCATTCCTTTCCACTCCTCCAAGGCCTTGAGCAGTGATTCCATAAGCCTCTGCCGTGGCTGCCTGTGGTGGGCTGTATAAACTCTGCACTAACAGAGAAGGAGCTTAGGAAGCTCTGTGCGCTAAGATAACCCTGCCAATCATGCATGGTAAGTAGGAAAGCTTTAAAAGGAGGAAGCTGCAGTCCGCAAGGGGGAAGCCCTGAGAAGGGGGCACCTGGAGTAGCTCCTGAAACAGCAGGAAGAACCTTCACTCCAGAAATGCCCCCAGCTCTTCAAGGAGTCCAGTGAACTTCAGGGACAAAGCCGATAGGTAAAGACTAAAGCAGCTATCCAGGCACCTCTGAAGTAAGATGGTGCCTCTGCCATGTCTGCTTTTCACTGATCTCAGAAAGGGCTTGTTTTGTGTTGAACCTGCACCTTTGCTTTCCCCCTACCCATCAACCAAGCAGGGCCCACAAGGGCAGGACCCTCTACAAGAACTAAGAGGGTACAGCTTGTACTGGAGTAACCCCATGATGGTCACTGGGTATGGCAAGAATCCAGAGCCCCACTAGGGAGATGCCCCAGAAAGACTCGTTTTACACTGCCATATCTCTAAGGAGCTCCATGAGCCCCTCATTCTGCTACTTGCCAGAGCTTTTGAATATGTACATCTCCTATAGGATAGCAGCTTAGGGGCTGAGATGGCATGAAGGAACCAACCAGCAGAGTGCTTTCCATCCAAACACAAGGCTGGTCAAAAGTCTGTCTTGCAAAACTGTTTAACAATGGAAAATTGGGTTTTCAACTCAATTAAGATTTTTTTGCTAAAAAGTGTCTGCTCTCTGTGGAAAATTTTGATTTGTCATTAAAATACAGGGCACCTGAAATTCAGATGATTTCAGCTGAAAAGCAAAATATTTCAATACTTTGATTGAAAAAAACAGCAATGCCTTATGGGAACTGTAGTTCAAGTGGTTCATGCTCACATTCTCCCCTGTAGGCGGGCCTTCCAGGTCAGACTACATCTTCCATGATACACCACTTTCTCCCCTCTTGCTGAGGGAAGCCTCATAGGGTGCTTCATAGGGGGCTGCTGGTCATGGTGCATCATGGGAGATGAAGGAAAAATCAGTTTCACACATACAGAATGGGAAGAGACTGTCTAGGAAGGAGTACGGCTGAAAGGGATCTAGGGGTTATAGTGGACCACAAGCTAAATATGAGTCAACAGTGTGATGCTGTTGCAAAAAAAGCAAACATGATTCTGGGATGTATTAACAGGTGTGTTGTGAGCAAGACACGAGAAGTCATTCTTCCGCTCTACTGTGCTCTGGTTAGGCCTCAGCTGGAGTATTGTGTCCAGTTCTGGGCACCGCATTTCAAAAAAGATGTGGAGAAATTGGAGCGGGTCCAGAGAAGAGCAACAAGAATGATTAAAGGTCTTGAGAACATGACCTATGAAGGAAGGCTGAAAGAATTGGGTTTGTTTAGTTTGGAAAAGAGAAGACTGAGAGGGGACATGATAGCAGTTTTCAGGTATTTAAAAGGGTGTCATAAGGAGGAGGGAGAAAACTTGTTCACCTTAGCCTCTAAGGATAGAACCAGAAGCAATGGGTTTAAACTGCAGCAAGGGAGGTCTAGGTTGGACATTAGGAAAAAGTTCCTAACTGTCAGGGTGGTTAAACACTGGAATAAATTGCCTAGGGAGGTTGTGGAATCTCCATCTCTGGAGATATTTAAGAGTAGGTTAGATAAATGTCTATCAAGGATGGTCTAGACAGTATTTGGTCCTGCCATGCGGGCACGGGACTGGACTCGATGACCTCTCGAGGTCCCTTCCAGTCCTAGAATCTATGAATCTATGAATCTATAAGTCTGGCCAGACAGCTCTGCCTAACAGAGAATGGGAGCATAAGGTACCCAAACTACAACTCCCATGAGGCAGTGTGGTTCCATTTTCAATCAGAATGTTTTGGTTTTTGATAATGCACTGAAAAGCCAAAAATGAATAATAATAACGAATGCTCTTTGGCTAGTGAAGAGTTCATGGGACAGGCATTCTCCACAGGCCAAGGACATTCTTAATTAGCCAAAGAACATTTGTCATGTTCATTTACATGCTGTTCACTAGGTGCATGGACAATATCTAATCGTATGTAGATTAGCAGGTACATTTACAGAGGATGAGACAGTCCCCTTACAAGGAACCCTGGATAAGAGGCAGACTAAGGAAGGAGTTTTGTGACCCTAACTTCTCTGATGTGAATTTCCATGTGACCTACTAGCAAGTCCTTACAGGCTGGAGACCGACTGGCTAAGTGGCAGTTTGGCAGAATAGGGCCTGGGGATTACAGTGGACGAGAAGCTGGATATGAGTCAGCATAGAAGAAGGCTAATGGCATATTGGGCTGCATTAGTAGGAGCATTGCCAGCAGATCGAGGGAAGTGATTATTCCCTTCTATTCGACACTGGTGAGGCCACATCTGGAGTATGGCATCCAGTTTTTGGCCCCCCGCTACAAAAAGGATGTGGACAAATTGGAGGAGTCCAGCGGAAGGCAACAAAAATGATTAGGAGTCTGGGGCACATGATTATGAGGAGAGAGTGAGGGAACTGGGCTTATTTAGTCTGCAGAAGAGAAGAGTGAGGGGGGGATTTGATAGCAGACTTCAACTACCTGAAGGGGGGTTCCAAAGAGGATGGAGCTAGGCTGTTCTCAGTGGCGGCAGATGACAGAACAAGGAACAATGGTCTGAAGTTGCAGTGGGAGAGGTTTAGGTTGGATATTAGGAAACACTATTTCACTAGCAGGGTGGTGAAGCACTAGAATGGGTACCTAGAGAAGTGGTGGCATCTCCATCCTTTGAAGTTTTTAAGGCCCGGCTTGGCAAAACCCTGGCTGGGATGATTTAGTTGGTGTTGGTCCTGCTTTGAGCAGGGGGTTGGACTAGATGACCTCCTGAGGTCCCTTCCAACCCTAATCTTCTATGATTCTACTAAATATTAGATCTGGTCTGATGAATGCATCAGTAAAAAGCTATGATAGAACTGGTTGGAAAACAGGGATTTTTCCTGTGGAAAATTTTGGGTTTACCCTGTGCAGGACCGAGACACACTCTTGCAAGCAAGGTCAGATTAATCTTCAGAAATGGACAAAGCAGGACAAGTAGAGTGAGTGGCTGTGGGTGAGATCTTTCCAGGCCTCTGTGTTTATTCTACAGCTACCTCATGTAACTAGATGCACAGCCAGTATATTTATAGCCATGATGTCGTCCTTGGGACTGTCCTTTGACCTTAATAATCTGCTGAATTAATCATTGAAAGGGGTCCCAAGAAGTGATGATATACAAGCCTCTGACATGATTTATTCTTAGTCTTGTTGGAGGAGGTGGTTTAATAAGCTGATAGAGCCAAATCCTTCCTTGATGTATCTTTTTTGAAAGGTATGGAGTTACAGCAGGGATGACCTTGGCCCTTAGCTTTCATTTCAACACTGAGTTACATAGGAGAGGGGAGAAGGTGTTTACATTTGTCTCCAATGTGTTTTCTTTAAAGATAAATTAGCTTGGAGGAGTTCCAGTTTCACAGTTAATGCCTGCACACTGCTAAAATTCCCGTTTTACAGCAAAACAGCTTAAGAGCCCTTGTATAGCTAGAATAGAAGCTGCTGCTATAATTAAACGAGAAATACATCTATTAGAAAAATCCTTTTTCAGCAGCTCATTGTTACTTTCTCATACACACACTTTTGGTGCTGAGATTGATCATGTCCAATCTCTGTACATAGATGATGTTTTTTAAAAAATGTTCAGCAAAATCAATTTGTCCATTTTTGAATTCTATGTATCGGGGGTGGGGGGGATACATTTTCCCCATATGATTCAATCCTTTGGGTGGTCAGAACTCAACCATGCCTGTATTGCATTTGTTTAAGCACAGTGTTTTGCAGAGATTAAATGTATGCTTAAATCTACTGTTAAGGTTTAGCTGTCTTCAGAGGACCGTGGGGTGGGTTAGTTTTGGTGGATGGGCAGGTGTGAATAGATGAGAACTGAACTTAAAAGGACTTGACGAAATGGGTGAATGTTTTAGGAAGACTAAGGACTCGTGAAAACATTATGTTCACCATTGTGCCAAGCAAAAGACTCCCTGCTTTGTAGGAATGAGCACAAGTCTGGGACTTAGGTAGTCCCAAGTTCTAGTCTATTGTCAGGGACTTGTCACTTAAACATTCCTTAATTAGGCCTCCCAGCATTCCTAAGCTGTATGCAAATATGGTTACCTACAGATGGGTAAACTGAGCCCAGACAGGTTGGGTGATTTTCCCAAGGCAGAGGCATAGCGACTGGAGGGAGACATGTCCCCCTCCAACATTTTACTATCCCGTTGATGGACAAGGTGGGTGAGGTAATATATTTTATTGGACCATCTTCTGTTGGTGAAAAAGACACGTTTTTGAGTTACACAGGACTCAAAAGCATGTCTCTTTCACCAGCAGAAGTTGGTCCAATAAAAGATATTACCTCATCCACCTTGTTTCTGTAATATCCTAGGACTAACACAGCTACAACAACACTGTAAATATCCTGTTGATGGTCATTTGTGGCCAATCTTGTCAGCTAACTTGATTCTTCCCAATCATGCCTGAACATGATAAAGTGCTATATAATGAAGACAAGCCCCCACAGGGGAACTTGATAGAGCCATTCAAAGTTAAGAGTTTAGTACAAGACCCTGTCCCACTGACCAAAGCCAAAAAGGCATGCCATGAAGTTAATGACCAGTAAATGCAGGCCACCTGTGAAACTCCCTGCCACTGGGGATCACAGAGTTAATCATCTGGATAATTTTCTGTCTGGTAATGATATTTCTAGGTTTGCATGTTAAGCTTAGTCAGAGCTCATGCATTAGACTGTAAGCTGATTGCAGCAGGGGACAGGGGAGAATTTCCATCTGTGCTGACACTACCATCAAATTCTGTACAGCACTGCAAAACTGACTATGTGCACAATGAGGCGTTTCCTTTTCAGTGTCAAGTATACAATTGTGATGGAGACAAGAAAGTGGATTTGATGGACTAATGGCGTGATCCAGCAATCCTCCTGGTGGTGCTATACCTGGCTTTTAAATGATTTTCTTGTACTCCGCAGGGCCCTGGGAAAGCTGGCACTGAGTGTGCCCTCGACTGTGGTTCTGGGATTGGACGGGTCACTAAGCATGTCCTCTTGCCAGTTTTCAAGAGTGTGGAACTGGTGGATATGATGGAGAATTTCCTGGCTGAGGCCCAGAACTATTTACAGGGCAAGAAGGACAGAGTAAAGATGTACTATTGCTACAGCCTCCAGGAATTCACTCCAGCCCCCCAAAAATATGATGTCATCTGGATACAGTGGGTTTCAGGTTAGCTCACCATGAATTTATATATATAATGAACCATACATATATTGCATTAAAATACATGTTCAAAGAATGTTGAGGTTGCAGAGTCAGGTACTCAAAAGTTAGGAAATGCCTGAATTAAGGTTGCCAGGGCATGGGCACTGGCAGAGGTGGGGCACTGAGAACACAGGAAATACAGTTTCCTTGTTTTCAGTTCTAGTGCACCATTGCGGTCCCCAGCTGCCAGGAGGAGCAACTGCAGGAAAATACTTTTGCACCCCAGCAGCCCTGGAAAGGCGCATGCTCAGTCACTGTGGGTATGGCACATTGTAATCTGGTCATCATGTTTATTATGGTAGTGCCTAAGGACCAAGCAAAATGGAGCTCCATTGTGCTAGGTGCTGTACAAACACAATGCATTAGATCAGGGGTCGGCAACGTTTGGCACGCGTCTCGACAGGGTAAGCACCCTAGCGGGCCGGGCCACTTTATTTACCTGCTGACGCGGCAGGTTTGGCCGATTGCGGCCCCCACTGGGAGGAGATGGCAAGAGGGTCTGTTTTGGAGTGAAGCAGAGTAGAAGAGCTTGGCTTGTTTAGCCTAACCAAAAGAAGGCTGAGGAGAGATATGATTGCTCTCTATAAATATATCAGAGGGATAAATATCAGGGAGGGAGAGGAATTATTTAAGCTTAGTACCAATGTGGACACAAGAACAAATGGATATAAACTGGACATTAGGAAGTTTAGACTTGAAATTAGATGAAGGTTTCTAACCATTAGAGGAGTGAAGTTCTGGAACAGTCTTCCAAGGGGAGTAGTGGGGACAAAAGACATATCTGGCTTCAAGACTAAGCTTGATAAGTTTATGGAGGGAATGGTATGATGGGATAGCCTAATTTTGGCAATTAATTCATCTTTGATTATTAGCAGGTAATTAGGCCCAATGGTCTGTGATAGGATGTTAGATGGGGTGGGATCTGAATTGCTACAGAGAATTCTTTCCTGGGTGCTGGCTGGTGAGTCTTGCCCATATGCTCAGGGTTTAACTGATCACCATATTTGGGATGGGGAAGGAATTTTCCTCCAGGGCAGATTGGCAGAGGCACTGGAGGTTTTTCACCTTCCTCTGCAGCGTGGGGCATGGGTCACTTGCTGGAGGATTCTCTGCACCTTGAGGTCTTTAAACCACGATTTGAGGTCTTCAATAACTCAGACATAGGTTAGGGGTTTGTTACAGGAGTGGGTGGGTGAGATTCTGTGGCCTGCGTTGTGCAGGAGATCAGACTAGAATCATTAGATGATCATAATGGTCCCTTCTGACCTTAAAGTCTATGGGTCTATAAGTCTATGAGAAGAAACTGAGGCAGGAGGATCAGCCAATCGGAGCAGGGCAGAGAAAGAATGTCCAAAGATCCCTGCTGTGGCTGCTTCTTTTCCTATAACAGGAGCTCCCTGAAGATGGAGCAGGCTTGGTGCAGATGGACTCCGCAGAGAATTTAGCTGCCAAATTTCACGTTCCCGGAGGTATTAGGCTAGGCCCTCCTCAAGCGCCCTCGCAAGGAAGGAAGGTGCTTTGCAGATGCCTGGCCTCAGTTTCCTTCCCAACTAGGGTGACCAGATGTCCCGGTTATATAGGGACAGTCCCAATATTTGGGGCTGTCTCTTATATAGGCGCCTATTACCTCCCACCCCCTGTCCCAGTTTTTCACACTTGCTCTTTGGTCACCCTACTACCAACACTCCTCCAACACTCTCTTGGACTGAGAATACCCTCGTCATGGAGTAATTTATCATTATACATGTCTCAAAGGCATATAGCAAGTCCCATATCGTAACTCCAAATACCTCTGGCTCTACTGCCTTTTGTCACTCACTTCTCCCTCAGTCCCCAATCTCCCTTTAAGGGGAGATATCCTGGGCTTGTCCCTATCATCCCCTAATGGAGTTCAAAGACTCAAACAAAGCAACACTGCAAACAACAGCCACTCACCCTGGGGTTAGGGAAGGGCTTACACCCCATCTGGGTTCTTTCCTTGCTCTGTGTATGGACTGAAACCACAGGGCCCTCTAGGCCTTCCTTCACCCCAGCACTCACAGAGATTGGCAGGTAATGTCCCCACTACTGCTCTGCAGACCCTTGGCTTCCTTCAGCCTCTGTTCTCTCCCTCTTCCCTGCCCCTCCTTATACAGGACAATGGCCACAGGAGCACTCCCTGGGCTCTGGAGTTCCTACCACCCAGGACCCCCTACTTCTGGCCTGTCTCTCTCTCCTCCCTGGCTCTCAAGCCTCCTTATATGTCTTCTGACTCCAGGTGCTACCCTGCCCTCTAATCAGCCCTAGCCAGGGCACACCTATTTAGTCACAAGACTGAGGCCCTCTCTCTTAAAGGGGCTCATGCTATGGTGTGAATTCCATTAAAGGGGCCAGTTCAATTGGTGGTATAGTCAAGCACATAGCTGCCTTCCAACCAGTTGATCTGAGTTTGATTCCTCACCAATGCAGCAGTGTGGCTTTACCAAGGGTCATGGTGGATTCTCCATCACTGACCATTTTTACATCAAGACTGGATGTTTTTCTAATGGATCTGCTCTAGGAATTATTTTGGGGAAGGTCTGGCCTGGGTTATACAGAAGGTCAGACTAGATGACCACAATCGTCCCTTGTGGCTTTCGAATCTCTATGAATCTATGAAAAACCCTGTGACTCTGGTTCACAGCATGGGGGCACTAGAGCTTTGTAACTAAACATTTGTACATGTTTTTAAACATGGGGGGGGGGGGGGTGGAATCAGATTTTTCCCTCAACTTGGTTTTGGAAACGGCGGAACCATTTTTGCAGAAACTTAAAAAAAAAAAATTCTTTATGAGGCAGACACATGACATGGACTATTTTAACCCAAATGGTTAAGTTTGGCAAATTTTGAAGCAACTGAAAACAGGATCTTATAATGGAAACTGTTACGCTAGCTTAAGTATAGATGGCTCTATCAGCTGGACCTATGACACAAGTGATGATGTTATTATCTTATCTGCAAATGCTGTGGAGTGAACCGTGCTTGCCAGGAAAAGAAGCCGTGGAGTCAGGCTTCTCAAATACCTGCTGTGTGTGAAATAAAGAGGCAGTAAGGTTGTCAAACTCTTTGGATCATCCAGCTTCAAGTGCCCCTACTGGCAGCTGAGTGCAACAAGAAAATGGCAAATTCAAGGGTATCCTTAACTGCTTACGGACAAATCAAAAGCACAAGCCTGGGACGTTAATATGCTAGCTACCATGTCCCATCCCAAATCTGAGCAAAGTTAAGAAATTAAAGCTGTAGGGAGAACAATGTGGCTCATGGGGCAGGGAATCTAGATCCACTTCATTCTAAATGGGAACATGGCATGACTGTGAGCCTTTTAATGAGAAGTTTTGCTAAATGAAACAAAATGAAATAGGTTTAATCACATTGATTCATGTTTATGGAATGGGAAGTGACCTGTTTCAGGTCATCTCATACACTTGATGGTTGGGTGATTTCAGTGCATTTGGTGTACCCTTGTGTGTGCACAATTAACTCTTTAAAAACACTAGCAATGACATGTTGACCCAACAGCCTGCTCCCAAGCCACAACATCTCAGAGGCTAAGGCCTCGTCTACACTAGAAAAGGTTTGGTGGCATTGCTATACCAAACTTTCCTAGTGTAGATTCAGCTTATAGAGCAAAAGAGTGATGGTATAAGGAAGAAAACCCGGTGTCCTATGAGTCTGTCTCCTGCTCTCATCCTGGGAAACACTTCTATTAGTTACTTTGCTTCAAATAAATGGAGTATAAATAAGCTGATGAAGTCAAGATCCAGCTGAGATGAGTCCAATCAGATGGCACTGGAATGGTGAACCACAACCCATTTCTGTCTCTTCACCTGTAGGATACCTGACGGATAAAGATCTCCTGGAGTTTCTTATCCGGTGTCAAAATGGCTTGAAGGATAACGGCATTGTCATTCTCAAGGACAATGTGGCCCGGGAAGGCTGTATCATGGACCCATTGGACAGCAGCGTGATCCGAGATCTGAGCATCCTCCAGAGCCTCGTTGAGAAAAGTGGATTCACCATCCTGCAGCAGGAGAGGCAGGAGGGCTTCCCTGAGCAGTGTGTCCCCGTCTGGATGTTGGCCATGCAGAAGGACCCTGGCCTACCCTGAAAGGGGTTGTGTGTGGATATGAAGCCCCTGAAACATGACTGATGCTCAGGACTTGCGATGAGAGGAAGAAGAGAAAATGTCTGCTAAAATCCCACTATTAGTGTAGCTCTACTACTACAGCTACAGGGCTCTGCCCCCCCGAATGATCATGAGAGTAACTGCACCTGAACCAGGGCATGCCAGGAACTACCCTGTTCCCAAAACCAGGCTGTCTCGTCTTCACATCTTCTACTAATAGGCCTCCTCTCTGTGAGATTTCTATTTTGTTAAAGGGATAAAACTCATCTGTGAGAAAATAATTAGGCTAAAGCTTTCCAAAGTGACATGAGAGTCTCAGATTTTGTGTGCCGCATTTGAGACGCCATAATGAAGCCTGTTTTTTTCAGAGGCTGGATGCTCAGCTCTTCCTGGAAATCAGGGCCCCTTTAGAAGATTCAAGTTGGACATATACATTAATTCTCTTCTGAAAATCTCAGTTTAACTTCATATCTGTGTGGCTAATAATACCATAGATTATTGGAACTGAAAATGTCAGGAGTGTCTAATCTATTTACTGTCAGTAATGCTGTTTGTTTATTTATTTATTTATTTTTGCATTTCACTCAGTTTGGATGGTGAAACTAATCTGGTCAATTTCATATTTTTAAGTCAATTTCACTTCCTTCTTCCCCTGCCCTAGAAGGATGCTGTTATATTAGGATTCTCAACACTTCTGGGGAAAGTGTCAATGACAAAGATCTACATTGTAAAAAGCTGTTTGCACTGAAAACTTTGCAAAATGGTTTCTACGTGTATTAAGTTGCGGAAAACATTTGTTCTAAAACCAAAAGCTACATTCACAGCAGAAACTGCTTGGGTTACATACAACCATGAGGTCCCTTCTTTCCCACTGTTGCGGGTTTCACTGAGAGGCCAGCAGGCCTAGTGGGCAGGTCATGGCCTGTCAATTTCTCAGTGCCCCCAAAGCTCACCCACATGTACTGGGTTGGTATGTAGCGGGACCCAGCCCACCATCTCCATCAGGTCCCAGCCCAGGGCCCATGGGGGAGAGATGTGGAACATGTTGGTCACCTCCCTGCTCTCTGTCTGGTTTGGCGTGTAGGCACAGACCACTTTCTCCCCAGTGGGGGTTCCCAGTCAGTGAAGACAGCATTTTGCAGCTGTCTTGGTAGTGTCCAATTATTCTCCCTCTGCAGAGAATGGGTGAAGCCTCTACCCTCCTGGTTGAGTCTAAGCCACAGTCCAGTCCCTCTCCCGTGGATCACTTTGTCCCTAGAAGCTTCAAATTTTCTTCCTCCCTTTGAACAGCCTCCTTGCTTGACTATCCGAGTCCCCTTGTGAGCAGGGACAGGGTCCACTTGGCCCAGTACTGCTCCATCAGTCTCTGTGGGAGGGTGTCTCTAAATCCCATCACACCCATATTCAAAACAAGTCTGACATGATATGCAGGGCTAATGGAATTTCAAGGGGTGTTAACAGTCAGGCTAAGGGATGTTACTAGTACAATATTGAATTAATTAACTGTACTAAGCTACGGAGGATGTTACTTTAACCCAAAGGCATCTATGATTTATATTTAAACAGCTTGGGTTTGACATTACTAGTAATCATATATCCCCTCGCCTCTGTGCTATCCAGAGATTATACACAGAATAGCTTCTTGTTTCACTTACACATGCACAAGGAAAGCTGGAGAAGTTCCAGTTCATGAAGGATTTTGAATTTTCAAAATTTGGCTTCATTACGAATCGGAGTGAAAACTGAACATTTCAAAATTCTCTGCAAAAGAAAATGCCTGGGAGAAAATAATTTGGTGCAGGTTGATCAAAACATTTCATTTTGACAAAACGTTTTGTTTTGATTTTGACTTTTATTATGATAGTGAATATAAAAATTTCAAAGTGCAAAGTCATTTCAAAAAGAAAAATCAAAAATTTTGTTTACCTGGTTTTCTTCCAAAATGAAATTCCAGCAAAATCAGCCTGATTTCATGAAGTGTTTCAATTTTGATGGCACTGCATTGTCCGACAGACTGTGGGGTCTCTGTCAAATATTATCAAAAGTCAGATTAACCCCATATGGTGCTCTGGAGCCAGCGGGTTTAGCAAAACTCCTTTGGGTGTGTGTCTGTTCAGTTGTATTTTTAAGGAAAAGCACCTTGTGTCATTCTTCCATAATAACCCCCCAGATCTTATTTAATTGCATAACTCAGCGGTTCTAGAAATATAATCACCTTTGTGTGTGAACTCATCTGTTTGTACAAGATGGCTTCTTACATTAGTCCTTAAACTGTAGTTGTGTGCTCTGTGCCCTCCTGCTATTTCTGGCATTAAGGGACACACAGCCCTGGTGCTTCAGTGAACATTCTGGAATATCATATGACACAACTGCTTGTAGATCACTTGGCGCTTCTAGATCACAGTGCCACATGACACAGCTGCTTCTAGAATGTGTTGGTAAAATTCTTCCATTTTAGTAATTTGGTGGCAGAAGATTAAATTAGAGAAGTAGAGAATGTTTTAGAAAAACAGAGTTGAATAGTCAAAGTCTGGAAATTTTGCCCTGAGAGCTAAGAGGGTCTTAGTGATCTTTTCATTCTCACGAGACTGCTAACAAATGCACCACCTCTGGTAGTGGTTGGTTAGACATAGAGATATATGTTGCATCCTCACTGTTCTCCATCAGGTGATGGTCCCTATGTGTATGCCACTATGGGTGAGCATGGACTCCATGTGCCTGCGACTGGAAAATTTTTACTAGCTGTGTTCAGTGTGTCCTGGGTCGCCTCATGTGCCAAGCCAAGGGCAAAAGGTGAGGCACTAATCACCTGCCTCTCCAGTTCCTTCTACTGATCATGGCAGCTTTGCTAGTGTTCCCACTTAGATTCTAGCCTTTCCCATAAATAGTTTACCTTTAGGTAGTTTAGAAGCATTTTGGTGCCTGGGGGTGCTCCCCACTCTGTTACCTCCCCACCTCCATATGGGGTTCTTGGTAAGCCTAAAATCCCTGGCTTCAAATCCTCTGTGGACTGCCCCCAGGTCTACCCGGTGAGTGATCCTCACAACTCGTGCTTATATTGCCTTCGAGAATCTCACTTTCCCTCCAAGTGCAATGTTTGCTGTTTGTTTCTACCTCAAACTCGGCAGTGCTGAGAGCTCCGGCTCTAAAGACACCTAATGGAGCTGCTGATGAGGCCCCAGTCTGACCGTGGGTCAACTGACCCCCTCTACATCAGCAGGAAGTACCTAGCAGTGCTCTTCCTGACAAGAAGCTCTTGAGCGCCAACTGTCAGAGACCAGGCCTAAGGACTAAGGAGGAGGGTAAAAACAAACATGCCTGTAAGAAATGGGAGACATCCTCTTCCAAGGCCTCTGAAAAGAGGATTGCCTCCTTCCACCTTCTAAATGAGGTGACACTTTGCACACTGGGATGGGTGTGTCAGGACCAAAGGAGGAGCCTGGGTCCAAACCACCTGTACTGAGGGCCAAGAGCACCTGAAACATCCAGCTGTGGAAGGGGAGGGGCAGGCCCATGCCAGCAAAAAAGAAAAGAGAACGATCACCGGCTGCGTCCACGGTACAGCACTACAGTGGGAAGGAGGACTCGGCGGTACCGACATTCACTACCTGACCAAAACTGGCACTGTTGGCTCCACCAAAGATGCAGAAGTCCCACCCACTCCCCACCAGCTAGACCTGGGTACACTGCCCTGGAGACCCTGGCTCTTTATTCAGAGTTGCTGAGAGTTGAGGAACTGGTGGTCCTTAGGGAAATACCCACACTGTCGGTGCACCGTTCACCAGTGCCACCCATCAGCCAAGGTATCACAAGGCATACGGCACCAACAGCTCCACCAGTGGAATCTGAACTTAGGGTCATGCTCCATTTTGGGTCTGGGGTCTTCATCCCACCCCTTTTGTACCCCATGGGAGGGGTAAGGAGTGAGGTTGTGCTGCAGTCAGGGACCGGCATTTCTTTGGTCTTTTAGTGTTTTATACCTTCCCCCCGCCAAACCCCTTTGCCCCTCCCGACTGGTTGCTTGACTTTGCCTTGAGATAGGGGTTGAGGCAGTCTTAAAGTGTGCTCTCGAGTAACACTTTAACTGCTCTTATCTGTTCCCATTGTACTAACAAATCCAGTGGACTAGGCAGAAGCAACATCACAGTATCTTTGTCCTTTGTTTACACATATTAGTATAAGAGTATCAAAAAGTCAAACCCAAAATTCTATCCCAGGCTAAGAAACAGACCTATATACTCACATAAAGTAAGACATTGTTATCTGTGAAATACATTTCTTATTGGTAAAAATGTCTTTTGTATGTTTTGTACTTGATTTTTCTCTGAATTTCCAGAATACACACACAAACACACCCACTTCCAGATCTTCATAGAGATGTATTTTCCCAGTTAATCGAAATGACCAAATCTTAATGTCATAGAAAAGGGCACATTTCGTGATTCTCACATCCTCAGAAATTCATGTGTCATGGTTGTTTTGCTTCCACAGTAAAATATCAAGGATTCTCTGGTGACATAATGAATCACAAGAGCAGAGATTCAATAACATTTTAGCTTCCTTCTTTTCTAAGGTGTATTTTAATTAAAGCAGTTAGCTAATGTGTGCCACTCTCTAGGGCACCTAAAAAATCTTAATGATTTTGGGACAGAGAACATCTCTGTCAGAGGTTTGCACAAACCTAGCACAAAAGGCAGGGTCTCTTGGCTCTATCACACCAATAATAATTAATAATTAATAGTACCTTAATTTAAAATTGCAGCAGACCTTGCTTGGATAACCCTCTATGCAAGATCAATTGCTCTTTTGTGTTCAAAGGCTGATTCACAGACTCAGTTAAGCACTAACTTTTGTTACTCTTTCTCAACTCCTGTATTACTTAAGTTGTAAAACATTCATCTAGTGGTGTCATTGGCTTCACTGGGACTTCGAATCCTGTTTGCTTGATGCTCATTTAGGGCTAGATACTGCTCCATTGAAGTCAAGGAGAATTTTGTCCAGGAGCAAGCCTTAGACACAAATTCAGAAAAAGCGTCTCCACTCAGGTCCATGCTGAACAAGAAATTCCTTGTGAATAATTAATTAGACAGGTTTAGCCTCTTTTCCTGCTTGCGAACCAGCCACAAAAAAAGCATATGTTTCCTCAATTTTATGCATTATTAAAAAGAATTTGCTACAGAACTTACGTGGATAATGCTTTGGTGTTGTTGGGGACTTGACTTGATATTGGAAATTCAAAATCTGAAATGGGTGTGGATTAGTTTGGAATGCATATTTGTTTATAGTATCACCTGAATGAACATGAAGCTTAGAATGAAGTGTCCTAGGCAAATATTCACATATATAACATCAAAATTTGCTTTCTGTTAATATTCCCTAATGACATTTTTGGACCACTTCTGCCAGTATATTTCTTTGCTAGAATACAAACGGAAAGCAAACACAAAAGCGATATATATGAAGCTGAGGCAAATTCAGTTTTTTTATTCAAGTGAATATTCCTGGCAAATGTTTAAATGATCATCCACCTCTAACTACTAAAAACCCCAAACAAAATAAAACCCTCTCAAAATAAAATATTACTATATCTACCTAATTCCCCCCCTGGACCAAGGAAGCTCAGAAGTTGTTAAAGTAACTTGTGAGACCAGTGGGTGAAAATGGCTGTTCTTTGTATTTTCAATGGAAATAAAAGCAATAATCTAGTCAATGCTTAATTTGTGCTGGGGTTTGCCAGGGCTCTAGGCTTGGCAGTTCATAGCCCTGGAACCTCTGGGTTTGCTGCCTCACTTATGAATGGAAAAAAAATTGCTTAAGCCCCTGCACCTCTTTCATTATAAATTAAGCACTGAAACTAGTATCAGAAAGATTACCAGTAAGAAATAATAAAAAGCCCAGATCTGACTAAAGTGGCACCACATACTAGACATGCTCAGCACATGGCCAGTGCTCAATAAATAAATAATTAACACTACTCTATTCCCTTTAGGTTCTCATACTGCCCTCCTCATTGTACATTAAGCACCTTCTACTTGTACATTAACTGGTGTGAGTAGTATCTTGCCCCTAGTAAATGTCAAAATGTGATTGAGGGATAATAGATTGATCTAGAGAGAAGGTAAGGATGACTTCACCAGAAGTGATGTCACTAGCTACATCACAGGAAATGACGATGACATGAAAGTGACTATGTCACCGGATGTGCTGTTATGACCTCAACCCTGTCCTTCTGGGATCTGGTCCTTCCAGCCTCTGACTCCCAGTGGGAAGGCCCACCTTAGAGAGGGAAACCAATAGAATTTGGTGTTTGGCCCAGAACCTGTAACTCAGTCCCCAGTAAATAGTGCCACCTGTAAAAACAATAAAGAAACAACTAAAAGCATGAAAAAAAATCTAAAATGTAAAAACAAAGATGTGTGCAAAGAGGCTTGTTAAAGAAAACAATAGACGTTTGTACATCTAAATGGTAACTAAAAACACCCTGATATGGTTGCCCACATGAATATCTGGACATGGGCTTGACCCAAACCCTTAGGATCTCCCCAAGGGTCACTTTCCCTAGGGAGGTAAACAATGAGATTTGGTAGATGGCCCAGAACCCCTATACCAGTGACTGGTAAGTAGCGCCCCCTCTAAAAATGGTAAAGAAACAAAGAGAAAACATGAGAAAAGCTAAACTGTAAAAAGGTGTTTTAAAATACTTGCAAGCTCATGAAGATCATCCTAATCCTTAATAGTTAGGCATTGTTTTAAACTCTGAAGCATTAGGTTTTATAACCCCTTTAATTTTCTTGTTAGCATTAACTATTTTAACTCTGGATATTCTTGTTATCCATTAACTGTCCAGTCCTTCTTAGGATCTTGTTAAGTTCTTGGCATGAATGATGTCCTGTGACAGTGATTTCCACTGTCCAATTACACATTGTGAGAACATTTCTTTGAACCTAGTCATTATCTAAAGTAGTCCATCATCAAGCAACCAGCAAAGGCACTGATCTTGCAGCTTCCTGAATGTGGGAGGACTACCACGCACCTTCACAGTCCCCTTGATTTCAATAGGACTGCTCATGTGCTCCAACTTCGTCACATGCTTAAAAGTGTTTGCTGGATTGGAGCCGGAGCTCTCAGCACCTCACAAGAAACCTTCATTCACTAACTCAAAAATGCACCTCACAAGCAATCAAAGGTGCAATCAACTAATCATCCAACCAGCTCTAGCAGCCAACAAACCACTCCTCAACTAATCCGAGTCAAAATGCGTTAAAATTCACCTCTAAAGCATTTGGCAATGACTAGGTATTAGGTGCACTGTGATTGCTGCTTATTATATCAAATATGACACTCTTTTTTAGTTTGTTTATCTCCACCTGCTTTGTCCCATATGTTAAGACTGTACGTTCTTCAGGGACAAGGAGTGGACTGTCTTTTTATTATATGTCTGTAGAGGGTCTAGTACAGGGGTCTCTAGGCACTTCCGTAATACAACTAATAAACAATAAAACAAAACAGTTACAATTGTTATGACTGTTCCAAAATCAACCCAGCTGCACAGCTCCAGAGAACAATACTCAGCATTTCGGGCCTGCAGGAAGATCTGACATTCTGAAATTCCCTTGCATCCCTATTCAGAATGAAAAGTCTGAAATTTCAAAATTCACTGTGAAAAAACATTCTGAAATATTTTGTTTTGGAAGCCTTGATAGGACTGTAGCAAAATGTTTCATTATGATTTTATCATTTAAACTTTTATATTAATATAACAATATAAGAATTCAACTATTTTGTACTATATTATACTATAAAATAATTGACTTACGATTATATTTGTTCTAATAATATAAAACAATTGACTTATATTATATAGTTGGAAGGATAAAATCATAATTTCCTGCTGTAAATTTTGACAAAATGTTGCCGTTTACTCAAATCAGCATTTCCCAACAGAAAACTGTTCTGCTGGAAAATAATTGACCAGCTCTATTTGCAATCATTTTAGCAGTATTAGTTGTGAATGACACCCAGAAATACTATGTTATCATACAGGTGTCAAAGCCACCTAAGGGATTTGAATGCCAAATTCTCATTGGAAATTAACGCCTTGGTCCTTGGATATTATACTAATAGGGGCAATATAGCATTAGTAATATGAATCCCATTAGGGAGAGGCTTTGTAGCTTATCCTGCAACGTATCCTGAATGCTTTTGTGTCTCCACTTTTCCACTTCCTTAATCCAGCTTTCTTGGAGCATTTTATATGGCATGTCAGACAGTAGGCCTGTCCAGAAGAACTTGACTGTTATATGTGATTAAAACCAGTTACGGTACTTCCCATTTCTGCTCTCTCCCTTTGATACTTCTGCAACCATGCCAAGGAAATACCTCCTCTGTTCGCCAGCACTGATTTGTTCTTCACTGGAATGCGGTGATGTTCAAGAAGGAAAACAGATCGCCTTTGATTTGAAGAGGAGGTAATTCTGTTTATCTGAGAGCAATAACAACACACTATATTTCAACTTGCAGGGCAATACTGTGTCTTTAAACTGATGTCAAGTGGGTGCTCTAAGACCCTTGGAGCAAAAAGCTCATAATACCCTAATAATAATAAATAACAACCCTTAGCACTTGTAGAGTACTTTTCAGCCACAGATCTTGAAGCATTTCACAAAAGTGGTTATTATTGCCACTTTGAATGGGGAAACTGAGGCACACAAGTTCATGCCAACCATTTTAAACTTGGGATACATTAAATTTAGATTTCATTAGGAAGAGCAGGTGCTCAGCACCGCTGCAAATTAAACTACTTATTTAGTAAAGCTGGTGGAAGAAATACTAGCAGAAATATGCAAAAAAATGTTGGAAATGTTTTCTTTTTTCTCCCTATATTTGAAATTTTTCACATTGAAATTTTGAGACTGTTCTGGTGTTCCGGTGTTTTGGTAGCTAGATATGAAGGTAGGGCCAGATTTATAAAGGTACTTTGGTGCTGTCACCAGGGGCTGGCCCATTAAGGGGAGGCAGCGCTCAGCCTGCCTGTGACAGGTTCATGTGACAGGCTCCTGTAAGATAGAACAAGCCAACCCAGACCCACCTTGAAATAATAACTACATAAGAGGCTGATTGGTAGCTAGTTAGATAATGAAGAAGGGTTACCTGAACTCAGCTGGGGGTTTCCTTGAGACAGGAAGCTCCTGAGGAGAGGTGCTCCCAGGAGAGTTTACCAGAGCAAGGGGCCTAGAAGGTGTGATCCTTAGAGAGTGGAGATTCCTAAGGGAAGAGCTAGAGCTGTCAGGTCTCCAGAAAGGTCTGGTCCCGGAAAAGGGACTTCCCAGGTAGTGGCTGGAAGCCCAGCCTGTTGGGAACTACATATTGCCCTAGAGAAGAGCTGCAGTTGACAGACCTCCATGGACCCCTGGCTCTGAGGAAGGACTCTCTCCAGGTGGCAGCAAGGTGCCTATCTCTAGGGAAGAGGCCCAAGTTGAAAGACTCCTACTGGTAAAGGGCCTGACTGGAGGGGAGTGGTGGACTCGGGTGGGAAGAAATAAACTAAGACTGACTCTGTCTCCCACCTAACACGCTGGGGTGAAGGTTTGCTTATATACTTAAAGGGCATCAACAGGTGTAGACTTCTTAGAATGGGTGCTGTTCCCTATGTAAAGACTCATTGATCTTATTGACAGCACATTAGGGGAAATTGAGGCAGGGAGTGCTGCAGTGCCACACTTGCCCAGCAGGAGGTGATACAAGTCATGTAAGTTTTGTGACAGGTCCCTAAAGCTGCAGATCAGCACCTAGTGGGACTTTCCAAAATGCCTAGGCCCATGGAATTAGGTGCTTTTTTTTCAAGCTTTTCTCCACAGCCATGAGGGCTAGAAACTTCCTTTTTGCCCCCCCGCAGTGAAAGCTGAGTTTCTCACATAGTCACATGACTCCAGGAGTCTCCACCAGGCGCAGGGCCTGAGTGTGCCAGGTGCTGCACAGACATAGAATGGAAGACACTCCCTTTCCTAAAGATCTTATGATCTAAAGAACAAAGCAGACAAACACAAATAGGCAGCAAATAAGTCATTTCCAGAAACTCAGGACCAACCATTTACAAACTCTTCCAGTCCCAACTTTCTGCTCCAGTAACATCCCTTCCCTTGTTCCCTGAGTCCAACTGCCACAGCCAATGTCCTGTCACTGAGTTCTTTCTCCCCACTCAGAACAGTGAGCCTCACTCTGGAGCCAGACACCATTTTTGTTTTTGGAAGGGTTAAAAAATGTATGATGTTATGCTCTCAGTCAGTTGCCAGCCCTGTATCCAGCTTGTGATCTATGACCTGAGTTTTTTAAAGATGTCTTCTTCACCTTCCCTTAAACAGAGCAAAATTAGAGACACATGGTGGGAAAGATACATGGAGAAGATATGCATATCCACCTATCCACCTTATGAAGAATAAAGGTCAGGGAAAATAACTTGTCACTGTCATCTCCAGTAAGCAGTAATCTGTTTTGTATCTTGGGTAATGATGCCATGTTATTCCTCATACTTTCTGAGGCCTCAGAGCTACCAAACTAGACTTGTCTCCAGTACTTTTTTATGATGATTCTATCACCAGACCAGATGTCACGCCCCTTGAAGATGCAGCTAGCCCTCCATGTGCCATCAGTTAGTGTGTGATCCCCCAAGCATGGAACTGCCTAGGGCCTCCACCAAGGTTGTGATCGCCGATTTGACTATAATGGATCTAAGTGGCTTGAAAGTACCAGCAGCTATTAAGAGGTAGAGGCATCCCCTCCACTATGACCCAGGTACTCCATTGTGGTGATGTACAGCTGGGAGGAGGAGAATTCCTGCACAGGATGTCTGCAGACTGCCCTCACCAACACAGGGGATATGCTGTGGGTGGGGCTCGAGCACACACTGCTAAGTGGATTCTGAGCAGCTCCAGGTTGAAGTGCTGCCCATAGGCCACCAAGGCAGGGTTAACATAACTTAGAGCAACCCCCAGACTACATAAATTACTGTGGGAGACATTTGTCCCATCATCGGCCCAGAATCCTGGGGGTAGAAAGGTGGCTTAAAGACAGTTGCCCCGTTCCCCCTGGGCTGCAGCTAAGTATTTGCAATCTCGCCTGGCGTCTTTGTGTCCCACCCTTTGCCTGATCCACAGAGGCTGTGAGTCTGCTACAGCCCCCAGGTACAAATGTTTAGCTCAAGCTATAGAGGCTCAGGCGTGGCGCTCTGGAGGTCCCTGATGTCGTCACAAATCTATACTGTCCCTAGAGTGTCATCCTCTAAGCAGGAGGACCACTGGCTCCTGCTCACCTGGGACCAGGTAAAGTAGAAAAGGAATCTATTTGGTTTACAGCTCCCCTAGACAGAGGTATTAGTATCTAGTTGGATTTTTCCACCTCCTGGGTTAATTGTCTCAGAGCAGAGCCAGCACTGACCCCCCACTGAGCTAACCCAGGGCTAGATGACATGAAACTAGGACTGATTGAAATGTGTGCTGAATGAAATATAAATGAGCGGTCCCTCCTAAGATCAGAGTGCCCTTGGCAAGCCTCTTAAAATCACAACTCATAAAATAAACAGACTCCAGCAATTACCCGCCACTTGCTCCATCTCAGCAGCCACATCAATGCCACAAAGAGTTAATAAACCTCCCCAACAAAATCGCCACCCCAGTCCCTGCAGCTGAGGCTCACAGGGCAGGGCGAGCTGTCAATAGAGGCTAAGTGATTTAGTAAAACATTAATGTTCCCGGAGGAGTCGTATTTGGGCTGCGTGGGTTTGGCGAGGGAGGCTGCCCTGACCAGCTTCCCTGATTCCAATTACCAAAGGGAAAACAGACCGTTGAAGAGGCCTTTGTTTTGACAACAGTGTAGGCTTACTCTCTGCCAGTTTCCTTACCCCCTACTGTGATCTTCCCCTCGGCTGTAATCTGGACCGGTGATCTGCTAGACCACTCCAATCCTTGACTTTGGGAGCCAGCCTTACCCTGCTCTGCTATGAGAACCCCCACTCCTGGGCAGTTCACACACAGCCTCTGACATGTAAGCTGCTCCCAGCTACTTGCAAGCGAATGACACTAGCCAATATCTCCGGTCCCAGACACAACCCTGGGAACCTCCATCTTGCAGTGTCCAGTTATGCCCGCTGGACGCTGCAAGCTTATATGAGTTTGTCAATTTAACAAAGAAATTGATATGTACCAGGCTTGTTCTCCCAAAGGGAGCCTCTGGCATGCTTCAAACCAAACGCACTGCTTCAGGTAGAATAAACAAACAGATTTATTAGCTATAAAGATAGATTCTAAGTTATTATAAGTCAAAGCATAACAAGTCAGATTTGGTCAAATGAAATAAAAGTAAAACACGTTCTAAGCAGCTCTTAACACTTTCAATGTCCTTACAAACTTTGATGCTTCCCACCACTGGCTGGCTGGTTGCTCTTCAGCCAGGCTCTCCCCTTTGATCAGTGCTTCAGTCGCTTAGTGGTGGTGGTGTCTGTAGATGTATATGGAAGAGAGAGAGAGCATGGCAAATGTCTCTCCCTTTTATCATGTCCTTTCTTCCTTCTTGGCTTTGCCCCTACCTCAGAGTCAAGTGAGTATTACCTCATCTCAGTTCCAAACTGACCAAAGGAATGGGGCGACTCCCTCAAGAGTCTAACAGATTCTTTTGTTGCTGCCTAGGCCAGCGTCTTTTGTTCCTGTGAGGCTGGGCTGGGTTTGTCCCATACCTACCCTGATGAGATGTGAACTGCCTCTCTGCTCTTGGAGAGTTTTTGTCTGGGCTTGCTATAAGCCATGAGGACACATTTTCAGCATCACAACTATATACATGAAATTATAACCTATAACATCACTATAACAACAATGCTCAGTACATCATGAGCCTTCCAAAGACATCCGACATGACAAACTTTGCATTAGATACCACACAATCATTTTACAAGGATGAACATGGGAGTGCTGGGTGTTCCCCCAAGGTACAGAGCATCACACCTACCCAGGAATTAGAGATCTGATCACCTCTTCCCACAGGACTCTCCATGGTGAGGAACACTGGAGGGGGAAGAATGCCCTGAGGACACCCTAGATCCCCACTGCGGAGGTGGGGTTTGCTTCCCCCTCAAGCAGAACAGGCAGTGGTTTGGCCCCCAGGAGGAGATCTGTAGGAGGCCAGAGCTATCTGTGTGGCACCCTTGCTCCTCTGCAGTGACTCCTGGCTCCTCTCTCCTGTTGAGTTCTCTCCTCTGCCCGGTAAGATGCAAGGAGATCATATGGGGCTAGGCTGCTCTGGCACATTCTGGCAACATGCAGGGCTGGATTTCCAATTAGGCACATGCCTAGGGGTGCCGGTGTTCTAGCTCTGAGCCGCCGCGGGTAGGCAGCAGGGGCCCCCAGACCTCCGAGCCGCTGCAGCAGGGAACCCTGAAGCTCCGAGCCCCAGCGGGCAGTGTGGAGGGGGAGCTTAGAGCTGGAGCTCCCGCAGCTGCGAAGCCGCTGGGGGTGCCTAGGGGTGCCCAAGGTGTAAATCTGGCCCTGGCAACATGGCCCTGGCCACCTCAGCCATCACAATAGATGGCTTTTCACTTTCTGGGCCAGAGACTGATCTCAGCTACCCCCAGTGCAAATCTGGAGTAATTCTATTGACTTCAGTGGATGGAGTTAACCAGATTTGCACTGGTGTGACTGAGATCAGAATCTAGCTCTCTCTCTTCCTCTGGGTTCTCCTAGGAAAGTGGATTTTGTCCCATCTCCTCCAGTAGATTGTATTACCTCTCCCCAGGAGATAGAATACTGGCTGCTAAGAGAGATCAGTGCTGTTACTGGCAAGATATAAATCATATTTGAAAAAGTCCTTCACCTGTGTTATGACACTGGAGAGGATTAAAATGGAAAGTCTTTTAGAACTCAGATTTACTTTTCTCCTTTGTTTCATTTTTGCACTTCACTCCGCTTGGACAGAGAAACTAGAAGGGTTGATTTATAGTCAGTTTTGCTTCCTATCTGTGGTATTTATATGGCCCTGTGATGGGGTGTGTACCCACACAGGTTAAATTTTTTTTTACTAGAGCTGAAGAGCTCAGTTATGGCATCTAGTTGCACCTGGAGGGTGGGCCAGGCCTAATTAAAGCAGGACCCCAGCTGGAGCGGAGCTGGAGGGTAGTATAAAGAGAGGAAGCTCAAAGTAGAGCGGGACTGCAGAGTGGAAAGCTACGGGCACTATCTTGGCCTAGAAAGTAGAGAGAATGGTAGGGGTCAAGGATGAAGCCCAGGGTGAAAGTTGGCCATGGGATCCTCTCCTGAGTAGAGAAGGGTGGCAAGAGGCCAGAAGAGACACAGAGCAGCCACTGGAGCAGACGCCAGTGATGAAGCATCCTAACTGAAGGGCAGGATCAAGACTTCCAAGGAGAGAGCCCTGGAAGCTGTTTGGCGGAGGAACTTAAGAGTCACGATAGGTTAAGCCTCGGGAGAACAGAAGTTGGGTTAGATTGTACTTCTGGTCTGAGATTTATTGGGGGATTCCAGCGAACAGCCTGGCCCTGAAAGAAGGGTGAACTTCAAGAGGTGTGGGAGAGGCCTGCTGATAGGCCATGGTGGAAGATGTCCAAGGAAGCAGCCTCCTTGCTGATGGAGCAGACCTTGATTGCTGGTTAATGGGTCCCTGGACTGGAAACCAGTGTAGGGAGGCCCTGAGTTCCCCACCAGCCACTGGTAAGATGGAATGAAGCCCCGGAGAAGGGGATATGGACTACTGGAAGCTCGGAGAAAAAGATGTATGGGCCCAGCATTGAGGGCAGCAGACCGGGCAGATGATTAGCCGTTTTTGTTGGATATTGATACTGCTATACCACGCCAAGCCACTTGAGGTGTTTCAACAGTGATTGCAGTCTTCTACAAGCCTTCATCACTACAGTATCTGAGCCCCTTACAATCCTGAATAGATCTATCCTCATTATATCCCTGTGAGGCAGGGCAGTTATCCAAGGTCACCCAAGAAGCTTTTTATGGAAGAGTGGGGAATTGAACTCCTGGATCATCCTTTTGCCGGGGTCTCAGCACCTGGCACGACTGTGTTTGGGTCTCCAACATCGCAAGAAAAGGTTTAAATCCCCTACCTGGGTTTCACTGAATTTAAAAGAGCAAACAAAGTCCTTGCTCCCAGGAAACCATTTCTATTCAGCATTCTTTGTTGTAATCCCGCTGAGAAATGGGCCTAAAGCTACTTGAATGTCTCTTAATGAGTATGGTACACACAGTATTGCCACCCCTAAGCGTTCAAAGAACAGGAGACAAGTCCCTAAAAATAACAAGATTGGCTTAAAAATCATCAGCATTTAGAAATCAATATTTCTGGATTCTTTTTAGTTGACTTTTGGCTTTTGAGCCATTAAGTTTCATGTTTTCAAGCTCTACTCTGCAATCAGGTTGGCTAGAAACTTGTTTTTTCCCCCCTTGCCGTGAAAGCGGAGATTCTCACATAATCACGTGTCTGCAGGGGCTGGGGCTTGAAAATTAAACTCCAAATATTGGCAGGCTTGCGACCCAGTCCAGAGGGCTGGCAACCCTATATGTGACTGATCTTAACATGGCTGTGCAGATAGTAAGGGGCAGAGGGGGAGGAGGGGTAACACAATCACAGATACTCTTTCAGGAAGTGAGGTGGCAGAGCCCTGGCTGGATGCTGCACTCGCAGAAAGGAATGTTGCAAGATCCTTGTCACAGCACAGCAGAAGAGACTGAGCGGGAAGTGTGCTCCTAGGGGTAGGGTGTCGGTAGGGACTGTGCCGCCCTCCTTGGGGTGTCTCCTTCTCAAGGCTGCACCTAAAGGCACAACCTAGTCCATAGGTTTTCATAGGTCTCAAAGGGCTTTGCAGCGGGGAAGGGTTAAGTATTCTTACCCCTCTTATAAGTGGGGAAACAGAGGTACAGAAAGATTACATGACTTGCCCAACATCACAGGGCAAGTCAATAACAGAAGTGGGGATCAAACCCAGATCTCCCGAGTCAGTCCTGTGCCTGACAAACTGGACCATGCTGCTTTCCAGCACCATAGCTCCCCCTGCGACAAATAGGTTTGTTATGGGCTCTGTTTACTGCAGCGTATACCTGTCCGCCATTCAGAAGGGAACCAAGTTAGTGCAAGGAGAATGACGTGTAGTGACAGCTCCTCTAGATTCCATCCCCCTAAGGGCTTGCTCCCGTTGGAAGCTTGGCAGGGCCTGTGCTGGGAATGTCTTGGTCTGGTAGGACTGGCTCTCCAGCCAGGACTGCAGAGATGAAAATCCAACACAAATCCATACGAGACATCCATTCAGTCTGAGACAGCCATTAGCTAATCTTCCCTTTGGCCAGCGCCTCTACCTCGCCATCAAGGGAGCTTGGATTACAGAAGCTGCTCACTTAATGAGAGAGTCTCCAAAGGAAACTTGCTTCTCTGGCATGAAAATACAGAGGCAAATGAAATACTTGGCACTGTACAGATTCACGTGTCTCTTAGGAACCATCTGAACTAGAGCTGGAAGGTGGAATTTCCAGCTTGGGTAGACTGAGGGGCACTAGCTTTGACTGAGCTAGTATGGTAAAAACAGCAATGTAGCTATGGCAGTGTGGGCAGCAGGAGGGATTCACTGCCCAACTACGTACCTTGGATCTGGGACAGGATTGTAATAGGCATGGGTAGTCTGCCTGCCACCTGCACCACCATGGCAATGCTGCTAGTTTCAGCGTGCTAGCTCAATCAAAGCTAGTGCACGTACATCTACGCGGGCTGGAAATTACCTCCCCAGCTGTAGTTTAGACATACCCTTAGGAGCTCAGAGCACTTAACATGCATTGAGCCGTATAGAACACTGTGAGATAAACAAGTGCTAATCCTGCTTTACAGATGGGGAAATTGAGGATTAGAGAGGTGAGTTGTCTTGCCCAATTTGAGACAGTGAGTCAGTGGCAGAACAGGGAATAGAACCTGGGTCTCCTGGCTCCCAGTCTTCAGGATGGGCTGTAAAACCAGGGTCTTGATTGTTTGTAGTCATTAAAGATCTCATGTGGTTTTCTGGCAGAGTAAAGGTGTTAACTTTTGTTTCCTGGCCAGATACCAGTTTGGCTGATTATATTCTTGCCTTTCTCAATTTCCCCTGCAGTTTCAATGGCATGCTCCATGCTTTACTTCCTGTAATAAGCTCTGTGTAACAGTGCTGTGTTTCATAGGTTCCAGCGCCAGAAGGGACCACTGTGATCATCTAGTCTGACTCCGGAATAATACCAGAGAACTTCCCCAAAATAATTCCTGGTGTAGATCTTTAAAAAAAAAACCATTCAATCTTGATTTAAAAATTGTCAGTGATGGAGAACCCACCATGAACTTTAGTAAGTTGTTCCAATGGTTAATTATTCTCACCGTCAAAAATTTCGCCTTATTTCCAGTCTGAATTTGTTTAACTTCAGCTTCCAGCCATTGGATCATACTATACTTTTATCTGCTAGATTGAAGAGTTCACTATTAAATATTTGTTCCTCATGTGGGTACTTATAGACTGTGATCAAATCAACGTTCTCTTTGTTAAGTTAAGTAGATGGAGCTGCTTGAGTCTATCACTATACGATATATTTTCTAATCCTTCAACCATTTTCGTGGCTTTTCTCTGAATCCTCTTCAGTTTGTCAACTTCCTTCTTGAATTGTGGCCATCAAAACTGGACACACGATTCCAGCAGCGGCTGCACCAGTGCCAAGTACAGAGGTAAAATAACCTCTCTGCTCCTAGTCAAGATTCCCCTTTTTATGCAACCCAGGATAGCATTAGCCTTTTGGCCACAGCATTGCACTGGGAGCTCATGTTCAGCTAATTATTCACCACGACCCGCAAATCATTTTCAGAGTCACTGCTTCCCAGGATAGTGTCCCCCATCCTCTAAGTATGGCTGTGATGGGATTCACTTGCCATTGCAGTGCCTCCCTGTGGTTGCATCTGAGGATTAGCTCCACTTTAGGTCTGATGCTGCTCTTCTGATGGTTGCTCATATTCCCCCTAGTTCTCCAGGATGCGGGTGCTCTCTTCTTCTCGAATCAGCCGTCCGCCCAGGTTGCTTATAGTCCTCCCCTTCTGGAGGTATCAAAGTCTGCATGCCGTTCCAGACAGTCTTCTGGTTGATGGCCTGGTCCTGCACCACTTTCCCAGAGCCTGGTAGGGAAACCTGGGCCTACCCACTTACTCCAGGTTCCAGAAACTATGGTCTTGCTCTCAGACCCTGTTGCTATTTTCCTGGACTCCTTCCTACTTCCCTTCTCTATCTTCTGCGCCCCTGCTCCTTCTGGGTGTGTTGGCCCAAGCTCCGCCTCCCAGGGAGTAACTGCAGACTACCTCCCCTTTTTTGACTTCTTGCCAAACTCTGTAGCCCCAAACAAACCTCCCTTCTCCTATGGCATGACTGCAAACTACTTCCCCTGCAGATCTCTTCTGTTCTCGGCTTCATCCCTTTATACGGGTCCTACTTGCTCCATTCCAGCTGAACATCACCTTCCATAGGCATTATTGATCCCTGGCTTTCCCCAAGGTGCAACATATAAGGTTCACTGACTTAATTTAACCTGCTCTGCCTTTTGTGAGGTGAGCATCCCATCACAATGGCCTACATTCTTTGCTCCTAGATGTATACATTTACGCTTAGCCATTTCACCCTATAGGTACCTGCAGTTCTGTGGGGATAAGTGATTCCTACATAGCCAGGCTGTAAAATGCTTTGGGATCCTTCTTGATGAAAGGTGCTTTAGAAATGTAAATTTATGATGGCTGCCTTTAGATTAGACACAGACTATTCCTCATGGAGGGAATTCCTAAATACATGCAGTCCAATTCCCAAACAAAGGCAGCAGACAAATTGTGTTTTCAGACAAAAATCCTTCCCCCCCCCTTTGGTAACAGGTTAAAATGGATTCCTGCAAATGGGAGATAATGGAGTTCACCTTTAATCTCTTGCTGCTGGGGATCAAATTACCTCTTATAAATGACTTATTCTGGCCAAGCAAATGATTTGGAATTGATGTTCTTAATTGTTTTCTAAATTGCTATTCTCCACCCCCCAACACAGCTGTTTTGTATCAGAGTCTAGTCTAATGGGTACCGTCAGCCACACAAGGGCGTTAAGTCATGCGGTCATAAAAGAGAAGAGGTTGGGGGGAAGGGAGGGAAATACCACCCAGGGTATTGACTAGCTGTAAGACGCACAAATTGAAATATTCCCCCCCAACAATAGACACAATTCTGTCCTGGGCTAGCAAACATGGAGATTTTTGCTTTTCTCCATTATTCAGAGAAGGAGAAAGGTTAAAGGTCTGGACTGGGATGCAGGAGACCAGGGATGAATTGCTGGCTCTTCCACAGACTTCTCTGTGTTACCGTGGGCAAGTCATTTATTCCAATGGAAGTTAGGACCCTAAATTCCTTTGAGGATCTGGGCCTTAACCGCTCTGTGCTTCAGTTTCCCATCTGTAACATGGAGATAAGAATACTCTCACTCTCTCTAACTTGTCTATTTAGATTATAAACACTTTGGATAGGATTTGTCTCTTATTATGTTTAAAATTTAAACATAATAAGAGACAAATCCTGCTCCAAAGTGTTTACAGTCTAAATAAATGATGGGCCTCTGATCTCAGTTGAGGCCTTAGAGGATACTGTAATAAAAATTAGTAGTAGTAGCCGGCAATCCCCCGGAGTTCGAGGATGACTGTCTTTCATAAAATGATAGCTGGTTATTGCTGATGGAGCCGCAGGTGGCTAATGAGACCAATCTGGGATCCACAGATCTTGTCACGGTTGGGACAGACATTTCCCAGTTGAAGGGACGGAATCTGGTTGTTGAGTCGGCCTGCAGCGTGTTCTTTCCCCCTTTCCCATTTCTCCATTTCCTGTGGTCTCCATTGGGTCTTGAAATACTGGGATCCTTGCTGCAAAGTTCTGTTGCATTTTCGTCAGTCGAGGGCGTGTCTCACCCATGAGTTAATGTCAATATTCCAGGTTCTAAATTTCATTGCTCAGTTTTGACCGCAGTAAGGTGATCCTGCTGGATGTGGTTATCCAGTCGGGGGGAGGCGAGGCAGACTATGTTTAGGGCACCTTTTCTAGCCCCCTCCCCATGCAGGGTGAGCGAGTGGATCCTAAAAAGGACTGCTCAGTCACGGCTGCAGCTACCAAGTTGCACTCCTGCCTCTGTCCGAATGCAAAAATGACCATCTGATACCGGCCGCCTGTGTGACGGTGAGTGACTAGGAGTGTCTGGTGATCACTATCCTACTCCCATCACCACTCACCAATTTCCACAGGACTTGGACGTAAATATGGAAGACGCCCAGGTGAGAATTCTTTTAATGTGGAGACACTGTTGCACACCAGTGTCCACATGGTACTTGACAGGATGGGGATCATAATCTAATGGCAAGGAAACCAAGATGGCTGGAGACCTTCATCCTGATGCAGCCCTCATCTGGCTTTACAGCCTGTAGCAGTGTGGCAGTCATCCCTCCCCTCTGGGTCAGAGGGAGACCAGCCGGCCTCACTATGTCATTGGGATTGCCACCTAGTATCAGAGAGGAATTAGTAACCCAGGTGTTAGCGTCCCGACCAGTTTGACAGGGCTGAGCCCCCGAGTGGGCAACCAGCTCTGGCCACTATGCTGGGGCTGGGCAGCCCGTAGTCTATCGTTGAAGTCAAACGGGCATTCCTGAAAACCCACCCCTGATGACTTAGTGTTTGGGCAGTTCTTTTAAATGCACAAAAACACGATACACAAGGGATTAGAACAATAGCTAAGCTGGGTTTCTGACCCATTTTCCAGGTTTACAAATCAAAGGATGATTTTTCTAGCTCTCACAGCTAGAAACTCAACTCCTCTTCTTTTTGCCTTTTACACTGGTACCATTAAGAAAGATCCTGCAACCAGCATTGTGCTGAGGAAGTGCCAGGAAGAATAGACTCCAACTTGCTTTCCTGTTGCTGAATGTACTGAACAGGGCTAACAGCTGTAAAAATGTATGTGTGTCAATGAAGCAAACAGATGTGACTCTCCAACACACGGGCCAGATTTTGCCACACTTGCTCACATGGAATTGTTCCTTACTACCTGAATAGTCTCATTTAAGTCAACAGGAGTACTTTTGGCAAAAGGATCGGCACAGTGGGAGTAAGGATGTCAGAATCTGGCCCATGGGGAACTAATATGTTGAGTAAGAAAAGGCCTTTTCATATAGTCTCTTTCCTTGAGTCCTAAATTTGCAGCTGGTTCCTATCTCAATATTGGGCCAAACCAACCCCCCAGATACAGACATACCTAGCCTTTGGAGGGTTCACTTCCAGATCCAAACTTCAATCTAGCCAATTGGTGTCAGTGGATAGCATCCCATTGACCTCAGTGAGCTTTGGATCAGGCGTTTATGGTAGGATTCACCTCCATCCAGCACAATACATCTCCCAGTAATGTCACTCCAGTTTCTTGGCCCATTCCTGTAGAACATTGTCGCTTTTCTTTTAAAATAAGGGTTGGTCTCGAGGAGGGAGAAACTCTCTTCTTTTCCAGCTGATGATTGAGTATCAAACTCCTCCACTGAGATTTCTCCATGGAGACATTGGGTTTTCCTGGCAGGGAAGGCTGCAAACTACTCAGCGGAATGTCTATAGCTCCACAGTTCAAGAGGAGCCAGGAGGCCGGGCATCTCAGCCAAGGGAAACACTGCCTTAGTCCCAAGAATGTGCTCATGGAGCCTGAGGTGCACACTGGATTAGCAGGCGACTGACTGGGTTGTTGGTTATTCCCCCCACACTAAAATCTAAAGTGCAGAGAAGACAAATCCGCAGACGAGAAATCTGGAAATCCTAATGGATGTGGGGGACTGTGGTTTGATGGTGGATTCTTTGATTCCTGCTACGTTGGGTTTGTGCAGGATGTGTAAAAAAACACACACACAGAGGCAGAGCATAACTTGGCAAGTGAGCGTTTTCATGGCAAAGCATCAGGAAATGGGAGTTCCCTTCTCGGTGGGGAGGAGATGGGCAATGAAGCAAAGGTGTGAATCAGACCCAGCCAGAGTCTCAGTGAAACCATGGCCTGGGCAGTTATTACACAAATAATCTCCGGGAGCTGTGAGCTCCTGCTCATTGGTGACACAGAAGCGCTGTAGAAAAACAGACTTAAATCGCTTCTTGTTCATGGCATCTGTAGTGTAAAAATGGTCTTAGTCCAAGCCCTTGTGGTTGGAGTATCCTGACACCTCATAAATTATCTGCAAGGCACAACCAAGCTTCCAAAGGATGAAATTCGATGCTGAGGTCAGCATGATTTTTCTCGCATCTCCTCCAGGGATGAGCCTTTTCATTCTGGGGAAAACCAGCTAAGAAGCAGAAAGAAGAGGGAATGTTTCTTAGAATTAGAGCCTGTGTTCAGGGGGACAAGGCTTTTTCTATTTTCCTCTGGCCACCACTCTGCTCACACATCATCAGAGCAGGATGGATCGTGGAAGGCACCAAAGCCAGGTGGCACTTAGTGTCAGTTCCAAACCCTAGGGGGTCCTCCTGCATGTTATTCCAAGCCCTTTCAGATAATATCCCTATTCTAAGACTTGGATCCTGCGTGGCGCTGCTTCAGTGCTCACTGACTTAAGTGGGAGCTGTGTGTGCTGAGCGCCTTGGAGGATTAATGCTTTTCAGACAAAGCAGAGCAGAGGATGAGACCAAGTTTTGGAAAATGATGCTGGGCTTAGGTCCCTGCCTGTAGTTTCCAGAGACCAGAGCACTGCATCCCAGGAAATAGTTTATGGTCTCTATTGTCTTGTGTCAAGGCTCCTTCCCCACTCTGAACTTTAGGGTACAGATGTGGGGGCCTGCATGAAAACTTCTAAGCTTAACTACCAGCTTAGATCTAGTCCACTGCCACCACTCCCAATGTGCTAATTCCCTTCCCTGGGTAGCCTTGAGAGACTCTTCACCAATTCCCTGGTGAATACAGATCCAACCCCCTTGGATCTAAAATCAAGGAAAAATCAATCAGGTTCTTAAAAAGAAGGCTTTTAATTAAAGAAAAAGGTAAAAATTATCTCTGTAAAATCAGGATGGAAAATAACTTTACAGGGTAATCAAACTTAAAGAGCCCAGAGGAACCCCCTCTAGCCTTAGGTTCAAAGTTACAGCAAACAGAGGTAAACACTCTAGCAAAAGGTACATTTACAAGTTGAGAAAACAAAAATAAAACTATCACGCCTTATCTGGCTGTACTTACAAGTTTGAAATATGAGAGACTTGCTCAGAAAGATTTGGAGAGCATGGATTGATGTCTGGTCCCTCTTAGTCCCAAGAGCGAACAACCACCAAAACAAAGAGCACAAACAAAAACCTTCCCCCCACCAAGATTTGAAAGTATCTTGTCCCCTTATTGGTCCATTGGGTCAGGTGTCAGCCAGGTTACCTGAGCTTCTTAACCCTTTACAGGTAAAAGGATTTTGGAGTCTCTGGCCAGGAGGGATTTTATAGTATTGTACACAGGAGGGCTGTTACCCTTCCCTTTATAGTTATGACATCTTGTATCCCCAAGTATCCTGCTGGCTTTTTTTAACTACTGTTGCATTGTCACTGCTAAGGGACTAGAGTGTCCATTGGGTGGTAGAGCCCATGCAGAGGGTATGGGGCAATGGCAGTTCAAGGGGCACCCTGATATCATGAGCCATTGGGAAGAGGGAGAAGAGGACTAAAGTACTACTGTAGTCCAGTGGAAAATTCACAGGACAGGGGACCAACAGAGCTGAGTTCCATTTCTGGTGCTTCCGCTGCATCACTATGGAAACTTGAGCAAGTCACTTAATCCCTCTGTGCTGCTTTTTAACCACTGTGGGTTTTTCACTGAGTATGAATGGGGACTGATGTCATTTTCATCCTGCTGGCTTTGCTTAGTCTCTTCTTGGGAATTTTTTATTCTCTAAACATAGGGGTATTACTCAAGACAAGGACATGGATGGGCAGAGAGGACCTGTGGGAGGATGTAGGAGGTAGCCCAGAGCCTTCTTTACACCAGGTAAATTTTGCAACGCTGCTCCATCTCCAGGGGTGAGAACCACAATGGAGACAAGTTGCTGACTGCTGCCAGTATTTTAGGCCCTGTGTTGCTCATACCTGCACTGAGCAGGGTTAGATAACATGATGCTAGAAAAGGGGTCTATCTAGAATGGGGCTCCTAACACTAGAGAAGCTGAACCTAGCAACGGGAGGCAATTTATGCAAAATGTCCTTAGTTTAGAAAAGGCTGGGTTAGTGAGGGGCTGAGCCTATGGTGGGAAGGACTTAACATGAGTCAGTTAATTCACTTCCAAGTGCTTTTGTTGTATGAAAAGCTATAAAAATGTTACTGAGGAGTTAAAAGGGTAAAGCTGTGTGTGTGTGTGTGTGTGTGTGTGTGAGAAGTAGATGAAACACATCAAGCATCTGTCCTGGATCAGACTTTTTGATGTTCAACTCCTATGTTAATTTGTCAGAATACGTTTTCATATGACACCATCTCAGGGATAGCAGGGGGGATGTGCATTTCTGGGCTGGGGGACCTGAGGCATACAGTAAAATGCACTCTCTAGCGACAGCATGAGCAGCTTAATTTTAAGCTGTAACATCATCCACCACTTTGCTATATCTTATTTCGTCTAAAAATGTTAGAGGTTAAGTGGGAAACTGCCTTCCACTGATGATGATGGACACGACTTTCATATTTAAAATGTCTCCCCACATCCTGCTCCCTTTGAGTCCCTGGCAGGACCTGATCCCAGTTAGTAAATCAGTCATTTCTTATGAATGCGGAACTGATTTTATGGCAGCAAGATGCTTTTCACTAGATTTATGTTATTAAACTAGGGAGAAGAAAAGTCTCTGTTTTGCCCTTTATTTGGGACAGACCTTGAGTTTTACAGGCTTGTTTTAGTAAGTAATTATTTTGGTAATGCTGGGGCCTCTTTTATTGAATCGTAAATGCATCCTGGACAGCCCTGGGAATAACAAGGAGACCTTTCTGTTAAAGGCTGTGGATTGTGCTGATTAGCAGATCTGAACATTACTAGCGTATTCTAAGATTACTATTATTGCATAGGCTCTGGTACTGCAAATGCTTGAGCATACACTGAAATTCATGCACATGTAGAGCCCTATCGGCTTCAGTGAGACTACTCATATGTTAGGTTAAGTATGTGTGTTAAACGTTTGCAGGATTGAGGCTGTACAGGGGGGAAAAAGCCCCTCTCTCTGGAAACAACCTCTCTGACCATGTTAGGGGAAAGGATCAGATAATTGGGATCTTTATTATACTTATTATAAAAAATGTTCTGGAACCAATTCAAGTACCATTCAGAAACCACATTGTTCAGTTAATCACTTTCAGATGCCATTTCCGATACAGAATACAGTGTTACTCCCAGTTTAAAAATATAATGTATCCTTTATGAACTCCGCCCCCCTTATTTTAATTTATTTTTATCTGTCTTGGCTGGCATTCTCACCGATGATCTACTGACAGGCTTTGAAAAGCTCCCTTCCGACCCCAAGTTTGCAGAACCCACCATACTGTATCAAAAAGTTCCATGAAATGGGCATGATGACCGTTTGCTTTGTATGCTGCAGAGATCCTGCAGAGTTCAGGAAGCTAAATTGATAAGCCCTGGGAGTGTGTGTCTTTAACAAAATAAAACAAAGATGTTGTCCAAATGTATTTAAATCTCATCTGGAATGCCTGAAGAGATATATGGCCCTGGCATTTTTTATTGGACAGATATCAGTTTTGTCAAACAAGTTTCTTTCCTTTCTTGCAATTCCCTACATGGCAACAGGATGCCTGTGTGCCTCCTTATCAGTAGAAGGGCAGATATTGGAGGATGTCCGACGAGGCCTCCTACATGGCCATGCTGCCTGATCTACAATACTAGGATGCCTTGTGGCTTCTTTAGAAAGAAGTTAGTCAGTTACAAGGATTGGAATGACCTTTTAACTGGTGGCAAGGAGTAAAGTTCTGGCCTCTCTGAGGTCAACAGGAGATTTGCCAATGACTTAAATGGAACCAGCAGGATTTCACCTGTAATGTTTTGCCTATGGCATACAAGATCGCCTTAGCCTAGAACTCAGCCCCTGAAATTTCCTGCTGGTGAAGTGAAATATCTGCTGCAAGCAAAATTCTTGGACAGGGCGAGCAAAGCCTGCTCTGCCTTCACATCCTGTATGAATGGTGGTGAACAATGGGTGAGAGAACAACAAGACTATTTCTGAAGAATGAATGCCCAGGCTCCCACGGAAGTTGAAGATGCACTTTTTAGCAATCAGGAAAATACTGTTAGAGTGGGACTTTCAAATATACTTAGTGCTAATCTAACTCTGCTCCCTTATCAATGACCTCCGTGGGACTAGAGTTAGGGATGTGCTTTTGAACATCCCACACTTAATGTTTAATGTTGTAACATGTTTCTTGTTTGAATGCACTTTTAGTATCTTTGCTAAACCACAGTTGTTATTATTAATTATTTGTGCCTAAGAGCCCCAGCCCTTCGTCAGGACCCCATTGTGCTAGGCATTCTACAATCACACAACAAAACGACAGTTCCTGTGTGACGGGGTGTATAGACCCCTCCCTGGCCAAGAAGGGGTTAAGGAATAGTTATGGGCTAAGTGGCGGGGCCTTGCCGAGCATGCTCAGGCTGGAGGCAAGGTTTAAAAGCCAGCCAGCCAGCTCAGTCTGGGGCTGACCAGCCAGGGAGGAGGACGTACCTGGGGAGCTCCTGGGGAGGACCAGTGCAGAGCCTGCCTCGTGCCGGCAAGCGGGAGACACTCAGTACCCGGCAGCAGGGATGAGGGCTAGAAGCCCGAAGGCGATATTTCCCAGAGTCGGGGGGAGGGGGGGCGGCCAGATGGGACCTAGACTGCAGTAGGACCAAGGAAGCTGACGAGAGGCCCACTGAACTCTAGCCATTGGGTGGGACCGCCACAGACGGCACTCTTGCCATTGGGCAGGGGACCCCTGAACCAACACCCCCGATCACACCCTGCCTGAAGACTTTCAGTCTAAGTGGAACTGTGTGAATAATGGATTTTTCAGTTGCTGGCAATTTCAAAAAAGCAAAAACAAAATTTTGTTTCCGCTGAAATGGAAACATCCCCCCCCCCCCTAAATTTTAGGCCAATTGAAAAGTTGGTGAAAAAAATCATTTTGAGTCTAATGAAATGTTTCATTTCAACAAAATATAAATGTTTTTTCCCTATGTTGACCATTTTAAAATGTTTTTTGTTTGTTTTTTAAATAAAGTGGAAGAAATTTTGAAACAAAAAGTCATTTCAAACTGAATATATCCAAATGTTTTGTTTAGAATATGTTTAAATGAAATGTTTAGATTTTTCAGTTTTTTTCGTTTTTTTTTAACCAAAAACAATTGGATGAAATCAACACAAATTTGCAAAACATTTTGGTGTCACTGCATCTGCATTTTTAAGAGAAAAGTTTCAACTGAAACATTTTCTCCCAGCTCTTAATCTAAGTAACTACACAGTATGAGTAAATTGGAAATATTTTACAATCTCTATCACTGGTATTTGGTTTCCTAGTGTCAGAAATGACTTTGCTTTTCAACAAGATGGTTGCCTCCAGCACAAGGCACAGATGTACTAACTGAAATGAAACACTAAAAAAAAAAAAATCATATTGTATTCATGCTATGAAATGTTTCATACCTTGTGGACCTTAATCCTTTTGAGTAGACTGGACATAGTTATTCTTTGATTTCAGCAAAGAGGAGACTTCCCAAACTCCATGTTGCCAACTCTCATTGCATTTGGTGTGTTTCTTAAAGCCCCACAACCTGGAGGCATGTGATTAGGCGAGACTCAGTTTTCAGTTATTAAAAAGTAAGTTTCTAGCCCTCAGAGTTGAAGAGAAAAGCTTGAAAAAAAAATAACCCAAGTGGAATCTAAAGGCTCAAAAACCAGGAGGCAAAGAAAATGACCACATTATTATATTTTTAAATCTCATGATTTTTATGCCAATCTCACGATTTCTGGGGTCCTGACTTATAGTCACTTGCAGTTGGCAATGCAGCAAACTCCAGTGGCAGAACTTCAAAGTTTTTTGCTAATAAGAGAGGTCTGAGCTGTAACGTCAGGATGTGGCTGCAGACTCAGATCCAAACTTCTCCACAGTTGAAGGTTCTTTAGATCTGGGTGTTTGGTTTGGCTCTTCTGCACAAGCAAAACTTAACTGCCTGTCCTGAGGTGTGGAAATTCAAGTGTTGCTAGTTGTTAGCAGAAGCAGGACAAAGCGCCCTATTTAAATGTATGCACCTCTTCTGGGGCACATGCTTGTTCCATGTTAACAGAGAACATGTCAGAGGAAACTCAAGCAGCAGGCGTCGTGTTAACGGGCTCAGGATGGTGCCAGATTGTATTCCTAATTTCCTTGCAAGGTGCCCATTGAGACGGCCAGTCAGAGTGGAGAAACGGTGCTATTTTTCACTTGCACACAAGAACATGGGATTGTTGTGGGAGGTGGCATGAGAAATGAGGCCACATGGTCAGTGCTAACCCAATAACATGTACTCCCTTAGCTCCTGCAAAGAGAAGAGAGCTCTGGGAACCCTGCAAAAAATAAAGCTAACCAGAGGACAAGCAGCAACAGCGTTAGTCAGTGTTTCTAAAGTAGCTTTGATCCACTTGTATCCACCACCATGGTGGACTGTTACTAGGGCTGTTTGGGACCTGGAATTCCTGTTCTGTGGGAAAACCTGAAATATATATAAAAAATCATTCCACGTTGGAACAAAACCTCAAAATTCTGAAATTTCCCACGCATAGGGAATTCTGAAATTCCATTTGGAAAAAATCAAAGTGACATTTAATTTAAACTTTTCTCAATGAAATTGTTGAGGCTTTCCAAGCTCTCTGCCACACAGCCAGCAGCCTGGTAACCCCAGCTGGAGCCAGGACTCAGAGGGTTGTAGGCTAGTAAGATAGCCGGAGGGCTGGCTGTGACTGTTGCAGGAATGGGCACAGGTGGGGCAGCCTGTCAGAATGCCCAGGCAGCGTGGAATTCTCCCAGAAAGATGGAAACACTGAGCAGCCAGGAGTGGCTGTTTCCATTAGGAGTCTATATACCTGCCTTGGGGTCACGGGGTTAGGCCCTTGCTTATGGATTGGCTGGGTCCTGGTTGATTGGCATGGATCTATCATTGGAATCGCCGGTATTTATCTCAGATGACTCACCAGCTAAGGCTCAGGGATGACTCATCAGGCTCAGAATACTCATTCCAGAGGCTCCCCATTCTAGTGCAGGGAGCCTGGAAGGGCTGAGAGCCATGGCTCGAGCTGGGGCTTCCAGGGCTGCCAGGCTCCCAGCTCTGTGGCAGCCTGCTAGGTGGGTTGCTCAGGAGGCAGGTGAGGTGATAGGACCCCAGGCAGATTCCTTGGGAAGCCTGCCTACTTTCCATTGTAAGATTCGACAAAATTATGAAGTTCCCACAGAATGGTTCAGTTTTGTTGAATCAGCATTTTCCATTGGAAAATTCCTGCCCAGCTCTAGTCGTCACGCAGGATTGAACTGAGGCCCCCCAGGGCTAGAAGCCTGAGTCATGCCCAATTGACTCATGCCCCATAACTCCCACAGCTATTAGATGTATACTCCTGGTGGAATTCTGTACCACTGCACATGTGCAGAATTCATGTCTCCGGCAGATTTTTTTCTCCACAGAAAATACATTCTGCTAGAGAGGTGCTGCAGTTACACCTTTCACCCACCAGGGCTGCTGTGGTGCCAGAACAGCGGGCAGCTGGCTCAACAGCCATAGTAGTCAACAGCAGATAGCAAGCCAGAAAGGCTTCCTTCCTCAAAGCACCCTGCCTAGGGGGCCAGGTGAGGAAGCATGGGACATTGGGGGGACAGACAGAGGGACTGCTGGGGGGTCACATAGACTGGGGTTCAGAAGGGCTAGTGGGGGGACAGACTAGGGTGGCGGGCTGAATCGGAGGAGGGTGCAGGGTCACATGGGGATGGGAGAGGGGGGTGTAGGGCCACATGGATATGGGGGTGGGGGTGCATGGGGATGGGGAGAAGGAGTGCAGGAACACATGGAGACGGGGAGAGGGTGCAGGGACATATGGGGACAAGGGAGGAGGGGTGGCTCAGTGTTGGTGCAGGGCCACATGGTGATGGGAGAGGGGGTGCAGTGCCGTATGGAAATGGGGGGTGAAGGGTGGCTGAGTGCGGGTGCAGGGACATGGGGACGACAGGGGCGGGGGTGCATGGGGACGGCAGAGAAGGGGTGCAGGGACACATGGGGATGTGGGAGGATGACTGAATGGGGGTGCAGGGACACGTGGGGATCGGGGGAAAAGGGATGGCTGAGCAGGCGTTCAGGGACACATGGGGACAGGGCAGATGTGCCTGACTGAATGGGAGAGGCTAGGGATCAGCCAGAGTCTGTATGGGGGAGGCTCCCCAGATCCCTAGCAATCCCTCCCCCACTCAAAAAAACTTCCATACTTTTCACACCCACACCCAACAACCCCTCAGGTTCACTCCCAGGCTCCTTCCCAGCAATTACTTCCTTTTTGCTCAGCTCCTCTGTTACCCTTGACTCCCCCAAGCCTTTGCACTGCTTCTGAAGGCTGCAGTAAATATGCTTTTATATTGTAGTTTAAATGGGCTCAATTGTGCCTTGTGCAGAAGGACCATGGCCCCATTGTGCTAGGCGCTGTACATACACTTAATGAAAAGACAACCTGCCTCCTGAAAGGCTGCAATCTCGGAATGCCTCTCAGAGCTGCTGGGTGGGCCGGAGATGCATTCCCACTGCTATGTCCCTTATGGACTGCAGCCTAACTATCCCTGCATGAGCAGGCAGCAGAGCTGGGGTGTGTGTAGGTGAGGGGAGAGGCAGCCTATATCTCAGTTACTGTACTCACCCCACCTCACCACAGTTGGTCGGGAAACCTACCTCTGACTTAGCCCCAGTGAGGAATTCTGTGGAGCCAGCTGCAGTGATCCATTCTCCTCATGAGTTCATGCACAAAATGGAAACTCATTGGGGACTATTTGGAGGACCAATAGGAAGGTTTAATGTGGTTCCTGGGGCCTGGGGAAAGCACTTCTTGTGGGTTTTCTTGTCTTGGAGGAGCCCAGAGATCCCCTGGCTCTCAGGAAGAGCAGGCCATTGAGACATCATGAGTCAAAAACAAGATAGGGAAGAAAACATCTAAACTAAAGACACAGAGAAGAGGAAAATAGCTATGAGCTCCGTGGGGCTGTGGATGTGGGCAGTACTAGGCTTAATTGTTTACTTCCATGCTGCCTAAGGAGGAATGTGGCTGGGACAGCATTGCTCTCTCAAATAGATTTTGACTGAATGTTTATTTTCCAAAACAAACAGATGAGTGGTACAAAAAAATTGGAACGGTTCCCATAGCGTGAAACTCAGTCAGAGAGGATCCCTAGCTCCAAAACTCAAACCTGGGTTTCAAACACTAAAGTTCAGGGCTTTTCAGATCTGAGGTTTTGGGTTTGGTTGTGAGAACAGCCAGCTGCCAAGTTTGAATCCGAAGCTAGATGTGAATTCTAAACAATGCCCCCCGCCACTCACTGAATGTTCAGGGGCATTCAGATCGGGGGAACACAGAAAGGTGAAGTTGATTCAAGCCCCTTACTAACAACTAGTTTGGGATTTAGGGAACCATCAACTCTCTACCCCTATTCAAGGAGGCATTCCTATTCATGACAGCATACTTAGATCTAAGTCTTCTCCTGAACCGGGACCCTAACATCTCTGTGCTATGATCCCCTTAGATTTTCACAAACCATGACCCCGTCAGAACGTAGGGGAACCTCTGAAGAGCATCAAGATTGTGCAAGCAGTGGTGCTGGCCACTCACGAAGTGTCACTCTGTCCTCGGAGTCAGCACTGAATATATGTCCCCGTGCTAAGGTGTGAAGGGATCTTGTGCTGCCGGAAGTGCCATCTTCGGCTAAGACTTGAAATCTAGACCCTGACCACCGATGGTCATTGTAGATCCCTTAGCTCTTTTCACAAGAGTAAGGGTGTTAAACCTAGCTTCCAGCTGGCCCAATTTCAGCTCAGATAATTTTTTTGCCTGCAGTATTTCTCTTGACTCTTTGCCACAAACTGTTGTGTGGTTGTTTTTTTCCTGTGCAGTGTTAAGCCGCGGTGTTTTCCAGATCAAAGGTAGATGAATTGATCCTGATATATCCCTTAACTACCTCACAGCGATGTTGTGAGGCTTAGTTATTCAGGATCAGATCCTCAAAAGTATTTAGGGTCCTAACTTCCCCTGAAGCATCACAAGTGCAGGACAGATGCTGGCAAAGCCAGGAGTGAAAGGAGCAGCCCCACAGTTTCAGTTTGACGCAGGATAGTGAAACAGGAAAGATGAGAGTGTGGTATTGAATGGGTATGAAATGCACAGGGATTTTGGACACTAGCTCAAATATAACATGTATTAGAACAGACATGCTCAGAGTGCTAAGGGATAAAGGATCCACAATCAAACAGCCTAACTGGTCTCAGATGGAAAGAGCGATGCGCCATCCAAAAATGGGTCAAATTGCAAGAGACCTGGATATTAGAGATAATGGAACAACCCATGACTGACATGGATTTCATTATGGCTAATAACTGTGTCTGAACTGCCACTGACGGTGTACTGCAAATTCAGTCTATGGAAATTCCTGTTAGAGATGTGATCGGGTGAGGCAAATGATTTGCTGTGAGCTAGATGTCATGTCCCAATGGGAAAGGAGAAGAGATACTGAAATCATAATTGCAAACACATGTTTGGGTAACTTTCCAGCAAGTGAAAACTGGGGGATCGTTAAGACCTGCTTTGAAACAGAAAATCCAGGAATGGATTCCTGTTCACTTGCTGCAATTTTTATGCTGAACAGCAAATTGTAAAGAAGAGAACCTTGGTATCAAAATATCAGAGGGGTAGCTGTGTTAGTCTGGATCTGTAAAAGGCAACAGAGAGTCCTGTGGCACCTTTAAGACTAACAGATGTATTGGAGCATACGCTTTCGTGGGTGAATACCCACTTCGTCAGATGTATCATGACGAAGTGGGTATTCACCCACGAAAGCTTATGCTCCAATACATCTGTTAATCTTAAAGGTGCCACAGGACTCTCTGTTGCTTGGTATAAAAATGTGAACCCTTGAATGTTGGCCCAGAGAAAAGCTTATGGGAAAAGAGGTGAAAGGGAACTCCCAGAAAAAGGAGGGGGTTTCTGTGGAAAATTTTGAGAGAAAAGACTTTTTTTTTCATTTTTCTCAAAATTTTGTGTTAAAAAAAATTTTTTTTTGTCAGAAAACTAAAAGCCCCAAACCTGAAAATCTTTGTCTGAAAACTTTAAATTTTTCCAAGTTTTTGGCTGAAAATTTTTGGAATTTTTCCATTCCACATTGCCCAAAACTTTCGGTGTTCAGACAAAATGTTTCTGGTTTTTGGCCCTCAGTCTTCTAACAAAAACATATTTTTCCCTAGGAAAGTAGTCACTTCCTGCACAAATTTGCATTTAATTGAAATCCCAATTTTCCATCGAAAACCTGCCAATAGAAATTTTTTGACCAGGCCTATTTCTATTGCAGGTTTCCGGTACAATGTTGTACATTCAAATGAGGAACAAGAGAAAGGTTTGTAAAACTAAGTCACACTCATTGCTTGCAGTGTGAGCACATAAACACAAAAAGCCCTGCCTGAATCAGTAACTAGAGAACCCCTGACTGGGAAGATGGGTTATTTTTAGTAACTAGGGAGAACCCCAAACTTTATAACCACTCCACACAGCTAGCCTATGTAAAATGCATGTTCTTATTACTAATAACCTTGTCCTCCCTCCCCAGTTTCCTCCTATTGCTTGCTTTATACTGTCTGCCTCTTGTCTTAAGTTACAGTGTAAACTTGTTGGAGCAAGGACCATGCCCAAGCTATTTAAAAAATAGATGGTTAAAGTTAGGGTCTATGTTTGGAAACTTAAATAAGTGGCAAATTTTCTCTGAGTGCATCCCCTTATGTGTGAGGCCTCAGGTCTTTACTGGTCCCAGAGTGAAATTCTCCAATTCTCCCACTCTTAGACCAGGTCCTGGGCTACCCTGCATAGCAACTGGACTTACCCAGCAGGTTCTTCCTTTGGGACTCTGTGTTGATAAGTGATTAAAATGCCTTCTTAAAAAGCAAAATGCTGTTTCTTTTGAAGTAGGAACAAAGCATGTAGTGCAAAAGGATTTTAAAACAACAGTCTACCCACAGGTCTATCTTACCTACAGCCCTGTGTGATGGGGTATGTAACCTGCACTGGCAAAGGGCTAGCTGGAGAATTCAATTAAGGCACCTGGCTGGTTGCCCATGGAGGATGGGCCAAGCCCAAATAAAGATGAAGCCCAGCTGCGGGAGGAGCATAAAGCGAGGAAGCGGAGTTGAGAAGAGGGCCGTAGGGAGAGAGAGGAAGAACTCTGCAGTCCCTCTCTGGTGGCTAAAGAATGGAGGAAGAGCCTAGAGAGAGGCAGATGTACAGGGAGCCCGGGGAGGAGCTGTGGAAAAGAGCCTGAAGAAGGGCCAAGTTAGGAAGGATTCCACGGAGGCAGCAAGGAGTCTGACAGAGCAGAGCAGAGCTTATGCTCACCATAGGCTCCCCCTGGCCTGGAACCCAGGGCTGGCTCCAGGGTTTTTGCCACCCCAAGCGGCGGGGAAAAAAAAAAAAAGCCACGATCGTGATCGGCGGCAGCTCCACCACGCCGCTTTCTTCTTTGGCGGCAATTCGGCGGCAGGTCCTTCTCTCCAAGAGGGACCAAGGGACCCGCCGCCGAAGAGCCCGACGTGCCGCCCCTTCCCCTTGGCCGCCCCAAGCACCTGCTTGCTGGGCTGGTGCCTGGAGCTGGCCCTGCTGGAACCCACATTAGAAGGAGGGTCTGGGTTCCCCTACCAGCCACAGGCAAAAGTGGTGTGGAAACCTCTGACACAAGTGAACAGTAGAGTTTGGAGCTGGGCCTTTGGGGAGAGGGCCCTCGGCGATGTCGCTCCACACAAGAGCAGGTAGACAACCCTGAAGAACCCAGAAAGGGATGAATAGTCTGCAGAGGGGTGAAGCCAGATTGGGGCAAAGAGTTCTGTTTATCTGGGTTTAGTTTATTGGACTCTCTGTTACCTCAGAAGGATTGGGACTAAACATGGCCAGGCCAGAAGGCAGTGTCATGAGAAGAGGCAGACCGGAGCGGCTGTTGGCAGGGTGCACTACATGAGGAGTTCCCCTATCAACTATGCCATGCCTGGCCACAAGGGGGCGTGCCAGTGGTAAATCCACTCCTCCACCCCTTGCCATGCCCTGATGGTAATGAAGGCTGGCTTAACTCCTTCAGACACCCCCAAGCAGTGTCTGTCTCTCAGTCTGGTTCCCTTTTAACCCTACTACAGTCCATTGATCTCCAGTGTGCACAGGCCCTTTTCTCTCCTGGCATTGTCTCTTAACAACCCTCCAGTGTTTGCCGAGGCCAGGCTTACCTTGAGCCATTTTTCCTTACTGCTTGTTTTTCCTTATAAGCCCCTATTAGACTAAACCAATGCATTCCTAGAGTGAGCTTCCCAATAACCAGGTCAGCATACTGGATCCATAAATGATTACAGACCAGCTCCACATCTGTCACTCTGACATGAACAAAAATCTTGAGCTAAATTTCAGTAGCAGAATCTTTTTTACTGGTGAGGGTATAAGATTCAGAAAAAAATCCATTGATCCCAGCAGATATCTAGGGTGCTAGCAGTTGGTGGGAGAGGGGGTGAAACCACTTTTTGACTTGTAAACTGAACAAATGGATACAGAATCCAGGAAAGAGAAAAAATATGGACTCCATGGTGCCATTTTTCTGTTCTGTGTGACGTTAATATTAAGGTTTCAAGATGTGTGGGCTTTTAAGTGTCTGCTGGTCTGATTACTGCTTCATGACAACATTTAGCAGTTTGCTCTGAACTGCCAGTTTTGATCAGGAGTTTATTTTTTATTAGCGCCGTCTGGAATGTTTGTGGCAATGTCTTTGGTTAAATCATTGTGTCCTGTGCCCATGTAGAATCAGAGCAAAACAAAAAACAAAAAACAAACAAACCCATACATCTGCAAAAACTGAAGCATTCAACAGCAAACAGTCCCTAAATGCAATGACCGCATGTCTGAAAGGAGGATTTACGGGGGGCAGGGATGTTGCACACAAAATGTGCAGGAAAGTTTTGTAACAGGGCTCTTTAAAAAAACAATCACACAGATAGGCTGGTTTAGACTGCACAGCTGTGCTGGGACTGTAAGAATGAAGCACTCTAGTAATTTCCCCCTGACTCTGAAATATCACTTTCCTGAGACCAGGGAACAGTTACTCAGCAGGATCCTAAGAAAAAGAACTGATATCCAAAGGGTTAGTGAGGTGTTAATTTCTGGGCACAAGATGTGGGGGTGGATGGCGGGAGGTTTCCAAGGCACAGGGACAACTGTATCCTGCTCAGAGGTCTGACACTGCTGAGGTCCCTGCACTTCTCTGAGGGGACTATGGGAGGAGAAAAGCCGAGAGAGCAGAATTTTTGACAATAGAAATAATTGAGGGCATGGAGGATGGGGAATGTGGGCTGTGCATGAGGGGGATGGAGGAGGAGTGGGGTTTGATCCAGAAGGAGGTTGGGTTGGGAGGGGCAGGCAGAGAGGAACCCTGCTCTAATGACCCCCTGTGGGGCTCATCTCCTCTTCACTTTTCCCACTCCTGACACCCTCCAGCTCAAGCCCCACTTCACCCCATGCTCCCTCAACAAAACCCTGCTCCCTCCTGCCCTTCTTCCCCGGTTCTGCTCCATGCCATCTGCCTTGCCCTGCCCCCACCCAGCTCTTCCAGTGCTGGTGGGCTGGGGAAACCAGTGGGGGCAGTGGGAGTGTGTGTGTGTTTGGAGAGGGGAGAGTGGTGAAGAGGGGACGAAGAGGGTGACGATGCATGCGGGGAAGGGTTGTGGGGCGGGGACCTGAGGTGGGGGGAGCCTGATATCTTTGCACCAAGTCTCCATCTGAAGGGTCCCTCAGTGCATCAGGCAGCAGTGCTAAAGGGGGCCCTTCCAGCACTAATGCCCCATTGCAGTGCTGCTGGGCTACCCTCCACACACACACATTAGACCTGCCATGCCCACAAATACATCCCTGCTCAGTGCCCCCACCCCAGAGCCCACTCACTCTCCTTGCCCATCGCTTCAGAGTACCATCCTGCTCCAGAATCGAGCCAGGTATCAACACACGCAGCTCTCTGTTTGCTCCCAATAATTTAGCCGTCCGCATTGCTAAGCCCAGGATTCTGGCCAGCCAGAATGAGAGGCTGCCAAGTCCATCGGTGTTATGCAGCCAGCAGGCTGCTCCACCTGACTGTCTGGAAAGCATTCTTCTGCTCACTGGGGAGGTTCCCGTTTCCTCTGAAGGAAGGTCCACCCGAATGATTACTGGTGTCTATTTCAGCGCTTCTCTCTGTGGGCACTCGAGCTGTAAAAGCCGGAATCCCTGAAGCCTTCTTAGGGCCAGTTCAGCCTGCTGCTAGCTGCACAACCCTGGGAAGTGCCAAATCTGGCTAACGAGCCATATCAAAAGACTTAGGCACTGGGAAGTTGTTCCAACAGCTGTGTGTGTGTGTGTCTGAACGAGGTGACAGCTAAGTGTTGTGACACCATTAGACCTGCAAGGGCATCTCCACACTGCAGTCCCTGGGCATGAACGTGTAGACACGCCTGAGTTAGCTTTCATTGAGCTTGCTTGGCTATCGGAGCAGTGAAGTCGCAGCAGCATGGGCTTGGGGGGCACGGATCAGTGTTCACAACGCGCTCCCTGTCAATACCCAGCCCAGGGAAGCTAATGATCCAACCAGTGGACCAAATTCGGTGATGAGTCCCGGTCACATGGCACCTGAGGCACGTTGTGCATATGGTAAGGAGAAGCAAGGGCTTCAGTGCAGGCTGTACAAGCCCACCGGGAACGCTGGGTAATTATTTATGGGGCTAGCCCTTGCTGCTGCAGCTTCACTGCTCTGGTGCCAGAGCTAGTTAGAGTCAAGCTAGCTTGGATATGACTATACCGGCTGCAGACATACCCTAAATTAATCTCAACGAGGGTCATGCTGAGAGGGGTGTGTGCTTAGGGAAAGGGCACAAGCTGGGGTGTTGGTCATGCTCCCGCTTCCTGCAGAAGAGCTGCATACCAATACAGAGGGCCTATTTGCTACTCGCTTTCGGAGAATCATGGCACGTAGCTCTAATCTGTCCCATGCACTGCGTGTACAAATCATGCCACATTTTACAGAAAGGGCAGGATTTTCTAAAGCTCTCAGCATTGGCCCTTATGAGCTCAGTGGTAACATGCCCATTGATCTTCCAGGAGAGTAGAGATCAGTTCTGAGCACTTTGGGAAATCCCACCTCACTCCTTTCAGAGCAAAGTAAAAAATGAAAATCATTGATACAGAGTAATTTACACATAAGGTTTGTTCATAGGTAGAGCAGTCCCATATCCTGACAGCTTTTTCTCACCCTAGGGAGTATTGCTTTTAGTTTGTGTGCATCGATGACATGGAGGTAGCAGAGGAGAGAGAAAGAAGGGAAGGGAAGAAAGAAAGAGAAAAGACAGAGGAGGAAAGCAATGATGGGTCTAGGATTTGGGATGGTGGAGGTATGCACAAGTAGTCATATTAATAGGCACATTCATTTTGTATTCATAAAACAGAGTGCTGCTTGTTACTATCATGTATTTCAATCTTACAAATAATGGCTGGCTTGTGTGGTGTATGTATCTTGTATCTGCTATGATTTTTGTTGTGTACTGTATCTTTAAATGGTGAGATGTTCACTCCCTGTATTCCTGCTGCAGAGGCAGTTGCTAGTTTGTGTTCAGATTTGCTGTAGCTTGTCATATATGAGACACACACATTGTGATTTCTCTTTCTCATTTTTCCTTAACCTAAACAAAGTCATTTTAGACTATCAGTATAATGATTTTTTCTTTGCGCAAAGAAGCATAACACAAATTCTGGCAATGAAGAAGTTAATGTAAAAAAAATCACAAAGTGAAGAAGCAGTCAACAGGTCTTCTGGTTAAACAAACAGAAAGAAAAGTAGACAGATAAAATGGCCACTCATGCAAACATGGAAGATTTCCAGTTTAATGAATAATAAGAATTTCAGATGTATATTCAGAGATGTGAGCAGTATTTTTGTGCAAATACTATCACAGAATGTAGTGAAAAAAGTCAGTTTTCTTAACATTGGCAGGGAAATAGACATTTGCAGTTCTGGAAGATTTGTGTTTTCCATAGGAACCAGATGAGATGAAGTATAAAGACTTAACAGAGGTGATTAAAAAGCATTTAGTAATAAAAGCAAATGTTCTAGCTGAAAGAAATCAATTCCAGCTAAGGGATCAAATGGAAAAAGAAAATATCACTGAATTTTCTAACCAGTTTGAGAAAGCATTCCGTTATCTGCCTTTTAGTAACATTCTGTAAGAGATCAAATGTCTGCAGAGATCAGAGGTAAGAAAACTGGACTACACAATGCAGCTTGGAAGGAGCTGTAGTCACATATTTAGGCCTACACTCTCAGATGGTGTAAATCAGCATAGGACCACTGAAGTTAACTGACATACTCCCATGTCAAAGCGGAATAGATCAAAGTACACTAGGGAACTTTTAGTGTGTGGTAGCAGGGTCCACATGGCCAGTTAGTGCATGGCACGCTAGTGCACTGTAGATTACATCCCAGCTTGCCCAGTACTAACTGTTCATCTTGACAAGCCCTGAGATATCGAATTATATTAGCTGAGTTTCTGGCCCTAATTGGTACTGAAACCCCAAAGAAAAATGTTTTACAATTCAGGGAGGCATCTCGACCAACTTGCCATTGCTTTTATCCACAATTTTGCCTTCCCAAAAAGGGGTGGAATTTAAATGGGGCTGAAAAATTCCCCCATAATGTTTTGGAACAGTTTATTTATGAGGAGAATCTCATTTTAAATAAAAGGACAATTAGAAATGGCACCCTGGATTAAAGATTTGCCTGATTTCAGGTTTTTCTAAATGAAGGTAATGTTGGAGTTACACAATAGTTTAGTCTCCAGAGGGCTGTAATATTTTGGTCTAATTCTGGTTGTGGGGCTTGGTATGTGGATGGTTGGGTGGTGTTGGTGGCCTGTGATGTACAGAAAATCAGGCTAGATGAGCTGATGGTTCCTTCTGGCCTTAACCTCTTTGACTATATATGCACACACACCACACACAAAACTCAGCCATCAAAAATGAGCAAGCGACTTGCTGTATGTTGCCATTTTTATTTTACTTTTATTGGAGATTTGGAAATGATTTTTACCCACTTTCAAACCTGATTGCAGATAGATATTTGGGTCAAATTCTGCTCCCAATTACACCAATTTGGATCTCAGTGGAGTTCCTACAGATTTATATTTGCATCGGTGTCATCAAGGCTCTGGTGAGCAGTGGGGTCATACAATAGGACCTCAGTAATACGACTTCAGTGGAGCTCTGTGCGAGCACAAAGGTCTTTCTGCACGGAGTTCATGGCAGAATTGGGGCTAAAGAGCAGAACTTTGCTCTTTGTGATTAATTAGAAAGATCTACACATAGATAGAAGCCCTCTTACTGAACGTGGTCCTTCTCTCATTGAAGCCAATCGCGAAACTCCCATTGACTTCAATGGAGCAGGATGAAGCCTGTAAAAAAATTCTTCTTCTTCACAGAACAACTTTGCAATAGCTGCAGTCTATGCCCTGGGACACAGTGAAACAATTTGGGACTTTCATTCCATTTCACTATAATGGGAGTTTTGCGACATCTGATTTGTCACACGTGGATTACCCTGCGTAAAGTATAGGCTGGACTGTTGGCATTCTCGAAGCCAAAGTGAAGGTTAAACTCAAAAGGAAGATTCTATTAGAAGGAATATGTTTTTATAAAGTTTTCAAAGGCAACCCAGTTTGGGGCTCACTGCACAGGCTTAACCACTCAGTGCAGCTCAGTCCCAAGTCACGCTGGGCTCATGATGGTAACGCACACTCTCCTTCCAGGAGCTAAGCCAACCCCCACAACCTAACTCACTGGTGTTCTGGTCCCTTAGGCACTTTCTGGTCAGAAGACAGGCTCCCATATAGTAATTAGCTAGAGAGATGTTAGAAAGTCCAAAACCGCCGCAGAAAGAGAAGAAAGTTGTTATGAAGCTGCCTTTACCCATTTGATCTCTTGTTTCTTTGTTTTTGTGTTTCTTGGACATTGTCAATTGCAGAATGGCTCAGCTGGAGCCCAGCATTAGCGGTGCCTGATTTGGTTCATGACTTCCATAAAGTTTTCCATCTCTGACCGAGCTATTTCAGATTGGGGTAAAAATGTGAGTAAATCACAGTTGGCACTCATCCCAGACATATCCATTCCCTTAATTCCCCTTTCCTGTGGCTTTGGGACAATCAAAATAAGGAATGTTTCCACTGCCCTACCTTTATGAAAGTACAGCAAGTGACTGATATACCCCAAGTGCATCGCAGTGTTTCCTTACCTTGGTCATTACCAACTGTACAGCTTTCTCTGACAATTACCTGAAATGGAGCCCTTCAGCAAAGAAGACTTTTTGGCAGAGCCCAGATTCTGAGATGATCCAAAAGCCTGATGTGACCGTTAACGAAACGAGGAGAAACAAGAAGGAAGCTATGGGTCCCAGGCTGCCAACACTAACAAAGCTAGGCAGTTGAAAATCTGAAGGCAGTGTGAGGTGCCAAGGTGTCTGCCTGCATTTTTGGAGAATGGGGCCATGTGGAGGTCTCGTCTGCAAACTCACGTAGGGTTTCATTGGGCTGCTGGCGAGCTGCAAGAAATGTTTTCCTCTTTAGCAGAAGAGAATCTCCAGTCCCCAAATACTCATCGAGGCGCTGCATCAAAGGAGGACTTGGGCTCCAGAAGTCCATCAAAAATATCAGTGGCCATCATGGCTTAAGCACATCTGCAGCAAGGGTAACTTACTGTAACCCACACACCTCCTGGGTGTGGTGCTCTGTCCCCTCTAGTAGCACCGAGACCACTTAGGAGATTAATGAGTCTGCTACAGCCTTAGCTAAGGGCCATATGGCTTTTAGCTCATGCAGTAGAGGCTCATGCACTAAGCTTCAGAGGTTCCAGGTTCAATCTTGCCCGCCGAAGATCATGGCCTGTCGGTGTTACACTAGCAGCATCAGAGAATTGCAGGATCTGTGCATCGTTCCAAAAATTCCTCATCAAGTATTGTCAGTCAGCAGCCGCAGGATATGCAGGCAGCATGGGTTGATGAATAGAAGCACTTGTCACCGTAATGTTATGCTCTGATGTGGCCCAGGACAGCAATCCCAAAACACAAGGCAATTCAAGCAAGACACGCAGGAAGGTGGTCAGTCAGAATATGTACTAACCCGTTAAGTCAGCAACAGTCTGAACAAAACATCATAACAATGCAAACAGCAGGTAGGTATCTGTGATGGGTAGGATCACAGAACCCCCGTTGGGAGCTGCCACTCGATGTGCCAAGACTACCTCTGCTCCTGCTTTCCCTGCCAGCTCGGGATCCCAGCACCTTATCTTGCTGAGCCAGACACTCCTGTCTGCTCCAACAAAGACCAGGGTCTGAATTACTTGCCCCAAAGTTGTAGGTTTACCTGAAAGCAGCTAACAGAAGTGTTCTTGTCTTTAACACTCAGATGCCCAACTCCCAGTGGGATCTAAACCCAAATAAATCTATTTTACCCTTTATAAAGCTTATACAGAATAAACCCTTAAATTGTTTGCCCTCTATACCACTGATAGAGAGATATGCACAGTTGTTTGCTCCCCCAGGTATTAATACATACTCTGAGTTAATTAATAAGTAAAAAGTGATTGTATGAAATATAGAAAGTAGGATTTAAGTGGTTCCAAGTAGTAACAGACAGAACAAAGTAAGTTACCAAGCAATAAAATAAAACACGCAAATCTATGTCTAATCAAACTGAATACAGATAATCTCACCCTCAGAGATGGTTCAGTAAGTTTTTTCCTCAGACTGGACACCTTCCAGGCCTGGGCACAATTCTTTCCCCTGGTACAGCTCTTGTTCCAGCTCAGGTGGTAGCTAAGGGATTCTTCATGATGGCTCCTCCCCTCCCTTTGTTCTGTTCCACCCCTTTATATATCGTTTGCATAGGGCAGGAATCCCTTGTCCCTCTCTGGGTTCCACCCCCTCCTTCTCAATGGAAAGACACCAGGTTAAAGATCGATTCCAGTTCAGGTGACTTGATCACATGTCACTGCAAGACTTCATTGCCCACTTGCCAGCACACACGTATACAGGAAGACTTACAGGTAAACACAGCCATCTGCAGACAATTGTCCTGGTTAATGGGAGTCATCAAGATTCCAAACCACCATTAATGGCCCACACTTTGCATAATTACAATAGGTCCTCAGAGTTATATTTCATATTTCTAGTTTCAGATACAAGAGTGGTACATTTATACATATAGGATGATCACACTCAGTAGATTATAAGCTTTGTAATGATACCTTACAAGAGACCTTTTGCATGAAGCATATTCCAGTTACATTATATTCACTCATTAGTATATTTTTATAAAACCATATAGACTGCAAAAGGTATCAACAAGCCCTGAATAACTGAGCACACCTAACACTGTGTACACACAAACACAGGAAGAGAACTGTAACACAGAGTTCAGGGAACAGGAACCAGGAAATGAACAGGAACAGGGAGCAGGAAGCAATAAGCAGGAAGGCAATGTGCACATGCACACTAGTCATCATGGCAAGGCAGAGACAGTCACTCCTACCAACACAGGACAAGCTAAGGCAAGGCAACAGCACCATTTGTCATTCTTTCCAAGGCCTGTCCTGAATATTGACTACAAGGAGGTGCCGGCTCTGTGCATCTTTTTCAATAAATACAGGATCTGCTGATTCTCCATGGGGGGAACCCATGCAACTGAGTTTTGCTGTGTCTACTGGGGTGTGTCAATTCCCCAGAGGGCATGGAGCTGAACCGGGCTGTATCTTTGGAGACGCGTTGATCCTCCAGGGATATGGAACTGAATGTGCGGTAACTTCAGGGCATGTCAGAATGGAATTAAATGGTGCACTGTTTTCTGGGGCGGGACAGTTCTGTAGGAGCATGGCAACAGAACTGAACTTCCTTAGAGGCAACTGTAAAGGGGTTAAAGATACAGAATTGTTGTATGTGGCAGCATGATCCATTAGGCTGAATGAAGAATGACATCATCCTATATCTAACCTAGATATAAACATCTCCAAAGCACCTCTTACCACAGCAAGAATGTACAGAATGATTCCCTTTGCCTCTCTAAGGATCAGATTCAAGACCTGCTGTCTATAAAAGACTAATAGGTAACCTTGTGGGTTAAGAAGGTTCTATTCATTATCCACAGTGGTCCCTGATTCTCCACTGCCTGGCACTTTGTGCCTGTACAAATTGGGTGTCAAACTAATATCTCCACTGGGTGCCGTCAGTCCTAAAGGCCAGACTTTGTAAGTGTAGCTGAAATGTAGCCTTTGCCTTTTAAAGTTAAGTATGAAGATACCAAATGTGTTTGTGTCTCAGACAGCTGAAGTGTTGTGAGTGCATCAATGAGACATGGAGTGGCCAGAGCTCGGATGGGAGCAGATGTGTACCTTGTGTATTAGTGGCAGGTGATAATGAGATCCCAGGCAGAGTGATGTCAGACACATAAACCAACCTGATGGTCCATGTGATTCAGTAAGTAGTGGCCAAGGTTTGCCAAAAGTGATGAATGGTTTGTGGTGTCCCATTTGAAACACTTAAAGAGACTTGATTTTTAGAGGGCTGGTTTGTTTACCTGCCGTGTCTGCAGGTTCAGCTGATCGCAGCTCCCACTGGCTGCGGTTCACTGCTCCAGGCCAATGGGTGCTGCGGGAAGTGGCGTGGGCTGAGGGATGTGCTGGCCACTGCTGCCCACAGCCCCCATTGGCCTGGAGCAGCAAACCGCTGCCAGTGGGAGCTGCACTCAGCCGAGCCTGAGGACGCGGCAGGTAAACAAACAAAAGGGTGCTTACCCTGGTGGACCACGTGCCAAAGGTTGCCGATCCCTGGTGTAGATGTACCTCTTGTGAGCTGCTCCTGATCAAAGCCTCCTCATGATCAGCTGCTTATGACCTGCCTCCAGCCTCTGTCTGGACAAGAACCACCCCCTCCACTCCAAAAAGCTTCCTGTATATCGACACATTGAATCCAGTTGACTCCATGTGCTTGAGTGCTGCTATTTTGAACCATCATGGAGTCTGGTGACACAAAGCTGTTCAGGCCACTCCAAGTCCCAGAATGCACTGAGAGGAAGGAAAGTAGAGGAGCTCAGAGCTCAGTACAGAGCCTTCTGAACATAATGCAAAGATTAACACTCACTGAGATCTGATAAGAAAGAAGATCCCTTAGTAAAAACTGGGCTGCAGTATTCTACACTGGAAGGCCTGATCCAAACCCAACTAACAGCACTGCTCAAACCTGGGATCAAGTCCACCAGTGCAAATAATGTCTTTGCCTTTCTTTGTTATATTTCATGGCATACAAACAGAGAAGTTAGATTAAAAATATCAAATAATAGGTTGTAACGTTACTTCAGTTCTTAGAATTCAGATCTATAGCATGCAAGAACTCTAAAAACAGAAAGAGACAAAGCAGGCTGCTCCCCAAAAACATAGAGACACCACTCACCCCACCTTACTTGAGCTGGCTGGTTGCAGAATTGACTCTGATCAAACAGTGACCCCTGTCTTGAATCAGGACGAGGAAATCCCCCTGAAATTTAAGGTGACAGATAAAAATTTTCCATACACCACAATCTACATGTGAGGGGGTTATGCCGGGTCACTACATTTCAGCCTGCCCAGTATTGGCTAAAGTTGGGACAAATTGCCAGTGTAGACAAGGCCTAATAGAAGGGGGAGGAATGGAGAGAGAATGAGTGAAGTTGAGGGAAGGAGAGAAAGGAAAATAGAGAAATTAAGAGACAACAGAGGAGAGATGACACTTTTGCCAGTGATGTGGGAGAGCGGTAAAGGGACCTTTGACTGCTTTTATTGTTGTTTTAGCATTTTACAGATTTGACCGTCATTAAATCTGACCTTTAAAATTCTGGGGATTTTAGATTTCTTAAGTGGGTCGATGAATCATAGCAAATTCTAACTTCAGTCCCATCTTTCCCATCTTGCTGCCAACGGCCTCTCCTCCGAGTGCCAGCTCAGCACTAAAATAAATAAAAAGAGACACACACACACAGGGCCGGCTCTAGCTTTTTTGCCGCCCCAAGCGAAAAACCAAAACAAAAAAAAAAAACCGGCAGCCACAGGGAGCGCGTGGAGGGAGGTCAAGGTGGCTCACAGGGGGGTGCCTCTCCCGGCCAGGCAGGTGGAGCCCCCGGAGGCTGCAGGAGGTGCTGGCTCAGCCACTCCTTTAAAGGGGCTCGGCTGGGCCAGGCTCAGAGCGGCACGGGAGGCAGAGGCCAGTGTAGGCGGCGGGGAGTGGCACATCCCGGGGAGCCCGGCGGCACAGTGAGCGGCAGGGATCGCTAGTTCCTGCCCCCCTGGGCTGGGGTCCCTGCCCCTGCAGGGCTGGGCTGGAACTGGTGGAGTGCGGGGAGTTGGCTGGGGGCTCCAGAGCTGCAGACCGGGCTGCCAAAGCAAAAAAAAAAAAAAAGAATCACGGCAGGGCGGCCGGAATGTGCCGCCCCAAGATTGGCCAGAATGCAAACTGCTTTATATAAAACACTTCTAGGAAGCAGTGACCCAAAAGACTATTTCTCTCTGCTGAGTGAGAGCTAATGCAGCGACCGCAGGCTACCACCCCACTCTAGCACAGTGGTTCCCAAACTTAAACAACCCGCGAACCCTTTTCACTAAAATGTCAAGTCTCGCAAATCCCCTCCTAAAAATGAATATTTCCAGGGATTTTCTCCCTTACCTGAGCATAAATTATAAAAGCAGTGATCTTGGAAATATAAAATTTGTTTTTATGACATGCTTATTACACACTATTTATTATTTATCATTACAGTAATTTTATGACATTATGAAAATGGCAATACTCTTCCAAGATCTCACTTTCGTAGCTTATAAGACAAGGCTCCTATGTTTCATCAAGGAGTATCAGATGTGAAACAGCATGAAGGTATTTAAGAAGCCAACTCAAAGAGCTCCTCCTATACAAGCATTCAGGTCTTGAGCAGTCCAGGCAAAGAACGCACATTACAACAAAGCTTAAACTTGTTCTCCATAATAATTTTAAAAACAATCCTAGCTGCCTATTTAATTTTAAAAACAGCAAAATATATCCACCTCCCTTTCCATTTCTTATATGGAGTCTTGAAGTTTAAATCTCCTCAGTGTGATAGATATGCTTGCTTTGATCTGCTTAACTCTTGGAAGTCCCCAGGGCTCCGAAGGCTGCTAGCCCCGTGCTGCCCAGGATCCCTAGGGACAGCTCTGTCCACCATTAGGGAATTTTTGCCCAGGAACCCCCTGTAACATTTCGGGAACCCCCAGGGGTTCACGAACCCCAGTTTGGGAACCACTGTTCTAGCAGAATAACTGAAACAATGTTGCTATGAAGCTATGGATTAACCCCTTAATTGCTGGAGCCATGTTACCTCCGCCGGAACACGGTTCTTTTGGTACACCAGCATTTCTAAGAGGGACACTGCAGGGAGCACTGGGGCTGCGATTACCCCATATGGCCACTACTACAATTGAAACAGCTGCAAAGGTTTAGAACTGGCAGGTCAAGCGCTCAATTGCTGTTCCCGTCACTGGTGGCTACCAAATCAAGTACTTACAAAGAGATGCTTCCTGCTTTTTCACGTCCTCCTCCTCACCCTTCTGCATGGCTCACACCCAGTGTTCTTTACCTATTGATATTTTTTTTGTAGCAACGGGCCCATGCCATGAAGTTTGGATCAGGAATCTGATGTGAATCTGCACTCCAAGATTCCAGCTCAACCTTTTAGGGACAGGACTGAATCATGAAGTTTGGCTCCGGATCTCGACTCCCCCAAAGTCTGGAGTGTTGGAAAATGGGATTCTCAAAGCTACTGAAGCTATTTCGATTCCTTTTAGGCTCCCATTAGAAACTAACCCTCTTGCCCACTGTAAAAGGGCATTCTGCCTTGTGGCCTAGGGACACATCCCAGTGTGCATACTACAGCCCCTGGACCTTTTCAGACAGGGAGCTGTAACCACAGCACATGCCTATGAACACTTCTGCCTCTGGGGCAGGGGCAGAAGATGGGTGAGATCTAGAGTTAAATAAATTTTAGGGTGGGTGTAGCGGGGTGGTCACCCCGCTCCTGCCTAAAGGGGATAAAGCAGCCCTGGAGAGGGCTGCAGCAGGGGAAAAGCCAGGCTGATTGGGGGGAAGTAGTCACAGGTGGGGCCACGCCCCAGTCAGGCCACAGCTGGTCCTATAAAAGGGCTGAGGGCCAGAGGCTAAAAGAGTGTCTCTCTAGCTGTGGAGAGAGACAGGCCTAGCTGGATGAGCAGCAGAAGGCACCACGCCGGTGAGTCGTTGCCCCGCCACAAGTGGTGGAGAATGTAAGCACATGTGGTTGGCCCCTGTGAAGCCAACAGGAGGGCTCCAAAGCTGTTGGGCCTGTAAGGAACCTGGACACATAAAGAGGCAGTGCTCTCAGGGGACTTATAGGGCTCAGGCTAGCACTGAAGTAAGGGCTAAGCCCTATACAAACAGTGGGAGGGCCATGGCAAGGGGAAGGCACAGGAGGTGCTTCCACTGACACACCAGGGGCCATTTAAAAAGGCACTGCCCCCCCCGAGGAAGAGGGGGAGTGCCAAGCAAGGGGCCCAGCCTGAGCCTGACCAGGCGGGAGGGACAGGCAAGGCTGGAGCCCCAAACCCGGGACTGTCGGTGGCAGGTAGGCCCCGGCTGTACCCGGGGACCCACATGAGAGCCAGGAGGGCTATGGTGGGATCTCAGACAGACAGGGGAACCCACGCAGGAGTTGAGAGGGCTACATTGGGGACCCAGACTGTTATAGAGGGAAGCAGTGGAGAGCGTGTGGCAGGAGAGGGATTCCTTGCGAGGGGCACTGGGGCAATAGGGACTCCCCCCCCCCCATGCATTCTTAAGGGGGAGGGTGTGTAGCGGGGTTGTCACCCCGCTCCTTCCTGAAGGGGATAAAGCAGCCCTGGAGAGGGCTGCAGCAGGGGAAAAGCCAGGCTGATTGGGGGGAAGCAGCCAGAGGTGGGGTCACGTCCCAATCAGGCCACAGCTGGCCCTGTAAGAGGGCTGAGGGCCAGAGGCTAAAAGAGTGTCTCTCTAGCTGTGGAGAGAGACAGGCCTGGCTGCTTGGGAGCACAGCAGGGTACCTAGAGTTGAGCAGGGCTGAGGAAAGGCCAGAGGAGCTGGGGAACTCCAGGCTGGAAAACCCCCAGGCTGTAGGCCTTGGTAAAGGCTGGGAAGGGGTTGCAGAGATGCAGCCCAGGATAGGCAAAGGCAGCAGGTCCAACCCCCCCTTGCCGATGATCAGTGGTATAGACTGCAGTCTGCCCCAGTGAGCGGGGGCTAGATGGTGACTGGCAGTAGCCACTGAGGCAAGGTGGGGGTAGAGGGTTGGGGGTTCCCCTGGGTGGGGAGACCCAGAGAGTGGGGGTTCTGCCAGGGGGCAGCACCCAAGGGCACCGGGGTCCTGGAGGGACACGAGGGCCTGAGGTAAGTGGGACATCAGCCAGTAGACGGAGCTGGAAAAGAGCTAATTCCCTGGATGACCAGCAGGAGGCACCACGCCGGTGAGTCGTCGCCTCGCTACAGTGGGTCTCTGAGTAGTAGCCAGGAAAGGTGTGTCCTCTCCTGCTCCCAGCTAATGGAGCCTGGAGAAGTATTGGCTGGCTAGTATGCAGTATTTTGAGTTTATTTGCTCTTGTTTGAGAATAAAGCCAGCCCTGAGTTAAAAGAGTTTTATACTGAACGGTCAAAATCAGAGTTTGCCCCATGGCCCTAATGTGTAGGATTATAGTGTATATATGTCTGACACTCTGGGGGAATCCCCATCACTGGAGGTTTATAAGAACAGGTTGGACAAACCCATGTCAGGAAGGATCTAGGTTTTCTTGGGCCTGCCACAGTGCAGAGGGCTGGACTTGATGACCTCTCGACCTGCGTTTCTGTGATTCTATAGTATAAAACCAAGAGCCATGACACAGCTCTCTGACTAGTACAAGCCCTAAACAGATTTATTCCCCATCGCAGCTCCCAAGGCAAAAACCTTACAAAGCTAATAGGCCCATGACAGTGCATCCTGCCTCCACACACTTGAGGCTGCCTTGCCTGCCGCCTACAAGTGTCCAGGGACTGTTAGGACATGTTCCCCAGCTCATTGGCTTGTCATGGTACAGAGAAGAGGCGATTTTGTATGATAGTATTTGTGACGCTAGAGCTTAGCATCACGGGAAAGCCTGTCACATTATAATCATTGGGGCTGGTTTTATGCGGCTTCTTGGGAAAGGTTCCTAGCGTCTCAGAAAGTTTGCACGTGTTGCTGGCACGCTTGCTGCCGTGGAAGAGCCACCTGCCTGGATGGCTTTGAGAGACTTGGCCACTTGTGTTACCAAACTGGGGACCTTTGGGACCAGACCTCAGAGCCATTTGGGCATGCACGAGGCTTGCTGGAGGTCCTTGATTTGAACCAATGACCTTCAGATCCTGCTGGCCCTCTGACTGCCCTCTTTGGAGAGAGTGCACAGTGCACCAGCTGTGTTGTGTTTCCATGCAACAATGCCTTTGCCTCTGATTGGCTTGTGCTGTTGGGCAATGGAATTTTATCTAAAACAAACAATGCTACGAAAAGCAGTGTGACACGTGAGTTCCGTTAAGTGGCTGCTGAAATGCATCAGCCTGCCGCAAGTGTCCATCTGCATCTGTTTCTCTCACTCTCTCTCGGTCTCTCCAAGAAGGTGGCTCGCGCAGCGGGAAAGGGTTAAGCAGTGTTGTTCATTGTCACATGATGCTGGGAATGCGAGCTGAGTAAGAACCTCAGGAGCTGGAGAGGCACATCTTGACTGCACATGTGGCCCATACCACAAACACTTCAAAGTGCTTCCCTCAGACTGACAGAACATTCTGACGCCAACTGTAAATGCCCTTGACACGCAGAGTGGAAAATATCAAAAGCTCCAACAGTCCCCTAAAATGCAGCCTGTTTTCACTGGGAAAGGCCTTAATGAACCTGCACTGGAGAGAAGGGGTCAGGGGGAGGAGGGAAGGAGGTGTGACGGGTGGTTATGATTTAGCCCTTGTCCTGGTACACGCCACGATGGGGAACTGGATTTAATCGGATGCAAATCCAAATGCTGTAGGATATTTTGAGTGTGGCTGGGCCATCAATTCCAGGCCATGCTACATCAAGACCCTACTGTATCTGTTCACCCATTCCCCCTATTGCATGTACTGAAATACACAATTTGGAACAAAGAATTTCCAGACTGGGATTTTTTTGTTCTCAGCCAGGCCCCTTCTTCCCCACTTTCGCTCCTTGACTCCCATCTCTGAGTCACACAAGCTGCATCCAACTCTCTTTTGAAATGTTTCTAAGATAGACAGTCTTTCAAGGCACAGAAATTCTCCATGGCTCCCCAAGTCAGTAATCAGCACTGACCAATAGAGAATCGCATTTCCACCCTCCCTGGGTCTGCATCACACCATGAAATCCAACACAGGAAGCAGTGTGGCCTATTGGCTGCAGGGGGTTTCCTAGGAGACAGGCAACGCTGAGCTTGGCCACTGTGTGAGCTGGGCAACTCACTTCTCCTTTCTAGGGCTCTTTCTCCTCCCACTTGTTGTCCATCTTGTCAATTTACAGTATAGGTTCTTCAGGCACAGACTGTTTCTGTGCAATGCCTACAAGGGAGCCTTGATCTTGGTTGAAGCCTCTAGATGCCACCGTAATAACAATAAGGTGTTTGAAGTCTCAGAGTTGTTAAACCTTCCCTGTTAGCGAGGGGGCGAACCTGACCAGCATGACCTGGGGTATAACTTGGTTTCTAACTGAGCAACATAATGGGGGAGTTTGCAGGAGGGATTGTGGGAACTTTTTCAACAGGTACAAGCTGTACATACCCAACAAGGATGGCCAACTATGGAACAATTATCATGACCAGTTATATAAGGGATGTGCCATGTTCTCTTTCATGCCTGAAGATAGAGACTTCCTGTGCATGAAGAGCAGGTTGATGGCTTTATCCAAGGAAATGATTTGAGATCTTGAAGGGCAACTATTGATCCTGTATGGTATCAGGGAGACAAAGGAGTTCTTGCACATCCAGATTTGAGTAACACCATCACATAGATTGCATTGGTTTCCAGGGAACAGGGGAGAGAGTGGAAAACAGAGAGCAGGACTGGCAGTTTGTGACCAAGAGAAGCAAGAGACATTCTAAACCATCAGAAGCAGAAGAGAATGACAGTCTGTAACCACCAGTGGGCCAAGAGAAATTCAGTGCATGTAGAGGAAGAGGTATCAAATCAGTACTCAGTGCAGCAGCTGCAGAGAATCCATTGGCAGATTCAGCTGGAGAGAAGGACCAGGGATTCTAGGTGACACCTGAGCAGAGATGATCAGCCCAAGCCTTGAGGATATGAAGCATGCCCAAAAGAAGACCACAAGCCAGCCAAAGAAGGCAGGCAAGGTTCATCAGGAACTTGGTATTAAGGTGAGTGAATAAAAAGTTCTGCAGGGGACAAAAAGACAGCAGGACAGTGTGCTGTCAACCTGGAGCCAAGACAATACGTGTCATTGAAAGACTGATTGGGCTTATGAAGACTTTGGGCAAGGATCCATTGGTAATGACTAGGCTTGGAAGGATTGGATTTTTATCAGTAAATGTTGGTAAACATTGATCTCACCAGACACAAACCCATGAAAAAATATTTGCATTGATGATGATCAAAATTTATATAGAGGCAATGTAAGAAAAATGCTGTTTTGAGAATGTATTAGTTAAGGATATTTACTTTGTATATTTAGATGTGATGTTGACAATTTGTATGTTAACAGTTAAAGCTTTAACTTTTTGAATCTCAACATGTACTGTCATTAAATAATTATCTGCCCCCGCCAATCTCCTCCAACTGTGAAAAGTTAAGTTGATAAAAATAAAAATGCTTAAAGCCCATAATTTTGACAAATTATGAAAATTTAAATAGATAAAAATTGTATAAATGCTTCAAATAAATATCTATATAATCCATTGAAATTATATTAAAATATAATTCTGCCAATCCTAGTTATGTCACACATCGGCACAAATGACACTGCCTTTGAAAACACTCCATAGATTATCAAAAACTTTAGCAAGCCTAGCAGGGAGCTGAAGGACAGGGAAATTCAGGTAATCTAGTCATTTTTTCCTGTCTCAAAAACAAGGGACGATAAACTTCAGAAGATATTGGAGGTAAACTCACCGGCTAGGTAAGTAGTGTAAAGTTGGGGAACTTGGTTTTGTGGAACATCTGGGCCACCTTCTATGGGGAGAGGCAGATGTATGGCTTGGGCTGCTTCCATCTGAGTAGAAGGGGAACCAGGATCAGAAAATTTGCATCCAAGAGCATTAAAAGAATTGGCCAAGGCGATGTCTGAACTATTTATGTTGATTTTTTTTTTTTTTTTATAAATCTTGGAACACTGTGGAAGTTCCAGAAGAATGTACAAAAGCTAGTGTTGTACTAATATTTAAAAAGGTATAAACAGGATGACTTCAGAAACTATAAGCTAGTTAGCCTGGCACCAATCATAGGCAAAATCATGGAAAATCTGTTATGAGACAAAATCAGTAAAGTCTTAGTCAACTTGGCTTTAGGGAAAATAGGTCTTGTTAAATAAACTTTTTATCATTTATGATGGAATTACAAACGTGGTTGATAAGATAACTGTGCCTGAGATAAACTACTTAGACCTCTTTAAGGCATTTGATTTAGTCCCTTACGGCATTCTGATTAAAAAAAAGGTCTACACTATAAAATCAATGCAGCCCCTACTATATGCATTAAAGACCAGGTAACTGATCACAAACAGTAATTGTAAATGGTGAATTGTCATCCAAAGGGGATGTTTCTTGTGGGGTCCCCAGCTAAATGCTATTCAATATTTTTATTAATGATCCAGAAAAAACTATAAAATCATTGCTGGTAAAATATGCGGGCAACAATTGGTGAAGTGGTAAATAATGATGGGGACAGGGTCAGTTATACAGACCACGCTGGATCGCTTGGTAAGGTGGGCACATTTGAGCAACGCACATATGCAAAGTCACCCATCTAGGAACCTGACAATGAATGTCATGGACAATTAGCATGGCTGACAAGTGCAGTAAGACCTATGTTGTTAACCCCTTAAGTACCTTCCAGACTCCCCCTCCTTCCTCCCCCCCCCATCCTGATTTTGGATGCCTTAATTTTTGCTCCCCCAGCTGAAGAAAAGGGTCTCAGGCTATACACCCAAAAAACTGAGATCTCCCCAAAACCAAGACCGCTTTTGAAGATCTGGCCACTAACCTTTCTCCATACCTCATCTGTAACAAGGGAATGATAACACCTACTCATCTCCCAGGGTTTTCGTGGGCCTCACTTGCTGATTTCTGTAGAATGCTTTGAAATCCTTGGATGAAGGGTAGCTTAGAAATGCAAAGTATTATCACATAATAAGGTTGGAAGAAGAGATCTCTGAACATCTGGCAGGGCCGGCTCTAACTTTTTTGCTGCCCCAAGCAGCAAAAAAAAGCGCCGCCTCGCCGAGCCCCCCCACCCCCACAGAGCACCGCGCCGCCGGAACCCCCCCGAGCGCCATGCCCCCGCCGAGCGCCGTGCCCCCCACCCTGCGGAATGCCGCGCCGCGCTGCCCCCTGCCACCCCAAGATTGGCCGCCCCTTACCAGGTGCCGCCCCAAGCATGTGCTTGGTTGCCTGGTGCCTGGAGCCGGCCCTGACATCTGGTGAAGTTTAGATGAGCATCTATACTTCCCAAGGCTCATCAAGACCAAAGTACTACACCTAGTGAGATCTGTTTCTGGATATATGTCATGGCATGGACGTCACCCTGGCATGCCCTCCTGTGGTCTGGCATTGCACTGCAGGTGAGCCGCTGTCAGTTTCCCCTGACCTGGGGTATGAACAAGTACTAGCCTTTCCAGTATTAGAAAGCGCCCTCCGCATAGAGTCGCATTTATCTAATGGAAAAGACAGCACAAAATGTAAATTAAAGCTTCAGTCAGCTATTCCACTAGACACTCTTCACCCCTGGGTTAATCAGTCTGATGCCTCTAGCCCTGGAGCACTCTCTGGCTGAATTCTCTGCCTGGAGCTGGAGCCTGTGCCAGGCATTTGGCCAGATGCCAGACTCCCCCAATCGTGCATCGCTCTTTGCTGAGTGAGGCCCTAGTAGTTTCCTAAGAGGTCCCATAACCAATTTGTTCTGGGCTGCTCCAATCTCTTGCCTGGGAGAACTTTCTCTCTGGGCCTTTAACTCTTTCCGTGAGCCTCTGCTTTCCAGGGAGACAACACTGGGAATAGCTTCCTAACCAGCTCCCCCAAGAAGCCTCTCTCCTCTCTCCTCAGCCTGTGCTCTGGGGGGATGGACTGACTGAGCCCTTTATTAGGCCATGGTGCTCCTTACCTAATAAACTGCTGCCAAACTGCTTGGGCAATCAGCTAGCTGCAGGTGGCCCTCAGGAGCGAGCCCCTCCTCCCCATGACATTGTCTCATCAGAAAAGCCACAATGCGGAATCCACTTGGAACCACGAGCCTAGGAGACCTGGCCATTTTGCTTTGAAATGTGCTCTAGTTAAGAATTCCAGACGCTAACAGGAAAATAAACATGCCTTAGTGGCTTCCCTGCTTCATGCAGATGGAAAGCCGCTCAGGCTGAGTGACTCAATGGGCTCAGGAATGCGTATGTCTGAGCCATTTCCCTTTGGCCATCTGGGGAATATCCTCTCCATCTATTCATCCTGTGAGGGATCCAATGCTTGTCATGTTCAGGGAGGGAGGGAATGCGATGCCATGTAGATGATCCTACAGTGGTGGTACAACAGGTCTTCTCTTGATGTTCATTCTCTTGGCACTTCTTTTCTACTCCTCTGTCTGTCTTGTCTGTTTAGACAATTAGCGATTTGGGGCAGAGACTGTATCTGACTCTGTACAGTGCATTGAGCTGCTGATCTTGGTTCTTGATCTACTTGCTACTGTAACACACACAATTAATTATGGCTGGGATAAGACATTCTTACATTCAGCTGGGATAAGATTTTCTCTCTCACTGGTCCAAACCAGGGCTTGGGGGTCAGTCACAGTGATGACCCATTCACAGGAGAGGAGGGAACGCAGGGGTGCATGAGATCAGGGATAGACTATTGCACTCTGTGCTATTCTCGCTCCAGAGAACTTCCATGTTCAATGGGCCAGAAGCAGCTGGAACCAAGTGTTTAGGGATTTTTCTGTACCATGGTGAGAGGAAAATGGGTGGGCAGGCAACTTGCCCCAGATGGTCCTATTGACCCCGCAACAAGCAGGTGAGGGGAATTGCCCACATGATCATATGCTGAACATTTCAGTGGGGAAACAGCTGCCCAGTTGCTGGAACCACAGGTCTTCTCCAGCCACAAGAAAGCTGCGATCAGAAAGGTGGGGAATCCAGGACCTGTGTGGGTAAAGGGGAGGGAGGCTTAAGCAGTATGATGGGGAAGGACAGCAAAAAATTCAGATAAACAGCCAAGCATTTGGAGCAAAACTCCCAACTGCTTGAGACTCACCCATTGTTAATCCTGATTTCAGAGCCTGCTTTCCCAGTTGTCCTATCCAGTGTGCCTGAGCCGGGGGGGGATGTTTGCATCCCCTCTGACCAACATTGCAATGGTTCCACAGTCTGTCTTCCAAATCTACAATGGCCCAGAGGATTTAATCATTATTTTGTTAATTGTGTTTATTCTGGTAGTGCATAGGTGTGACACAGAGGTTCTTGGCAAAGGGTCCCCTGTTCTTTGCAAACAACTCACATCAGACCTGACAAACTCATTACACCAAACATGTCTCTTCAGGATATTTATCCATAAAAAGTAACATGTACAGTCTCTACAGAAAGTTTTCAGAGTGGTAGCTGTATTAGTCTGTATCAGCAAAAACAATGAAGAGTCCTTGTGGCACCTTAGAGACTAACAAATTTATTTGGGCATAAGCTTTTGTGGGCTAAAACCCACTTCACATCTGATGAAGTGGGTTTTAGCCCACAAAAGCTTATGCCCAAATAAATTTGTTAGTCTCTAAGGTGCCACAAGGACTCCTCATTGTTTTTACAGAAAGCTTGTAACTTATCAAGATTCATAATCATTATTAGATATACGTATGGGTAATAGTTAAGGAATCATGTATTTATATTGAAAGTAAGCTTTATGGACTTGGAGTAGAAATTGATCACCAAGAGGTAATGTGACCCATTCAAGCAAAAGCGAGCCCTTGCCAGCTGGCAAGGCAATGCAAGGTTCTGTTGCCTATCTTTGCCACATCCCTGAACAGTTAATGGAAAACCATCAAAGGCTATTGCAAATGATCGAAGCCACTAGGAGGTGAACAGTACCCTTCCAGCAGGTAGGTGATGGCCTTGGTTGTGAATAAAGACAAAAGACTGTTTGAATATAAGAGTGTAGAGAAAGGTATTCTGTATCCATTCACTGAGGAAACCCTTAAGCAGAGGGGCAGCTTTCATGAATGGTTGGATCCTGGTTCTCTGTGCCCCAAGAACTATCACATGAGGGACTAACCAAGAATGGGGCTGCAGGGCCGGCCTTAAGGAAAATGACACCCTGGGCGAACTTGCATTTTGGTGCCCCTGGCCCCTGTGGGCGTGGCACCCCTCCATTGCTCCTGGCCCCCCTGGGCTCCCCACCCTTCCTTCCCCCCTAACCTCTGCACTGTGCCCCCTTTGCCCCTAATGCCTGCTCCCCCTCCTGCACCCCTAATCCCTACACCCCCTTCACTCCCAACCTCTGCCCCCCTCCTGCACCTCAACACCTGCCCCCTCCTGTGCCCGTAACCCCTGCACTGTGCCCCCTTCACTCCTACCCCCTGCACCTCCCTCCTGAGCCCCTAACCCCTGCACTGTGCCCCCTTTGCCTCTAATCTTTGCATCCCCCTCCTGCACCCACATGGGGAAAATGACCAGGATGCACAAAACAGCTGACCTGGCTACTCACTTCCCCACTGGACTGCTGCTTCTCTGCCCCGCGCAGCCCTGGGGTGTGTGAGGGTGGAGCAAGGAGCGATGTCAGGGCTGCCTGCATATAGGTCACTTTCCTTGAGGGTTGTGTAAGAGGAGGGCAGGAAAGGAGCAGCTGTTGATGGTGGGGAAGTAGGGTGACCAGATATCCCGATTTTATCGGGACTGTCCCGATATTTTCTTGTTTGTCCCGCGTCCCAACCGATGTTCGGTCGTGACACTGGACAAACAAACAATTTTGCCCTCCGCTCCGGCGCATAGGCGAAGCCCGGAGGGCTCTCGCCCCCCCCCCCGCCCCGACTCTGCTCCCTCCTTCCCCCATTGGATCCCTCCCCAAATCCCTGCCCCCAGCCCCGCCCCCTCACTGCCCCATTGGATCCCGAGCCGGGCCTGGGGAGGAGACGCCCCTGTGCAGCAGCCTGGGCACATGGGCCATGGCCGGCTGGGGCCAGGAGCGGTGCAGTGCAGCGCAGAGGCTGCTCCAGCCCTGAAGCCCACGGGGCAGCGTGGTGGGTCTGGGGGCAGCATGGAGCATGCAGGGCCCGGGTGGGCGGTGCGGCCCGGGGGCGTGGGCCGCCCGCCGGAGACACATGGTGGAGAGGGGCTGCGGGGGCAAGACATGTCCCAGGCGGGGCGGCTGGCGGACAGGGGCGAGGAGCTGGCTGGGGTCCCCCGAACCGATAAACTTCCCCTGCTCGGCTGTGCTCCAGCGGCTCGCCCCGCCAGGAAGGAGCCGCTGGAGCACAGCCGAGCGGGAGAGGCGGGGGGCTCCCCGCCAGCGGTGGGACGTGCCACATGTGTCCGGGGTGTGCTGGGGGGTGGGAGGCTCTGCGGGGAAGGCAGCGCGTGTGGCCGGGGTGCTGTGTGCAATCCGACAGCACAGCTGGGGCCTGCTAATGCCCCTGGCCCCTGCAAAACTGCTTTTTTTTTTTTTGCTTCGCCCCGCGTCCCAGTATTTCATCCCTGTGATCTGGTCACCCTATGGGGAAGTGACCTGGATGCGGGGAGCCCTGGTGTGTGTGTTGAGGGGAGTAGGTGGAGAATGTGTGTGGCAGTGTGTGTTGTGTTGAGGGGAGTGCATGTGTGCCTGAGTGAGTGAGTGTGCTGTCTCTTTAAGAAAGCACTCTGGGTCAGGAGCCTGAATTAGGCTTGTTCAGACACAAGCAGCTGCCAGTAGCTCCAGACCCAGAGAGGCAGCAACACACACAGAATAGATTCCCCCTGTCCTGTCACCCCAGCTTAGTGGAAAATGGGTACACGGATGGGGGGAACCCAGCCATCAGCCCCCCCCTCCCCGCTTTCCCCGCAGAGCAGACAGGAGGACGCTCCCAGTCCAGAGTAGCCAGGGGAGACGTGGGGGACAGGAACAGCAGCGGCGGCACACATGGAGCAGGGCGGAGATGGGGTACCCCTGCTCTGGAGCAGTCACCTGGCTCCCATGGCTGGTCGCCTCCATCCCTCCCCCACGCTGCTGCTCGCCTGCTCTGCCACCTCTGTCAGCCTAGCTGGCTAGAGTTACCATATTTTGAGCCTCCAAAAGGAGGACACTCCATGGGGCCCAGGCCCCGGCCCCGCCCCCAGCCCCGCCCATGCCCCAAGTCTGCCCCTTCCCCAAAGTCCCCGCCCCAACTCCGCCCCCTCCCCTACTTCCCGGGAACATTTGATTCGCGGGAAGCCTGAAGCAGGTAAGAGGGGCGCGGGGGGAGGAGGCGCGGCCCAGTCTGGCCCCTCCGGCGTCTCCAGCCTGGGTCGGCTCGGGCCCTGGGGTGCCGGCCCTGGGCCCGGCCCCCGGCCGATTACCCCCGGCCCGCTCAGCACCCCCTGTTCCGGCCCCCAGGCCTCCGGCCGAGCACCCCCGGCCGCTCAGCACCCCCCCCCAGCTCTCCTGGCACTGCCGGCCCCCGGCCACTCGGCACCGCTGGCCCCCGGCACCGCCGGCCCCCAGCGCTCGGCACCGCTGGCCCCCGGCACTGCCGGCCCCCGGCACTCGGCACCGCCGGCGCTCGGCACTGCCGGCCCCCGGTGCTCGGCACCGCCGGCTCCCGGCGCTCGGTCCCCGGCCCCCGGCCCAGCCCCCGGCCCAGCACTGCCGGCCCCGCATGTCCCGATTTTCCCGAACATGTCCGTCTGTTTGGGATTTCCCCCCGGACGGGGATTTGGAGCCCAAAAAGCCGGACATGTCCGGGAAAATCCGGACATATGGTAACCCTACAGCTGGCCTCTCGGCGGGAGCAGGTCAGGTGGGAATCCAAACCCTGCGCAGGGCGCCACCTTGGGCGGGCCGCCCTGAGTGGGGGCCTGTACAGCCCACCCCAAAGGCCTGCCCTGTGGGGCTGCATTGTTCTAGGCACTGTGTGAACATAAAGTAACAGACAGGGCCGGCTCCAGGCACTAGCTGAGCAAGCAGGTGCTTGGGGTGGCCAAGGGGAAGGGGCGGCACGTCGGGCTCTTCGGCGGCAATTCTGTGGAGGGTCCCTGCTGTCCCTCTCGGAGGGAAGGACCTGCCGCCAAATTGCCGCCGAAGAAGAAAGCAGCGCGGTGGAGCTGCTGCCGATCGTGATCGTGGCTTTTCTTTTCTTTTTTTTTTTTCCGCTTGAGGCAGCAAAAACCCTGGAGCCGAACCTGGTAGCAGAGAGTACCTGCTCCAAAGAATTGACAGTGTAAATAGACTAGATGGACATAGGGTGGGGGAAGCGGCAGAACAACCCAACAGAATAAACCATGTGGTAGCAACAAATGTCATGCTAGTTCCACAATTTTTTGGTGTGGGGCGGGAGTTGAGTTATGAGGGGACAAACTAAACAGCAACAAAAGTGAGGGAGAAGGGACACTGAAGAGCTGGAGGGACTTGGATTTGGACTATGGAGAGGTTTTTGTCATGGCACGTCACACAATGGCAAGCTGGCGTGGATGGTATCATCTATGTATATTTTGTATGAAGGATGCTGACGACACCACAAATTTCCAAACTGTTGACTGGAAAATCACTGAAAATATTTAGGGACCAAAGGTGCGCTCTGAAATATTGAAACAGGCCTTGAAGAAGAAGATGAGTGGGTGAAGATGAGCTCTGGGATTGTGCTTTGGTAGAAGCCTCGCAGAAAACGACTTGTAGCTGAGACTCTGCAGCCCAGAAGAATTGTGTGTATTCAGGCTGGGAGGGTTACTTTTCTCCCTCAAATTCTGGAGAGGCAGCAGAAATCAGGTGATGACTTTAACAGATGTGCCTGTCGACAGAACGTATCCAAGGAAAATCAAGAAAGAAAAGACACCCGCCCCTTGTTTTTTTTTTCTTTTTCTAAATATGCCTGAAAGGTGGGGTTGGGCCAGGAATGCATATGCAGCCTCATGCCAATATCATTGCCATTAAAGCATCATCAAAAGGAGGAGGAAGGCTGAAGCTGCAGCCAACAGGCCATGCTTCCTATGCCCCGAGCACAGGACTGGATCGTTTTCGCTTACCTTAGTGCTTTTTCTTTCCTTAGTGAATTTAGTGCCAGATGGACAGCGTTGGAGGCCTCTATTCACTCTGTTGGCAGGATTGAATTGGCCATGGAGGCAGAACTCTCTTCTCTTCCATAGAGGATGCCCCTCCAGTACATCATGCCAGTTAGAGAAATAGGATTGTTTGAGGAAGCAGCAGTGGGAGCTTTACAGCTGACCTGGAGTAAGAAGGATGTTCATTCTTTATGGTCGGAGGTGGCCATCCATGGAGCCAGTTAGTGCCAAGTTCTGATGGTGGTTTGTGATACGGATTTCTACCCACTACATGTGGGACTGAGACTGGCCCCCAACTCCTCTAACCTAGGTCACCAAACCACAATCAGGTGGCAGTAGCTTTTGGTTACTAATAGATGTGAACCCAAGAGAGAAATGAACACCCTCAAGCTTTGGGGAAGTTTGGATCTGGATCCAAACTTAGTATGTTGGCTTCTTTCTCTATAGTGAACCAGACTGATCGCTCCAAATCTGAACTGCTCCAAAATTTGAAGAAGAATGGATCTGGACCCAACCTTTGCAATTTGGGTTTGTCTCTGATTACCACCAGCCTAGACCTTCTGAATTTGAACCTATAGAGTCAGAAGCACAGTAGATCACTTCCAATCCCCTAATCTTCCAGCCCCCTTGTACATCAAACTTTTTTGGCCAAAATTTTCTAAAATAGGATCCTATCCATGAACCCTCAACTGCTCTCACTAATGGTAACAGGAGCTGCTGAGTGCTTCTCAATTTCTGGTCACTTAGGATCCCAATTCAACAAATCATTTAAGCATATGCTGGAGTCCCAATTTTAGAGGTAAGCACATGTGTAATCCACTGTTGTATGTTACAGGTCCCCCTTCTGTGCCTGATTCATAGAGGATATGAGTCTATTGCAGTGCTGGTTAAGTAACTCTTTCCTCTTTAGCTTAATCTGTAGCAGCTCATGCTTTTTAGGTCCCTGATGTGTCAGCCAAGATGGCAGCCAGCACCCACGTATAAGTGCCTTGCTGAAGAGGGACAGACTTTGAACTGGGACCTACCTGCCTAAAAATGAATTTGAGACTAATTTTAGGCAACTACTTTTGAAAAAGCTTGGGCTCTGTATATCAAATCGGGATGAATATTGTGTTTGGGTGTGGCTTAACAAATAAAAATCTGTCTAAAAAATCTAGGACAGCACAATTCTGTTTTGTCCTTTCTCGGGTGAAATATAATTTTATCCCAGTAATTATCACAATGAGTCATCCTGGTGTTAAGCAAGGCCATTGTTTAAAGTAACTCCAGACACTTCACTCCAAATTCTATTGTATTTATTGTGAGTGAAGGAGGGAAATATCTTATGGAAGACAAGACAACATCACATGTGGTTAAACTAGCTGTCATTTCTAAGATAGCAACACATGAAATATGTATAGATCAGAAACACTGGTGCTAAAATACTTATTGGGAAGACTTTGGACCACTTTCCTCTGTCATACAATGTGCCTCTGTCTATAGGCAAGATATTTAAAATCAATTTAAAATTGATTTAGCTTTCAAGCCTTTTAAAAACATATTTTAAAAACCCCTCCTGTTTGATTGCTTTTTTTTTTCCAAATGGGAAAATGTTCACATCAGGATTGATTTAATTTTTTTCCCTTTTTAAATCCTAAACAGTCCTACTACAAGAAATAGTAGCTGTTATTGATTAAAAATTCATTTGCCTTGTCTTTGCTGCTGATTGATATTGGGAAGGAGAGATGGAGGGACTGTAGTAATTTGCAGAGGGGAAGAAAGTGTCACATGTCACCTGTTTCTTAGAACAATGTTAGTTTTGGAAGGATTGTGGGTTACGCAGAATAATCTTTTAAGGTTCAGTAAATGTTACTCCAATGTTTATCTTTTATCTTTATCACTCTAAATCACTGCATGATGCATGAGGAGAGCAAGTTGATTACATTTCCAAATGGGAGTTTTATAACCCATTGAAGGAAAGCAGTTACCCCCACTGAATAATAGATTTTAAATGCTTGCTTTTAGAAGTGGCGTGTGCCACAGCGCTTAGCAACATGTGAATCAGAGATTGGTATCAACTACCTCCGGAAGCTTATCAGAACTTTTTGGCACTACATAATCGGACTCGAAATCTTGGTTTAACTAATGCTGGACAAACTACTCCACATGAATAAATCCTGTGTGGAATTTTCTGTGCACACATCACCTGAGTTTGCAAATGGTAATCTTTGCAGAAGTGTTAATTACAAACAAATGGCATCCTATGGGCTGTTTGCGCAGTGTCCGCTTAGGGTATTAGCTATCTGTGATTTAGGCATCAAATCAGTTTATCTGTGCACCATGGGATACATCACCAGCAGAACAGGAAAGAGTTTCCTGAAAGAAAAGCATTCTCTACTCCCACACGGGTGGAAGCATCAAACCGACCAATAAGGTGACAAGAAATCAGGAGTTCAAGTCATGTTACAGCTGGTGGTCACTACCTAGGGTCTCCATCCACACCCAGAGCCTGTGGTTTCACCTCAATTCTTCTGGGGGATTTCTTCTCCATTAAATAAATAAAATAATGCAGCAGTTAGTGTTGCTGAGTGGCTTTGCCATTAGAAACCTTGGCCAAGATCCTCAAAGGTATTTAGATGGCTACCTCCCATGCAATGGGAGTTGAGACTAAATAACTTTGAAAATCTGGGCCCTTGGTCCCAATGTACCAGCCCTTCTTTGCTCTTGGTGAGTCTGGCTCTAAGATTGTTGGTGAGTCTCATCAAAGCTGGGTCCATCTCATGAATGGACAATCAAACTAGCAAGGCTCATGTGGCCTGAAAAGCAGCCAGAAATTATAATGGAGGCTCACACAGCTGCTTGATTCTGAGTCACAGATTTGCTCTTGGGGACAGCAAAACGACAGCTTTGTTCTGGAGCTGAGAAGGCAGTAGCTTATATGCTCTGATCAATGGTGATATCCAGAACAGGAAGCCAAACTTCCTGACTCTGACCTTCTTCAAATAGGCTCTGGTTTCAATTGACTAACATTAGAGTTATTCCAGGATCTTAGAGGTGTATGGTCTGATCCTCCTATGATGACTTGCACAAGCTGAGCATCTGGTCTGTAGAAACTAGTGTTAGGTGAACAAATGGGTTAGACTGAATGTTGCACTGGACCAGCACTAGTCTGATGGTCCCAAATCAGTGTCATCAGAATGTTAGCCTGAAATCTAGACTAAATGAATCAATATGCAAATTTACCTTATATGGAGCTATATACTATTCTAAAAAACATGCATTGATTATAAAATGTAAGTCTAGTTAAATTTTTCACAATGTGGGGGTCTGCTCCATCTTTGTATATGTCTATAGAACCTCTCCGTCATTCACTGCATACTAGCTAAACTGTCCTTGCGGATATGCTTTTAATAAAATTGGTTATAAATTCAGATTTAGCTTGTGATAATTGTAAATAGAAAATGGCCCCAAATGATGCACAGATCTGTAAGATCCATGTGCCAGACATTAAATGTGGTTAGCACCAGCATTAGTTTTGTTTGTTTATAGACTTGGATAAGTGCTTTTAATGTGCATGATGTCATCACTATAAATTAAATAAATATCCCTACTTCTTTCACTTTACATAGTGCAACTTGTGTACTAAAGGAGGTAGAAGATGTGCAGGGGAAAAAAAGGTATGTGATCATGTGAATAAAGACAATGGCAATTGCACACAAGAGGGCAGAGTTAAGGTTATATAGGTAACTTTAATTTAAGCTGTTTCATTATGCTTTAGCTTTCATGAATGTTCCATAAAACAGCAGCATCTGGTGTGTTTTTTATTGCATTTTCCTGTGTTTTGAACTCCTTTAAAAGGGGGAAAAGACCTTACTCTGGCTGACATGTGTAGAAGGGTTTTTTGGCCTGCTCTCCATGAAAAGGCAAGATTTTATATATCCTCTTGATTTTATTGCTGGCTTTATCATAAACAGCGTGCTCTGCCTGTTATCCTCTTATGGGAAATCAGGTCATGTTATTTTGGAGCAACTTATAATGATGTAGAAGTAGAGATGGTCTGAGTTACTAATTTGGAATCTGGATCCAAACTTTTGCAGTGTTTAGGGATATTTGTATCCCTGAATATGGGCCATGCCTACACCTAGTTAAAATAATATGACTGGATGGGCCAGATTTCCACCTGCTGCAAACTGGCCATGAAGCTTCATTGAAGTCAACTAATTGGCACCAGTGAAGAATTTGGCTGATACGTGGTCTTTCTTTCTTGTGATTTCACAAATCTAGATCCCTAGCTGGTGTAAATCGGCATAGCTTCATTGACTTAATTGATGTGACACCAATGTACACTAGATTTTTTCCAACATGGTGGGATTTTCTTCACAAACCATCAGAGCCTTCTTAGAGCACATGGCCATAGCTCGTCAGGGTATTTGTTGAAGATGACTGAAGCTGGGATTTTTAAAGGGGTGAAGTCGGGTGCCCAACTCCCATTGGCTTTCAGTGGTAGTTGGCCAATTAGCTCTGTTAGGCTCCTCTGAAAATCCCATCTGAATTTCCAGACCTTTTTGGGGTTCATCCGCTCACCAGTGAAAGTCTGCTATGGAGAATGAAGCAGAGCTAGTAATTCTCTAAGGATGAAAGGAAGAAGGGGAGGAAGAGGACAACGAAGAAGATGAGCATTCAACAGCTCTCGAGAGCTTGACAGTTCCACACATGGAATCCAGATGTTCACCAGCCCCAGCACCTTCACAGTGAGCCAGCAGCAAATAAAGGCAAATACATCAGGAGAAGGACAAGCAACGGAAATTGAAAATGTCAGACAGCAAAGCTTTAGGAACAGGACTTCTTTCAGCTTGGCGTTCGCAAAGCTCAAAGTAAATACAAACCAGGAGTTAGGCAGCACTGTGGTTACTGCGGAATCCTCTACCTACTGCTTTCTGGTCACCAGCAACACAGACTACTGGAAATGGGCAAAAAGAGTTCAGTATCAGTTCTATCTAGCAGATTAATGGCCTGAAATAAGTACCATTAGCACCGTTCTTGGCCTGGTAGTCTACTTAGTGTCTTTTAGCCAGAGATATCTGAATACTTTACAAACATTAATTCAGCCTCCCAACAACACTGCAATAAATAGTGTACCAGCCCCATTTAACCAATGCCATATCAATCCTATTGGCAGGCATAGAGAGATGGTGTAACCCCTAGACCATACCTCCACTCTGGAAGAGATGGAGTGTCAGTTTTCTTCTGTAGGTTAAATGTATGGCACCCCCTCAGTACATATCATGCCAAATTCTCACTCCAAAGCAGCCATTCCCTAGGATGCAAAAATAGACAGCCATATTCATTAGGTATTGAAAAGATCATGGCGCTCATGTTACAAGTGTTTCATAGAATCACAGAAGATTAGGGATGGAAGAGACTTCAGGAGGTCATCTAGTCCAACCTCCTGCTCAAAGCAGGACCAACCCCAACTAAATCATCCCAGTCAGGGCTTTGTCAAGCCGGGACTTAAAAACTCGAAGGATGGAGATTCGACCACCTCCCTAGGTAACCCATTCCAGTGCTTCAGCACCCGCCTAGTGAAATAGTGTTTCCTAGTATCCAACCTAGACCTCCCCCACTGCAACTTGAGACCATTGCTTCTTGTTCTGTCATCTGCCACCAATGAGAGCAGCTGAGCTCGATCCTCGTTGGAACCCCCCTTCAGGTAGTTGAAGACTGCTATCAAATCCCCCCTCATTCTTCTCTTCTGCAGACTAAACAAGCCCAGTTCCCTCAACCTCTCCTCGTAAGTTATGTGCCCCAGCTCCCTGATCATTTTCGTTGCCCTCCACTGGACTCTCTCCAATTTGTCCTCTTTCTGTAGTGGGGGCACAAAACTGGACGCAATACTCCAGATGAGGCCTCACCAGTGCCGAATAGAGGGGAATAATCACTTTCCTTGATATGCTGGCAATGCTCCTACTAATGCAGCCCAATATGCCATTAGCCTTCTTGGCAACAAGGGCACACTGTTGACTCATATCCAGCTTCTTGTCCACTGTAATCCCCAAGCGCTATTCTGCAGAACTGCTGCTTAGCCAGTCGGTCCCCAGTCTGTAATGGTGCATGGGATTCTTCCGTCCTAAGTGCAGGACTCTGCACTTGTCCTTGTTGAACTTCATCAGATTTCTTTTGGCCCAATCCTCCAATTTGTCTAGGTCACTCTGGACCCTATCCCTACCCTCCAGCATATCTACCTCTCCCCGCAGTTTAGTGTAATCCGCTAACTTGCTGAGGGTGCAATCCATTCCGTCATCCAGATAATTAATGAAGATGTTGAACAAAACTGGGCGTAGGACAGACCCCCTTGAGCACTCTGCTTGTTACTGGCTGCCAGCTAGACATTGAGCTGTTGATCACTACCCATTGAGCTGAATATCTAGCCAGCTTTCTATCCGCCTTATAGTCCATTAATCCAATCCATACTTTTTTAACTTGATGGCAAGAATACTGTGGGAGACTGTATCAGAAGTTTTGCTAAAGTCAAGATATATCACATCCACCATTTTCCCCATATTCACAGAGCCAGTTATCTCATCATAGAAGGCAATCAGGTTGGTCAGGCATGACTGGGATGATTTAGTTGGGGATTGGTCCTGCTTTGAGCAGAGGGTTGGACTAGATGACCTCCTGAGGTCCCTTCCAACCCTGATAGTCTATGATTCTATGACTTGCCCTTGGTGAATCCATGTTGACTGTTCCTGATCACCTTCCTCTCCTCCTGGTGCTTCAAAATGGTTTCCTTGAGGACCTGCTCCATGATTTTTCCAGGGATTGAGGTGAGGCTGACTGGTCTGTAGTTCCCTGGGTTTTCCTTCTTCCCTTTTTTAAAGATAGGCACTATATTTGCCTTTTTCCAATTGTCCGGGACCTCCCCCAATCACCACGAGTTTTCAAAGATAATGGCCAATGGCTCTGCAATCACATCAGCCAATTCCCTCAGCACCCTTGGATGCATTAGATCCGGCCCCATAGACTTATGCATGTCCAACTTTTCTAAATAGTCCTTAACCTGTTCTTTCATCACTGAGGGCTGCTCACTTCCTCTCCATACTGTGTTGCCCAGGACAGCAGTGGGGGAGCTGATCTTGTCTGTGAAGACCGAGGCAAAAAAAGCATTGAGTACTTCAGCCTTTTCCACATCATCTGTCACTAGGTTTGCCCAAACAGAAAATATACAATAGAAATTCCAAATAGCCTTGTAAGTTTTAAGAGGCAGATCAAGAAGACAGTGCTTGCTGGATGGGAACAGATGGCTTTCATCTGACTCTACGCAGCTGAGAAGCAGAACACTTCTCTTTTCATGGTGCAAGAGTGGATATTGGGGAAAACCCCATGATCTAAATGCCCAATGCTGACCAAAAGTCATTGGGGGTTACTTGCTTTGAAAATCCCCACCCTGGTCTCAAAACCACTTTAAGAAAACCAAAATAATAAAACCCCACAGTCATGTTGACCTTCAACATTGGAGTTTCTCATTGTCTCGGTGATGGAACCTTTCCAGAGGGTGCAGGAGCCTTGAGGTTATGGTACAGCCTGTGGCTCATGACTGCTGGAGCCACAAAACTAGCAGCATGTTGCCAAGATATTTTCAACTGAAAGGGAGAAACACTGCAGTAGATATTAAAGGTTAAGGCTGAGGCATAAACCCATGTAAGCTAAGAAAGTGAATTAAACTGGCTCTCCTCTATCCCTAGGCACTGGTGTCCTAATGGTCCTCAACCCCAATAACATACATATAGGCTAGCAGGGTTGAGTTAAAGTATCAGAGCCCATACAATCATATCAGGGCCCCCAAACACTCTTAGCTCAGCTTGCCCAAGGCTTAAGTGTGTCACTGGACATCTCATTGCCTAACAGAAGGCCGATCTAACCTGGGCCTTCTCAGTGTTAATCATTACAAATAAACATGGATACTCCTGACCCTGTTCATTGGGTCCACCCTGAGAAGCCTGCTGGTGGTCAACTGGTGCAGTGTGTGTGCTCTCACACTGCTCCCTCCAGGGGACCTGATCCTCCTCTCCCCACATGTGTCACCATTTGCAGCTGTGCAAAGAGGGGTGCAAAACATTAGCTGTGCCGAATGGCAGCATCTCACACTCACTTTGCACTAAGGTGTCGGTGCAAGATAGCGGTGCCTCAAAGCCCACCATTGTGATGCCTGTGCACTGTGGGCCTCCCAAAATACCAGTCACAGGGTGCCTGGCGCTTTAAGAGAAGTTGGGTGTAGACCCACCTGTGATTAATCTGCTACCCCCCAGCTGATGCTGTGAGACCAGGGGTCAGGTGACGCTTGAATCACTTGGTCCGCATAAAGGCCAGCAAAAGCTCAGTTGAGCTGCAGGTGTTCCTGGACGAAGGGAAAGAACCCAGTGTATAGATGACTCTCAGGTGCATGGCCTGCAGAAGGTTATCCTGCAGGCAACCATTGCAGGAGACCCTGAGGTTGGGTCAGGGGAAAGGGACATGACTGATATTCTGGAGAAATCAGAGTGAAGCCCTGAAGAAAAAAGGACTGAAATACTGTGGCTGGAGAGTGTTCTTTGGTGCATGGGTTGGTAGCCCATTGGCTTGTTACACTCAGGTCCTAGTACTGCTCTCTGAAGAAGGGGGCTTGGATGAGAATTTGCATGGTATTGTGGGACTGAAAGACATGGTGGGGAATCATAGAATCATAGAATATCAGGGTTGGAAGGGACCTCAGGAGGTCATCTAGTCCAACCCCCTGCTCAAAGCAGGACCAATCCCCAACTAAATCATCCCAGCCAGGACTTTGTCAAGCCTGACCTTAAAAACCTCTAGGGAAGGAGATTCCACCAGCTCCCTGGGTAACCCATTCCAGTGCTTCACCACCCTGAATATCCCAGGGTCTCCCAGGGGTAGTTGCCATTTTTGGCCCTTATCTTGAAGCCCAGTGTAGAGGGACTGAACCAGCTGTTGATGCAGCAAGCCCTATGTTTGTTGGAAATCCAGCCAGTATACGGATGAATGGCTGCCCAGGTGTGGACTTGGTGGTGGAGATAATTCCAGAGAGAGTGTAGAGCTGCCAGAGAGCAGGCAGTGGAGTCCCCTGACACTGCTCTGAAGCCAGATGGGGTCAAGCATGTGCTGCTGCTTTATTCCAAGCCAGATCTGAGCTCAATTGGCTAGGGAAGCTGAGCCGGCTGAATGCCACTGTTCAGCCAGGACAACAAACGGTGAGTGGCAGAACAGGGTCATGGAACTGTGGCCTGCAGAATTTCAGAATGTGCAAGGAGGTCTCTTTCTACCCATGACGGGACTTGCCCAGGAGAGTGGCACTTGCTGGGGAGGAGACACTGGGGTTTGCTCTGTGGGTGCTGGCGGTCCCTGAGGAACCCCGCGTAGTGGGATTTACAATGGTGTGAGGAAATGCATTGTGGAGGGTGCTGTGGTACAGAGGTGTCTGTCAATGAGTAAAGCCTTACAGAGGGGTGATCCCAATGTCGCTGATATTGTGAAGGGGGTTAACAACAGGGATTCACTGGCCTGTGCTGAGGCTACAGATAGAACTGCTATTCCCATTCCATACCCCACCCAAGCTAGCCTTCCATGGTGGAAAGGCTGCTGCTCCATGATGATGCAAGCCCTGGTGGGTCTCGGAGGCCAATTCCTGGGTGTTAGCATAGGCTGCCCTATGGAAAGACATGAATTTAAGAACTCCGGGCTGTTCCATAATGGACAAAAGGGCCCAGTCCTTCCACCATTAGAGACACTAATGGGATCCCTCTCCTGCCCTGCCGTGCCTTTGGGAGACCTTGCCAACTCACTGGCTTGTGAAACACTCTCCTGACTGCACCAACTGAGCCTGGCATCCCTTCCTCTATGGCCCCCAAGGGAGTGGAATGGCAGCCGCATGAGCATTGGCCCTAAATGTAGGCGATTCATGCTATAGGCAGGAGGCCTGCCTTTGAAAGAGCAGAACTCCGGCCTGGACATAACCCCCTTGCTGGGATCAGACAGACTCTTTCTCCTCTGACATTTTGATTCATACCTGGATACAGCGAATGCCTATGGCCTATAAAAGTTTGTATGTTTCATTAAGTTTCTGAAGATTTCAGTGCCGTGTTCCCCTCAACCCCATTAATCAGGAGCGGGGAGGTGGGGGTTGTGATAGGACAGCTGCTGTGGATTATACTTCTCCTTGGTAAATTGCATGGCTTCAACAAAATGAGCAACAAACCCTTGTGAGTTTATGACCTGCGACTTAATGCAGCCTCCATTAATTTTATGACTAGATTTTTGTATATTTACTCTCATATATCAACCAGAGGTGGGTGAAGGGAAGAGGGAAGCCCCTCCTAACCCCCACTACACATACTGCTCTTGGAACGAAGGGCATATGTGGCTTTGGCTTTACAGATAGACTCTTTTTCAACATGAAATCTGCCTTGCGTACCTATATGGCCCCCATTACCATGGTGTCTGGGCAATGTGATTTATTGAAAAGTGTTTAAAAAAATTACAAACTGTCACTTTCAAACCTAAGGGGTTTCCTGGCCCTACTTGCAGGTTAGGGGACTCTGAGGGAAGCATGAGATCAGAGTCAGTTTTGCAAAGAGCCAGCCTAAAGCATGGTGGTGAATTGTGCCTCTTTGCCTTAGGGAGCAGATTGCTTTGTCTCTTTCTGGTTTTGGTTCTTGTGTGTTAAGGTTCTGGATTTTAAGAAATAAAGCCATGTTACACTGCAACCATCCGGAAAGACATAACCTTTTTATCCTTACAACACCGCTGTAGATGGGGAACTGAGGCACAAAGGGCTAAATTTTTGAAGCACTTAAGGGACTTAGGTTCCTAGGTCCCATTTGACTAGACTCCTAAAACACATAGGGTAAACAAAAATGAAAGTTGAATTTCCATATGCTCACTAGACTCCAAGAGTTGGGGATTTAATAAAACCCACCAACTCTCATGAGATTTGTGATAAAATCATGAGTTGGTGACACTGCTGACACAATCATGCAGCACTTCAGATTGGCAAATTCAGACTCAGATTAAGTCCACCCCACTTCCACCACTTAGTTATACATAATCCTGCCTCGGATGAGAGAATGGAGTAGATGACCTCTTGAGGTCTCTTCCAGCCCTACATTTCTATGATTTTCCTTCTCCTCTCCCCTATGCCCAGAGGAAGCAATAATATTATCAATCTATTTAAACAGGATCTGTGAGCTCTAGACTAAAACAATGTTTTGACCAGGGATGGCTGATGGACAGGAAGTTTGGATCCAGCTATGGAGGTGACTTTTATATTTAAGCTAGAGTTCATGTTTGGGTTCGCCAATGCTGAAATCTTGTGAGCTGCTCTCAGAGGGTTTGGATGCATGTTTCTGGTTTCAGCCTATCTCCAAGGATGGAAGGCTGAAAATTTCATCCTCAGACAATGACAGATCCATCTTTCCCCACGGTTATGGATCTGGAATAACCCAGTGATCGCAGGCCTCTCTGAGGAGGGGCTGGAGGGATGGCATTGACAAAGCGAGGACTCGGTACTCAGGAAATGAAGGGAAAGAAAAAGGCTTGTGGGGGAAAGAAAGCAGCAAAGGGGATTAACAACTGACGAGAAGGATGGAGGGGCTGAGTCTTCATTCAGGCCTGGTGAGTCCAGGCTGCTCTGGAGAGATTGACAGCTGCAAGCTTTCTCTGTCAGTGTTAATGGAAGGAAACAGGGCCACTGTTTAGGAAACAGCCTCCTTTCTTATTTGATATGTTAGCATCAAAGCTCCAGAAGGCAGAAAAATATGGAAAATGGCTTGTTTCCTTGTAGGTTGCCCCAGTCTAGAGAGCTATGGGTGTCTCCTGCATGCAAGGAGAATTAACCTTCTAGGGGGCCAACGAGGAGGAATCGGTTGATATAAACAGAATGAAAGAGGGACATAAATCACCAGTCCATCCCATAAATGAGGCAGGGTAATTGGCAGCACAGCATTTACTATGAAACTTAAGAAGGAGCTAAGTCCCTGAATAGCAGAGTAGCTTTCGAGAAGGGGGCTTGCAAGTCAAGAAGAGGGTGCAAAGGAGGTTGTTAGAAACCTGAGTTTCATTTCAGGTTTGAATTTTCTCTCCCTTGAGGGCTGGCTGCCTTTGCAGCGCCACTCTCTGGCCTCCTTTATTCTGATTCTCAGGAGAAATGCTTCCATTCTGGGGGAGAGTCTGGTGTGTGTGTGTGTGTGTGTGTGCGCGCGCGCTCGCGCGCTGGAGAAGGGGTGTACAATGCAGCCTTCATTTTCTGAAACACTCTCATCTGAAACAGGGTCACATTCTCCCGCATCTACAAACCCATTAACAATCTCCTTGGAAAACCTCAGCCCCTCCTGCTTACTTGATATGTCCTATGGCACCAGGGTGGCTGAGACTGTACTGTACAGACAGCAGCAATGTACTGTTGCTACGTGTCCCTTATGGACGCTGCTATGTGTCAGGTCTCAGATGACATCTCTGAGGGCAAGAATAGAGGCAGGGGCAACCTTAGCAAAAGCAAAGTGGCTACTTAGGCCACTCCTCTTTTGGGGGCCCCAATAGCCCATGTGATCTTTGGATCTCACCTGCCAGCTCTATTTGGCTACAGGACCAGAGGGGGAGGAAAGAGCTGCTCTGGTCTACATTTGGTGGGAGGTCAAACTAGATGGCAATAATAGCAAGGATTCTGCAAATGAGCTCCCTGCTAGGCCCTCTGCTGGCAGCCAGGTGAGAGGGTCAGGCATCTTATGGCCTGATTCCTTCCTGGGACAGCTTGTGGCTTCATCTTTCCTTGCAGCCTAGGACACTGCAAGGCTCCCTCGGAGTAGGTGTACTTGTACAGGTGTAGCTACACTTGGTCTAGCTACACTTGGTCCTGCCTCAGTGCTGATGGATGGACTAAATGACCTTTTGAGGTCCTGTCCACCCCTGCATTTCTGTGCATGGGGCCATATTCCCCTCTGATCATTATTATTATCTGCCCAAAAATGTAATTAACCCAGAATTATGGTTGCCCAGTGGTACCTCATGCCCTTCCGGCATGCTGGGTTCAGCTACATTCATACCCTGAAAACCAGGCAATGAAGAAGGTATACACTGCTCGCACAACACAACCTTAACTCTGTCCCCTGGAGCTGGCAATAGCCACTGGGAATGGCTCAGGGAGGGGGAAGGGGGGTGCCATAATAAGGAGCCAGGAAGAACAGCTATGGAAACATGCCATTGCTTGTGTTGTGTGCCATAGATCTGAATTCCAGGGTTTATCTGCCTGCACTCCAGTTGCATTCACTGTGTTAAGTGTAGCTGTCCCGAATGTGGCAGAACTGGGATTGTGATAGAAGGAGATCTTGGGGGTCGCTGCCCCTCTGGGACTGGGGGGGTCTGAGCCTTCCACCCTGTGTGTGATCAAATAAAAAGGTGTATGTGTACCTTGAGGGCTCAAGTAGGTCTCACTTCAGCACTGAATTCTGTAGGTTGTGGCAGTAGCAGCGCACAGGAGTGGTCTTGCCATGGGAATTATCAGCGGTATGATGGCATACAATCAGTGGTTCTCAACCAGGGGTCTGCGGCCCACTGGGGGTCCGCAAGCTCTTTCAGGGGGCTGCAGAGCCCCGTGGCTGAAACCCGGTGCCTCAAGCCCCAGCACTGAAGCTGGGATCAGTGCAGGGCTGAAGCTGCCCTCCTCCCCAGCCAGGAGCAGCATGGGGCTGAAGCCAGCAAATCTTAACCCCCCCCGCCCCCACAAGCCAGGAGCAGTGGGGGCTGAAGCTGGGAGTCCCAGCGCCACCCCCCATCGCAGAAGCTGGGAGCTGCACGGGGAGCTCCCCCCCCCCACCTGTTCACAGTCCCTAGCTACCCCCCCGCCCGTACCCTGAGCTACCCCCCTGCCCGCAAACAGCCCCTTGCTACCCCCTCCCTGCACCCTGAGTGGTTTTCAAACTTTTTGAACTGAGTTTCCCCCTTTGAGTTACATTTTTTGGTTGCGTTCCCCACAGCCCAGACAGGCTGGCTGGCCTCCTGAGTGAGTCAGGGGGTGGAGGTGGCACTCGCTTCCTGGACCCTGCTGTGAGGAACTGGCTGGAGCCCCGTCAGCCCTTTCTCCCCCAAAATAGAAGTAAAACTATGCCTATGCTCAAGGGTCCCTGGCCCAGAGCCCCATGCTCCTCCCCGCACCCAGCCTTTCTACCACACATCCCAACGCTTTGTGATTGTTTTCCAACTGGTAAAGGTTGGACACTTTTGTGGAACAATTTAAGTTGAAGAAATGTTGATAGGAATTGTTTTCCCCCAGGATAAATTCTGCAGGAAAAAAATCCCATTTTTCATCCAGCTCTATACACCGATTCAGAGCAAAGAACACCACCTCCTAAACTGCCAATCAACATACTACTAAAATTGTTCACAAAGAAATGACCAGAAGGGAAGGAAAGAAAAAAAGTCCAGAGTCCTTCTAAGTAAAGTATTCTGGGAAAGCATGTGAATTCGCCTGTTTCCAATTCCCTGAGCCTTTCCAGAGCATTGTTGTAACGTTACAAATTTAGTCATAAAGCTGTGGTTGACTTATAGTTATCACTATAAAACAATAATAACTATGAAGATACTTATTATGATGCATTAAGTTACAATGATAGTAAATCTGTCATAAAACCCATGGCAATGCACTTAGCCATGCTGTAGGAATTCCATTATGTTATTGATAAAATCTGCTGTCTTACCCTTCACAGAGCTGCATCTCCATTTTATTATAAATGGTGATTTGATGACACAACCTCTATCTTCCCCAGTGGTCATTTATCCTCTGAGTTTGCACAAGACCTGGAGTATAATGGAGGCAAAACGGTTTGTAATTTAAGACAGAAGGTGGGGTGATAACAAAGAACCTCCTATTAGTGGTGTTTCTGCATTCAAGCTGTCATTAAGATGTGTGACAGACCCAGACCAGTGGGGTACAGGAGTCTGGTCCTATTGGGATCCAGGATCTGCTAAAGGATCCCCCCCCAACCTAAGGGGGGGGTCCACAGGGCCTGGAGACCAAAAAATTAAGGGGGACAACTAATAAAAGAACAGGGACAGGAGTGAGGTCAAAGGGTCAAAAGAAGGGAACCAGATGGGGACACCGAGCAGAGAACCCCGGACAGCGCCCACTGCTCCTCGAAGGCGTCAAGGGAGTCAGTGGACGCCGCCCAGAGGAACTCTGCCCGGATATGTGAACGAACGGAGGACCGGAAATAGGCCCCACTGTCACAGGAGACTCCATCGGCCAACCTCCTCACTCTGGTTTTATAAACGGCCAGTTTTGCTAGGGCCAGGAGGAGGTTGACCAGGAGGTCCCGTGACTTTGTGGGGCAACGGATAGGGAGTGCATAAATAAAAAGGTGAAGGGAAAAGTGCAACCAAAAACATAACAAAACATCCTTGAGGAGCCGGAAAAGGGGCTGCAGCCTGGCGCACTCCAGGTAAACATGCGCCAGGGTCTCCCTCACGCCGCAAAAGGGGCAGGTGTCTGAGATAGGGGTAAACCGCGCCAAGTGCACGCCCGTGCTCACGGCTCCGTGAAGGAGCCGCCAACTTATGTCCCCGGTGGGCTTCAGGATCAGAGTAGAATAAAGGCTGGCCCACTGGGGATCCTCGCCCTCCAGAGGTGGCAGAAGGTCCCACCACTTCGTATCGGGGCGGGACGCGAGGGTGAGGACATGAAGAACGTGGAGCATGAGCGTGTATAGATGTTTCCATGGCATGGTCTGGAACAGAACCGGCTGCATATCGTGCAGCCGGCTCATGGCGAAGGGACGCGAGGGTGGAGGGGGGGCCATTGGGTCTACGGGGTAGGGGCCCGATGAAAAGGTCTGGAGGGCTCGGAGTGGAGGGTGGGCGGGGCGTGCCCTCTCGCAGGACCCGGTCGAGATAGTCCCGAGCAGCAGGCGGCAAAGCGGCCCTCACCTCCTGAAGCACGCGCTGGGGAGTATGAGGTCTGGAGAGCCCCATGCGCTGAGCGAGCGTCAGGGGATCCAGCCAGTCTCCCCGGTCGTAGTCCAGGAGGTCTCCGACTTTGGTGACTTCTGCCAGGACCAACCTCTGGCGCACCATGGGGGACTCCGCCACCTGCACACGGAGCTGGAGGTTGTGTAGCAGGGGCTCTGCGAGGAGATCTGCCCCCAAGGTGGCCACCACGGACCTGGTCACTGAGAACAGTTTCCAGGTTCGGAGGAGGTCCTGGTAGAAGACCGGCAGCCCGGAGAGGTCTCGCGGAAGACCTCTTAGATGGAGACAAAAGAGCTGCCGGTAATATTGGAGCCCTCGAAAGCAGCGCAGGAAGGCGTGCGCCAATACGCTCCACGCCAGACTACCTGCACCATAAAGGAGCCTCTGCAGGGCCTGGAGGCGGAAGATGTGGATCTGAGCGTGCAAACACTTTAGGCCCTGCCCTCCCTCCTCCAGGGGTAAATGGAGAACCCCCGCAGAGGCCCAGTGCAGTCCTGGCCAAAAGAACTCCAGAATCAACGTCCGGAGGTTGGCCAGGAAACCCGGGGCCGGGACCAGGGTGTTGAGCCGGTACCAGAGCATGGACAGGACTAGTTGATTGAGCACCAGTGCTCTCCCTCGAAGGGAGAGACACCGGAGCAGTCCTGTCCAGAGCCGCCCCGACATCCTGCCCTGTAAACCTAGCCAGTTCTCCGGCGGAGACGGATGCGTGGCAGAAAGGTAAACGCCGAGATAGAGCAGCGGACCCGCGCTCCACCAGACGGCCTGAAGCGCGGGTGGGAGGGAGCTCGCCTGCCACCCGTCCCCTACCACCAGGCCAGAACTCTTGACCCAGTTGACCTGGGCGGAGGAGGCTGCCAAATAGATGGTCTTGCAAGCCTCCACCCGCACCAAGTCGTCCGGGTCCTGGACCCCGAGGAGCACGTCGTCGGCGTACGCCGACAGGACCAGCCGCAGCTCCGGCTCCCGCAGCACCAACCCCGTCAACCTCCTACGGCGGAGACAGAGGAAGGGCTCGATCGCCAGAGCATACAGCTGGCCCGAGAGGGGGCACCCTTGACGTACTCCTCGCCCGAAGCTGACCAGTTCGGTCAGGGTCCAGTTGAGCCTGACCAAACACTCTGCGGAGGCATACAGCACCTGGAGAAAACCCACAAACTGGGGCCCGAAGCCAAACGCTCGCAGTGTGCCCAGGAGATACCCGTGGTCCACCCTGTACAGGAGTCTGGTAGAGGGCAAATATACTGGTCACTGGATGAGTAGTTTTCTGTTCCCTGAGTGACCAGAGAAGGGGCTGCACTAGAGTAATCAGGAACCTGCTAGAACCAGTTAAGGCAGGCAGGCTAATTAGGACACCTGGAGCCAATTAAGAAGAAGCTGCTAGAATCAATTAAGGCAGGCTAATCAGGGCACCTGCGTTTTAAAAGGAGCTCACTTCAGCTTGTAGTGTGAGGAGCTACCGTAGGAGCAAGAGGCGCAAGGAGCTGAGAGTGAGTGCTGCTGGAGGACTGAGGAGCACAAGTGTTAATCAGACACCAGGAGGAAGGTCCTGTGGTGAGAATAAGGAAGGTGTTTGGAGGAGGCCATGGGGAAGTAGCCCAGGGAGTTGTAGCTGTCATGCAGCAGTTACAGGAGGCACTATAGACAGCTGCAGTCCACGGGGCCCTGGGCTGGAACCTGGAGTAGAGGGTGGGCCTGGGTTCCCCCCAAACCTCCCAATTGACCTGGACTGTGGGTTCTTCCAGAGGGGAAGGTCTCTGGGCTGTTCCCCCAACCCACATGGTGAAATCTCTGAGGCAAGAAAATCCACCAATAAGTGCAGGACCCACCAAGATAGAGGAGGAACTTTGTCACAGATAGTTTATTGGAAGTGTAGCAAGGTCAGCCACTTCTTGTGTGCCCCCTTGTGGCCAGGGCTGGTGCTGCAGTGCCCTGTCTCAGTTTCCCTATTTGTTTCCTCAGTAACTCAGAGGCTTTCATGAGTCCAGTAATAGCAAGATCTGGTTTTATTAACATCACATTCCAAAATGAAGACAAAAAGGTCTTCCACTGCAGCAGCAGTATGCTGAGCACAGCTTCTCCTCCCTAAGATACTGTCTTTTCCTCTCTTCTCTAAACCTCTGGAGAAGAGACAAGGCCTGGCCTGCCTTCTTCCCAAATGGAAAAAAAAAAACCATCCCGTTGGGTCTTTCTATCCAGCCCCAGTTCTCTTCCTCGAGGCCCTGTCTTCTTGCAGCTTCATTCTGTAGCCCATGTGCAGGCATGGGGATCGTCTGCATGGATCTAATTGCAGGTTGGTCTAAATCTGAAAAGGGAGGCAGGGGAGACTGTCAAAAACTGAATGGGTTGAAACTAGAGCTGCACTTTTCCCCCATCCCATGAACATTTTTGAGATTTAAAAAAAAAAAAAATCTGTCTCAAATACAGAACAAAAGCCCAAATCTCAAATTTTCAGGATCTGGAAAACAAACAAACAAAAAGTCTGTTTGGGTCAATTGAAATGTTTCATTTTGATTTTGATCTTTTTTCCCCACTTAACTTTTTAAAAATTAATTAGCTTAAATTTCAAAACAAAAAGTCACTTCAAACTGAAAAACCAGATATTTTTTTAAAAGGTCCAAATAATTTGTTTCAAAAATGTTTTGAGTAGGGAGATTTGTCAAAACCAACCCTGTTTTTGCAAATAGTTCTGGGTTTGACAAACTTGCATTTTTTGATTGGAAAAAACATTTAATCTAAAAGTTTCCAACCAGCTCTAGTGCAAACATACTAGTTTGGTTTTGGAGAGTAAGAAGGTTTTCAGCCTTTTCTTTGGACTGAAGATAGACAAATTACACTGAAGATTTGGGCCTTCTTTAGTTCCCATTAACTGAAACTTGGGGGACATGTCAGAGTTCTGGATCCCTATTGGCAAATACGTTGAAGCCCCTTGGGAATATGTTGGGGGCAGATCAGCTGTGAATGAAGCTGACTGAGGTGGTGTTAGACAGTGTCCAGTACGAAGGGTCACAAAGTGCAGCAAATGTTTCCTGTGACTTTTTTATGTTCTTGTGCCCTCTTAGTTCCTGATTCTCTCCTGAACCCACCAGAAAGGCTTTTCTCATGAATTTCCCTGGCCTGCTTCTGGACTAAAGAGGATGCTGCTTTTGGATGCTTGTGGAAACCAAATCACTGGATCTTTTCAGGGTCACACATTTCTGGTTTGCACTGATCACATCTAAATGTGCACACACATTCACTCTTAGGCTCATATACATATACACAGAACAACGGATACACACATGTAATAAGACCTGTTCACTTATGCTCTCAGGTATAAACACCCCTGATGCACACACATAGATACAGCCCCGTCTGTGCCACAGTTTGGAGGGACCCAATTACAAAACTTTTGTCCCTTAATCCAGTTAGCACTTGGTGCCATTTTATAATATGGAATGGACCTTACCATTAATTTTCTAAACTGTGTTTTAACTATACTGCTAAATCTGGGCTATGCCCAAAGCTTTAACATGATTCAGAGACACAGTTAAGTTCCCATTACTATTCAAAATGGAACTGCCTTGTCTGGAGCTGTCCCCTTACAACCTGTAGCCCAGTCAGGGCACTGGAACAGACCTGAAAGGGACTTTTTTCGATTCACAAAAAATGTCAGATTTGGTTTAATCTGAACTCCCTCACCCCCGGATTTCTCAGAACTGCCACCAAGCCAACAAATCAGTTATTCACACAGCTCTCACTAGTTGCTCCCAACAAAGCTTCAATACAGAGAGGCCCATATATGCACTCATGCAGACCCAAACACACACCCCATGCACACCAGATGCATCTTCACATGAATGCACAGATTGCTGCATCCACTCACATTCTCATGTACCGCCTCCCACTCTCCCATGCTCCTAGAAACCCCCGTCAACTTTGCCAGCAATGGGTGTGTTCCTTCTTTGTAGTTTTTCCTTTGTAATCTCCCAGGCTGGTAAGGGGTTTATAATTTATCACTGCAATAAGACTTTTCTGACTGAAGAAAACCACATAAACTGCCATTAACTTCTTGCTGAGCACAGGAACTGAAGTGCTGTTGCTAGCATTTATATTTTCTAATTACACGCAGATGACTAGAACTGTGTCAATATGCAGTTGGAATATTAGCCTTTAAGCATTAGCTGGTTGATGCCCTGTATGTTTACTGGCTTCTTGAGTTACATGCCAGAGTTGGGGAGAAATTCGGCGAAAGAGGCTTGTCTTTAAAAGGGAAAGACTTCTGAAATCATTGACTTACTCAGATAATAGTCATAAAAACAACATCCATCTTATAAAAAGCAACAGAGGGTCCTGTGGCACCTTTGAGACTAACAGAAGTATTGGGAGCATAAGCTTTCGTGGGTAAGAACCTCACTTCTTCAGATGCAAGTCAAAGTCTGTTAGGCCTTGTCTACACTACGAGAGTAGTTCGAATTTACTTGCATCGAATTTTTGGAATCGATATTGCAAAGTCGAACGTCTGTGTCCACACTAAGGACAGTAATTCGACTTTGTGAGTCCACACTAATGGTGAAAGCGTCGACATTCGAAGCGGTGCACTGTGGTCAGCTATCCCACAGTTCCCGCAGTCCCCTCTGCCCATTGGAATTCTGGGTGTAGCCGGCAATGCCTTCTGGGTAACAAAATGTGTCGAGGGTGCTTTTGGGTAACTGTCGTCATCCGTCCATCACTCCCGCCCTCCCTCCCTGAAAGCGCCGGCGGGAAATCAGTTCGTGCACTTTTCCAGTCATTGACAGCGCGGATGCCACAGCACTGCGAGCATGGAGCACGCTGCGACCATCGCTGCAGTTGTGGCCGCTCTCAACGCCTCACAGCTTATCATACAGGTTTCCCTGAGGCAGATGCAGAAAAGTCAGGCGAGGAGGCTATGGCACCGCGGTGATGTCCTGAAGTCTGAGAGTAGCACAGACCTCTCAGAAAGCAGGGGACCCAGCGCCGAGGACATCACGATGGCAATGGGTCATGTTGATGCCGTGGAACGGCGATTCTGGGCACGGGAAACAAGCACTGAGTGGTGGGACCGCATAGTGCTGCAGGTCTGGGATGAATCCCAGTGGCTGCGAAACTTTCGCATGCGGAAGGGAACTTTCCTGGAACTTTGTGAGTTGCTGTCCCCTGCCCTGAAGCGCAATGACACCCGGTTGCGAGCTGCACTGAGTGTACAGAAGCGAGTGGCCATAGCCCTCTGGAAGCTTGCAACGCCAGACAGCTACCGGTCAGTCGCGAACCAGTTTGGGGTGGGCAAATCTACCGTGGGGGTTGTTGTGATGCAAGTAGCCAAGGCAATCGTTGATGTACTGCTGCCAAAGGTAGTGACCCTGGGAAACATGGAGGCGATCATAGATGGCTTCGCAGCGATGGGATTCCCAAACTGCGGTGGGGCCATAGATGGAACTCACATCCCTATCCTGGCACCGGACCACCAGGCCACCCAGTACATTAACCGAAAGGGCTATTTTTCCCTTGTGCTGCAAGCACTGGTGGACCACAGGGGACGTTTTACCAACATCTACGTGGGATGGCCGGGCAAGGTTCATGACGCTCGTGTTTTCAGGAACTCTGGTCTGTTTAGACGGCTGCAACAAGGTATTTACTTCCCGGACCACAAAATAACTGTTGGGGATGTGGAGATGCCTATAGTCATCCTCGGGGACCCAGCCTACCCGCTAATGCCCTGGCTCATGAAGCCCTATACTGGCGCCCTGGACACTGAAAAAGAACTCTTCAACTACCGGCTGAGTAAGTGCAGAATGGTGGTGGAGTGTGCTTTTGGCCGTCTCAAGGGGAGATGGAGAAGCTTACTGACTCGCTGTGATCTCAGCGAAACCAATATCCCCATTGTTATAGCAGCTTGCTGTGTGCTCCACAATCTCTGTGAGAGCAAGGGGGAGACCTTTATGGCGGGGTGGGAGGTTGAGGAAAATAGCCTGGCTGCTGATTACGCACAGCCAGACAGCCGGGCGATTAGAAGAGAACAGCGGGAAGCGCTGTGCATCCGGGAGGCTTTGAAAGCTAGGTTCCTGACTGAGCAGGGTAACCTGTGACTTAAGTTTGTGTACAGAGAAGCTGAACCTGCCCCCGTTTCTTTACCCAGTTAATGTTGACTATCCTACCCAGTTACATACCCCCTTCACCCCCTTCCAACACACGTTTCGAAATAAAAATAGTTCTACTTTGTTAATGCACACCGTTTTCTTTAATACTGTTTTCGCGGGAATTTTTTAAAACTGGGACGCAGACTGTGGTGCGGAGCGGGTGTAGTGTAGTGACGCGAATGAAGCTTCTAAACTCAAGGATTGACGGGCTCCGCTGCGGTGGGATGGTTGTTTCAACGGAGCCTGTCACCCCTCCTGATCGGGACTGTGTGTATGGGGGGGCTATGTGACTTTGTGGCAGGGGGAGGACGGTTACAGATCCCCTGCTGCGTGGCTCTGTGATCCTGCATAAGGACCGCCGCTTAAGATCTGTAACTGCCCTCCCCCGCCACAAAGTCACAGAGCAACCCACCCCCCACCACATAACATGAAAACAACCTCCCAGACTAACCAGGGTAACTAGTCACTGCATCACTGCACTGTGTATGTGCCCTGCTGCTGTGCCTGCCCCCGCCTATGTACCCTGCCAAAGGCGACTGTCCTGTCCAATTACCAACCCCCTTTCCCCTCCTCCTCCAAAAGAACATCATTGAAACAGTACTTAACATGAACGTATTTTTTATTATCAACTACACATGGAACTGGGAGGTGAAACTTGGACGGGGGCTTGTGTCAGGCGGGAAGGAAAGAACTTTTCAAGTTTTGGGGAATGAGAGCCTTCTGCTACTAGAGCTCTCTGCAGGGGTGGAGTGAGAGTTAGCAGGGACTCTGCCGCCTCTCCTTCTTTGCACTTTGGGTGAGGTGGGTATGAGACTTGGTGGCCGGGGAGGGCGGTTAGAGATGGACTGCAGCGGGGCTCTGTCCTCCTGCCTCCGTTCCTGCAGAACATCCACAAGGCGCCGGAGCGTGTCTGTTTGCTCCCTCAGTAGTCCAAGCAGCGTTTGAGTCGCCTGCTGGTCTTCCTGCCGCCACCTCTCCTCCCGATCCATGTTTGCTTGCTGCATTTGGGTCAATTTCTCCCGCCACTGGGTCTGCTGTGCTGCCTGGGCTTGGGAACAGGCCATAAGTTCAGAGAACATGTCCTCCCGTGTCCTCTTCTTCCTATGCCTAATCTTCGCTAGCCTCTGGGAGTGTGATGCCAGGCTAGGTTGTGAGACAGTCGCAGATGTGGCTGTGGGAATGGGAAAAAGGGAGTGAATTCCTCAGAAAGATAAATGTAGTTGTGAACAAAGAACATAGTCTTTCTCTGTGAACAAGACCATGCACAGCACCTATCACATGCGCACTCAGCACAAGGTCGAATTCTCGGCCTTCGCATTCAGTGCCTGGGGTCTTCCACAGCACATTTGAGAAGCGGGGCAGCACAACGGAATTTCTGTTGCAGGCAGACATGGTAAGCCGTAGACTTGTGGCAGTTTAAAACTTTTATATTACCACTGGCCTCATTTCACATTTAAAGCAATGTCAGTCCCTGCTGCCAGCAATCCGGCAAGCGGGAACTCTGCCCCTGTCCCACCCTCTCGCGGCTGTCCCCAGGAACGATCCCTTTCGGCAGCCCCTCTCCCGCCTCCACCGCGTGGCTGCAAACCAGCTGTTACAGTTCTGTAAAGGAACGAGCAAGCAGTCCCAACACTAACATTCCCCTACCTAATTCAAAGCAGGTCACCATGGGCGACATCACCCTGATGAGGATCTCTGACAGCGAGAGAGAGAGAATGCTCCGGGAAAGCCTCCAAAGACCAGGGCCGTATGCCGCCCTGCTGTGCAGAGCAATGATTCCCGAGTACTTGATAGTCTCGTGGCACGGCAACGTGTCGTACTTCGGAGGACCCAATAAGGCCGCTCTCCCCAGGAACCTCATGCAACGGCTTTCCAATTACCTCCAGGAGAGCTTCATCGAGATGTCCCGGGAGGATTACTGCTCTATCCCTGCACATAGAGACCGCATTTTACTCTAGCTGCAGTAGCAGGAACTAAACAGTAGAGCGGCTTGGGCAGGACAATCACGGAAAACCGGACATTGCTAGATTTTTTTTTCAAAACTTGCACTGCCCATGACTGAACCGTTAAGTGCCTAGGGCAAAGTAATCATGAACAACCCATTCTTTTAATTGTTAATATTCCTGTTCTGTTAAAAATAAATGTTTAGATGTTTACAACACTTACTGGCTGATCCTTCCCCAGATTCTGTGTCCGGGGTAACGGCTGGGGACGCTTCATAGGGGATCTCTGTAAGGGTGATGAAGAGATCCTGGCTGTCAGGGAAATCAGTGTTGTGAGCGCTGCCGACTGCCTCGCCCTCCTCATCTCCTTCCTCATCTTCCCCGTCCGCTAACATGTCCGAGGAACCGGCCGTGGACAATATCCCATCCTCAGAGTCCACGGTCAGTGGTGGGGTAGTGGTGGCGGCCGCACCGAGGATGGAATGCAGTGCCTCGTAGAAACGGGATGTCTGGGGATGGGATCCGGAGCGTCCGTTTGCCTCTTTGGTCTTCTGGTAGCCTTGTCTCAGCTCCTTGATTTTCACGCAGCACTGCGTTGCATCCCGGCTGTATCCTCTCTCTGACATGTCTTTTGAGATCTTCTCATAGATCTTTGCATTCCGTTTCTTGGAGCGCAGCTCAGAAAGCACGGACTCATCGCCCCACACAGCGATGAGATCCAAGACTTCCCGATCAGTCCATGCTGGGGCCCTCTTTCTATTCACAGACTGCACGGCCATCACTGCTGGAGAGCTCTGCATCGTTGCCAGTGCTGCTGTGATCGCCACGATGTCCAGACAGGAAATGAGATTCAAACTGGCCAGACAGGAAAAGGAATTCAAATTCAAATTTTCCCGGGGCTTTTCCTGTGTGGCTGGTCAGAGCATCCGAGCTCGTACTGCTGTCCAGAGCGTCAACAGAGTGGTGCACTGTGGGATAGCTCCCGGAGCTATTAGCGTCGATTTCCATCCACACCTAGCCTAATTCGACATGGCCATGTCGAATTTAGCGCTACTCCCCTCGTCGGGGAGGAGTACAGAAGTCGAATTAAAGAGACCTCTATGTCGAACTAAATAGCATCGCAGTGTGGACGGGTGCAGGGTTAATTCGATGTAATGGCGCTAACTTCGACATAAACGCCTAGTGTAGACCAGGCCCAAGTCTCAAAGGTGCCACAGGACCCTCTGTTGCTTTTTACAGATTCAGACTAACACGGCTACCCCTCTGATACTTGACATCCATCTTATAGTATGTCTTTTTGGATCATTAATTTTTATTTCTAATCAACCTCTTGTCTAAGGACTAGGTATTTGCAGTGGAAGTTACACTTTTAGGAAGCAATGGGAGATCCTCATCTGGCTTAAATTGGCAGAGCTGTATTGAAGTAAGTGAAGCAATATTGATTTACATCAGCTGCAGTCTCTCCCTGCATGCCAGATGTGTGGATTGACAGGTAATGATCTGTTTTACCTGCTAAATGTCCACTTCCCCAATGAGAATATGTCCACACCATGAGTTCACCAGTCCCCTTCACTACCTGTGTCCTCAGCTTGATAGACACTCCATACAGTTGGGTTTGACCCCAGTTTAAGGAGTCCCCCAAACCACAACTCTGGTTTATAACAGTACCCCAGATAGTCACCCACCATCATGGGCTGCTCTCTTCTCATGTGTCCTAGTCAAACACATGACTGGGTTTCCCCAGCTACCTCCACAAATGCTGCAATGGGCTGGGGAAATGACTGGTAGGGTAAGGGGACGATTTTGATGTCTCATCTGGGTCCTTAAACTTAGGAACACCTAGCACTGTTCCTCCTACTGTGTTTTCTCCTGACCCTGGAAAGTGGGGTTTTGCATCTGCCTGCCTGCCTCAGGGTGGTGTTCTCAATCTGACTTGTCAGTTGGATGGCTTGGTACCATCCCCTTCCAAAGAGGCCTCTGTTCTTTCCATCATGCTGATGAAAACTAGCCAGATCCGTCAGACCCAACTTTGTGCTCCAAATAGCAGAACCTGCAGAAATTGTTCTAAGACAATTGGATCCACCATACTCCTCTACAGAGCTTATCTCCGGACATAGCCAGCATGGTGCCAGGTCTCACAACTACTGGGCCACCACCCTTCTGGTGGGAATGGTTGTATTCTAAAGCACTATTAATAGCCTTGACTATTGGCTATGATTTTGCCTGCTCATCAGATAGCGCTCTGTACTCTGCTTGGGACTTCTCTGACAGAAACCCCTCCCCCGCTCCCCCAGCTCGCCCATGATAATTCTGCCCAGCCTGCTGCATTTGCCAGCCACTCAGAAAGCCTCTTGGTTGTTGTTTGGCCTTCTTCCCCAGGAGCTACTCGATTTCCCCGAGGTCCATTTCTCCAGGCATTGCAGGAAACCTTCCTACTGCTTTTGCTGTCCTTGCAGCCTGGGTCTGCTGCAGCCGCACCACCAACAGGCAAAGTACATCCTCCATCTTGCAGCTTTTCTGTCTCTCCTCAGAGGAGGTCTCCGTGAGCCCAGACAAGCCCCGCACAAATGGCAAAGTTACTACTACAGCATGCCCCCTTCTGGACAGATGTAGTGATGTAGCAACTCTGCCTCAGTTTCCTCCACTGTCCTTTGGCCTACTCCAGCCATAGCAGTGTCCTGGCCTTCCGAACAGACCTCTTTACAGAGTCCATGCCCTTTTGGGACCACAGAGGCCTTTACTAAAGTCTAACAGAATGTATAAACAACCAAACCTTCAGCCTGGCTGAACTCAGCTGGCCTCCATCTTGTGGCAAGCGTGCCTCTCCTGCTCTAGACTGCCCTCCTGTCTAACCACAGACCTCTGGGCCTCCATCAACCCCATAGTCCAAGGGCTGGCACACCCCTCCCCTCACTCAGGGCTTCAAACAGGCTGCAGCTTCTAAGGACCTGTCTCCAATCTAGCTTCCAGTCACCCCTGGAGAAGCTACTCTGGTCTGGCCTCTCCTCTCCCTTCCTCCCTGCACTGCTGGGCTTCTTCGTGTTTAAACCTTGCACCCAGGAGTAACAGCCAGTACAGGTACCCCAGGGAGGGCCTAACTGAGTCCCTGGCTGCAAGGTAGCCCCTTCCAGACCAAAATGGGGTTTATATACCCCATCACAGAGAGACTAGAAGGAAAAGCAACTACCAGCAGGTTGTAACTCAGATTAGTTTGTTCCATCAGCTCATGTAAATTATGCTCCTTTGGACATCCAATGATTGCCAGTCCACATTACCACTTACCCCATTTTCCAACCAATTTATACTTGGTGTGAAACGTACCCTTTCGGGCAGATGCCCAGGAAGGGGTCACTGATATTGTTGTTTTCTACCATGTAGTTAAACGTTTTGAAAAACCCTGCAGTTCAGGCATGTAGTTTTTCTACATAACCCCATCCTCCCTCTCCCACTCCTTCCATTTGTACCTTAGGCTCACTTGCTGCATCATGTGTTAATTTAGGCCCTGATCCTCATGCTTAACTTTACCTATGTGAGTTGTGCCATTGAGGTCAGGGGGAATATCTCAGGTGCAGAAGAGAATCCCGGGCATTGGTGCCTTTGACTGTAAGCTCCTGAGGGCAGGGGCTACCCTTTACCTTGTGAATGGGAAGTTCCACTCGCTTCATAGGCACAGGCCTGGGCAGTGCCAACGAAACACAGGAGGATGATTTGCATTATAGTTTAACATGGTCCAGTGCAAATGATGAGCCACATTCTGTGCTGCATGGTCCCTCCAGCTGACAGGGCGGAGGAAGTGGCCAATGGTGGGAAGGGCCAATGGGAATCCTGGGCTCCTAGTCTTCCAGCAGCTGTTCTCTACCGGGAACAGGCATGGGGCCAGTCTTGCTATGGCTGCTCCCCATTTACAGCTGCGAGTGCCCACTTCAACTTCAGGGGCTGAAGAAAGGCCCCTGGGTTGAACGGAGGCTGGGTCTTTAGCTAGTCAGGCCCTCTCATATCACAGTGAAACATATCACAGCAGCAATTCCCTGCTGTGCAGAGGCCCAGCACATGGGCTAGGCCCCACTTGGGTCTCACTTAAGCACTCAAAATAGGGCTTAAGCAGTGCAGAGGCCTCACCTGGCTCTCTGCACAGAGGGAAATTAAACCCAGTGAACTAGTTTTGTTCCAAACCCCAAACAACTGTATATTTTTGTAACTCCCCATCCCCTCACTCCCCCAGCCCCATTTGATGTTTCCAGGAGCCTTCCATTCCAGCAAAAGAAGATGGTGTTTCCAGAGACTGTCCCATTGAGGGAGCTTGATGCATGGATGCACTACATGAGGTGAAAGGAATCTACTGTGCCAATATATTCCCAAGTCCAAGCGCCCAGGAAAGTACTTGGGAGGGAGAGCTGGGGACATCATCAAAATCTCATTCTCCCCTAGGATTTTGCAGGAGCACATTCACATTTTTCCGGCCTGGCATGCAGACAAAGCCATATTCAGTAAGTGGTTCTGAATCTAGGGCCTGTGGGGGAAGCTGATAGGAATGGGAAATATCCCACCAAATCTATGCTGAGTTGCTTATTTCTATATTTGCCATCTCACCTCTGTTTGCCTGCACTCACGCGGAAAATTTACTGGAGTCAAAATATATTCAGTTGCTGTTCCCCGAAAGACTGAGTCCAATTCTCCCTTTCCTTGCCCTCTGGGTTGTCATTTACATCTGTGCAAAGTGGGTGTAAACTCTACCCAGGTTTCAGTGTGTGGAGGACTCCGAGTTGGGAGTGTTTTATACTCATTCTGCAATTGTTTGTCTTATGACAAAGACTCCAGAGAATCAAGCCCTCAGTGTAAACAGGGAGCAAAAGAATGAAACTTGTAAAGGAGAAACTCAAGTCCTCCTGAACAGGCATTTTGTGACAGGCAGGGACCTTCTTCCCCTTTGAATCCTGTCGCTTGCTTCATTCCTAAAGACATTCTATTCATTTTGTCTGCAACTGTTTTTTTTAAATTTCATGTGCACTGATTTTATCCTTGTTCCCTACCAACTGGAAACTTATCAGTATAAAGACATACAAATGTGTGTGTTTCCATATGTGACTTACTTAACTTTATTAAATAGTGCAGTTTTTACAGTAAGGTCTAGTAACAGTTATTGATTACTGTTACAACTGGTACTGATCTACTTTATTGAACAAGTTCATTTTGTAACTAAATTGCAAACCTCTCTATATACTAGCATGCAATACTTTATTTATTTTACTGCACTTAACCAAGAGAAGGCGTTTCAAGTCCCCAGCCTATTTAATATATTCAGCAAGAGATTCATATTCTGCAGCTTTCATTTAAAAAAGTCTAGTCCTTAGGGCTGCAAAACAAAAAGAACCCTTCCATAGTGACCCAAGTGCAGCTAATGTAGTATTGTCTGCCTGAGTCTGCAGATAGCCTGAAACAAAGGTTTTGATAGGTGTGAACTAAACTGGTCTGCTATTAATCTCATTGGGGGTGTTAACTATAAAGACCAGTAATGACACATTAACATCAGCATTAACTGTGTCTTTCCACAAAGTAGGTCTGAAGGACATTAAAGCATTCAAAAATAGAAGCTGATGCAATGCCCTCATGAACTCATGATGCAGTGCAGTGTAATGATATTGCAAAGATGTGGCATGATGCAGTGACATTGCAAGGTTGTGATGGTGCTTTGCAACATGGTGATGTCATGACAGGAGATGATGCTGTTGTTGTCACAGTAAGTTGATCTTGCTTCATAACAGGATGACAACATCAAACTACCCCAATTAAAAGGTCAGGATGTTGTGATGTGGTGACTTTGTCCCAGAAGGCAAATGTATAGAATGTCAACACTCCCTGTGGTTCAAAGTTTCTCTCTTTAGTGGTATCACCAGGGCAATCCCTATTTACCTGGAACTTTGACTTTTATCACGTCCACTGCAATTAAATCAATTACTACTCATGGAAGAGGGTTGGGAAAACGCTAGAAAGGTTTGGGATTTTGCAAGAGTGGACATTTGGGAGCTTTTTAAATGGGGAAAAAATACTGGTTTTGTAAAGAGGAATTTGAAATGGCTCAGAGCGCAATGGCTCAGAATGCATGGTTACATCTTGGGTTGTGGGGGGGAAAAAAAAACCTCCTATTGCCTCTTGTTTAGATGTGTGTGCTAGGATAGCATCCTGGGGGAATGGTATCTGGCCTTCACCTATGCTCTTTGGGGCCCAGTTCCAATTCCCAGATTGCATCTCCTTCTGATTTCAGGGTCTCTCCTACATCCTCCATATGTACGCTGGCAATAGTGTAACTTCTGACGACTGTCTCATTAAAGAATGTTCTTTTGATACAGGGCACCTGGGAGCACTAAATAATGGATTATAATGGGCTGTATTTAAGAAAAAAATCCCTCATTTTGTTCTGGCCTTGGCTAACAAATGGAAGTTATGCCTCTCTTGGCCTTTGCTATCCTTAATGTTCGAAAACATTTGGTTACAGAAAGGGAAGTGAACAAGGCTTGTGTTCTGTAAATATTGATCATGGAGCCCTATATCCCTCTTGAACGAAAAGCTAAAATGGTCTCGTTAAGTGGCTGTGACTAAAACTGTAGGTTAGTCCTTTAGTGAACAATATTTGAGATCTGGAGAGCTGTCTGTAGAAGTAGGTCTAAGGCAGGTGGACAGGGGTAACTGGACAGCATACCGTCCTACCGGAGGTGCTATGATATCCATAAGAAAAAACCCTTTAATAAGGGAGATGCAGCCTACATCTAGAGGGGATGCCAGCTAGAGGGGAAAATTGGGGTAGACTGCAAGGAATGCATGTGGTTAATCAATTACTAGAGTAATTTAATCACACACACTAGCAAGACCTAGAACCTTGGTCCTTTAGCTCCAAAACCACAGGTTACCTTATAAACTAAAGGAGAGCTTCCTCAGGTGTTAGTAGTAATAGGGCCTTTGCCCCCTAGCCATTAGTGGGTACCCATACATTACAAGACTCCCAGCTGGGACTGCCTCCAAAAAGCTACAGGACCAGCATGACACATGAGCAAACTGAGAAGTCTAACTCTACACATGACCCTCTATTATGACATTCAAAATAGCTTTAGCTGAACACCTGGGTTTGGGGGCTGTACAAATGAAATGTCCAGAGAATTGAAAAATCTGCTCCCTTAGCAAATGAATAACAACAGAACCAGAAAAGTCCCCCCTGGCTGAGATGCCAGTACAAAGTCAGATATTCCTTTCCCTAAGGTTTACCCTGACCAGCTAAAGTATGTTAAAGCTGCAACTTGCCTTGTCTACATTAGGATTAACACTTGTTGGTTAATAAGTGTTAGCTAGCAGGTGTTGAACACACTCTTTTCCCCCTAGTGTAGACACAGCCTATTATGTGTTTGTACAGAACCTAGCAAAATGGGGTCTTGATCTCAGTTGTGGCCTGCAGGTGCTACTGTAATGCAAATAATAACACAAACATACAGCATCTGCCATTCTGAGGAGCTGCACTCATGAATTCTCACATTATATCCTGACTAGCATGGAAGAGGATGATCTCGTCTGACCTACTACCACGTAATGGCAAAGGTCCAGCCGTGGCCTTGCTTTTACTGCGGAAGATATTTTACAGTTTAGAATGAATTTAGGAGAGTATACTCCACTTCGACAGGACAAGTTTAATTAATACAGCTGCATTCTTGTGGCTTCTCAGTGGCAGCTAGTTGAATGAATGACAGTGATTACTACTGGAACAGAATTACTACTGGGACACCTCTGCTTAATAGGGACAATAAGCCAATGACAAGAGGTACAGGGTGCCAGTACGCATGTTAATGAGGTGTGAAATTCTATGCTCCGGTCTTAGAGTGTATCAAATATTACAGGACGAAGAAATCACACATTTGGAGGGAATCTCATTTTTCTTCAATACAGTATCTTATTTGACTGACTGTGTGGCCGAGCGTGTGGTGGGGTGCGTGTGTGGTGGAGGGTGCATCTGTGTGAGTTTGTGTGTGTAGCTGAGAGAGTGGTGGGGTATTTGTGTGTGATGGGGTGTTTATCCATGTGTGTCGCTGTGTGTGTGCTGTGTAAGCTGAATGTGAAGTGTGTATCTGTGTGTGTGTGTGTGTGTGTGTGTGTCTCCAAATGTGTCATGGGGTCTGTGTGAGTCTTCGTCTCTGGGTATCTGAAGTGTCCAAGTGTGTATATTTGTGTTTGGAAGGGTCTGTGTGTGGGTAGCTGAGTGTGCGGTGCGGTGTGTACCCATGTGTATGTGTAGCTGAGTGTGAGGGGGTGTGTGGTGTGTTTGTGTGTAGGGTATGTGTGTGTAGCTGCGTGTCATGTGGAGTATGTATCCATGTGTTTGGATAGCTGGGGTGTGTATCTACCTGTGTGCATAGCTGAGTGTGTGGTGGGGAGGGGTGTGTATGTGTGGCTGTAGCAGAGTGTGCATCTGTGTATACATAGCTGAGTGTGTGCTGTGTAGCTATGGTGTGGCGTGTGTCTGTCTGAGTGTGTCACTGATTGTGTGCTGGGGTGTGCATATGTCTCCCATAAAAGAAATTCTAGCTCTGAGATTTTGGACTATGAATTGAAGTTGAGATGTTCTATCCCCAATGAAATCCATGAGATGCTCCTTCTAAAATGAACTGCAGGACGCTGCAGACATCATATACATTTATAATAAAGTGCTGAAACATGAAACAGCCCAAACAAACAGTGAAAGAACCAAATAAAGTTTATTTTATTGGCTTTAAGAATATACTTCCTCCCTGCCCTCCAGAGAAACCTTTAGAGGAAACAATCCCAGAGTTACAATGGAATAGGCTCCCAGCAGTTAGCTCCCCAGCAGGGGGTGCCCACTGTAGACAAAATTATATGGTTAGGGGTCTGTTCACAGTCCAACAGCCTGACTGGCTGACCAGCCCTGAGGGCTTTATAATCAAATATTTGTATATCTAAATGGGAGCAAGGAAAGGAAAATAGTTCAGAAGGCAAGTCCCACAGCATATAATATTGGAATAACAGATGGAAATATTATATTTTTGAAACATTCTTTCTATAAAGCAGCCTCTTTGATGTGTGTTCGAGCGGAATTTGCTGTGCCAAGAATGGGGGGAAAAAATTATTGGTGTCAGCACAGACCAGAGTTAGCTTTTCCCAGGCGACGCATATCCCAGCTTGTTGGGCTACTGAGCCTGCCAGCAAGGCTCTGCGGAGTTAATGATCACTACAGCACGCCTTTCCCACCAGGCCTTTCTGCTGACCCTGTCCAGGAGAGACTGTGGAGTTAGCACGGCTGGTAGATGTCTATCCCAGAATGCACTGCTACTGATTGCACTAGGCAGTAGAGATGGTCAATACACTTTCATCTGAGCATTTTTATTCAATGACAAATAGCCTTTTGGGGGGAAATTAAGATTTTCAAGGAAAAGTTTAGTTTCTTTTGAAATTTTCTGTTTGTTCAATGAAAGATAGAAAAGTCATTCTCTCCCCTCCCCCAGAGTTTTCATGATTTCCAAAACCAAAGGGGAAAAAAAAGTTCCATTTTCAATTGTTTTTGAAAACAAAAAAATGTGGGTTGGAGGTTTGGCTGGGAAACTGGAAAAATTCTTTGGAAAAAAAAAGTGAAGTTTTTTCAGTTTCTTTCTAAATTTTTCATAGAGAATACCTACCATTTTCCAACTGGCTCTGCTCAGTAGATACAGCAAAGTTTAAATACTTTTTTCAAGGGTTCTGCCCCTGCACTGAAGCTAGACAAATTCAGACTGGAAAGAAGGTATAAATTGTTAACAGTGAGGGTTATTGGAACAACTTACCAAGGGTTGTGGTGGATTCTCCCTCTCTGGCCATTTTAAAATCCAGATTGGATGTTTTTCCTAATAGATCTGCTCTAGGAATTATTTGGGGGTAGGTCTCTGTTATACTGGAGGTCAGACTAGGTGGTCACAGTGGTCTCATACGGCCTGGGAATCTATGAAACATCCATTTAAGTCAACGGGCTTCTTTTCATTGACTGTGGTGGGAGTAGGATCATGCCTAAGATGCATTCCCAGTATTCACTGCTACTGACTCTGCCTGGGAGACGCTGCACAGTGAGCCCTTTCTATGAGAGGCCATTGCAGCAGGCACTGCTACTGACCAAGTACAGAGAACATTGCTGACCTAGGGATCTACCCAGGGAGGGGTCTAATGACAGCTGCTGAGCAGCCTCATTGAAGCCCAGTAGTAGTTGTAGTTGAGGCTAAACATGGGTAAATAGAGTTTACCCACTTCTCAGTTGGGGAATATGGCATTTACCCACTTCTCATTTAAGGAATGACATTCACACACTCCTACTCTCCTTTGATCAGCAAACCCTGGCTGCCCAACCTCCACCACTAGCATATGCATTATTTACCAGCTGATTAAGATCAGCCAAAAATGCATTTTAATGACTCTTCTGGTTTTCACCTCTGATGTCATCCTAGCCTAAAACCCCATTTAATATAAGGGCATCTCTGATCATCCTTAGTATCTATGATGGTACTGCCTGGCCTTGCACACCTAAAAGGTTAACTTAGCCACTTCTTACCACTACACCACTAAAGCCAAGAGTTGGGGTCTTTATTGCATCCTGTGAGCCATATCCCAGCATGCACTGCTATTGACTCTGCCTAGGTGGCCCTCCAGAGTTAGTGGTGTCAGCAAGAAGGAAAGAGCAGTGCCCATGTGTAGTAGACTGGCTTAACACAGGTGGTCAGTCTCCTCCCCTCAAGAGTGACTGGCCAAGGAAGAATCAGTGCCTGCTGTTTAATAGTTACTAATACTATTACTTCTTTAGCTCCAATGGAAGAATGATGTGCTGTGGTGTTATAGGTCCCAGGCTCGATAACTGTGTTCGCTCTATATGAGGCCAAAATGGCACCCAGATGGAACTTAAACTCCTGTGGACCTCATATAGTTGGGGCTAGCTAGTCTAATAAGGAGACTTTGTGCAGTAATATGATGTCTTATGTGTCCCTCTAATGGCTGGTCCTAGTAAGGCTAACAGCTTGCTATCTACTGAGTGCTAATGGAGTTACTTCTTTAGCTCAAACTGGTTGGTGCTGAGGTTCCAGGTTCAATTCCCCCCTCCCCCGTGCAGAGTCACAACAGAGTCATTATATCACACTTCGCGTCATTGCAACTCAGGGCCACCACCATAGGGAGGCCATGCTATTGGCCCCTGAGAGAGCCTGGGGTGCTTTTAATGTCCTCTATGAAACCTTAATTTGCAGGATGTGACCCCATCCTGCCAAAACTGGGACCCTATTTGTAACACAGTCCTGCTCAGGAAACCCTATATCGGAAACTGTCAACCAATGTCTGCCCTGGTTTAATACTGTCTTAAAAGTCATGAAAAAAACACAATATTTAAAAAGGCTTTAAACACAAGACCACTATCTGAGGTCTGATGGTGCATGCTTGCTGTTCTGCAGTCATTCAATCTGCTGGAGTGGGCACCCTGGATGCATTTACCCCTTCAGTGAAGTTATTGTTTGTTCATTATTTATTTAGCTTGATAACTCTGCATAGCACCTAACACTCAGACCATTGCTGAAGTTTCCTTGGTGGCGGATGGAAGGTTAAGTCAACTCTCTCCATGGATCAGCTAAGCAGGGCATTGCAGAATGACCTCTGATCATAGAGTGGGGAATTGGTTGAGAGAAGGCAAAGGAGCCCTAGGGGTTCATTTTGTTCTTGCTTTCTTTTTGTAAGGAGGGATGGCATGGTCCAGCACACTGGGCATTAGATTGCGACTGAGGAGACCTAGGTTCTGTTCCCTGCCACTGAATTACTGTGGGACCTTAGGCCAGTCGTTTCACCTCTGTTTTTTTAGTTTATTCCACCATTTGTATGTCCTGCTGTGGAGAATGAGGGTGATATCTCTATTATTTTTAATGAATATCATATGCACCTCAGTTTACCTGCCTAACAGTATCCTGTCTGGCTACACAGAGTTAAATCAAAGGAGGCTGTTGGGGGAAAACAAACAGCAAATGAAACAATGACAAGGATAAAGTACCACCACAGAGAACACCAAGGTTCCTTAAGGAAACAATGGAGGGGACCTTTTAACTGGGGAAATGCTTACCTGCCTGGCTCCAACTACGGTAGTAAGTTAATTTTTCCCAGGCCCAAGCCTATGCTCTAAGGGGCACTAAACCATTAAGACCCCAGCTGGAGGAAGAAGGAGGCTGTGAATGGGCAACAGTGGCTGGAGATGAGTCTCTGACAGACACAGAGAGAGGCTGTCTGTCTCTCTCAGGCCAGAAGAATAAAGTTTAGGTAAGCCCCGGGCTGATAGGCCTTTTTTTTATTTAACCCTTTTCTCTGCTTGCTATGTACCTTTGGGTGAATAAATAAAAAATGCTTTGTATTGAAAAAGCTGTTTCTGAGTCACTTTAATCAGCCATTGATCACAGGCACCCAGGGGTAAAGAGCGTACAGGTACTAGACACAGCTAGGCCTGTTGTGTTATCACTGCTGGTAAACAGGAGGGCTGCAGCCCAGAGATCCTGCCTAAGTGTGATAGAACCACATAGTTCCACCCAGAGAACAGTTCTGATGGGGCATATAAACTCTACGCTGCAACAGCCCCTCAGGGGTTAATCAACAAACAACTACTACCTCATCTGTGGCTAATCAATTGACCAGCAACAGCTGGGATAAAAGGCAGCAGCTCAGACAGTAGGGCTGGTTGTGGGCTACTTTGAGAAATCTTCTTAGCAGTGGGCTGGCAAAGAACCAGGATCCCCACAGGGACCAGGTGGTGAGGTTGCCAAAGAACAGGTATTCCTTCCTTCTGCTGCAAGGATGGGGCAGGTCTAGACTTCTTAGGGCCCTGCTGTCAGGGTCTTGGGAAGATTATGACATAGACTTTAAAGACTAGCTGGCACAGGTTGGGAGAATGGGGTCTTAAAGGGCCAGTGTACTCTTCATGGGCCTACAGATAGAGGAGGGGGCAAATTTGCTCATGGGGTGATCTTGTGGAACTAAATGGGGTCTGTTGTGGCGCTTGCCCTGGAACTGTGGCAATTGCCTGTGCAGACTGTAGCACCTGAGGCAGGGACTAATTCTTACTATATGCATGTATGCACTTAGCACAATGGCACCCTGATCTCAGGTAGGCCTTGGGGTGCTATAGTGGTACAGATACTACTAATAAAGAAGGATCAATTAGATCTCTGCTGTCATTCAAGAGTGGCAGGGGCCTTCCAGATGGGAGAACCAGCTAATTGGATAAATGGTGCCCCAAAAAAAGGCTTCAGAGGGAATTTTAAGGGGTGGTACAGCACCCCAAGGCTCAAGCTCCCCAATGGTGAACAGTAGCAGGGTGCTGCTTCATTGCATCCTCTTGCTACTTGATTCTCACAGCAACTTTGTTCTGTATCTCTTCCACCTCCCTCTCTTAATAGTTGGAAGGAACCTGGCCGTGAGGACAGAGTCGCATCCAGGGAACAGGGAGATGCCTTCCCTGACAGGAGAATGGTGCATGAGACTGGAAACCAAGTCATGTTCTGGCCTGGCAATGGTGTGGGGCTGCTGATAAAAACTCTGTGTGTGCAATGGGCAAAGTGGGAAATTCTGCTTATAAATCAAAAGGGTGATTTTCCTTTGAGGGACGTATGTGACTCTCACTAGCATTAATGGAATGCTATATGTAAGCAGAACCGGGAACACACGTGAGGATGTTAGACAGGCCTAATTTCTCGTAAGCTCAGCTTGCTATAAAATGAAATCCTCCTGAATTTATTGCATCCCACTTGATGTCACATCACAATATGACCAACGTTGCGTCTTTGTGTCATGAAGTTGTATTAGCATGTGATGATGCTGTATCACAACAAGAGGATGCAAGGCCATCACATGCTCAATCAGCCTTGATGTGTAAAGAAGCACTTGTGATGTCATGATATAATGATTGTGATGAGTCGGAATACGTGACGGCTCTAAACAGATCCTTTTCTAACTCGGCAGGTGGACAGATGTTAGTCAGATCATTTAATCCGTCACTGGAAGGTGCTATTCATAGAGCTGTGCCTTGAAGTTGGTACTTTCAGGCTCTCAGCTCCCTATCATATACTTCCTGATAGGCTGTGGAGGAGCCTGGAAACCCTGGCTGAGCTGGGAAGCTTGTAAGTCATGGCTCTCTGGGTCCCTGTAAGCCAGTGGTTCCCAAACTTGTTTCGCTGCTTGTGTAGGGAAAGCCCCCGGCGGGCCAGGCTGGTTTGTGTACCTGCCATGTCCACAGGTTTGGCCGATCACGGCTCCCACTGGCCGCGGTTCACTGCTCCAGGCCAATGGGAGCTGCTGGAAATGGCGCAGACCACGGGACGTACTGGCTGCCGCTTCCAGCAGCAGGGCTGCCCAGAAGATTCAGGGGGCCTGGGGCAAAGCAATTTCAGGGGCCCCTTCCATTAAAAAAAAAAGTTGCAATACTATATTCTCATGGTGGCCCCTGCGGGGCCCAGGGCCTGGGGCAAATTGCCCCACTTGCCCTGCCCTTCCCCCCTCTGGGCGGCCCTGTCCAGCAGCTCCCATTGGCCTGGAGCAGCGAACTGCGGCCTGTGGGAGCCATGATCAGCTGAACCTGAGGACGCGGCAGGTACACAAACCAGCCCGGCCCGCCAGGGGCTTTCCCTGCACAAGCGGTGGAACAAGTTTAGGAATCACTGCTATAAGTCTTTCAGGTGGGCTGGTGAGGATGGGCAAGGTGGTAGGAAAGTGTTACCTCAGACTGGTGATGAGGCCTGTCTAAGAACCTATATAGAATTGAATGATCTGGGCAAATGGTCCCCAATTCCTGAGGTCATTCAGTTTAATTCCATGAGCTGGAGCAACTGTGTGTTCAGAGTGGTGTCTGTTCATTATGAAAGCTCTGACAAACTCCCCCAAGGCATCGCAGACTCTGCTCCCACCAAAGCCGATGGCCGTTCTGCTCCTAATAAGCTAATCTGATGGGTTTCATCAGGAACAAAACAAGAGATCACGTTTTTAATAATAAAAAAGGGATCCCTGCATCTTGTTAACATCTGGAATTCAATCATTTCTGCGCTTAAAAACTGTGGAATGCTTCAGCAGGACATAAATCTTGCCACTTGCTGTACATGGGATCCAGATGCAGAGGGTAGCGGAAGCTTTGAGCTAATGCTAATAGAAAAAGTGCAGAACTAACACAGCGTACACTTCCCTGCAAATTCTGGTCCTAGTGTCAAGCCTCAAAGCCAGGGGGTCGCACCCCAGGGATTAGCAATACACTTGCCTAATTGGCTTTGCCATTGTGTGAAGTGTAGGGTGTGTTGAATCCACAGAAGCCTTACAATGCAGTACTTCCCACATGCTGACTGTCTACCTATGACAGGAGTAGTCCCCTTTTTTTTTTTTTTTTTGGTCAAGGTCCAAATTTCTTGGTCAAGGGATAGTCAAGATCTAAACTCCAGAGAAAATAATCAATAATCCAACAAAAATTATGATAATAATCAGTAAATAAAAAGATTTTGGGGCCTGTTCAAAAGCAACTGGTGGTCCAGACAGAGCCAGCTTGAGGAAGTGCAGGGCCCAATTCGAACAGTTTTGACGGGGCCCGGCAGGGATGACTGGAAAAAAAAAAAACACACGTAAAAAAACATGTGGGGCTTGTACTCACCGGGCGGCACTCGTAGTCTTCGGCGGTTTGTCCTTCATTCGCTCCGGGTCTTTGGTGGCACTGAAGGACCTGCTGCCGAAGTGCTGCCGAAGACCCAGAGCGAGTGAAGGACCCGCTGCTGAAGTGCTGCCGAAGACCTGGAAGGGATTCTCGGCCACTTGCCCCCACCCCGGCGGCCCTGCCACTGGGCGTGGGGCCCTCTTAGGTGCGGGGCCCGATTCGGGGCAATTGGTGGAATTGGCCTAAAGCCGGCCCTGGGTCCAGATTTGACCCATGGCCCACCTATTGAGGTCTATGACATCTCTATAGATCTGTCAGCATCTTGAGATTTTGCATTAAGGAAGGTTCCTGGATCAAATGCTAGATGAATGAGGTGCCTATTCCTGGACAATGCCTTTGGAATAATGACAGATCAGTTGGAGCTGCTTTGTTGGGTAGCACATAAGAGCTCCTCAAAGGATGTCACCTGAAAGCAAACTGCATAATGAAAATAAGCTAACATGCCAAATACCCTCCTGAGAGAGACTGAGAAAAGTATTCGATGTGTCTAAAGCAGACACCTCTGAAAGTTATCAGTCCTAAATTGAATCTAAACAGCACAAAATTTAGGGGAGGTGGGAGAGTGTAATGGAGAAGAGATTGGTCCCAGGAGACTAGTTCCATCTCCGCCACTTAGCTGCTGTGTGACCTTGGGCAATTCACTTTGCCTCTGTTTGTCACCTCCTTTGTCTGGCTTGTCTATTTAGAACGTAAGCTCTTTGGGGCAGGGACTGTCCCTTGTGGGGTGTGTTTGTACAGCATCTAGCACAACACAGCTCCTAAGCTCTGCCATAGGAATAATAAAACAGGTTGAAATAGCTTTTTCCCATATTTTGAATTAGTTTTCTGTTCCTGTTAGCGCCGGTGAAAGTCTCCAGAGCAGTAACCACAGAACAGACATAATAACACAAGTGGTGAGGGGGCAGTCAAAGCTTTCCCCAGACATGCCCTGCCAATATACCTCACCCTGATGTGGAGGTAGGGGGAAGAGGGGAGACCAGTCCCTAGGTCCATTCAGTCCTGACTTCTATGCTGACACTGACACATAAGGTGGTAACTGTTCACTAGGAGCTACAATCAGACATTTCAGTCACTCCATACAGAGCAGCATATAAGCAGCATTATTTTGGATAATGGATAACCAAAGGCAGATGTGAATTGGTGACTTATCATCATTTGTATTAATGGCCCAGTGCTCCATTGTGCTAGGCCCATATACCAACATACAAAATAGACAGTCCCTGCCCAAAGAACGTACACTCAAAGCGATGCCCAGATGAAAGTCCCTGGACACCACATTGCTACATTTGCTGCATTTCTACAATTGATGTCCATGGTGATACCTAGACCTTTTTCTTGAGTGGTTATAATTAATATAGGGTCCTGCAGTGTCCAGCTGCAGTTCAGTTTATTCCTTCCAATGTACATTGCCTTGCATTTATCAATACCGAATTTAATCTCCAGCAAACGGCTCTTTCACGTTGTCCCTCTGAAGTTCCTCATCATCTTTGGTCTTGACTAACTTAATAGTTTCATGTCATTCGCACATTTTATCACCTCATTTTTCACTCCCCTTTCCAGGTTGTTGAAAAATACAGTATACACTAGTCCTAGTAAAGAACCTTGGGACATCCAGCTGTTAAGTTGATGTTATGCTGAAAATTAATAATTTATCTCTGTTCCTCTTAGCCAGTTTCTAATCCACACCAGTTCTTTACCTCTTGCACTATAACTACTTAATTTCCTTCATAGTCTCCTGTGAAGGACTCTTTCAAGGGTCTTTTGAAAGTCCAAAAAAAGCCACACACAAAAAATCAGTGAAAACAACCAGAAAACTTGCTTTCATTGGCATTTTTCTTCAAATCAAGTGTCCAGTGAGAAGAAGGGGAACAAGAAACAGGAGGAGTGAGAGCTGAGTTTGACGTTCAGTGAGTTTTGGCCTTAACCTGTGCAGTGAGCTCTTGGAGTGTAGAAATTAAAAGCAGAGAATCTGGCCCAAAGACTCTTCAAAGTCTACCAGTATTTGTTGCGGGAGTCCAGAGCTGAGCTCACAACTCCCCCAGTAATAAAATGGTAGCCTGAGGTGGTTGCATCCCAGATGAACTGAAGATTTGTTTCCACTAGCAAATCTGATAAGCAATGGAGACCAGGGAAAACAATTTAACCCTTTTGTAAGCAGGATTTATAAGTCTTACAGTCCCACAGTGCTGTTAGTCAAGTGCTGCTGTTACTGTCTATTGAAATCAGAGCTAGGGGAAAAACCTACGGTACTGCTATGATGACACCAGGCATTAGGGTCCCAAGTCATGAAAGCACTGAAACATAGAATCATAGAATATCAGGGATGGAAGGAACCTCGGGAGGTCATCTAGTCCAACCCCCTGCTCAAAGCAGGACCAATCCCCAACTAAATCATCCCAGCCAGACCTTTGTCAAGCCTGACTTTAAAAACCTCTAAGGAAGGAGATTCCACCACCTCCCTAGGTAACCCATTCCAGTGCTTCACCACTCTCCGAGTGAAAAAGTTTTTCCTAATATCCAACCTAAACCGCCCCCACTGCAACTTGAGACCATTACTCCTTGTTCTGTCATCTGGTACCACTGAGAACAGTCTAGATCCATACTCTTTGGAACCCCTGTTCAGGTAGTTGAAAGCAGCTATCAAATAGCCCCTCATTCTTCTCTTCCGCAGACTAAACAATCCCAGTTCCCTCAGCCTCTCCTCATAAGTCATGTGCTCCAGCCCCCTAATCATTTTTGTTGCCTCTCTTTCTAATTTTTCTACATCCTTCTTGTAGTGTGGGGCCCAAAACTGGACACAGTACTCCAGATGAGGTCTCATCAATGCTGAATAGAGGGCAATGATCACGTCCCTCGATCTGCTGGCAATGCCCCTACATATACAGCCCAAAATGTTGTTAGCCTTCTTGGCAACAAGGGCACACTGTCGACTCATATCCAGCTTCTCATCCACTGTAACACCTAGGTCCTTTTCTGCAGAACTGCTGACTAACCACTTGGTCCCTAGTCTCTAGCAGCGCATGGGATTCTGCCATCGTAAGTGCAGGACTCTGCACTTGTCCTTGTTGAACCTCATCAGGTTTCTTTTGGGCCAATCTTCTAATTTGTCTAGGTCCCTCTGTATCCTATCCCTACCCCCCAGCGTATCTCATCCCAGTTTTTATTGTCATCTGCAAACTTGCTGAGGGTGCAGCCCATGCCATCCTCCAGATCATTAATGAAGATATTGAACAAAACCAGCCCCAGGACCAACCCTTGGGGCACTCCACTTGACACCGGCTGCCAACTAGACATGGAGCCATTGATCACTACCTGTTGAGTCCGATGATCTAGCCAGCTTTCTATCCACCTTATAGTCCATTCATCCTGCCCATATGTCTTTAACTTGCTGGTAAGAATACTGTGTGTATCAAAAGCTTTGCTAAAGTCAAGGAATAACATGTCCACTGCTTTCTGCTCATCCACGGAGCCAGTTATCTCGTCATACTCAAATCCACCTATCAGGATAGCACTGAGGGCCCAATGTTTAAAGGTGTTTAACTGCATAGGCCCAGATCCTGAAGGGGAGTTAGGTGCTTAAATATCTTTTAGGGATCTGGGCCCTAATGGCTAGTGTTAAGTGCCTATCTGCATCATTACATGCCTAAATATCTTTAAACATCTGGCCCTTCAGCACATGTTTAACTTTTAATGGTGCTTAAGTCCCAGTGACTTCAGTAGTATTTAAGCACAGGCTTTCTTGTTTCCCTGAATAGAGACACTTCCCTGAATGGGGGCTAAAACTCTGTCTTTTTATGGTTTTGAAACAGAACTAATCATTCTGACAATAAAAGGGAAAAATAACTATTTATGAAGAAATATCTAGTCAGAACATAGGAAAATTATGGTTCATTTTTAGCTCTTTGGACTATTAGCAGATTACACATTACAGTTCATTTGGATTAAATTTTTCACAAAAAAGGATCTTAGTCAACAGACCAGGTTTGAACTTGATAATCTTTGGGCCTGATCCTCAGATGATGTAAATCGGCATAGCTTGCTCAAAGTCCATAGAACTATGCTGATTTACACGGGCTGGGGATATTATGGCCTATGTGTTGTTTATAATTATTTTCTGGTCAGTTTCAATAATCTTTTCAATGCATTCAGGGACCCATCTGCTTTCCTTCCTGTGGGCTCACATCACCTGTAAATTACCCACAACAGCTTGCCAGAGATCACGAAGCCTAGAGAGCCAAAAGGTATTCCTCATATTTCAAAGGTGCTGAGTTTGAATCATGCTAAGGTTGCACTTGCATTAAAAGTTCTTCAGATCATATTTTTTTCATCTTAATGTTAGTAAATTTTCTACTTTATCATCCCTGCATTTAAGGAGACTATTGCAATAGTTAAAGAAACAAATGATACAATGCTCTGTTTAATCATCAGGACATGTTAGCCAAAGGGTGTGAGAGTTTGGAATGAACAAGTGAATGCACTTTGAATTTTGCTGCCCAGAATAAAATGTGTGACTCCTTTTACTTTATAAGCAGGGTTGACTGAATTCAATTTTTCTTTTTTTATTACATTGACAGATAATATCAATGTTTAGTTTTAAGCATTTTTTATTATTTATTGATTTAAATTTTCACAGTTGTGGGAAATTATGCGGGATCAGATAATAAGGGCTAAATAATTATTTAATGACCGTAGCTATTGAGATTTAAAAAGTTAATGCTTTATAATAATTGAAACACACATTGTCAACATCACATGTCAAAAAATACAAAGTAAATATCTTTAAACTAAATTCTAAGTTCTGAGGTAGCATTTTTCTTGCTTTTTCCCATGTGTAAATTTTGATTATCAGTGGAAATGTTTTTTTGTCAATTTGTATGTGTTTGGTGAAGTCGATGTTTACAGATAAAAAAATCTTATCCTTTCAAGCCTATTTATAATTCTCAGCATGTTTCTATTGTATGTTGGTACAACGCGATCTAATGTCGCCATTGGCTTATGTAACACCTGTGAATTACAGCAAATATGACCCAAACACTTCTGATACTTGAGCTGAGAAAGGAATAGCAGGCTTTCATTTGAAAGGACTTCAGTATTTTTCCGTTATAGTCTTTAGTTTGGTGCATGACGGTAAATGCACTGTGCTTTTGAAATATGGCTCTTTTAGTTAATGTGAACACTCAATAGAACATGATGTAATGATGCTCTACTAAGGAAGGCATAACTATTGCTATGCATGGGGTACATTAACTGTACCCTGGGAGAAGCCAACAATTAAGCAGCATGAATCAAACAGTGATATAAGACAGATTTTTAGAGAGCTATGATGAGTCAGGTATAAATTACACCTGCTGTGTTTTACATACGTACATACCTACGTAGGGCGGGTTGAAAATTGTCCTTCACATTTTTCCACAGAAAATTGGTTTTTGATTAAATGAACATTTTCATGGAAAGTCTCTGTTTTCTTCAAACATTTTCATTAGAAAATCCCAAATGAAATATTTTTAGCTGAAAATTTAAAATATGTTTTGGTTAAAAAATGTTCAATTTTCAACAATTTTTGGCCAAATTTGTTTTCAGCCAAAAAAGTTCTGGTTTAGGTTATTTTTAGCTGGAAAGATTTGGTTTGGGGAGCTTGGGTGGTTTTTTGACAAAAAAATCTAGAAATTTTCAGCAGAAAATTTCAAGGAAAACAAACTTTTTCATGTTCATCAAAATTTTGGAAAATAACTATTTTCTGGCCAGCTCTACAAAATGTGTATTTCACCCTTGATTACTTTAATACAAAGACCAAAAGAAATAAAGAACAAATATAAATTTGCCATGAAAGAGAGAGAGACACAAAGCACAGGAACACTAACTTTGTAATACCCATTCTGAACTGATGGGCAGAAATGCCCTCCAAGGCAGAAAGGCACAGATACAGGCATTAGGTGCCTGAATACCTTTGAGGATCTGGGCCAAAGTCTCTTTCCATATAAGGGTGCATTACAAAGAAAACCCTCCAATAGCCTCTCCCCTACACGTGCAGGGCTACATGCTCCACATGTCATCGAGGCATTGGGAGAAGATCCTAGAAGAATGTGCCTGTTGGAGAGGGACAAGGAATGGATGAGGAGCGGAGTGTCTCTCCCATTTATAAAGCACTGTGGTACGTAGGCAACACAAAGTTAAGAACCACAGGTTAAAATTTGTCTGTAAATTCACCATCCCTTAGTTTAGCCACTGATGCTTTAGGCTCAGAGTTTTCTTTGTAACCATTACTGATGCGGGCTCCATTACTGAAATATGGAAAGATGGCTCTTTCCTGCTCCACGTTTGAGTAGCCGGTGATATTGTTCACTAAACAGGAATGCCGGTGGCAAAGGAATTAACAGAAATCCCTTTTTAATTGGAAACAGTGAGTTTGTGTATTTTTTTCCTTTGTCTATTTTGGGCCCTGTAAAATGAAAATTAACTGCAATGCAGTGGTTTCCAGATTCCCACAGTCCCTTACAAGAGGGGGAAAATGCATCCCAGCTTATTGGGAGCCTTAATTAACACATGATGACTTAGTATTCAAATAAAGTACTAGCAGCTTTATGGGATACATCTGGCAAGGATGTTTATCTATCTGAAACCAATAGACTTCCAAAGTGTCCCATCCCAGCATGCACTGCTTCTTGTGTAAAACTTTGGAGTGATTTTTCAGGAGCTGTTTCATATTCGATTGTTCCCACATCCTGGTCTGGAACACAAGAAGAGAACTTCGCTGGGCATAACGGAGAACCTCTGTAAGGCCTGCCCCTGGGAACACTCAATTACATACTAGAGCTAGCTCTTATTGTATTTGTATTGCAGTCGCACCTTGAGATCCCAGCCAAGTTCAGAGCCCCATTTTGCTAAGCCTTGGACAGACACATAGTTGGAGATGCTCCTTCATCCTGTGTTGTGAGTTTTTTCTGACTGTAGAAATTTAAATAGAAGTATTCCTTCTTTTTGGACAACCAGGTAACTGCAGCACAAAGAGATTAAGTGATTTGCCTAAGGTTGTCCAGAAAGCTTGCAAAAGTGCTGGGAATTGAACCCATACCTCTTAGGACCCAGACCAATGCCTTAGACCAGTGATACTCAGACTGAGACTCAGGAGTGACATGTGGCTCTTTAATGCGTCTCCTGCAGCTCTTTGCAGCACATGCTATTAAACCAGTGTGATTTAATTATCAACCAATCAAGATGCTTTTACTATGTTATTAACCAACTGTAGTTAATAAAACAATAATACTTGGTCAGTCACTTTGCTGTGAGAGTAATAGTTATAAACTATTTCCATGTCATACTGTTTAAATATGAATATATAGTACTATAGTAAATGAACCAACAAATTCACACTGCTGGAGCTCATTTGGGTAATGTTGATTGCTAATTTGACTTCTGAACTACTGAGGTCTGAGAATCACTGCCTTGGACACTATCGCATCTTTCCTCTCTAGCACAGGATCACTCTCAAAGTCTTCCTTATATTCATATGGCAGGTAAGTTGCTGTACAGTGCCTAGTACAATGTGGTCCTGGTTCATGACTAGGGTTCCTAGGTGCTACAGCAATACAAGTAATCAGTCATCATCATCATCATGTAGCGTATAGAGGCATGAAGCATGCTCTATAGCTCCACCTCACAGCCATACAGATAGTATCCCACTGTGGCCAAGAAAGGCTGCTAAGTGTTCTGCAGAAGTGCTAGATCTTATCAGTTCTTTATGTATAACTAGACATGATCCTTGTGGAAAGCAGAGCCACGTGGCAGTAACTGTGTTAGGAAAATAAACTAATCTCTGGAGAGAGAGAGAGAGAGAGAGAGAGAGAGAGAGAGCGAGCAGCTGTTGGGCAACCAGCATGATCAGAAGGAATGTACAACAGCCCAACAGGATGCAGGACTAGGGAGTTGGTGCCACCGCTGGGGCAGAGAAGTGGGGTCGAAATGCAAGACAGTCCTACAGATGTTGCACCTATAACTCATGGCCTTAATCAGGATCATGCTGACACACATATCTAGGTGAACAAGAAGGGTTGCTTCAAAACAAAGAGTTATCAAAGGAACCATCAGCATTGCAATGGCCACGTAACAATGCAGCAATTCTTGCCGCCCAAGTAGGTACCTGACAGCTATGATGTAATCTCTGGATAACTCACCAGCCCTGCCTTTTAAATTATGACTTTATTTTACTACCTCAGGCTGCCAGGTGGAAGCAGGCAGTAATGCATCATGGAATGACTCAGTTGTCTAATCATCTGCACTAAAATGTAATTCTCAGGCATTTCCTGCATCTCTCCAGGCTGGAGTCACTGCCTGGGTCTTGAAGTTTCCTGTTGTAAGTGAGGAGGTATTTAGGTTCCCAGCTTCCACTGATTTCAATGGAAGTTAAGATCCTAAATACCTGTGCATGAATCCCTGGGCATTTCCTGAACCTCTTTGCCATGAAGTCCTTCGGTTCCTAGAACTTTGGCCAGAAAGCAATACAGCCTCATAGGTAGGGTACTGGACTGGGGTCAGGAGGCCCAAGTTGTGTTCCTGGCTCTACAGCTGACTTGCTATGTGACCTTGGGCAAGCCACTTAATCTTTCTGGCCCAGGTACTTAAGTACCCATTTATTTCCATGGAAGTTAGGAACCTAATACCCTGTGAGGAACTGGGGCCCTGTGCTTCTGTTTCCCCTCTGTTTGTCTTACTTATTTAGACTGCAAATTTTGGGGGGCAGGGACTGTCTCTTACTATGTGTACGTACAGCCCCTAGCACCATGGGCCTCAGAGTCCTACTGTTTATATTAATAATATTATACAATATATGCCTGGGTCTAAATTTCTGGTACATTAACACAGTAGCAGGAATTGTTCTATCTATCCATCCTAGGTATTTATCTATCCCTTCCTCTATTACAGTAGAACAGTGAAAAGCTCCTCGGAACCTTTATGCTATCCCAAAAATTGGTATCATTTACTGAGTGGTGAAAAGAGAGAGTAGTGACCATTGAAAGTGTCTGCGAGGCAGATCTTCCACCTCATTAAATCTGCGCTGATACCACCATGGATGTGAAAAGCAAACTTAAATGGCCTAAGTGACCAGTGAGGAGTCCCAATAGATAAGGGAATCCTGCAGTGGCAAAAAGCCAGCACAGTCAGCCCTATACCACCTCCAGGGTGGTCAGGATGCTGCTGTGCTCTGGCAATTCCCAGTTACCAGAGTGGCCCGTTGTGGGACTGTTGCAGTTGGGTGAAACTTAGAGCAGCCCTGAGGTCATTCTAGTGACAAACTAGTCCCCTGTGAACCTTAGTATTAGAGATGTAAAGGTGGAGAACAGCTATCTTTGTGCCTACTTCACACCCTTTCTCTACACCTTCGGTCCTGCATCAAGCACTGCACCTCTGAACCAGGGATTGGAGCCTGCAAAGGTAATTTTTGGGAGATAGCATCAGAACATCACCTTGCTGTAAAAACATTATTTAAACATGGGAACAACTCAAAACCTGGATCTGAGCAACCCAAGCTTAGGGAGTAGGGTGGGGGTGAGGTTCAAAATGCAAACTAGGATCCAGATCCTCATTTTGCAAATGGCCCCTCACTTTATAACGAACTGCACCAAAAACCTGGCTCTGAAGAGCCCCAAAGTTTGGGAGGGTTGAAATCCAAATCCAAAATTTCTGGTATGGACCAACTCAAAAACTGTTGTTTTACGGAAAAGACAAACCCGATCTTCAAGCAATGTCAACAAGATATATAGTTGTGTCTTGTGTTTATTCTATCCTAAGAACTTTATTGAGCCTCCCATGGAGACAATTTAAAAACAAATACTTAAAAATATGCAGCTCCTAAAAGTTTTCTTGCAAATAAACTGATGCTGTGTTCCTCCACAGCAGTTCATTAAGAGATCTAATACATGCTGCCAAGAGCATGATAATATTATATACTGCAGCAGGCACTCATCATGCTGCCATAATTAAGGTAGTAAAACAGTTTCCATTAAAACCCCTGTTTTCACAAGCTCATAACCTTCTGAAACATTCACTTTTTCGGTTGAAATTTTTTCATGCTTGGCATCATTCCAAAGGTGATTTTGAGGGAAAGTTTGAGCACAATCCTTTCAGTCAGTTTTGAGTTATGGGAGCGTGTTTTTTTTGTTTTTTAAACAACACTTTTTACATTAGAGACTAACAAATTTATTTGAGCATAAGCTTAAGGTGCCACAAGTACTCCTATTCTTTTTGCGGATACAGACTAACACGGCTGCTACTCTGAAACTTTTTACATTGTGTTTTAAAAAAAATCTAATCACCTTTTTTTCCCTAAATAGTTGTAGCAAAATTATCTGATCTCGGCAGCTCAAAAGCAGACATAGATGCACTCCTTATGTTAGTCCTTAAACACGGAATCATAAAACAGTTAAGTGAACATAGTGTGATAAGGACAGACAAGCATGGGTTCTATTAAGGATGATCATGCCTCTGTTACCAGTAAGAATTCACTGAAGGGGATCACTTCTCTCAAACTGGTTGATATTCTATAATTGATCTTCTGAAATGCCTTTAATGTATTCTTCTGCAAGAGGCTATTAAGGAAACTAAGTAATCATGCTGGATAGGTAATGCTGTGTTGTGGGTTAGAAATAGAGCTGGGTGGGAAATGGATTTCCTGTCCCATAAAAACTTTTGAGATATCAAAAAAATGTCCTGTCCTGAATCAGGACAAAAAGTCAAAATCTGAAATTTTCACAAGCCAAAAATCTGAAAAAAAAAAAAAAAAAATTGGTTCAGATCAATCAAAACATTTCCCTTTGATTTTAACAATTTAATTTATTTTACTATAAATATCTTACATTTTGAAACAATTTTTTGAGCTGGAAAACCAGAATTTTTCATTTTGAAAATGTCAAAGGAAATATTTTGGCAAGCTAAAAATTTTGAGTGAAAAAACTTGTCAAAACTGACCCTTCCCCATGAAGTTTCAGTTTTGACAAATTGGCATTGTCTGATGAAAAAACATTTAGTTGAAAATTTTTCCAACCAACTCTAATTAGAAACTGGTTAAAAGACAGATGAATAAATGCATGGTGAAATATGTTGGAAGGAACAATCTGAGCTACTCATAAACATTGCTGAGTTCAAAACTAATTATAAACACTCAGGGAAAAGCTCTTGGGTAAAAGTGTCTAAAATGTCTGACTTAGGTGCCTATGTCATGTTTCCAAAAGTGAATTGAATTTCTCATTGAATGTCAATAGTAGATAAGCTCCTAAGAACCAGATTTTCAAAGACATTAAGCACCCAAGGATGCAGATAGATGTGTAATGGGATTTTTGAAAGCACCTAGGAAGGTTTGGTGCCTAACCTCCTTAGGCGCTTTAGAAAATTGCACTAGGTGCATATCTCCCTTTTTAGTTACCTAAATACACCTCTACCCCGATATAACGCTGCCTGATATAACACAAATTCAGATATAACGCGGTAAAGCAGCGCTCCAGGGGGGTGGGGCTGGGCACTCTGGTGGATCAAAGCAAGTTCAATCAAACGCGGTTTCACCTATAAAGCAGTAAGATTTTTTTGGCTCCCGAGGACAGTGTTATATCGAGGTAGAGGTGTACCTTTGAAAATCTGGCCCTAAGTCGCTTTTAAAAATGGGACGAAGGTCCTAAGTCATGTATGTGCTTTTGAAAATGTTACCTCTAGTCATCAATGGGGACAGATTTGCTTAATGGACAGCAGTGATCGAAAAAGAGTATAGGAGGAATATAGATTAAGAGGGAACAATACTGAAAATATTATAACATCTTTTTGTAATTCACTGATACATCCTCACCTTGAATAGAGTGTTCAATTCTGGTCACTCCATATGAAAAAGGATCTGGTAGAAATTAATCTCTTTCAGTGACCTTGTCTAGATGCTTTGAGGCAAGGATGAGGAGAGGTTAGGTCTGCATCATTCACAGGAGATGAATAAGAGTTGATATGACAGAGGTGTATAATATAATGAACGGTAGAGTAAAGGTAAATCAGGTATTCCTAATTACCTTTTCTCTTAATCATAGAGAAGGGGGGGCATAATGAAATCAAAGAGCAACAATTATAAATTATATAACATGGTTGTTTTTTTACAGGATGCCAAATTAACCTGTGTAATTCATTGCCACATGTTATGAAGCAGTGAAGGCTGAAATTAGCTCCCAAGTAGAAGCCTGATTTCCAACGATCCTCCTGTGCTCAGCTTGGCATCTCAACCTTGAGAAGGAACAGAAGGCTGGTTCAGTGGTGAGGGCGCTAGCTTGGTATGCGGGATTCCCTGCTTTGCCACATACTTCCTGTGTGACCTTGGGTGAGTCACTTAGGGCCAGGTATTGAAAAGTATTTAGGGATCTAAAGATACTGATCCAAGTGGGCTTGTCAATGGGAGTTAGGCACCTAGGTGCTTTTGAAAATCCCACTAGACCCCTACCTTCATCTTTAGGCACCTAAATATCTTTAAAAATCCGTCCTTTGTCTTGCTGTGCCTCATTTCCCCATCTGTAAAATGGGACAATAATATTTCCCTACCTCACCAGAGTGTTGTGAAGCACTCAGACACAATGGTGATGGGTGAGGCAGTGGCTGCATATAAGGCAGACTGGGATGTGATACACTCAAGGAGTTCCCTGCATTTTTATACCCACCATTTATTTTTCAGCTCAGCAACAGCAGGGTGGACAGCTGCCCTTCCCTTATCTCTTAAGTTTGTCCCACATCCTTCATTATCTTTCAGGGGCTCCGTCTTCTTGCTTGAAAATCCCATGACTGCCACCCAGCTGGGCAGTGTGCGATCAGTTGCACAGCCTTTGATTTGCTGCACTTGCTTGTCCACACAGTCAGGAGGGCATGACTCCTTATTTTCAAACCATTTAAAAACTCCCCCTGGGTTTGTTTTGTTTTTAAATAATGGGCTAAAAGTGCATACACAGATTTTGGCCTCTGTGTACATGATGGTGGATATGCTTTGGAAACTGTAGCCTTTAAGGAAAATTGGTCAAAAAAATAAAAAAAGATGTGTGTGGGGGCAGGGGGCGAAGAGCAGAAGAATTACCAAAAAATGTCATCAACACTCTTTAAATCAAAATGTTGACCAACAACATTCATTGACATGTCACCTAGCTCTAGTGCTAGTTGAAAATAGGCAGGAGGGGAATTCTAAAATTGTAGTCTATCCCTTTTTTTCTGTTTTGTGTGTGTGATTTCAAAATGACACTGAAAACTGTCATCCCAAAAATTAAAATGCAGTTAATTTCCACCAGCTATGCCTTTGGGATGGGATTTTGGAAGTGCTCCACATTGGCCTAACTCTACTCCCACTGGAGTTCTACCAAGTCAGTTCTGAAGGCTTTTGGATATCCCACCCTTAGGCTTTCTGTGCCTCAGTTTCTCTATCAGCAATATGGGGGTGCGATAGTAGTAATAACTGTGCCCCGCCCCCAGAGGGGCGCTATGGGAATGAATGTTTGTAAAGAGCCTGGAGAGTCTCTGCTGGAAAGGGCTGTTGTTTTCAGACATATTGTTTTTGGCGCTGTTACTAGCATGGCCCCCGAATCAAAGTTGTTTGACCAGTCTGCAGTAATAAGCAGCTATGCGCAGGCACAAGGGTGCTTGTGTGTGGTTAAGACCAGTGCCTAACATTCATTATTGTGGCATTCCTTGGAAGGGAAAGCCTCTTATCCCATTTAAAAAGCATGAACGTGAGATGTGCATTAAGCTCACTTCATAAGAGAGTATTTTCGCTTTTCCTTTGCAGAGGCATTTCTTTTCTCCCCACCCGTACATTCCTGCACAGACCCCTTTTGTTCGCTGCCCTTAGCCAATCTACATGCAGCAACAACAGCCCAGATGTTCCCTATCAAACTCGAAGCCATGCCAGCAAACTTTGGCACACATGAAAGTGCACTGAGTAATGGGTCTCCACAAATACCATTTTCCCCCTCTGACTTCTGCAAGTATTTTTACATGTTAATGGGTTCCACTCAGCTACAGCCTAAGGGAGGCCACAGAACTGTGCTGTGTGAGTGTCCGGCAAATTAGCAGTTAAGGTATACTAGGCGCCTTGATGCTGTCATGCCTTCAGGGCCTCGTCTGGGCTTCTCTAACCTTGAGCTGCTGTCACTCATTTTCCTGCTAATAGCTTTCCAATGACGGGGCCGGATGGGTGTAGCCTTTCCAAATGAAAATGGTCTGAGGCTGCAAAACAAAATGCATGTGTTTTTCCCCCCTCACCCGCACCCTGACCCAGAACTGCAGAAGATGCTTATATGGATTTGTGGCAAATCCTATTCCCTCAGCACCGTCTATGTCATCTTTATGCATCTTACAGTGACATATAAACCCTGGAGGTTTGTGTGTAAAACTCATTCATTTGGCCCCACCAATGTGTGATGTTTCAGCATTTTCTTTCACATTTCCTCCCTTTCAACCGCAGTTCCTCCTGCTCCTCCTTAGCCAATGGCAGAGAGCCCCTATGTCCAGTATTCAGAGTAGCAGCCGTGTTAGTCTGTATCCGCAAAAAGAAGAACAGGAGTACTTGTGGCACCTTAGAGACTAACAAATTTATTAGAGCATAAGCTTTCGTGGACTACAGCCCACTTCTTCGGATGCATATGTCCAGTATGTATCTCTCCACTCACCAGCACTCTCTAATTTCCCTTCCTCTGGTTGCCACAGATCTCCAGTGCTAAACCTCAGCTAACCTTGAAGCCAAAGATCCCAGTTCTCCCACCTCCCATTCTATGCATCTGATGAAGTGGGCTGTAGCCCACGAAAGCTTATGCTCAAATAAATTTGTTAGTTTCTAAGGTGCCACAAGTACTCCTGTTCTTTTTGCGGATACAGACTAACACGGCTGCTACTCTGAAACAGTTCTCCCACCGTTATGCAGAGTAGTGTCTTTCCCTGCAAATAGTCCCACTGTTGTCAACTAAATAAAGCATGTGAGTACGGGCTGCAGAATCTAGTCCTAAACAATCACATGAGCCAGATTCTGCTACCATTATTCATGCTACATGGAGTAGGGTATTAATATATCTGTCTATCTAAGGTTCTTAAATGACCCTCATTACCATGATATCAGCACATCTTACAATCTTTAATGGATTTAGGGCAATGCTATCATCTCATTGTACTGAAGGGAAACTGAGGCACGGAGTGGCTACATGACTTGCCCTTGGTCACACTAAGTCTGTGGCAGAGCAGGGACTTCAACCCAGGTTTCAGGCTAGCGTGCTAACCATGGTTCCAGCCTTCCTTTCATATCCTTACCTGAATAAAGGTATCGGAACGTAACACTCAGTCTCTGTGCCTCTGTGGAAGGTTGATAGAATTACTTAGCTGCCTCACAAGGGAGGTTGTGAGCTGGGTAAATGTTGAGGTCAGTGTGGTGTTGGACAAAAAGGTCCATCTGTTAAATATTATTAATAGAAAGTGACTTTGGTTTCAGCTATGCCCTGGTTGAAAATGTGGGAGAAAGGAAAGATTTTAACAAGCAGTAAAACAGAGCTAGATGATTTTATCATATCATTATAGAATGGAGTTGTGTGTGTAGGTGTTTAATTAAATCAGCCTAGGTTGCAGTAACAGAATGTAAAGGTTGCACAGTTAAAGCACTCAAATCAGGAAATGCCAAATGCAACCTTAACTCAAACCCTTGTGCACTTTGATCGTCCTTAATTGCAGAATCACATTTTGTTTCTCAAATCATAATACAAAACCATACATCTACACCCTTAGAAGTACAATACACTAATTCTGGATGGGCAAAATGCTAATTTTTAGAGACGCGTATCTTAACCTCATCAAAACTAGCATTCATGGGAACCATCAAAGGCACTTCCTCTAATAAGGCCTGTGTTCCTCTCACATTTCAACAGTCCCCTCCCATTTATTTTGGTACTGGAGCTGTTCAATAGGAGTTGTTGTAAGACTGTTTGTTTATTTATTTTATAATGGGAACTGTGTATTCTTTTCCACTCCCCTCTCACCTTTTACTCAAACCTTAAAATAATAATAATAATCAGCCTTGGATAGAAACCAGAGCTAGAAAATTTTCCAGGGGAGCCAGCACATTGGAGGTGGCCTTTCCACAGGGGATGTCAGCCCCCCTGCCTCTCAATGGGACAGTTTGAGGTAATCTGTGGATGGAATTCTTCATGAAGATTTCTCTGTAAAAAAAGGCCCATTTGGTGGCTTTTCATGCAAGAGGGGATAATCTGGACAATTATACAGCAAATTAATTAGAGCATCCAGTCCTAAAGGTAATACCATGATGAAGAGAAATGCAGAGTTACAGGTACAAGAGGACAGATACATTTTTAGCCCAGCTTTGCAATGAGATGAAGAACCAGTGAGGAGAGTTTCAGGAAGGCTATATAAGACATCAAGGGCTGCAGCGGAGAAGGCTCTTGCACCAAGAGTGACCAGATGCTGAGAATAGAATTAATGGAGATATCCCATCTCCTAGAACTGGAAGGGACCTTGAAAGGTCATCAAGTCCAGCCCCCTGCCTTCACCAGCAGGACCAAGTACTGATTTTGCCCCAGATCCCCAAGTGGCCCCCTCAAGGATTGAACTCACAACCCTGGGTTTAGCAGGCCAATGCTCAAACCACTGTGCTATCCCTCCCCCCAGGATGGGACCATGAGGAAGTTGTTTCACACAATCTGAGCAAAGGGAGTGTCTCTAGGGTCAGGGCAAAAACATTGAGGCTTTTAAAAATGTGCATGATTTTTTGGGTGAATGATGAAATGAAGGGGGGAGAGAGAAGAGGCATCTGAGGATGAGGTAGTCAAATTTCTTTAGAGAGGTAGACTGGAAGGGTAAAAATGGAAACTGGGATTATGGTCATATTTTTAAGATTTGCAAGAGCTATTAAAGGTTTATAAAAAGCAATGGATTCCACACTCCCTTCATTAAGGGAGGAAAGGCACCACTTTAAGAGTTTTTATCATTTAAAAAAACAAAAATAAGCCCCTAAATTATCCTGTTAAAAAAATTAAGAGGCAGCTGCCATTTCACACGTGGTTTGGTTTAACTAGTTGGAGCAATCTGGGATATAATGGCCCCTGAAGATCTAACCTGCCTAAAGAGCACCCAGCTGTGTTCAAAGGAGCTGTTGATCTCCAGATTCTCTCTAGTATTTCCACTCTTCTTGGCATGTGCTGCTGATCCAGTGGGATGTTCGGAGACCATTCGGAAAGATCTCTCTATTCTAAATCAGCTAATGGGGGAAACAAACTCATGGTTGGCCAAAGGGAATCTAAGAGAGGCCCTGCAATGAGGCAGTCACTTCAGATGTTTGCTCAGACTGTCTAGTTCTGTAGCTAATGCAGAGGTCAATGATCCTAGAAACCCAGTAGAAGACAGGAAGAACCAACATCACAAATTATGAGAACTATGCAAATCATGGATTTTTTTCAGTTCACTGCCAATTCCAAAAAATTGGGGAAATTATCACTTCAGATTGACACAAAAACAAAATCATTTGAAATTTTTGGTGAATCAAAAAGTTGAAAAATTTCATTTCAGGTCAAACACAATGTTTTGTTTCAATTTCAAGCATCATTTGGAACTGAAAAGTTGAAATGTTTTGTTTCAAAAATGCTGAAACTAAATGTTTGGATATTTTAAAAGTTTTTTTGACCAAAACAACTCTGAAGGATGGATGCAAATTTTCAAAACGTTTCAGTGTCACCAAATCTACATCTGCCATAGAAAAATGTTGGGTGAAAAATCTCTCCCAGCTGTCCAAATGCTCTCTCCACTCGGCAATCACAGCAGAAATCTGATGACTTAGGGATAGCTGATCCCAACACATGATCTCACCCAAATGCTCCAGAGCTAGATGAAAAATCCCAGTGTCAATATCTGTGAAGAACATGGGTGCTATCTACAGTATTCTTACTAATATTGTGTGCATCTCTCTATGTTTGGTGGTTATTATGTCGCTATATGGAACACAAAGAATTAATTCCTGCTGGAGTTTGCCACGTGAACACAAGAACCAGATACTGACCAACTCAGTCGTGGACATTTAATGGACAATACCTCAACCTACTCAGGGAAGACTACTGGAGAAATGCATAAACCTATTTGGCAAGTTCAGAGGCCCTGCTCCACATCTTGAGAGGTCTTCTGGCAGAAAGTCTTAAACAAAGAGACTGAACTGGACAAAAATCTATCTGGGAATTGAAGGACCATAGATGCTGAGTGGGTGAATCAGATTGGGAGGGAGAGGCTGCCTGGGTGCAACCTGCTGTGCTGTCCCCCAACTCTGTGAGCCTACCTGGAACTGGCCGGGAAGGCCAAGGTTTAGTAAGATAATAGGTGTTTAGCCTTTTCTTCAGTTAACCTTTTCACTCTGCTAGCTAAATTCCTATGGACAAATAAATAATACTCTGATTTGAATAAGCTGTCCACGGTCACAGTATTTATCAGCTGGTAACAGCTCCCCAAGAGAGATGTATAGCAGGGCCTGACTCCAGCTGGGCCTGCTGGAGAAAATAGGGTTGCTGAAACAGGATGTACTCTAACATGGTAACAACAGTCTAAAAGTAGGGTGAACTGTGGGGTTTCATCCTAAGAGAAGCACAGGTATGTGGCTTGGAAAGAGTTCCCACTGGAGAGATCACAGGTGCAGCTCACCCTTGCACTGTAACAACAATCACGAGCATTGGGGAAATGGTCATCTGGTGCTTTATGCACAGATGCAATAGGGAATGAGAGGGGCATTTCCCAGTATTCCTGCCAATGTATTGTGGGGAAATATTCCTCCTGTCCCAGACTGGAGGAACGACTGTTGGAGTGACAGTAATGCTGGGCTTGTCCCACTTAATGCAGAAGCAGCATTCCTATACACCTACTCCTTGTCCACTCTGCCCAGGCCCTCAACTTTTTGTGTGTGGTTGCATCACTGCCCAGAGTATATTTTCAAAATTACTGTTGTTCTTCTGGAGCTATATCTCCTGCCAGGCTATGAATCTGGAAACTATTAATAACTGTTCAGGCTGAATCATTTGAGCAAATCTTAAATGCCTAGCTTAATATCTTGCAGGATTTAAGATGGAATTTGAACCTTTATGGTTTGTAGGGTAACAGACTTTCAGGAAACTTGACAGCTTTATTTTACCACTAGAGTGAGTCTGTCTACCCAGGATGGGAAGCTCGCTTCCAGCTGCAGTGTAGACCTACCCATATAATATATGGTCCCAGCTTCCCGGAGCATCCTGCCTTGAGGTTGCAGTATTATTGTTCTGGGTTGTTGACCTACAAATCTTGGTCCTCGACGCCACCTCCCATGGTAAACCCACAGGATGCACTAATGAGAGCCTCTGTACAGAGTTTCTTCCATTCAGGGATTGGGGGGGGAATAAGATGCTGGTTGCGCCACATGCGTCTAATCCTACTCTGGTGTCCCAGTGTTCCCCTCTTCTCTTCCCCTGGTTCCACTGGAGCTTTATTACCAGAGACTTCCCCAGATTATGGCTGCCCTGAGAGCCTGCTTAAAGGGCAAGGGTTCCCCACAATAAAGAGGATCCTTGGAAAGGTAATATAGACTTGGGCAATATCACCTTTCCCAGGTAATATCTACAGGTCTTCTACTAGTGGTGGGATTATATGGGTGAAATCGTGGCCCACTGACAAAACTCCCATTGACTTCAATGGGTGCTGTTTTCCTAGCCCTTCCCTCACCCAACATGGGGCCATTCTCTCTCTGCCTCCTCACCACCTAGGACCTGTCCACTCCTACTAAGTGGATCCCAACTCCACAGAGTGCCACCCATGGAGTTCTGGAAAGAGTGGAGTAGAGCCATAGCGACAGATGACACTCTTCTGCATGGGAGGGGTGAGTTCTAGGCAGGGGGTTCCCTTCATACAGGGACCTAATAAGCCTTAAAATGAAATCTCTAGCTGCCGTATGATTAAAAAATAGGGTGTTTCCAGAATAATTTTTTAGATGTTATCTCTTCAGACAAATGGATTTTTGGTCCCACTAAGAAATCCCTACAAACAGAAAACACCATTTTGGGCCTAGCTCTTATATATTTGGTTGTTGACCCCAACTCGCAAGTTCAGATTCTCAAGTGTTGAAAGCCATGACACAGAATAATGTACTTTGTATCCTTTAATTCCCCTTCCCCCATGGCTATAGGCTACTCTGCATTGAGAAGAAGGTTTAGATTTATATTAGAAAAGTTACATTCTCCTTCTGATTTGCCTAAACACACAGTTATGTTTTAAGAGAGAGACATGATTCTTATTTGCCATGCCTATCATGAAAATGCCCAGTTTAATTTCACAAAGAAAATTGATTAAAAACTGAAAGGAAACATCTGCATTTGATACAGCAGTTGAGGAAGAGTATTAATTGTGATCAAAGCTACTCTGCCATCAAGAACAATGGGGGATTTATTCATGTATTGTGATCTTCTTTATTTGATGGGTCAGTGGACTGATCCGTTTTGGGGTATTTGAAAGTGTTTTATGCTAAATATTCAATCCAGCCCATTGCAACTTGGAGGAGTACTGGTGAGATAATATGGGAATTAATTCCCCTCTGCCTCCAACATAATAGGGTTTTTGACTCAATCAATATATTGTTTTAGCCAGAATAAAGTAGCCATATAGTGGAGCAATGTGAACTGTACCCAGCAAAAGTATACTCACTGCTAAGCTATTCCTGATTCTAGCAGCTGTAGTAAAGTTATAGTGCAGGGGTCGGCAACCTTTCAGAAGTGGTGTGCCGAGTCTTCATTTATTCACTCTAATTTAAGGTTTCACGTGCCAGTAATACATTTTAATGTTTTTAGAAGGTCTCTTTCTATAAGTCTATAATATATAACTAAACTATTGTTGTATGTAAAGTAAATAAGGTTTTTAAAATGTTTAATAAGCTTCCTTTAAAATTAAATTAAAATGCAGAGCTCCCTGGACCAGTGGCCAGGACCCGGGCAGTGTGAGTGCCACTGAAAATCAGCTTGCGTGCCGTAGGTTGCCTACCCCTGTGGTGGCTTACTGATCTCAGGGCTTCATCATGATAGGTGGCTCTCCAGCAAAGTTTTTAAGTGCTTAAGTGCATGCTTGATCAGAGACAGAATTCTCAGCACTGCCCAGGATCAATCCTATTGGCAGAGCTGGCTCCAGGCACCAGCGCAGCAAGCTGGTGCTCGGGGCAGCCCATGGAACGGGGCGGCACGTCCAGGTTTTCAGTGGCAATTCAGCAGCGTGTCCCTCAGTCCCTCTCGGAGGGAAGGACCGGACGCCGAATTGCCGCCGAAGAATGAAGCAGTGCAGTAGAGGAGCCGCTGAAGTGCCGCCGATCGCAGGGTTTTTTTGTTTTGTTAATTTTTTTTTCTCTTTGCCACTTGGGGCGGCAAAAATGCTGGAGCCGGCCCTGCCTATTGGTCTTGATTAAGGAAAGCACTTGCTTAACTTTAAGCATGTGGCTGAAATTAAGCACATGCTTAACAGCCTTCCTAAATCAGGTCCTTAGGATCCCATCCAAAGCCCCTTGCAGTCATTGGAAAGACATCAACTGGCTTCATTGGAGTTTTGATCAGGCACATCAGGCAGAAAGATGGAAATCCTGCAGAGTCACTGTTGGATGCTGAGCAATTATTCTCAACACATACACAGCACTGAGCAGCCTATGCAGCGCCTCTGTAGGGCTGAGTCCTTAGGCACAGATCCTACAGACTCTTATGCATGTGTCTTCATTTACTCTTGTGAGTCATCCCATTGAAGTCTATGAGACTATTCATGTATTTAAAGTTAAGCATGTGCATAAGTATTTGCAGACTTGAGGCCTAAAATTCCCTGTTGTTGTTTTTAAACCTTTGTTTTCAGTGCCACGTAAGAAATAATTTGTCCCCCATTCCAATTTTTAAAACTTCCTACCTTTCTGTGAGATTATTAATCTTTATATCATTGAGCATAAAGTCACCAATAGAAAGTTTCATTACATGGATGTATTCAGTACGTACAATAAGCACCTTTTTTGCAAATATGTTAAATTTACAACTAAATTCAATTTTAACTGGAGCATGTGCATTTATTCCCATAGAACAGTGTCTCTCAACCTTTCCAGACTACTGTACCCCTTTCAGGAGTCTGATTTGTCTTGCGTACCTCTATATTTCACCTCACTTAAAAACTACTTGCTTATAAAATCAGACATAAAAATAAGTGTCCCAGCATACTATTACTGAACAATTGCTTACATTCTCATTTTTACCATATAACTATAAAATAAATCAATTGGAATATAAATATTGTAATTACACTTCAATGTATAGTATATAGAACTTTATAAACAAGTCATTATCTGTATGAAATTTTAGTTTGTACTGACTTTGCTAGTGCTTTTTATGTAGCCTGTTGTAAAATTAGGCAAATATCTGGATGAGTTGACGTACCCCCTGGAAGACCTCTGCGTACCCCTAGCGGTACACATACCCTTTCTTGAGAACCACAATGCCATAGAGAACAGGGCACAGTCAGACATCATCAATCTTCTCTAATTGCCACACATTAAAATTTGTAGACACTCTGGTAGTATCAAAAAAGAATCCATATTAATATCTCCTCAGTCCCCGGAAAAATCATGGAGTACGTCCTCAAGGAATCTATTTTGAAGCACTTGGAGAGGAGAAAGGTGAGCAGGAACAGTAAACATGGATTCACCAAGGACAAATCATGCCTGATTGCCTTCTATGGTGAGATAACTGGCTCTGTGGCTATGGGGAAAGCAGTGGATGTGATATATCTTGACTTTAGCGAAGCTTTTGATATGGTCTCCCACAGTATTCTTGCCAGCAAGTTAAAAAAGTATGGATTGGATATTTGGATTATAAGGTGGATAGAAAGCTGTCTAGATTGTCGGGCTCAATGGGGTATGATCAACGGCTCGATGTCTAGTTGGCAGCCGGTATCAAGCGGAGTGTCCCGGGGGTCGGTTCTGGGGACAGTTTTGTTCAACGACTTTATCGATGATCTGGATGATGCGATTAATTGCACCCTCAGCAAGTTCACAGATTACACTAAAATGTGAGGAGCAGTAGATACGATGGAGGTTTGGGATAGGTCCTGCTTTGAGCAGGGGGTTGGATCCCCGGAGGTCCCTTCCAACCCTGATATTCTATGATTCTCTGATAGGGTCCAGAGTGACTTAGAGAAATTGGAGCATTGGGCTAAAAGAAATCTGATGAGGTTCAGCAAGGACAAGTACAGAATCCCATGCACTGCTACAGGCTAGGGACTGACTGGCTAAGCAGCAGTTCTGCTGAAAAGGACCTAGGGGTCACAGTGGACGAGAAGCTGGATATGAGTCAACAGTGTGCTCTTGTTGCCAAGAAGGCTAACGGCATTTTGGGCTGTATAAGTAGGGGCATTGCCAGCAGATCGAGGAACGTGATCGTTCCCCTTTATTCGACATTGGTGAGGCCTCATCTGGAATACTGTGTCCAGTTTTGGTCCCCACACTACAAGAAGGATGTGGAAAAATTGGAAAGAGTCCAGCGGAGGGCAACAAAAATGATTAGGGGTCTGGAGCACATGACTTATGAGGAGAGGCTGAGAGAACTGGGATTGTTTAGTCTCCAGAAGAGAAGAATGAGGGGGGATTTGATAGCAGCCTTCAACTACCTGAAGGGGGGTTCCAAAGAGGATGGAGCTCGGCTGTTCTCAGTGGTGGCAGATGACAGAACAAGGAGCAATGGTCTCAAGTTGCGGTGGGGGAGGTCCAGGTTGGATATCAGGAAAAACTATTTCACTAGGAGGGTGGTGATACACTGGAATGCGTTACCTAGGGAGGTGGTGGAGTCTCCTTCCTTGGAGGTTTTTAAGGCCCGGCTTGACAAAGCCCTGGCTGGGATGATTTAGCTGGGAATTGGTCCTGCTTTGAGCAGGGGGTTGGACTAGATGACCTCTTGAGGTCCCTTCCAACTCTGATATTCTATGATTCTATGATAGAACAAGGAGCAATGGTCTCAAGTTGCAGTGGGAGAGGTCTAAGTTGGATATTAGGAAAAACTATTTCACTAGGAGGGTGGTGAAGCACTGGAATGGGTTACCTAGGGAGGTGGTGGAATCTCCATCCTTCAAGGTTTTTAAGGCCGGGCTTGACAAAGCCCTGGTTAGGATGATTTAGTTGGGGTTGGTTCTGCTTTGAGTAGGGCTGTGGACTCGATGACCTCCTGAGGTCTCTTCCAACCCTAATCTTCTATGATTCTATGATTATATCTCTATCACCAGAGTTTCAATTAAAGGGAATTAGCTTTTCAGTCTGATTAATATTTGTCCATATCACACACCATTTGAGGTTATGAATTGTGTCTGACAATCCTCTGGACTTCTCACTGTGGGGTTTAAACAATAACAACAATAAAAAAATACTGTTTCCCACTTAAGTAACCAAAACCTCCTGCATGGATCACATCAATATTAAAAACGCTTGTGTTTATTCACAGTGTATTGCTGTAAAGCTTTTTCTGCTTCCACTTAGTGTGCAGAATTTCTGGAATGGTGGGTATTTTTTTAATATTTCCAGTGCATGAATCACAAAAAGCAATGCCCCCAACTTATCATTAAAGCAAAAGGAGGCATATATATCACCCACCCAGATATAGCATGCTCTTGAGTGGATGGATGAATCTCCTGCAGAAAAGCTAATTTGGCTCTTTAAAAAGGGGGATGGGTATAAATGAAACTGGTGAAAATTGTACTGTACTTCATAAATCATCACTGCACTGGAGGTCTGCATCACCATCTGAAGCTCTGGCCCAGCAGTCCAAACTTTTCATCTTAAAATGGCATTTCACAACTGGCCTGAAAAGCTCATGAGAACACATGTTCTAATGGTATTAAGGCAATCCTCTACTGCTAGTCCTGGACTGAATCAGGGAGTACAAAATTAGGCAAAAATTATATACAATGGATGTGGAAATAATGCTAATCATGGTGGCAGGAAGTTAGTAGATCTTTTCTTAGCTCCAGTGTTGAGCAAAGGATTAGGTTAGTTCTTCCTTTATCTGAACATGTTTATTTATTCCTCCTATAAAGGCGGTAACAGGAGAATAATACCCGATTCCACTCATTCTCTTGCCCCACTACAAACCATGTGTTCCAGTGATGATAACTGTGAAAACACTATAAGATAGAAATAGCAAATCTACAGTGCCCGCCAGGTCATTTGCAAGCCAGAAAGGACTGATGGCCTCCAATTTTATAAGTCTGGTGTTTGTAAATGTCCAATTAAATGACTTCACTAGGTTGTAATTATTACTGGAGAAAGCTGGCCAAAGAGACTGGTAATTAAACCATAGACTGATGGAAACTGTTAAATAGGGGAGCTACTTTTCTATAAAACACATGGGAGTTTTATGACTGGAATATTTGCTGCAATAAAGAGAATATGGTGCTTCATTTTTGTATGTAATATTAAAACTTGGAAGCAATTTGGACCCACCAAAGTTGGAGAGCATCTTTGAGTTTTGATTCTTCCCCCATTTGGATTCCTTCTTTGCTCTGAGATGTCTACAAGAAGAACTCACACCTTCCCCTCCCCCCCCATACCCTTCCCCACCCAAGATCACACAGGGAAGATGACAAAACCTCATGGTTATTGGTGCTGATAGCACTACAATAATCATCATGCACACCTTACCCGTCTCCATTGTTAGACATCAATACAGTTGCCATTCCATAACAAACCTGAAACCAGACTGCTTAGGGACGATTCTTGCCCTTTGGGGACTGTAGGGCCAGCCTTTACAGACCCATTTAATTACTGCCAGAGAGTGGAAATGCAACCCCTTTCCTCCTCTCACTGAGTGGGACCAGTATATATGGGATGAGTTAGTCATGCAGAAGCTGTTAAAGTGTTTCCAAGATAAATCTTAGCATTATACATGGTCATCTAGTTATGAATTCTCTCTCCGAGGGCTTGGACATGGCAAAACTTCAGAGCCTAGCTAATCCTTTACAGATTGGGAAACTATGGAAGGGGGAGGGATGCGGTTAGACACTGCAAATGTCCCCCTTTATTGAAAATGATGTATTACTTAAGCCTTGAGCCTGTTGACCATCTCAGCTAAGCCTGACCACTCCTGCCTCTGCAATCCCTTCTGCCTTTTTCATGGCTGGAGGTAAACTTGATTGTTCGGACCTGTAGTATATGTAAATCCACTACAGGAATTGTGTGCAGATGGACAAAATACTTGCACTCTGGAAGGCTGTCTTTGTTGAGATATAAAAGTATATTATTAATTGTCTTTTTCCTTTAACTTTATTTGTAAATATATATATCTGTATTCCCAAACAGAATGTTGGAATACAATTAAGGCAGAATACACATCAGTAATTTAGGGTAAAATACATTACAGGGATGTTGTAATTATCCCAACCCAACAGTTAAGGATAGGAAATTAACAGTTAAGATGAAATGTAAAAGAAATTCAAATTTATTAGGGTCTAGAAAAGCACATGTGGGCCACGCAAACATATTATATGTTATGGACATGGAAGAGAGAGAGAGAGTGTGTGTGTGTGTGTAAAAGTAATATATTGGCACAAGCAACCTGCATTCTGGCATTTCCTAACTTTTGAGTGCTTGACTTTGCAACCATAATGATGTTCTTTTAACACAGGTTTTTGTATGTAAGTTCCTAGATTTTTAAAAAAGCTAAAAGAAAAAACAGAAATTCCATCATGTGACATCATATTGACACTTTTGTGGGTCATCAGCACAGTTTGAACCTTTAGATCCACTACACAGATCTTGGCTACTTGAGCTAATGTAGTAACTGGTAGCAATAGTAAGTTGTCATCCTCTATGGGGACCAGCACTAGAGGTGGATGAGATAGTTTGCCAGTGGGTTTCACAGACATATGCTGATAGCAGAGGAATGGTGAGACTCAGGAATCCTGGGTTCCATTGAAGGCTCTGGAGGGGGATGTGCTCTAGTGGGGACAGACTTTTCTGTTTCCCCCAAGATTGAGATTTTCTCCGCTGTCCCCTTCCTGTCCCAGTCATCTCTTCCACACCCCTGGCTATTCGTCCCAGTCCCATCCTCTTCACCTTGTCAGTCCCAGTTTCCACTCCTTAAGTTTCTCATCCCAGTTCCAGTCTTCTTGCTCAGCAAATCATAGACTCCCCCTCTGGATTCACCATCCTAGTCTCAGTCTCCCCACTTGTTCCCAGTCTGTCTTCCTGCCCAACCATTCCCAGTTCCCACACCCCTTTCCAGCTTCCAGTCCCATCTCCTTGCCCAGCCACTACCAGTTACCCCCTCCTGATTCGTCATCCTATCTGTCTTTTCACCCTCTATTCCCAGCCCCTTCTGTGGCTCCCTGTGCAATCTCAATATCTACCCCGCTGCCCCCAGCTCCTTGTCTGTCTCTTTTCCTCTCCCATCCCTGTTCTTCTGCTGTACCCTGATTCCTTGTCAGACCAGCTTCCCATCCACTCACCCTCCTTCCACCCACCCCACTGATCCCAGTCTCCCCTGGCTGCTCATATTCTCTGTCTCTCCACCCCAACTGAGTCCCAGTCCCTGTCATTTTTCTCCCTGGCTCCAGTCCCAGTCTCCTTGCCATCTAATTCCAATCTTCTCTGCCTCCCCTCCCAGCTCCTGGTGTCCTTACCCAGCTACTCCCAGTCTCCCACCCAACTCCAAATTCCAGCTACCCTTTTCCTCCCACAAGCCTCCAGTCCCAGTCTTTCCCTGCCAGGCTCCTTGTCCCACTCTACTCCCACACCAGATCTGGCTTTTGTCCCCTCTGCACATGATTCAGGAAGCTTCCTTCTCCTTGCTGCCTGGGCATCAGCAGTGATGAGGGTGGGGATGTTGAGCGCACAGGAGAGACAGGCTCCCTGCTCACAGATCCCTTGCCTAGACCTGGACCTGGCACAGCTTGGAGCATCCAGGAATTGCACTTGCAGGGAAAGTCCTGCTTAGCCCTGTGCAGATGAAATCTTTGGGGAAATAAGCTGTGAAGCTCTAGCAAGTCTTGACTGAGCATAGGTGAACTGCAATTTGTCAAAGGCCTAGTTATTTGGCCAAATTTGGGTTGCTTTTTCCCAGCCAAATAATCACTCATGCAGTCAATCATAAACTTCTAGCTCTGTTGCCTGCGTAGTCAAATTCTTAGGCCTGGTCTACACTAGAAAATGAGGTAAGATTAAAAACATCAGTCAAGAGTGTGAAAAATCCACACCCCTGAGCAACATAGTTAAGCCAATCTACATTCCTGTTCAGACAGCACTAAGGGCTAGTCAACACTGTCAACATTAAAGTGCTGCCGTGGCAGCGCTTTAATGTGGCTTGTGTAGTCACGGCAGAGTGCCACTCTAAAAAAACCACCTCCACGAGGGGCATAGCTAACAGCGCTCTCTACACTGGCGCGTTACAGCACTGTAACTTGCTGCGCTCCGGAGTGTGTTTTTTCACACCCTGAGCGAGAAAGTTACAGCACTGTAAAGTGCCAGTGTAGACAAGCCCTAAATTGATGGAAGAATTCTTCTGCCGACCTCTCAGGGAGGTGGATTATCTGATCCCTGTCACCAGAGTAGGTAGTGTCTACTCTGAAGTGCTACAGCAGTGCAGCTGTTCCACTGTAGCATTTCAAGTGTAGACAAGCCCTTACATCTGCCACAAACTTGTCTTCTGGCCACTGCCATGAACTATTATTGTACAGGTAGAAATGATCAGTTAGCGAGGGTGGCAGGAGCTAAATTACTCCATTCTTACTGGCTGTCCTCATTCAGGTGAGTGCTGTAGGATGCCTTGCAACATTGAGAGGGCTTGAGAGGGGGAGAGCTCTGTTATGGTCTCATTTGCTGCTTTCTCAGTGGTGCAGCACCCAATGGGCAGAGTGTGGGAGATGCCAGCCTGGCTCCTGGCCCAGCAGTGGTACCCTGAGAGCACAGAGAAAGGAAGGAGTCTGGGGCTGAGCCCCACACCCCTGGGTCTGGAGAGGAAGGGATGAGCGGCAGCAGGATGGGAGGCGGGAGGCTCCTCCCCCTCAGATCTCCCTCCCCTGCCAGCAGCCACCTTCCCCTTGAGGCCCCGCCCTCTTCCCCATAGTAACGCGCTAGGACCCCGCCTGGCTTCCTTAGGGCTGCCTGCGCTGTGACTGATACCCCGCCCGGCTTTCATGGCGTAACAGGTTGTGGGGGAGCGGCCGGCGGAGCCAGGGGCAGGCCCGGGCGCGGGGTCCTGCCGACGCCTGGACGTGGCAGCGGAAGGAGGAAGCGCCGGCCGCGAGCGCTGCCACCCCCGGGGATGAGGCGCTATGGCGGGGGGCTGGGCCGGCTTCTCCGAGCAGGAGCTGCGGAGGCTGCGGGGGCCGCACGCAGGTACCGGCCGGGGTGAGCGGGGGCCGGGTGTCCCTGCCGGGAGCCCTCAGGGCGGCCCGCTGAAGCTGGGGGGCGGCACTTGCTGGTTCCGTGGGGCGGATGCTCCCCCCACCCCACCACCGGCCGGCTGGTCGCAGAGCTGGTGTCGGGGCCCCATCCGAGCCCGGCCTCTCCTGGGACCTTGGGTCTGGCCCGCGCTCGGGGGCGCTGGGCAGGGCAGCCGGAGCCCTGGGGCTGACAGCAGTGGTGGCGGAGCGGGGTCTGTGGCGATGCCCGGCCCTGGAGGGGTCTTGGCTAGTCGCTACGGAGCGGAAAGGCCCCTTCCGATCCCGTGCCAGGGAGGGTCGGTAACTGCTGGGACTTGGAACAGGGCTTAGCTTGGGTCCGTGCTCTGGGCTGGGTTAGGCAGGGGCTCGGTGCGGGGGAGCGCAGTGGTTCCTTCCGGCCTTCGAATGTGAGACTCTCTAGCTGGTTTCTTACATGTATGTGGTGAAAAAGATTCTCCCCCTTCCCTTCTTTCCCCTCCCCCTTCCCTTCTCAAATAGATTTTGTGACTACAAGGCACCATTATGATCATGTAGTCCAGGGGTTCTCAAACCGGGAGTCGTGAGGTTATTCCAAGGGGTCTTGAGTTGTTAGCCCTGTGCATGGCTGGCCCTCTGTTCTGCTTCCAGCCCCGCTACTTCTCCAAAGGAAGGGCACCAAAATTGAAGTTTTCCCAGGGTGCCCGTTTTCCCTAAGGCTGGCCTTGGGACTGAGACAACATTAGAGGGCTAGATTGTTCAGCAGCTGAAGGGCTGCATTAAACCACAGAACAATCAGAACACTGGGATAGGCAAAAAAAAGTAATTTATAATTTAACAGTCAAACACACAGGGGGGCGGTGCTGGCAGGGGGCTTGTGTGAGCTATGGCCACCCCAAAATTTGCCTTAGTGGGGCCCCCCCACTCTTCCCAGTGCAAAGGTCATGCATTACATAGAGGTAAGGGTGGCATTGTATGGCATTGCTACCTTTAGTTCTGCATTGCTGCTTGTGGCGATGCTGCCTTCAGAGCTGGGCAGCTGGCCAGCAGCTGCTGCTCTCCATCCACCCAGCTTTGAAGGCAGCACTTGCTACCAGCAGCACCACAGAAGTAAGGGTCTCAATGGGGCGCAAGTAAGTCTGCTGTGAAAAGTGATATTTGTATGTTTGTTAATATCACTGTTCACAGCTTCCCAGCTAGATAGGAAGTTTGCCCTAGTAAGTCTGCTATGAAAGGTGATATTAACAAACATACAGATATAACTTTTCATAGCAGACTTAGCACCCCATTGCCACTCTTACTTCTGTGCTGCTGGTGATGGCGGCGCTGAAAACCATGCTGCTGCCAGCAGTAGTGCAACTTGAAGAGCTGCAGCCAGCAGCAGTGCAGAAGTAAGGGTGGCAATGGGGCACTAAGTCTGCTGTGAAAAGTGATATTGACACAGTTGCTTCGTGCCCCTCCCCCCAGTATTAAATAGTAACTATTTCAAAAAATAACTTTTCTGCTTATAACAGTAATTTGATAAAAAAATCTTTTCATTTTAATTTAAAAGCAGTGAGAAAAGGCAAGTTCATTTTAAACAGTACGGCTATAAATTTAGCATTTAAAATAGTGTTATTAACTAAAAACATATTTTTATATTTAAGGGTGAGGGTCCGCACTCAGAGATTGCTGAGTGAAAGGGATCGCCAGTACAAAAAGTTTGAGAACCACTGATCTTGTCTGACCAACTGCATTGTCCAGTTGCATCCAGTGATTTCCTGCATCCAGCCCAACAACTTGTGGTTGAACCAGAGCATGCCTTTTGGAAAGACCTGAAAGCTTGATTGAAAGATTTCAAGCGATGGAAAATTTACCACAGTTTGAGTAATCCAGGAGTTCTGTCTAGCATCCAAGTTCCTGTATTTCACTGAAATAACCTGAACCTCTAGTATTAATATTATAGCAGCAAAACATTTTTATGTGGCTTGTTTGCATATCCTCACTCACATGACTTTCTGACAAAGGTTGATCATGTTACCAGCATTAGAGGTTATAAGAAAATAAATCGTCAAGATTTTGTCTCTCCTAAAAGGATTCTGTTTTTATTTTTACTATAAATAGATACATCTGAATCTTCTGATCAGCAGCGTCGACCCCTGTCTGTAAATAAGAGTCGTCAGCAGTTGCTACGAGAAAAAGCTCTTCAGCAACAATGTCAGAAACTGGGACGGCAGGATGGAGCAGCCTCTGTACTTCCAGAACAGCTGCTTTCTGTACCAAAACACAAGCCCTGTCTTCCTCAGCAGCCTCTGCTGCCACCACCTCCATCCCCAATCAAGAATCAAAGGCAACATGACACCAGAGCTCAACAGAATGCACAGGGACTTGAAAATCCTTGTAATGGCAATGAAAAACCCCAGGAACTCACAGTAAAGATGGATTTCAAACTGGAGAAAAAGAGAGTGGAATTGTTAGTAAGTCTGTAAAATCAAGGGATTGGTTTTATTCCTTACTAATTCATCATTTTGTTGTACAATAAACTGAAGTTTAATATTAAACTGTACTGTATTTTAGAATAAGAAGTCTTCTCCTTTGCTTCTTTTCTGCTGATCCTTTAATTGCCACCCTTTGTTCAGTAATATCTCATGTAGACCTGAATCCTGCAATCTAAAGGGCTAGTCTACACTGGCAATGTTAAAATGCTCTCCCAGCGCTCTAAAAACCCACCACCACGAGGGGCGCAGCTACCAGCGTTGGCGCACTGTTTACGCTGGGGCTTTAGAGTACTGAAACTTGCTGTGCTAGGGGGTGTTTTTTCACACTCCAAGCGAGAAAGTTGCAGCGCTGTAAAGTGCCAGTGTAGACAAGCCCTAATTCGTGCAGAAAATGGAGTCCCGTTGTCTTCAATAGACTCCATCCAGGCAAGATTGCAGGATTAGGGACCTGAATTGTAAAGAGTCATGGGACTCTTTTTAAATTGTCTTTGAAGGGTTAAGCACATCTGTTGATTCTGGTTTATTTATGTAGTATACAACGCTCACGTTTGGAAATGCATCTTTTTGGTTCTGTTTAACTTTTTCCCCTTTCAAAAAATTGCTCTCCTGGTTTTCAAAACTTTCTCTGGGCCCTCCTTTTGATTTGGTGTGGAGGTGGGTTTCAGTTGTAAAGTGTCTTCCCTGGGCTAAATAATGGCCAGCGAACATGGCTTTAGATGTGCTAGAATGCATCTTGATGGGGTTTTTCAGTCATCTTGAGCTAACATGATTGAAAAAAACCCATCCTTTTTGCATCAAGAGAAGGCTGTGAGGTTAACTCGCTATACACTGGTGTTTTCTTACCCGCTGACTCAGTCTCTGCCTCCTCTGTAATTACTCCTTGTTACTCTACAGCAGGGGTGGGGGGTTGCGCCAGAGACATTTTTCGCTTGTGGTGTTGTGTGTGTCTTGAGCTGTGTGTGTCTCTCCAAACTACTGAATTACTTGTTCTTTTAAAAGTTGGTCTTAAACCCTTCCTGTTCACTTCAGTACAGCGTCTCAAAACCCATCCCAAATGTCCTTTTCCTGCCTAACCACATCTAACCTTCTGTACTCTGCTTACTGTAACTAATAGAGCTGATCAAATAACATATTTGATGAATTTCACAATTTTTTCCAATAAATTAGGCCAGTATTTCTCTTTTTTCACCCAGTTTGTAGAGCTGGGTGAATAATAAATCTTTGACTGTGTAGAAATTCCTGATATCAGAATAGTTTCAGAATAGTTTAAAAAAAAAATTTGCTCATTCTAGTAAATAGACTGCCTGACCATATATTTATTGTCTTGTTTGTTGTAACTATTTTGCCCTTGTTTGTCTGAAGTTACTTCTGGGTACCCAGAGTAATAAGTTCTTAGGCGCCAAAGTTGTTATAGTTAATGCTAAAAAGTTTTGGAAACAAGGGATAAAACATCATGTTTTAGGGTTTGAGCTGATCTTTAACAATTAGGGGTTAGGATGAGAGTATCACTGGGATCAAATTACCCCATAGGGGCCTAGAGTGGGGATTTTTGCACCCTCCTCTGAACCATCTGGACAGTAATTGCCATACTTGATCAGACGCATGCCCCATCTAGTCCACTATTCCATGTTGCTGTAAGCAGCTATGTGTAGTTTTAGTCAGGAAGTTCTCCTTCTCTCTACTGTGGTACAGCACTGCATAAATGGCCAGGTGCCTTACGTGTGTTTATTTTTCCTTTGTGTAAAAGACTGGCTATCTGGCACAGCTTGTATTAAGGTGATTTTTGTGTTTTACATTTTTAGGTTTCTTTTCCTGCATGCCTCCATATGCTCTATTTCTTTTTCCATCAGTGAGAGTCCCAGTACTCAGTAGAATGTTCATTCTTCCCCTGTCTGTAAGCATTCTGTAATGCTCCGTGGCATGTATTCATTTAAAAAGTAAGTACGTAATTCAGCAAAGCCCTGGACAGAGTGGATTTGATTTAAATCACTAGTCAGGAAGACTCGATTTATTCATGGATTTCTACATTAAAAAGTGCATTCTTATTGGTTGTTATAACCTTAATACATATTCTTCACAACTCAGAGATGTAGGTTTCACACTATACATTTTTAAAGTGATTTATTTTGAAAACTTTTCAGATTAGTTTTACAGCTATATCAGAAAATGAATGATTGTTTGGTATTTCATTTACCAAAGGTAATTGAAGCAGATATTTATGAAGTCATTGGGAGGTGAACTTTCTCCAATTCAACAGGTTAATCATTAATATTTGGAGGATTTTCTTGCCATGCTGTATTAGGAGGAGAACATCACCAGACCGACATCTAAATTGTTCTATCTAACTAAAACAATGTTATGTATACTGGATTTTTTTTCAACAGCAAACATATAATATTTTAACAAAACAAGCATATGAATTTTTGAAGTTAATTAAACATTCAAGTTTTTTTAAAATCAGGTTTGTTTTTGTTAAAATTGTTTTTAACTAAAATAGTTAAATGAGTTTAAAAAAACAAAACAAAACACAAATTAAATCGACTATGTCAGCCAGGTCAACATGAGAAACTTAAAATACTGGCTTCTGCAGCTAACTCAGTCGTCTTCACCTTCATTTTCCTGTTCGTGCATAATTTGGAAAAGAAAAACAAGCTTTCCTGCTTTTTCAGGTCCCAAAGGATTTCTGAATTTGGAATGAATTAGTCCAAAGGAAGAAAATATTCTTTCTACACTAGCAGAAGAAGCTACTGCTGTTAAAAGTGAGGTTATCACTTCAACAATCTCTGAATCCAAGTGCTTAAGTGACTTCCACCAGTTCACTGGGGTGACTTTCTTTAAAACATCATCAGCAAACATATATTTCTTGAATGGTTCTTATTCCCAAACTGGGTCTCTCTTACGGCCTGCTGCCATTATAGATTTTCCCTTCTAGTGAGAGAATGGTATGGTAGATCTCAAATCAATGAAGGCTACGCTCAGAAAGACCTCAAGACTTCTGCAATATGCTGCTGAAACAATTTCACTTTTGTTTCTACTACCTGTCCCTCCCTTCTCACATTTATCTCCAGATTTCTTCTTCTTGTCCAGATCTATTCTTCTAGACTGAGCACTGAGTCCCATTGGGTAGATAGAAAGATTAACCTAAATAATCTATGCAGAAGCCCCTGAAACCCCATAAAATTGGGTCCCTAATACATGAACTATTGGAACTCATTTACAAAACTTTTCTCTTAAAGATTACATGAATATATTGTCTTATACTATAGAATTAGAATTTATAATCCCTATTCCATGATGAGATAATTTTAATTAAGATACATTATAGCTCAAAGATATATTCAGATAAAATGCTTTTTGAGGAAAAAAAATCTATCAAAAAATCCGATTTAAATTAAAAAAATCTGATATTTTTGATTTTTTTTTTAATTTAAATAATTGATTTTTATCCACCATGGATAGTGCTATGTCAGACTGACAGGGCCAAACTTTCCCACTTAGTACATTCTACAGCTAACCCGTTGGTTGCTGCCCAGCAGCCACCAGTGCAGACCCAACTACCATGTATATTCCATTGGAACATTCCCACGTCAAATAACACCCTATGTTCTAGCATCACAGTGGTTTGAAAAAATTTCTTCCTTCCCTTTAGCTATCAAGTAACTTCTGATGTTTTATTCCGGGGAGGATTGATTTACATCACAGCAATTTAAATCACCAAGTGGAAATCCTCAATTTAAATAATCAATTTTAATCAACGTTTCCATTTGTACTTCAGTTATTTTCTCAATAAAGGTGCATTCTCATTGGTTGATATAACCATTAAAACATGTTGATTTACAACTAAATACAATTTACACACTAGTTTGGTACATCTCTTTGCTACCTAGGAGGATATACTATACCTGTATACATTTATTTAGACAATTGCATAGCTTGTTATTTTCAGATTCTTATTAATTGTACATTTTTTGTATGTTAGAAAATGGTGAATGATATGTTGCGTATTTATTAGATAATTGACTTTTTGCTAATGATTTGTGTCAAGCTGCATTGGGGAGTAAATGGAATTTAATTAAACACAACAGCATATAAAATTTATTTTTATTAAAATAACATTGAATGTTTTGGAGACATAAACTTCTCTTATCAAAACATGTTTCACATTTGCAACTAAATTATAAGTAGTTCAGGCCTTAACGTATTTTATATTAAATTCAGATTTAATTTTAAGCAGGTTTGTTTTTAAAAAGAAAACCTTACTATAATTTAAATAAAATCAGACACCCAATTTAAATACAAAAATAGTTTTTAAATTAAAACCCAATTATTTGTATCCTCCATTGTATGCCTTGTTCATGGAAGAACAGCCCTATTATGTATTAAATTATGAGGAGAGGATTGTTACTGAGATCCTTTTGAAAAAAAGATGGATGAAACCACCGCAACAACTAACATGATGTGACTTATGTAGGGGAAAATGGCATTCGGCCACCAACAGCCAAAGACTGTTGCATTCATCTAATCCAATTAGGATGAATTTATATAATACCATAAAATATTTGTCTGCCTAGGATTTTAGAGATGGGTTGGGGTGTGTATGATTCATAGTGAAAAGCCACCTATTTGTGAACAATATATGCTAATTTTAGTTAAAAACATGGGATTCTAATGTAGCAAAGAACAAACCCCACATTCTTTGTTCATAAGAGACCCTGGCTTGCTTTTTTTTTTTTTAAGAGTAAACTTGAGTATCTCCTGAAGCTAATAACTCTTCTTCCTGATCAGTCTTCCTTCCTCATTCGCACAGAACCGAGATGTTGAGCTGTCCTTGGATTCTTGGAAATCCTTAATTGGGTGCTCCAACAAAATAAACACAAGGAGTATGACTGCTGTTTTGGGTGGGGGAGGCAGGAAAGAGACAAACTCTTGTTTAACCCTGTTGCTTTGTCAATGCCCAGGCAGGAGAAATCTCGTTGGGAAGTTCTGCAGCAGGAGCAGCGGCTGATGGAAGAGAAGAATAAACGCAAGAAGGCACTCCTGGCCAAAGCCATTGCTGAAAGGTGATGAGGACATTCTGCGTTCTACTGCCATACCTAGGGAAGGGGGGTGTTTGTTGTCTATGATAAGTTACTAAGTTTTAGCCAATCCAACTTGTTCCCCTTTCCTCTGCACTAAAGAGTGTGTGTGTGTGTGTGTGCGCGCAAATGAGCAACAGTACATGATACTCACATTTTATTCCAAATTGTGTGGTGGCTAAGAAGCTCTTTTTATGTGGATTGCATTTCTGAAGATGCAGCTTCTTCTGCAGACTGATAATTCCTGTTACAATTTTACAGAGTGAATCTGATGTTCTTGAACAGATCAGTGATTTTTGCATTTAATTTGGTGGTATTGTGTACAGTGATTAGAGCAGGGGACAGGGACTCCTGGGTTCTAGTCCCAGCTCTGCCAGTGACTTGTTATGTGACATTTAGAAAGTCACTTAGTCTGTTTGTTCCCTCACCTATAAAATGGGAATATTACCTTTTTCTCGGAAGTCTGGAGAAACTTAATTCATTAAAATGTGTAGTGTAAAGTGCTTTGAGAGTTTCTGATGAAAGGATCTCCCTTAAAGACATCTTAATATTAATGAAAAATGCAGCAAGTTGAGTCTGATAGAAGAGGACAACCAGCTGTGCTAAGTTCAGACTGAATGCACACTGTGCGAGAAACAAGTGCTGGTATTAAGTCAGACACCTTTCATGCTAATTCACGAAGGAGTGTAGAGATAAATGAAGCAGCAGTGTCCAACAGGCTTCAGAGTATGGGATTAGAGAATACAAGAATTGGGTGAATGAAATAAAGAAGACTAGAGGATATAGTTGATGGGGCTAATATGTAGTTTGGAAAAAGTGGCTGAGCTAAAAGCGCTTATTAGTCTGCTGGCACAAGGGTGAAAGACAGGGCTGAGTTAACGTTTAGTTGTGGGAATATCAGGATAAGTCTCTATCATAGTTGAACATAAAGGAATTGATAATATAAGGGGCATTTGGGGGTGCAAAGCTGGTATGTATCTGGATACAGGTGGTGTAAAAAAGGTATTGGTTACATGACCAGTTGCTGATAGAATTGGTGAATTGATTAAAAAGGTGACAGTGGTTTGCTAATGCTGGTCAGTGAGAAGACTGGAGATATTAAGATACCTAAGGCTATTTTATGGAAAATCAAATCTGTGTTTGACAAGCGTGGTTCACTGATATGATGGGTGGTGGTAGCATGGCCTAGTATGAGATCTCATTGAAAATTACCTGAGGTGCTTGGGTCTGAACATGCTTCCTGTAGATAGTTTTAGTTCTTGAACTTACAAATGTAATAAACAGAGTTGAAGAAGATTATGTAGGGCTTGATTGAAATCTTTCATATTTGATGTGACTCTTTCCATTGACTTCATTGGGCTTTGGATCAGGCCTATAGAAAGTAATCCTACAAAATGGAAATAATCACATTTGGGCTAGGTGACCCAGTCTCTTTGGCTCCTGCTTCCTTTGGCTTCCTTTCTAGCAATTTTCTATGTTCTTATGCTTAAAGTTACTTAGTTTCAAAGAGTGAGTTTTCCGAGTGAAGGAATACAATCCATTTTAGGCACTTTGGTTGCAATCATTACATATTTTTGTTTCAGACTGTTAATAGACACTTTAGATCCCCATAAATATGGGAAGAAAGATCAAGAATCTTAAACTATGAAAGAGAAACCTTTGAGCAACTACTAATGAGCTGATGGGTCTGTAATTGAAACACAACATGTCTCTTGTGTAGGATGCTTCTAAAGAGAGAGAACTTGCATCTTGTTTTTTTCAGATCCAAAAGAACTCAGGCTGAAACAGTGAAACTAAAGCGAATCCAAAAAGAGCTACAGGCTCTGGATGACATGGTGTCTGCTGACATTGGGATCTTAAGGAACCGAATCGATCAGGCCAGCATGGACTATTCATTTGCTCGGTAAGCAATTAACAGACAGAGCAGCAAGTACTCTTGGGAAAATGTATGCAGTTTCCTTTCACTGAAGAAAGGCTGATGGGAGTCATGTCATTAAAAGACCCAGTGCAGGTGTCTTTAACAAGTTTTAATATACAGTGGTTTCTCTTTAGATCATAGTGACCTAAATAGAAGCTTGCAACTAACATAAGTTTCCCGACTGAAAACTTTACTTGCCATTCCACCCCATCCCCCACCTTTTCATTGTACATATGTGCTGGTCTGTTATGGTAGAGTTATACATAAGCACTACTGTGTTACAGAGTGGTTTCGTTGTTGGCTTTTTTCCTGGGAAAAGAGCAATTTTAAAAGAAGAACCAAACACATGTAATGTATTACATCAATTCTCTAAACAAAAGTCCTGAGTCAGGAAAGCACCCTAATTAAGGACAGCACTTAAGTTCTATTGAAATCTGTGGGACTTGCATACATGCCTAAAGTTAAATATGTACTTTCTTGAATTGGGACCAAATGTAGGTCAATTTCAGTCTTCAGGGTTCTCAATGTCTCTTTCCATCATTTGAGGTTTTTTTATTACTACTATTATTATTACTACTACTATAAGGGAGTGCAACTCTGACGATTCCCTTTTGCAGCATCCTTCAACATGTAAAATTAATCTGAGTGCCTCATTAGTATAGGGTAAACCACAACATGAGTATGTAAATATAAGCATGTTTATATAGGCATTTAATGAAATGGAAATGTTTGGTTGTGGTTTTAGTTCACTATTCAACGTGTAGAAATTGTAGTTTTCCTTGTAACTTTTGCTGTGCATTGACCCACAGGCCAATAAACATGGTAATTAGCTTTTAAATGAATACCAGTGGCAGCTAAGTACTGAGGATGGCTATCGACTAATTATCATTTAAAATGGCAGGGACTAGGTGACCTTATGTAGTTCCACTATTTTAGATGTTTTGGAAAAATCACACAGTTTCAGATCTATGTCAGAGAAGACTTTTCAGTGCCAGTGTGTTTGTAGGATTTACTCAAATAGATTTCAGAAACCATGAAACATTTAGACATGTATCATGAAACATTACACCCATTTGAACTGTGCATCTTAAATTCTCAGTGATAGGAAAAAATCATACAGAATGTTTACAGGAAACTGTACTTAGGTAACAAAGATGGAAAAAGGAAGGTTAGTAGGGAAAGAAGGCAAAGCTTTATAAATACGCCTCATGAGTTCGCTGTGTTTTTGTATAATCCGTTTTTCATGATTTGGAAAGTAGAGTTACACATGGATTTTCAGTGTTGTAGAATATACCACACACCATTAAAAGCTTTCATTTACCTAACAAGCAATGCCTTTCTGAGCAATTATTGAAGTTTTGCCTTATATTTTAAGGCTAAATGCCAAATTAGTTTAACCTGCAAAGGAGTGCAATATTTATAGTCCTAATTGCATAGTTCAGACTATAAAATGGAATATTTATAAATATTCTGATGCAAAAAAAAAAAAAAAAACTATGTTCATGCAGGTTAAAGTTTTAATTGGACAAATGTTTCCACAGTAACCTTAATTTTGTTCCTTGCATGTATCCTTCATGTCTGAGTTCTTCATTACATCATCTCTGTGACTCCCTTGTGACAGAAAGGAGTGGGTATTTTGGGGCCCCGTGGACATGGCTTTGTCATTCACTGCCATGAATAGAGCTCCAGCTGGGAGCAGAATCCTGCAGTTATTTCTTACTGAAATATACTCTGAAAGAATCCTGTTTCATTTTGTCCTGCTTCCTCAAACAAAAGGACCACTGTGTCCCTCTATTGCTTGGTAATGAGACACCTGAATGTGGCTTTCCGAAGCAGCTCTTTGTTTTTACAGGCACCTTTGTGATACTATATTTGTGGATGCTCTCTGTCACCAGGTGCAATAAGGGTCGTGGTGCGTATGATCCACAGCCTCCCTCCCCTCTCAGCCAGCCCCTGGTATCCTTCTACTAGTTAAGTCCTTCCACCGTTATGTTGCCCCACAAAATATTTGTAATTGTTGCTTTACATTAGAAAGTTTGTCATGTCAGAATGTACAAACTGATAAGTGTCCATGCTGATGATACAATTATTTCTACGTTGGTGACTCTGCAAAAGCTGTGGTTGTTATATGGTGTCATGTGCTGTGCCCATCTGTACTGCTAGTGACATAGGTATATGTTTTTTTGAACGACAGGGAAAGTGCACTTTTCTAAAAGACTGAAGTAGCAATGTAACTACTTCATTAATTACATAGAATGTTGATCTGTTGGATTGTTGATCTGTTTAGCTAACAATAAAATGAACATGAATCACTGGTATCTTTCTGAATAGTTAATTTTCCATTGGAATACATGGAGCAGTTACTAGTGATGATTTCTTTCAGCATGCTGGAGATGAATCTCATACAAAAGTCAACAAAATTGTTTGCCATCCGTGCATTTCAGACAAGGGCATTTACCCCTAGAATGCAGCAGCAGTGGAAACTGATGGAGTGCACTTTCTGCTGCTGGCACATTCTCCTTTCTGTCCCTTGCTTTATAATTGTTGAACAATGTTGCTGTGTGCTATTAAATAGCTGGCCTTGCCCACTGCAGAGGAAAATGCCTTTCAGTGATTGATCAAGTATTCATCCATGTGTGTAACTTGTGAAGCACTTTGGGATTCTTCAGGATGAATAACACCAAAAATATTATTTTTGCAGGAAGCGATATGATAAGGCAGAGTCAGAGTATGTAGCAGCAAAGCTAGATTTCCAACGGAAGACTGAGATCAAGGAGCATCTCACAGAGCATCTATGCACTATAATACAGCAGAATGAACTCCGTAAGGCCAAGAAGCTGGAAGAGTTAATGAAGCAGCTGGAAGTGGAGGCAGATGAAGAAAATCTGGAACTTGAGATTGAGGTGGAGCAGATGCTGCAGCAGCAGGAGGCAGAAGGAGGGAGACAGGCTGCCCAGTCTCAGAATCTGTCTCAGACTACTGAGGAAAATGCAGATTCATGTGCTACAGTGAAGGAGAATGAACATGCTGGTACTGCTTCTGAACAGTTAGTGGAGCAGCCTGGAAATTCCTGTAGCAAGTCGCTTTCAAATATGGGTAGCCAAAATCAATCAGTAAACACTACTCGGGATGAAACCCCCGCTCACTCTGATACATTACTATTGTATGCAGATAAGGTAGCGTCTGATGGATGATATACTTGATTTACTGCGTGCTATAGGTTACCCCAAGGCTTCTGCAGTGTCAGTAACACATCCCTCTTATGTTATCTCTATTTTTAATTTGATTTAAAATAATCTATTTTTAGTTACCTGTCAGAATTTACCATTCTGGGTCACCTGTCTGTCCTGTTTTGTATTTTTAGGTCCATTCATCCCCGGATTTGCTCACTATTTATGGAGCTTTGTGAGACTGGGGCTTGCTAGGAGGGAGTACTAAGAAGTGGGCAGCAATGTTTGTCTGTAGGCTGGGCTTGTGTGAGAGTGAAGATTTCCAGTTAACCATTGCAGATATCAAACCAAGAAAGGGAGATGTTTGTTTTCTTGAGAAGGTGTCATAAAAGATTAGGTTTTATTACAGATGTTCTTTTGCTCATGTACGGTGATAGAACATTTCCAATGTGTCCACAAATTTCTTTTAACCGTGTAAAACCCGGCTAGGTTTCAGAGACATCCTCGGATATTGTAGCTGATACTTTATTCTGTAGAGAATTATAAACAAATTTTAGATTTGTATGTTGCTATAAAGGCCAGGTTGGCTGTAATATTTCCTATTTATAACTGGTGTCTATTTTTTTTTTTTTTTTTTACAAATTATTGTAAAATTCTTAATATCTGGTCTTTAGAGTCTGATTTGTGAAATTACAGCATCAAATGTGTTACAAAAGTATCAGCTTAATATATGGTAGAAAGGAGGTGGTTGTAGACAGAAACTAGAGATCTGGCTAGTATTGAGGCAAATGCCGTTACAAATATTTGACTCATTTTCAGTAACATCATAGCTGCCTTAAATCCGAGAAATCAAACTGGTGTTGATAAAATCATGAATAATTCCAAAAGTAAATAGGAGCTAAGCCCTTCCATACATTATGTAATGTTCAGTAAATTAAAGTTAACAACTGCTTTGTTCTAAGGATGGGTGTGTATAACCCCAGTAGAACCTTGTTAATTTGCCCAATTATTGTTTTCAAAGGGATTTTAAAAAATCATTCCAGATGGGGAAAGACAAAAGAATACAATTCTGGTTTTGTGATGACCTCTTGGAGTGAGGTGGTTTTCAGAGAGCCTATGATGCAACCATGAACCAGATAGCAATTTTCATATCTTCTCTGCTTCACAATCTGCAGCTTTCTTTCACTATGGAAATTTTAACAGTTTCTCTTATACTGAACGTTTGTGTGTCACAGTTTGACGATCACTGGAGTGACCCCACCAAACGAGATTGTGAGGGACCAATTATCTATTCAGTCATTGAAAACCATGACACTTTATTCACAGTTTTTATTGTAAAAATAAATTAATGTATCTTCTATCTATGTGGCTTGTTTACTTTCAGTTATAGTATTTGGTGTTCAAGAGATGGGACAAGAATAGGTTCTGAATAATCATGTAGCAAGCTTCAAAGATAGACCCTTTGACAGCCTTCCTCTCTATGCAACCAGCACCCCAAAGGTAGCTCTTCCAAACAAAAAAGTGTGTAAAATAGCCTTGGAGAGCTGTATTCCATAACATGGAACTCCAGCTAACTGTATTCTGGAGGAGCAATAGGAAACATCTTTGTCACAATAAGCATCTTCCAGGGGGGAAACAGTCTCAAGAGAAGTTCTCCCACACACATTCCACAATTACTATCTGTCTGATGTGTGGCTTATAAAACTGGAGACTACAAAATTCAAAATCCACCTTTGTTATATTATATATGAAATAGTCTTGTATATGGGGCACTGCGTGACAACACAGTACTATGGGAATCCTATTACTCTCCTGGACAGAGCCTAGAGATCCATCTGTGTTCTGCAGAATTAGGATTGGACACATTAATTCATGCTAAAACAACAAGGAGTCTGGTGGCACCTTAAAGACTAACAGATTTATTTGGGCATAAGCTTTCGTGAGTAACGAAAGCTTATGCCCAAATAAATCTGTTAGTCTTTAAGGTGCCACCAGACTCCTTGTTGTTTTTGTAGATACAGACTAACACAGCTACCCCCTGATAATTAATTCATGCTGCAATTACGAATTGGCTTGTGACTGTGGCTGATGGTGACAGCTGACACAATTGGAGACCAAGTTCAATAAAAGCATTTGGCAGGTGCTTGGAAAAGGAGATAGTGCTTAACTCAACACCCAGGCCTCCTGTCCCAAACGCTTGGGCTATATTATACATTTTGCAACTTCAACTGCAGAAAGGCCCTGGCTGGAGCACTGACAGGTAGTTGAAATAGGCAGAGAGGGACAAGCCACAAGTTTTAGTGAAGACTGTATCTCTGATAACATAGTTTCCACCCATAACATTCAGACTAACTTTAAATCTGATCTCTGCTGCTGTTACTATAATAGCTTAACTTTTCTAGCAGTGACATCTCAGCCCTGACTTGACCCAGATAGTTTGGAGGGGGAAAAAAGTTTAAATGTGTCCCCAAAATTGCTTAATCCTGTGGATCGGCTCCCATCTTCAAAGTGAATTGATTCTCATCCAATCAGGGAGCAGAAGCAGCATCTCCCTGAAATTATCTAATTTCACAATGGTGGTACTGAATAACAAGTGCCCACAGTGAACACAGTGTGAGCATCTGATAGGCAGAAAAGTGTCTGTAAAATGCTCATCCAATAATTGCAACAAAGTGAACACTTCAAAACGGAAACCGGGGGCAAGATTGATCAATTTAGGAGATTTTCAAGAGTAGCTAAGAGATCTAAAGCACAAGTTCTATTAAAAGCCATTCCTGTGGCATGAACAATCTTGTATCCAGCTGAAACATCTGAAAAACAGCACCCACAATGGCACCCAAACATATTGCTGAGGATTTTTACTGTGTCAGAGAGCAGAGGGTTCTGAATCAGCAGTGCCAATTTGTGTAATATGGGGGTTTTCTTTGCTGGTCCCTCCCTTCCCCCATCTAACTTCTGAGCAAGTCTAGCTCTGTTTAGCTTCTGAGATTGCAAACTGAAGTTGTCTGGCTTGAAGCCATAGGGAGATATTAAATGCAAATGGATAACATTTGATCATTTTTCTCTGTAGGAAAGAGTTAAATTGTTTTTTCTCTTGCTTGCAAAGCTCTTCTCTGACAAGTGATATAAAACACTACAATTGTGTCATTTCCACTTCAGCCTGACCCAGTTTGAGTAAGTTCACAAATATTTTGATGGGTGCCAGTCTGACAGTTTTAAATTCTCCCCATGCAGGAATTAAGCAGTCCAATCATAACAATATGTACATTGGTCGGAAGTGCCAAGAGATGGTTTGGGGGAACTAAAGAGTTTTCTCCTCAAAGGAAATAAAACAATTGAAATCAAGCAAAAGCTACTCTTAGCTTCATAGTTAAGGTCCTACTAAATTCAGGATCCATGCTGGTCAATTTCACAGCCATAGGATTTGAAAATTAGTCTATTTCATGTTTTCAGATGATGTGTTGTAAGCATGAGGATCCTGACCCAAAAGGGGGTCATGGGGGTGTTGCAAAGCTGTTGTGTGTGTGTGTGTGGGGGGGGGGGGGGCGGGGATCATGTATTGCCACCTTCAGTTCTGTACTGGGCTCTGAAGGCAGCAGCACCGGAGCTTCCTCCAGCCACAGCAGGTTCCTGGAGATGAAGGTGGCTCTGATCTCCCCCATGCTGCTGGTAGTGCTGCAGCTGGAGGCTCCTAACTGCTAGTCCCGGCTGGCCTGGGGAGGGACAGGACTTGCTCTTCTTCTACACGGCTGTGCTTGGCGGGAGATCAGGCCCACTTCTGGGTACCTACCCGGACTGCAGAATGTTGCTGGAGGTGGAAGTGGGTCTGATCTCCCCGGAGCTGCTGGGAGCGCCCCAGCCAAGGGAGGTACCTGGAGGTGGATCTGATTTCCTCCCAAGTGCTGCCATGCAGGGGAAGAGTCCTGACCCTCCCCAGCCCGGAGGGGACTAGCAGCTGGAGCTGGGGGCACAGTAGGAGCCCACAGCTGGGGTGCCTGCAGCCCTGCCCCTCCCCTCCAATAGCTAGATTTCACAGGGGAGGTCTGATTTCACGGTCCGAGACACATTTTTCACAGCCATGAATTTGGTAGGGTCCTATTCATAGTATTTAATACATTTCACAGCATTGAGTCTTCTGCATTATGGAGTGCTCTGATGAGCATTATGAGTGTTATAGCATGGCAGTATTAGAATGGATTTCTTCAGAATTCTGAAGATTTCTGTGGGTAGATTAGTAATGGATGTGCTGATTTCTCAATCACAATCTGTTGTGTAAAGGTCTGCCTTTGGGAGTACGATCATGGTGTCCATTCTCAACCCAGGGTTGATCACATCTTAGTGAAAGATTGGGGGAGGGTAGCAATTTACAATATTTTAGGGTTTTATTGAATGTTTCATCCCAAAGCACTTTACAGCCAAAAATCACTTGACCCATTTATGATGCTGGCAGACAAGGTGTCCGCTCATGCCAAGGTCCCAGGGTCTCAACTAAACACAGACAAATGCATAGCTGGAACCAGTCTGGCTCCCCTGTGTGTTTGTATTGTTAAAATAGTTATTAGAGTTCCAACAGTGTGTTTAGACTTTATGAAATGCTTGTAAATTGCTGCATGCATTAATCTCACCTAGAATATCTGTATCTCATGTTGTCAAAATATATGAGTGTTTGTACCTGTAAATCACCAGACAGGACAGAAGCATTAATGAGTGTGAAATACTAGTTTCCAACACGAAGTGTTATCTCAAGCCTAACAAAAAAGGCCCATCATCACCAGAGGACAAAAGGCTAATGCAGTCCTAGGATGCATCAGGCAAGGTATTTCCAGTAGTGACGGGGAAGTGTTAGTACCATTATACAAGGCACTGGTGAGACCTCATTTGGAATACCGTGTGCAGTTCTGGTCTTCCATGTTAAAGAAAGATGAATTCACACTGGAACAAGTGCAGAGAAGGGCTACTAGGATGATGAGAGGAATGGAAAACCTACCTTATGAGAGGAGACTCAAAGAGTTTGGCTTGTTTAGCCTAACCAAACAAAGGCTGGGGGGAGATGTGATTGTTCTCTATAAATACATCAGAGGGACAAATACCAGGGTGGGAGAGGAGTTATTTAAGTGCCAAGAACACCAGAACTAATGGCTATAAACTGGCCATCAACAAGTTTAGCCTTGAAATTAGGCGAAAGTTTCTAACCCTCAGAGCAGTGAAGTTCTGGAACAGCCTTCCAAGGGGAGCAGTGGGAGCAAAAACCCTATCTGGCGTCAAGACTTAACTTGATAAGTTTATGGAGGGGATGTTGTGATGGGACTGCCTACAATGGCATGTGGCCTGTCGGTGATTGCCAGTAGCAAAAATGCCCAGTTGCTGGAGACAGGACACTAGATGGGGAGAGCTCTGAGTTACTACAGAGAATTCTTTCCCAGATATCCCATGTGCTCAGGGTCTAACCAATTGCCATATTTGGAGCCAGGAAGGAATCCCCCCCCCCCCCCTCCCCATGTCAGATTAGCAGAGATCCTGAGGGGTTTTCGCCTTTCTCTGCAGTATGGGGCACGGGTCACTAGTAGGTTTAAACTAGTGTAAATGGTGAATTCTCTGTAATTTGAAGTCTTTAAATCATGATTTGAGGATGTCAGTAATTCAGCCAGAGGTTAGAGGTCTATTTCAGGAGTAGGTGAGGTTTTCTGGCCTGCAATGTGCATGAGGTCAGACTACATGATCATGATGGTCCCTTCTGACCTTAAAGTTTGAGTCTAAAAGATTTTGTTGATTACTCCCCTCACCCAAGAAGAGGAGACATGCAAGTGAATTCCTCCTGAATTTGCAACTCAAAGCAGAAGAGGGAAAGGAATAAAAATCCCTAACAAGGAGGAGCTGTAATTTTATGCTGCTTGGACTCCGAGAGGCAAGCATTACTAAGCATAAACAACAGAACCCCAGTGCTTGGCCTGGGTTAGCCCTAAAGTACAAATAGAGCTTTGCACATTATAGAAGCTTCTATTACTTTTTGAAATCATAGAAGATTAGGGTTGGAAGAGACCTCATGAGGTCATCTAGTCCACCCTGCTGCTCAACGCAGGACCAACCCCAACTAAATCATCCCAGCCAAGGTTTTGTCAAGATGGGCCTGTCAAGGCTGGATCCCCACTTTGAACTTTAGGGTACAAATGTAGGGGCCTGCATGAAAACTTCTAAGCTTAACTACCAGCTTAGCTCTGGTTCCGCTGCCACCATTTCCCAATTTTTCCCTCCCTGGGAAGCCCTGAGAAACCTTTCACCAATTCCCTGGTGAGTACAGATCCAAACCCCTTGGATCTTAAAACAAGGAGAAATTAACCATCCCCCCTCCTTCCTCCCACCAACTCCTGGTGAATACAGTTCCAACCCCCCTGGGATCTACAACAGGGAGAAATTAACCATCCCCCCTCCTTCCTTCCACCAACTCCTGGTGAATCAAGATCCAAACCCCTTGGATCTTAAAACAAGGAAAAATCAATCAGGTTCTTAAAAAGAAGGCTTTTAATTAAAGAAAAAGGTAAAAATCATCTCTGTAAAATCAGTATGGAAATTAACCTTACAGGGTAATCAAACTTAAATTGCTCAGAGGACTCCCCTCTAGTCTTAGGTTCAAAGTACAGCAAACAAAGATAAACACTCTAGTAAAAGGTACATTTACAAGTTGAGAAAACAAAGGAAAACTAACACGCCTTGCCTGGCTATTTACTTACAAGTTTGAAATAGGAGAGACTTGTTTAGAAAGATGTGGAGAACCTGGATTGATGTCTGGTCCCTCTCAGTCCCGAAAACGAACACACTCCCAAACAAAGAACACAAACAAAAGCCTTCCCTCCCCAAGATTTGAAAGTATCTTGTCCCCTTATTGGTCCTTTAGGTCAGATGCCAGCCAGGTTACCTGAGCTTCTTAACCCTTTACAGGGAAAAGGATTTTGGAGTCTCTGGCCAGGAGGGATTTTATAGTACTGTACACAGGACAGCTGTTACCCTTCCCTTTATAGTTATGACAGGGCCTTAAAAACCTCTAAGGAAGGAGACTCCACCACCTCCCTAGGTAACCTATTCCAGTACTTCATCACTCTCCTAGTGAAATAGTTTTTCCTAATATCCAACCTAGACCTCTCCCACTGCAACTTGAGACCACTGCTCCTTGTTTTGTCATCTGCCACCACGGAGAACAGCCTAGCTCCATCCTCTTTGGAACGCCCCTTCAGGTAGTTGAAGGCTGCTATCAAGTCCCTCCTCACTCTTCTCGTATGCAGACTAAATAAATCAAATTCCCTCAGCCTCTCCTCATAAGTTATTTGCCCCAGCCTTCTAATAATTTTTGTTGTCCTCTGCTGGACTCTCTCCAATTTGTCCACATCCTTTCTGTAATGGGGGGCACAAAACTGGACACAATACTCCAGATGTGGCTTCACCAGTGCCAAATAGAGGGGAATAATCACTTCCCTTGATCTGCTAGCAATGCTCCTACTAATTCAGCCCAATATGCCGTTAGCCTTCTTGGTAACAAGGGCACACTGTTGACTCAGATCCACCTTCTCATCCACTGTAATCCCCAGGTCCTTTTCTGCAGAACTGCCACTTAACTAGCCAGTCGGTCCCCAGCCTGTAGCAGTGCATGGGATTCTTGCATTTTAAGTGCAGGACTCTGCACTTGTCCTTGTTGAACCTCATCAGATTTCTTTTAGCCCAATCCTCCAATTTGTCTAGGTCACTCTGGACCCTATCCCTACCCTCCAGCGTATCTACCTTTCCCCCAAGTTTAGTGTCATTCATGAACTTGCTGAGGGTGCAATTAATCCCATCATCCAGATCATCGATGTTGAACAAAACTGGCCCAGGACCGACCTCTGGGGCACTCCGCTTGATACTGGCTGCCAACTAGACATCGAGCTGTTGATCACTACCCTGTTGAGCCCAACAATCTAGCCAGCTTTCTATCCACCTTATAGTCCATTCATCCAATCCATACCTTTTTTAACTTGCTGGCAAGAATACTGTGGGAGACCATATCAAAAGCTTTGCTAAAGTCAAGATATATCACATCCACTGCTTTTCCCTATATCCACAGAGCCAGTTATCTCATCATAGGTTTCAGAGTAGCAGCCGTGTTAGTCTGTATCCGCAAAAAGAATAGGAGTACTTGTGGTACCTTAGAGACTAACAAATTTATTAGAGCATAAGCTTCCGTGGACTACAGATTTCTTATCTCATCATAGAAGGCAATCAGGTTGGTCAGGCATGACTTGCCCTTGGTGAATCCATGTTCACTATTCCTGATCACCTTCCTCTCCTCCAAGTGCTTCAAAATGGATTCCTTGAGGACATGCTCCATGATTTTTCTATGGACTGAGGTGAGGCTGACTGAGCTGTAGTGCCCCAGATTCTCCTTCTTCCCCTTTTTAAAGAAATTTAAGATTGGAACTCGTTTGTGTGTGTGTATGTTTACCTGCTTTAATCTTGTATGTAACTTGTATTTCCTTTTCCTAGTTAATGAATCTTCAGATAGTTTATTATAGGATTAGTTACAAGTGTTGGCTTTGGTGTGAGATCTGAGGTGCAATTGACCAGGGGTAAGTGGCTGGTCCTTTGGAATGGACAGTAACCTGAATATTGCTGTGATCTTTGGTGTAAGGGACCATCTATCACAAAGGCAGGTTTGCCTGGGTAGCAAGACAGATCAGAGTGTCCAAGGGGACTGTGTGTGGCTCCATGTTAAGGCTTGAGGAGTTCACACTTGGTAGTCGGTAGGTGAAATCTAAATATGGAACTCACAGCCAGTTTGGGGTTTGGCCCTGCTTCTTAACAGTCTCCCTGGAGGTTGGTGTTCTGGAGCCCTGCAGGACAGTTTGACACCACTAGCAGTCCTTCAGGGCCCGCCAACACCACACAATTATTTAAGGGAGGAAGTGCAAAAGAATGTCACATCCAAACGAAGCAGCCCTGCAGGGCCTGCCAACGCCACACAACAATTTAAGGGAGGAAGTGCAAAAGAATGTCACATCCAAACGAAGCAGCCGAGGGAATGTAAGGAAGCGGAATATAATTTCCTCAGATGAGATGGGGTCAGGACATTGGTGCTAACCTACCTCCTCCTATACCAAGGGATCGTGTTCCAGTGGTCAAGACCAGAACAAAACATGGCACCTCCAGGAGCATAGTACCATCCGAAAGCATCTGGTGTAGGGTTTGGCATTTGATTGGTCCAAAAATAATTGACTGGTCCAATATTGATCAAATATTGTCAAATAATATCAAAAATGGTCAAATATTTTAAAGCACTTATTTATTAGAACAATAACAAACAAACAAAAAAAAGAGTAAGACTTTATGGCTTAGGTTTAGCTTTATGTAGTTTTTTTTATGCCTAATTACAAAAAACAGGTTACTTAACTTAGTTATTTGAACTCAGAAAAATGTGAAACACAATGAAATGAAATTCTAAAAAAATGAAAGAATGGCTCCATGATGTGATCAAAAAAGTAGGCTATTGCCTACATCAGGGCATTCTTACTGGAATATTTGACTGTGGTCAAATAATAGGCAGTCACTTGACTGGCTTGCCAAACCTAATCTGGGGTATTGTTTCAGTTCTGATTCAGGGAGAGGAATGCTACTCACTATATAACCAATAAAACTCCCTACTGTGTGCTGGGTTTTCGTCTGGTTCCCATCTGATTACTGATTCAGCAGATCCCTGCTTAGTTTATGAGACCTGAAGAGCTCTCAGCCTGAGGCAATTGTCTCAGAAAAGATTTAAGTTCTATAAGAAGATAAATTTCTTTCCAATACTTTCCAAAATACAAGGCTATTCTTTCTGTGAAGCTCTTCCACATCCACGGGAGTAATAAAGTAAAAACACAAGGAGGTCAGACTAGGTGATCATGATGGTCCCTTCTGGCCTATAAGCATGAAGAGTGCTTACCAGCTAGATGTGGTGTGTGATACAGTCAGCAGCAATAAAATGGCTATTTTAGGCCTCCAGCTGCTTGGGTCTGAAAACGTAAAAGGGACAACTCCAAAGAAAAGCATGCTGGGAAAGGTGCCTACTAGAAGAGGACCCTACCCTGGGGGGTTTCAGAAAAGCATAGAACCTCAGCTATTGGACAAAGGCACAGAACCTCAGCTATTGGACATCTCACCTACATCAAAGAAACCAATGAGAGTTAGGCACCTAAATATCTTTGAGGATCTGGGCCCAAGCAGTCGCAAAGCAAATTGCTTTAACAGTAACTATCAGGGCAATGTCAGTCTACCTGCAGTGTTGGAATACCCTTTCTCCTTCATCTCCTGCTTGGTCCAATAGAGCCTACACCCTAAGACCAGTTTGTTCCCTAAACCTTATGAGAAGGAATTGGGTTAAAAGGGATTTAATGTGGATTAAGGGGCTTGTGGGGGATTCTTGTTTAATTCTGACTGGATTATCAGGTCTTTATTATCTATCTAAGGTACTTATCTGGAATCCAATAGTGTAGTACTGGAGTGCCTCACAATCTTTAGTGTGTTTATTCTGACAATACCCTTCCGTTGCCACTATCCATTGAAGTCTACTAGCACTCTTTAGTTTCCAGAGTGTCAGTTGCTAGTCTGGGATCTTTCACCAGCACTGACTTCTTAGCACAGGGGTGGGCAAACTGCAGGCTGGATCCGACCCATCAGGGCTTTGGATCCAGCCCGCAGGATTGCCACCCCCATGGTGCCGCGGGGCTAAGGCAGGCTGCCCTGGTCCCATGCCACTCCCAGAAGCAGATGGCACCACATCCCTGCGGCCCCTGGGAAAGGGGGGGCCAGAGGGCTCTGCGCGATGCCCTCGCCTGCAGGCACCGCCCCCTGCAGCTCCTATTGGCTGGGAATGGGGAACTGCAGCCAATGGGAGCTGAGGGTGGTGGTGCCTGCAGGCAAGGGCAGCACTCAGAGCCCTCTGCCTTCCTCCCCCCCCTGCCCCACGGGCCACAGAGACATGATGCCGGCCACTTCTGAGAGTGGCGTGGGGCCAGAGAAGGCAGGGAGCCTGCCTTAGCCCCGCTGTGCGCTGCTGCCACCCCTGAGCCACTCAAGGTAAGCAGCACCAGGCTGGAGCATGCACTCTGAACCCCTTCTACACCCCACACCCCAACCCCCTTCCCTGAGCCCCCTGCCGCACCCTGCACCCCTCCTGCACTCCAACCCCCTGCCCTGAGCCCCCTGCTATACCCTGCATCTCTCCTATACCCCTGCCCTGAGCCCCCTCCCGCACTCTGCATCCCAACCCCCTTCCCTGAGCCCCCTGCCACACCCCAACTCACTGCCCCAGCCCTGCATGCAATTTCCCCACCCAGATGTGGCCCTTGGGCCAAAAAGTTTGCCCACCCAATCTTAGCATATTTGTGGGAGATGAAAAACCACTAGTAAAATATCAAATATGCAACTCTCTACCAGACCCAGTGACTAACTGAATGTTATTCTAGGCCATCAGGAGAAAGAGAGTGGGACAAAAATCTTTGGAAGAAAATGTATTTCACTGAAAAAAAAAAATCACCTATTTTGAGAATTAAAATTTGTCTCAAAAAGTTCAGCATTGCAAAGACCTTGTGTGTTTGCTTGGTTTTTTTAAACTATGTTTTTATCCAAACTGCAATGAAAAGGGGGAATTGAAAACCTGACTTTGGCTGAAAATTTTGAAAAATATTCAAATCACAAGCCAGTGGGTCTGTTTCAAACACTGCATAATGCAAACTTCCCCATTTTTGAATTTTTTTCCCACTTTTTCACCAGCTCTAATATCAAGGAAAAGTTGCATGTAAGGGCCCAGTCTTGTAGTTCTTGCACAGGCGAAACTCCCTTTGACTTCAGTAAGCCAAACCTTTGAACCAGGAATAATTTGGGAGATCCAAAAAACAAAAAAACAAAAACCACACCAGTCACCACTTTTCTAGAGATCGGCCCAACTCAACCCTCTGGATCCAGACCAACAGTAGAAGTCTTGTAATTCCACATACAGTGCTATTCTTGTGGCATTTCCAGTTCAAGCGGAAGCAAAAAGTGCTGGGCATTTCAGGGGGCAGCCTGGTATCACAAACTTTCCATCACATCTGTAGATGTAAGAGGTTCTGAATAATGATAATTAAAAATACTGGAGCCTCGGTCCTGGGGCAGGAGCTCATTGTGCTAGGTGCTGTACAAACACAGAGCAAGACTGTTCCTGTACCAAAGAGCTTGTAATCTAAGTAATAAAGTTTTGATGACCATCTGCACTTTTGGGTGGCTATTTAAACCAACCCACCTCTTGGAATCACATCCATCAATAATACCTAAGGGAAACACTTAAACGCTCTTTGCTGTCAGTATTCCCCAAACTGAAGCTACACTAATGGGTAACAAAAAGACTTAGGGCACATTATGAACATTCATTTATCTTCTCTCCACCCATAGGAGTGAAGTTAACTATTATTCTTGTGTGACAGGGGGGGGGGGGGTCGTTGAAGCACAGAGCTTAGACTATCACAAGGCCACAGAGGGAGTTGGTGGAATAACCTGACTGGGAACCCAGGAGAGTTTAGCTCTGTGGACTTGTCTCCTTCCACTACACAATACTGCCTCTCCTGAGGTGGGGGGTTTTCTCCAAGGAGAGGGCTTTTGGGAGAGGTGTAGCCATTTTTCTTGACATAATGACAACCACATGCTTGCTAATTGCCTTTTTCTTCTAATTCCGTTAAGGTGGGTGCAGGCTCCTTTGAAGGGGAACAAGACTAGTTTCCTCTGGCATTTCTCCTGATTTATGTCCCAGGAGCAACCTCCCCCAGGCAGGATGGGAAAGGCCACGTAACTGGAGAAGTGAAGCATTAAAAAAATACATATATGTATATATAGGATGTCAGACAAGACTTTTTTCTTTAAATCCTTGCCTTTGGCAGCCTGTTACAGGGTTTAAATCATACCTTTAAAATACAGATCGAGACACTAAAAGGCTCAGGGGCTCTATGAACTGGATAGAGGAGTTAGAGTCATTTTCTCAATTAGCTGAACATAAATCAGCAGTAATGAGGCGCTTTAGGAGAATTGGGCAGGTTTAGTGCCCCTGCTCCTTTCCTCTCCCAGAATCCCCCATCCTCCCCCACCCGCCAGCTCCCACCTGTTTGTTAGGCAGCGCAGTCAGTTATTTTATTGTCCCATTGCTACAAATCTGAGCGATGGGTTTTAATGTCGCCAATCTAACTGCAGCACCTGGCGTGTGTGTTTGGAGGGGAAGTGTGTCCAAAATATTCTAACTGGGGAAAACATTTGTACTCAATAAGTAGAATGCAGTGCTTGTGTTTAACAAGGGAACAGAAAACCAAGCAGCCTCGAGGTGTTTGCCTCCTGTGTATGGGGAAAGACTCTGCATGAGTAGGAACTGGAAAAAGGATGTCAAGTTTCAGGAGGGACATAATTTGGTGTGACAGCAGGCCTCTCTGCCTGCTCAGTATAGATCTCTTTCCTACAACTCTGCCTGCCACACACTTCTTGTTAAGGGAACAGGAGGAAGAGTGGGTTGGGTACCATGATAGCTGTGATGGGTTCGATCACAGAAACCCCATTGGGATGTCACCTGATGTACTGAGACTACCTCTGGGCCTGTTTTCTCTGCCAGTTTGGGCCTCCAGAACCCTGCCTTGTTGAGCCAGACACCAGTCTGCTCCAACACAGACCCAGGATCTGAATCACACACCCCAACGGTGAAGACTTAACTGAAAACTGCTTAAAAAGTGCTCCTGTCTCCAGCACCCAGACAGCCAGCTCCCAATGGGCTCAAAACCCCAAATGAATCCATTTTACTCTGTATAAAGCTTATACAGGTTAAACTCATAAATTGTCTGCCCTCTATAACACTGATAGAAAGATATGCACAGTTGTTTGGGTTAATTAACAAGCAAAAGTGATTTTATTAAATATAAAAAGTAGGATTTAAGTGATTTCAAGTAATAACAGACAAAACAAAGTAAGTTACCAAGCAAAATAAAACAAAACACACAAGTCTAAGCCTAATACATTAAGAAACTGATTACAGATAAAAATCTCACCCTCAGATGTTCCAATAAGCTTCTTTCACAGACTAGACTCCTTCCTAGTCTGGACCCAATCCTTTCCCCCGGCACAGTTCTTGTTAGCTCCAGCTCTGGTGGCAACTAGGGGGTTTCTCATGATTGGAACCCACTTTGTTCTGTTCCACCTCCTTATATAGCTTTGGCACAAGGGGGAATCTTGTCGCTCTGGGTCCGCACCCCTCCTTCTAAATGGAAAAGCACCAGGTTTAAGATGGATTCCAGTACCAGGTGACATGGTCACATGTCCTGTGAGACCCCAAGTCTTCATTCTTCCTGGCCTGACTCACAGGAAGGCTTGCAAGTAAACAGAAGCACAAGGAGGGGAAGGTATTGTGAGCTGAGGTGCTTAGTGTAGCTCTCACTGAAAATGTCAAGGTCAGGGCAGGCTGCAAAAAGGAGATTAAATTCTCCCAAATCTGGTGGTTAACACTAACTGGTTGGCAAGTCAAACTTCAAACTGTGCTTCTGATCCCCCACACTGGTTATCAAGAAGCTAAAAAAGAAATACCACAACTCCCTTTATTGCATTTCAGTTCCCTGGCTCCCAATTAGCCCATAGGTCCAGTACAGTGAGAAGTTATTTAAAAACTCTGCACTATACAAAATATTCTTCTGACTCCAAAGGGCCACTCACATTACCAGGCCAATATTGGTTTGGATCTTACCCAAAATACCACGCTGCCAGCCAATCCTTTAGTGTCTAAAACTAAAGCTTTATAATAAAAGAAAGAACAAGAAGAGTTGTTAAATGGTCAAGCAATCAATACAGCTAAAAGACTTCAAAATCCATATATCAGGTTCTTCACAGCATTGGTGGGTTTGCTGGCTTGAAAGTCCCTTTGGAACATATCCACAGCTTGGATGGTCATTCAGTCCTTTGTTCAGAGCTTCAGTTCATAGAGAAGTTGCTCCAGAGGTAAGCAGCAGCAATGAAGACTAACTGGAGATGATGCAGCTGTCTTATATCCTTTGTCATGTGGCTTGTACTTCCTGTGTCCCAAACACAAGCATGTGGCATGGAAAAGCCTTAGAGTTCGGTCCATAGGCATGCCCCTATATACCTTGCTGACTCAAGGTGTATCCTCTGGCTCCTTTCAATGGGTTTATTGTACAGTTGATGACCCTTGATTGGCCATCGAACAGGCTAAGCAGTGCTCATGCCATCTGTCAGGGGTCGTCACCCAGAAACACAGCACAAGTTTGGAAATACAGATACCATGCATATCTATAGCTCACAATACAATGGTGATAAACACGTAAACAAGATGATCATACCTGGCAAATCATAACAATTTCACTGACCTCTTACATGACATGTTCGTCACAATTCATTGCAATTTTATAATATTGGTATTAACAATATAAATGGTCTCCCATATTCCACAGTGTCTGTGGTCCCACCCACAGTCAGAGGCACAGCCAGAGTAGAACCCAAGTTTCTTGACTATCAGCATTTCTGTAATGACTAATAGAAGGCAGTGTTGCCTAGTGGATACAAAACACAACGAGGGCTGCAACAAATTGGGGGATGGAAGATGAAGTAAAACAAAACTTCCCTTAACCTGCCGTATAGTTCTTTCCCCACTGATACTTGTATTGCTTTTGCTGCTCTTCTCTCTCTTTTTTTTTTTTTTTAAAGCAAGTTGCTCAGAGCTGAACCCATTACTTCAAATCAGGTATCACCAATAGGGGGCTATTTTATTACTGTGATTATCTTTATTTGTATTACCATAGTGCCTAGGAATCCCAGTTACAGCCTTCCCCATTGTGCTAGGGATTGTACAAATGACTTTGCTGCTTTTAGCTAGAAGACTATTGCTGTGCTCCATCTCAGCATTTGCCTCTTCTGCAGCAGCATTCAATTATCGACTCACATGCAATTTATCTTCCCCGCTAACTTTTTCTAAGCCCCTTCTGTGTGGTGCTGCCTACCTAAAGTTCCCCTATTCTGTACTGTGTGTTTGAATTATTTTGTCTCTAGTTTTGCTTTCAGCCCGTTTCTCCAATGTAGCAAACCCAGACTGCATTTTTCTCTTATCCGCCAGAGCTTTTATGATCCCTCTGAGCTCCAAATCTGATATGGAAATGCTTCACTCCATCGTCCAAGTCATTTAATGATTATGATAAATAGTACTGGACCCAGAACAGATCCCTGAAGGAACAAACTTGATGACTTCTCCCAGCTTGATATTGGACCATTCATAATTTCTGTCTGGGTTCAATTTTTGTAGCCATCTGTGAATCCAGCACTCTGTAGTCCTTTGCCAGTATGTCATTTGGGACTGCATCAGATATCTTACTTAAAAATGAGACACAATATTCACTGCATTTCCTTCATCCACTCATCTTGTTATAGTGTGCAAGAAAGACATGAAATACACGTGCCAATCTTAGCAATATTTTGAGTAACCTGCCAGCACTCAGCATAGCGTTAGATCTACGGATCGGTTAATCTAATCCAGGCATCCTACTCTTCAAAGTATCTTTCATGTGTTTTGTGAAAACAGGCTTGTCTGGGGCTGTCAACTTTCTCCATGCAGGGATGGGCTCCAGTTTCCAAAATACTGATCTGGATCCAGCTTTAAAAAAATAAAGCACCACATTTAAGGATTTTTGTTTAGCTCATGTTTGTGCTGGGTTTGCATGTACATATATCCATGATACTGTTAACATCGCACAAGCTGTATCTCCCACACACCAAGATCCTCTCAGCACAGGAGGTTGAGCATGCAATATGTTTTGATGGTTATCTTCACTGCAGGGAGAGGGATGCACCCAGGCCCAGAGCTCTGTGTATAGAGATCTTGTTTGTCTGCAGGGTTTTTATAACACTGTATAACAGGTAAATCTTACCATTGTTTGAAGAGCTAATCCAGGTTCCCAGCAGGGATTCCACTTTGCCTCCACTTGCTCCTTTTTTTTGCATCCCCCGCTGCCCCATCCCCAGCTCCCAAAATAACAGTTTTTCTGCTTTTCTCAGATCAAAATATTTAGCAACAGTGATTTTTCATCATAAAAAAAAAAAATCACATGATACCTTCTGCCTATCAGGGTGCCAGATGATGCTAAGCAAGGAAGGCAGATGCCAGCAAAGGTGGGAGTATTAGCAGAAACTAGCTTTTCCTGTAAGACTTGCTCAGGGATAGGGCTCTAGGAGTAGGGTTCCAAAGGATTGGTTTTTAGGGTTTGGGTAAGGGTTCCTGGGGGTGGGGCTTCCTGGCCCAAGGGTCAGGATAGTCTTTAGGGTTAAGGCAAAGGGCAGGGTGGGGTTCACAAGGGTTGGGGTTTGAAAGGGCAGGGCTCTGTGCCCAAGGATCAGGGTTAGGGTTTTCAAAGTGTAGGTGTTTGGGCTTGGGGGTTCAAAGGGCTGAGCTCCCCAGCCCAGGGGTCAGGTTAGTATTCCAAAGGGTAACCAAAAGATCAGGCTCTAGGGTCTTGATTAGGTTCCAACAGGTAGTGGTGTGGAGCACTAGGGGTTAGGTTTCCAATGGATAGTGTGACAAAGCTCTGTCCTTGCCTCTGTGGGTCCCACATTTCCTGGCAGATTTCACTAGCCTCAGAGGCTCACTGTGACCCTCCACATAGCCCTTCTCTCTCTAAAGGCAAGGCTCACAGCCTACTGAGCCATTTTCATCATAAGCCAGTGAGAGAGGTGAGGAGAAGCTATCCTCCCTTGCATAGTCTCTGTTGTCTCTCAGTCTCAGTGATTAATCAGGGGGAACAAAAGGGGGAAGCCTAGGCCCACCCTCTACTCCAGGGTCCAGCCCAGGGACCCTAATAGTATCAGCTATGGTAGCTGACCTTTTAGAAAAAGGACACATACAATTCCCTGGGCTACTTCCCCACAGCAGCTCCCACTTCCTCAAGCTCCACTTCACCCTTACCTCAAGCCCTCCATCCTTGTGCCCAATATGGTGTGTACTGCTCAGTCTCTCCAACAGCACAACTTCCTCCTACCACTCCTGACATGCACACCCACCTGACTAACTGGGAGATTTTTAACTAGTTTCAGCCAGCCCCTGATTGGCTTCAGGCATCCCAATCAACCTAGCTGTCACCACTGCTTTCTGGAAGGATATTAATTGGCCCCAGGTGTCTTGATTAACCTGGAGCAATGGCCATTTTGTTACCATGGTAACAGGGATTTGTTTAGCCTGGGGATAACATACCTGTTTCTCACTACTTTCCTATAGCTATCTGGTCTTGCCCCGTCACAGTAGATACATGGCCCTCTTTGAAGCATGCTGGGAAGATGAACTAACAGGGCTATTTGAATCCTATTAACCAGATTACAGCTTTGATAGATATCAAACAAATTATCTGATGTGTAACTTTTGCATTATTTCATCAGCTAGATAGCTGATAGGGTGTGTTTGAGAAATCATGCATTATTCAGCTAATAGAGTGGCTTCCAAACATGTGTGGAAGGGGAAGTGGCCTGCATGACTGAATGAGAATGGAAGTGTCTGCCAATCGCTCTACTACTACTAATTGGTGATGACAATTAGTAAATACTTCATATTGCAGTAGCACCCAGGAATCCCAGTCATGGCCCAGGACCCCACTGTGCTAGCTGCTGTACAACTCAGAACAAAAAGATGGTCCCTACCCCAAGTAACTTCCAATATAAGACAACGGTAGGTAGAAACCAATGGAGGAGCCAAGGAAATCTATTAAGGTGTGGTCCACTGTATTTCTGAAAATGGTGGGTCCAGTATGTTTGACAAAAAACTTGCTCTATATAAGATTAATTCTATTAACTAATTCATTTAACAGGCATCAAAGAAATAGACTTAAGATCTCCCAAGTTCCCATCCCAGGCCTGTCACTGATTCAATTTATCTCCTTAGTCAGGTACCTTAATGTCTTTGGTCTTAGCTGTAAAATAAGGGTACCAGTTACTTACCAACCTCCTGCTATGTGTACAGTGCTTTGAAAATGTTCCCTGAAACTTCCATGGCACATGTTGCCTTTGCATCACCAAGTGCTTTACAAAGGTATTAAGTATTATTAGCCTCACAACACCCCTGTTTTCTATAAATGGGAAAACTGAGGCACAGAGTGCTTAAAGTGCACTTTCCTGCTCCAGAAAGGAATTATGAGGACGTGGTTCCTCCCTACTCAACATATAAGTTCCCGTGTATTTTTAGTCATATCTACTTAATTTATTATCTGTATCCTTTTAGCGCCTAAAGGCCCCAGTTGAGATAAGTGCTGTACACTTTCCTGCCCCCAAAAACTTTCAGGACAGACAAAAGGTGGGGAAAGGAAACTAGACATGGACAGGAAGTGATTTGCCCAAGAAGAGACACAGGCCAGTGGCAGAACCAGGAATAGAACCCTGCCGCCCTTATTCACTAGACTGTCCTGCCTTTCAGACTCCAGTTTTACAACTGTGCAGTAGCCATTGTGGGATTACCTTTTTTTCATGGGTTGGCTATAGATATCTGAGGCTTATGAGCTCTATTGATGTATAGAAGGATGTCTACATGAATACTGAGAACATTTCTTCATCTCTTATTTATTTCAGATGGTTGGAATGTTAGAAGTAGTCACAGGACTATGTTAATCATGGAAAATAAAACTATAATGATTTATATGACACTCTAACTGAAGTTTCTGAACGTTTAACAGACACTATAACTAAAACCAGGAATTCCTAAAAGCACAGTGGCCAAATAGAAAAATGGAAAAGACTGATTTTTTTAAAAAGGCACTGAAAATATCAGAGATGGCTTATCCCATCCTGCTATGAACTGGGATATCAGAAACTGTGATCTGGTTGGTCTTTTGGGGATTTTGGTGAAATAAGGTCAGGTTTTCTAAACCTATCATCATTTTTTTTGCTCTCTGGACTTCCACCAATGTGTCCACATCTTTCCTAAAGTGTGATGATCAGAATTGGAAGATTGCCCCAGCTGAGGTCTCACCACTGCCAAGTAGAGCGGGACAGTTACCTCCTATGTCTTGCATAAGACTCTCCTGTTACTACACCCCAGAATTGTTAGCATTTTTTGCAGTTGTATCACATTGTTGACTTCTATTCAATTTGTGATCCACTATAACCTCCAGATCGTTCTCAGCAGCACTGACACTAGCCAGTTGTACATTTGATTTTTTTTCCTTCCTAAGTAAAGTACTTTGCACTTGTTTTTCTTGAATTTTATCTGGTTGAATTCAGACCAACTGTCCAATTTGTCAAAGTTGTTTTGCTTTCTAATCCTGTCCTCCAAAGTACTTGCAACCCCTTGCAGCTTGGTGTCATCTGCAAATTTTATAAGCATACTCTCCACTCCATTATCCAAGTCTTTAATTAAAATATTGAACAATACCAGACCCAGGCCTGTCCCCCTGGGTCCCTACTAAGTACACCCTTCCAGTTTGACAGCGAACCATTGACAACTATGCTTTGAGTACGGTCTTTCAACTAGTTGTTTACCCTCCCTTTATTAATTTCATCTAACTCACATTTCTCTAACTGGTTTATGAGAATGTCATGTTGGGACTGTGTCAAAAGCCTTACTAAAATCAAGATATATCATGTCTACTGCTTCCCTCCATCCACTAGGCCAGACAAAGAAGGAAATTAGGTTGGTTTGGCATGATTTGTCCTTGTTGTTGACAAATGCTGGCTATTCTTTATAACCCTATTATCCTCCAGGTGCTTACAAACTGATTGTTTGTTTGATCTGTCCCTGTGGAGCGGTGCTCCAGTGGGAACAGAGTTAGGCCACTGCTGACTGCTTTCAACTATCCCATCTTATTCTCAGATATGTCCATGAGAAATGTGTCTTACCAGCCATCATAAATGATCCAATCTCACCTGAGTCTCTTGGAGTTGAAGGCACAGTAACCACAAATTGAGACAAGACATATTTACTGGCTGAGGTTCTCTGCCCTGTTTCATTCAGGACTCAGACTAGATGGTCATAATGGTCTCTTCTGGCCTCAATCTGTGGCGCTATTTCAGCTTATTTGAAACAAAAATGACCACAGTCACTCTTCAGCAGGTGACTTCCACATCCACAGCAGCAGATGGACAAGTCAGTAACTCAACTCAAACCTTTCTGCTGAAAACCTCTGGTGACAACTTCCTCCTTTCATCTTTTATCCAGCTGTCCCTTCTCCCTCCCAACAATTGCTCAGAAATTTTCTGGATCAATCCAACTTGCATTTCAGACTTCTGATTGGTGCTCCATTGACCAGAGATGGAATCACTGATAGCTGATAGCCCAGCTGGCCCTTACTAGAGAGAGCATGAGAGAATACATGAGGTGGGGTGGCAAGAAGGATTGTGTTAGCACTCACTTGAGTTAGCTGCATTACACGCATGTCAAAGGCATGAGTGGGGCAGGCCGGTCATTCTAATCTAAGGCCAGTACAACACCATTCCATAATGTATTCCATGTCTGCCATGTAAGTTTTAGAGAGTTTGAAAATTCCACTGGAACTATATCTTGCATCCTTTTCCCTAGGAAGCCAGAAGCTTTTGTTACCATAAGTCCAGCTGAACAGGACTCAAGCAGAGAGGAAAAATTGTAACTAATACAGCTTAGAAACCCTCTAAAAATGATGTAAAATAGCTTTTTGAGAGGGGGTAAAATACCCTGACTTGAAAGTCTGATTTCCCAGGACTGTCTGGCCTTAGAAGCAAGTACTGTGTCTCCTATGGGAAAGCTGGAAATCTCCCCTTTTGTATGGCCTAGAGCCCCCAACTCTAGCTCTGGGTGTTGTGAGATCTTCCACCCATCAGCATGATAGAACTGATTATTGTCCATCCTGCACCATAGGCTAGGATAATTCTATGGTGGGAGAATTCTACATTTGGTGGGGAAAGAAGGAAACAGCTCCCTGACAGGAGTCTACTCTTTTATTTTTTTTTCCCAAGAGGAAGATTAAAAAATTCTGCTTTTGGTGGGAGGAAGGGGCACCTGGCTTTGTCATGCCGTAATATGCTGCAAGTGTTGAGAGAATGTGGTTACATAACACCATATTTTTTAATCCGACTGACAGACTGTCTTGAGATTTAAGTGGCTTTTGACAGTTTTTATGCACCTGTTAATTCAAAGCTCTTAACATGTGCCAGTTAAAAGGAGCCAGGCACTAAAACATCCAGCATAGGATTTGAATGTGGCTCGGCTGCCGAAGTGTAGAGTTTGCACTCAAGATGGAAATTGGCCTCCTCTACGTGTCCAGACAAATAACCAGTGGAGCAGCTCTGAGCCCCTGCACCTCCCATCTCTCTGATAGACAGCTCATCAACTCCACACCCCCTCAGAGGAATAGGTGCATGCATGCCTATCACTGGCAGTATGGTCTAACAGAAAGAGCTCAGTGATTTAGGCCCCAGTACTGCAAGAGATGTCATGATTGCTAGGCCTGCATGGAGCCATGTGAATTTCAACAAGCCTCTTTGTGGGCACAGCGCCCAGAAGCTGAATTGCAGGATCTGGGTCTTAGATTGCAAGCTTTTTGGGACAGGGAATATCTTCTGTCATGTGTGTACAGCGCCTAGCACACTAAGGCCCTGTTCTTGGATAGGTGCTAATTATCAGTAATAATTCAGTGATCTGCTGGAAATGACTCCCAGGTGCCCCTTGTTAAAATTCTGCCACCTATTTTAAGGGGTGGTATGGATGGTTTCCCTGTCTTTAATGGAGTTCAGATCCCTCCAGATAATATCGTACCCTTCCCAGCAACTTGAGCAATGCTGTAGTGAGCAGCTAGGACTGATCTTCTCTGACCTCAGGTGTCTGAGGATACTAGAAAAGGAGAAAGGTAGCCACAGCCAGTATCAGACCCTGAACATGCTGACCCCAGAGCTGACATGGTGGATCAAAGCCTTTGTGTGGATGACCTTCTGCACCTGTGGATCTGCTGGGATATATGGGGATTCACCTGGCTTGAGAGTGGGTTCCACGGGAGATTCCAAGAGAGGGGGAAACTTTTATCTCCCTCCACCCCATTCGAATGACTGAAGAGAACATTATAACAACCATAGTGGGTCAGACCAATGGTACATCTAGCCCAGTATCCTGGCTTCTGACAGTAGCCAGTGCCAGATACATCAGAGGGAATGAGCAGAAGGGGGTAACAGTCGAGTGATCCATCCAACATTGTCCAGTCCCAGCTTCTGGCAGTCAGAAATTCTAGAAACACCCAGAGCATGGGGTTGTGTCCCTGACCATCTTGGTTAATAGCCATTGATAGAGCTATCTTTTGATGGTCCAGAGGAGTTTCTTAGGTGACCAGAGGAGCTAGCAAACAAGGAGTCTAGAGATGAAGGGTGAGAGCCAGATACACCTAATACACATTTTCTAAACTTAGGCCAATAAACGTCCCTTCCCCAAAAAGAGCAAACAACCCTGCAAGAGCAAACTAGAGCATGCAGAAGTCCAGCAGCAGAGTGGGCTATCCAGTTTATTGTACCGTATGATTACCTGCCTTGTGGGTAGGTGGTGTGTGTGTGCATTCGATGCAAGCAGCTCATGGCCCTCAAAGACTGTGTACAGGCTCTGGAGACCTGAGTGGCTGAACTGGAGGAGCTAAGGGAGACTGAGGTACACAGAAGAGACTTTCAGGGATATAGTAGAGCGGTCCCATCCCTAGTCTGATGCCTCTGTGCTGTTGATTGTCTCAGGGAAGGAGACGATCAAACTGGAGTGGAGGGAAATGATTCCATAGTTGGGATCCTCCTTCCAGATGAAGTCCTGGTATCTTCTCACAGTGAGGACAACTTTTTGGGGAAGGGGACTCCTGTTATTAGGAAGAGACAGGTAATAGTAATGGGGGATTTGATCATTGAAATATAGATAGTTGGGTTTGTGATGACCAGGCAGGGCCGGCACCAGGCAACCAAGCACATGCTTGGGGCGGCACCTCGTAAGGGGCGGCCAATCTTGGGGTGGCAGGGGGCAGCACGGCGCGGCATTCCACGGTGGGTAGGGGCACTCTGGCGGCGCGGCGCTCAGTGGGGGGGCGGCGCGGGGCGCGGCGCTCGGAGGGGGGGTGTTCCGGTGGCGCGGCGCTTGGCGGGGGGGCGGCGGGGGCTCGGCGGGGTAGCACTTTTTTTTGCTGCTTGGGGCAGCAAAAAAGTTAGAGCCGGTCCTGTGACCAAAAGAACCACATGGTGAATTGCCTGCTGGGTATGAGGGTTGCGGATCTCTCAAGACATCTAGACAGGCTTATGTGTAGTGCTGGGGAGGAACCAGTGATCGTGGTATATGAAGGTACTAGTGATATAGAGAGATCCTGGAGGCCAAATTTAGGCTGCTAGGTAAGAGATTAAAGTCCAGGACCTCCATGGTATCGATCTCTGAAATGCTTCCAGTTCCACGCTTAGGGCCAATAAGGCAGGCAGAACTGCAGTGTCTCAATGCTTGGATCAGACAATGGTGTTGGGAGGAGGGATTTTGTTTTATTAGTAACTGGGGAACCTTTTGGGAAAGGAGGAGCCTATACAGGAAGGATGGGCTCCACCTAAAGCAAAATGGAACCAAATTGTTGGCATGTAAAATTAAGAAGGTTGTAGAGGAGTTTTTAAACTAAGGGCTCGGGGAAAGCCAGTACGGAGGAACGCACAGTTTAGTCAGACACATCCCTTAGGGGAGGATTTATTAAAGGGGATTCTCTATATCCTAGTAAAGAGGAGAGGATAGAAGTTGGTAAAATACAATTAGGAACTGAAAACAAACAGTCAAGCAAAAAAGATTCTCATTCAATTATATCACATGAAAGTCAGAGAGCTAAATATTGACAAATTTTATAAGTGCTTGTATACAAATGCAAGAAGTCTAAATAGTAAGATGGGTGAACTTGAGTGCCTGGTATTAAATGAGGATTGGGAGTATTTTCCCAATGTGCACTACTTTGTGTTTGTCGACATTGAATTTCATGTGCCATTTTGTTGCCGAGTCACCCAGTTTTGCGAGATCCCTTTGTAACTCTAATTTTGTGTCGTCTGCAAATTTTGCCACCTCACTGTTCACCCCCTTCTCCAGATCATTTATGTATATGTAACCCTTCTGCCCATCTAAGTTGGCAGCAGCAAGAGCCGGGTTCTGTATCTAGGGGTTCCGTTTCAATAACACAATGCAAAACCGGCTCGAGCCCCCACCCAGTGACCTGGGACAATTACATACCACCCCCTGGGTGCCTCTAAGAGGCAATACTTCCCCTCTCGCAAGCATGGAGTCTGAGTGTAACAGAAAATGTTTAATAACATGAGGTAAACAACATCAGCATTAAATTGGAAAAACACCACAAACAGGCTTCATGAGCAAAAAACCCACCCCAGCAAATTGGGCTGTGTCCTTTCCCTTTGGTTCTTGAAACCAGCAACCCAAGAATCACCAAAGTCCCAAAAGTCCAACAACCCCCCAAAGCCTCTGTCCCTGGTCAGTGCAGCCCCAGAGTTCAAGCCGGGGCGGATGGGGCACGCAGGGTGTTAAGGGCACCTTACGTGATCCGAGGCCGACCGGCTGCCTCTCCGTGGGGTTCCGCCGCAGCCTTCTCCACGAGCCACTCCACTCCACCAGTTGTCCCGTGAGCCGCTCCCGCCGTCCACGAACTTCTCGTAGCTGCTCCGCTCTGCTCACCAACCTGTGAGCCGCTCAGCTCTGCTCCACTTCAGCCGTTCCTTGGGCCGCTCCCACAAGGCTCCGCTCTGCTCGCTGCTTCTCCAGCCACTCCACCCTGCTCACCAACCTGTGAGTCGCTCAGCTCCAACCGTCCTGTGAGGCTCCACTCTGCTAGCGGCTCCGCCAGCCGCTTAGCAATATAGCTTCAGGCTCCCCCACTAGTTAACACAGTCTCAGTGATCTCAGCTCTTAATAACTTTAGCTCTTTTGTGATTTCAGCTCTTAGTAGGGGAGCTCCAGTGCTAGTGCACCATTGGCCCAAAGTGAATTCAGCTCAGCAGCCTGTAAATAGACTCCTAATGGAATCAAAGTTAGTTCTGACATTCAACAGTGGAGAGAGGAAGTAGTGCAATTGGTGTTTCAAACCCTCAAAGAGGGCCCATACCATCAGATATAAATACCTGTTCACATTCTCTCTCCCTCCACTGGGTTTTGTAACCCATGCCCCTTGTCAAGCAAGTGCTACTTAGGTAATGGTGAAGGACTCACTCAGTCCTTCTGTCATACAACAGTTCCACTGGCCTTGATTCACAGAATCAGGGTAACAAAACTTTATTCTTCCTGCCCCAATAACAGAGAAACTGGGGATCCCACACCAGCCAAAGTAACCACTTTGAGTTGCTGTTGTTTCATGCCAGGCGAGTGGGTGTGCCTATGCAAACCAGATCAGCCCCTGGAGTTCTTTTCCACACTCGCCATAATCCACCACCAGATGTCAGGGTAGAGCTCATCCTGACTCTGCTTACATCCTCCCCCCAGCCGAGAATTTGTCGTCCCGACAAATCACACTCCCTATTATACCAACTCACTGGTTCTCTCCAAAGGGCCTCAGATAGCCCACTTTAGCTTCCACAAGCCTGTGTGCTAAACATATTGGTTCCTCACTAGTCACCCCAGGTGCATCATAAGTCAACCGTTTTACTGGTCTTATTACCCTGTCTCGTCTATTGAGAATCTCTGTTGCCGTGGTAGGGGGGACAACCTCTTGAACGACGGATGGGGAGGTTTCCTTTGAGGGCCCCTCGGCTACTGGCATAGGCCCCTGCAGTTCTAGTTCTAACAATGGAGGGTCCAAGGTGCCCAGGACATCCTCCACCTGTATGTCTCCACTGTCCAATAACCTGTGTGTGTCATCACATGGGGGTCCCACCAGTGGCCCAGGGGTGTCAGGAATGGGCCTAAATACTTCTGCCATGGGGTTTAGGGCAGAAGAGGAGGAGCTCTCTTTTGATGCTGATCGAGACTGAAATCTTGTCTCCATCCCAGGATACACCATGGTTGTGTCTTCCTCCTCAGACTCACTCTTGCATGTGCTGTATAGGGGTAGGTTAGCTGCAGGGGGCTGGCTGTCCACGTTGGAGGGCAGCTTTGGTCCAGCACCTTCGTTCCGCCCGGTTGCCCTGTTGTGGCCCATCTCATACGGGGTGTCTACCAATTCCCCCACAGGGAGCAAAAGGTTTCTATGCACCGTCTTTGTCTGCCCTGGACCATCTTCAGGTTTGATCTTGTAGACCGGCAGGTCTCCTAGCTTTTCCATCACCAAGTAAGGTATTGCCTTCCACCTGTCAGCTATCTTGTGTTTGCCAGTAATACCCAAATTTCGCAGCAGGACTCTGTCCCCCGGCTGGAGTTCTTGCAAACGTACCCTAGCAACATATCGATGTTTGTTGCGGTCTGCGTTCTTCCGAGCCGCAGATGTAGCTAAGTGATAAGCATCCCGCAGCTTTTCTCTTAGTCGGGATACATATTGCTGATGAGTTTCATAGCTATCTCCATCCTCTGATACACCAAAGCACAGGTCTATGGGTAATCTTGGTTCCCGCCCAAACATTAAGAGATATGGGGTGACTCCTGTAGCATCATTCTTTGTGGCATTGTAGGCGTGCACCAGAAATGCGACATGTTGGCTCCAGGTTGCCTTCTGCTCTGGCCGCAACGTCCCCAACATATCTAATAGGGTTCGGTTGAACCTCTCTGGCTGAGGATCACCTTACGGGTGATAAGGCGTTGTCCTAGACTTTTTAATTCCCGCTATCCTCAGCACCTCCTTCAGGAGATGACTCTCAAAGTCCCGCCCCTGATCCGAGTGTATCCGGGCTGGAAATCCATAAACTGAGAAATATTTCTCCCACAGTACTCGAGCAACAGTGGTGGCCCTCTGATCACGTGTGGGATATGCCTGCGCATATCGCGTATAATGGTCAGTCACTACTAGAATGTTCCCAATATTCCTCTTGTCTACTTCTAAAGACAAGAAATCAATGCATACCAGCTCCAGAGGTTTGTTGCTGGTGATGTTCTTCAGATATGCAGCCCTTGTGGGCAGAGTTTTCCTTTGAACACATCGAGCGCAGGTCTCACATTTCCTGCGAACATCTTCAGCCATCCGAGGCCAATAGAACCTACTACGAATAAGTTCCAGGGTCCTCTCCATCCCTAAATGTCCAAAGTCATCATGCAGGGCCCTCATGGCCAGGGCTCTGTACTCTTTTGGCAGCACTAGCTGTGCTCGTTGCTTTTGTAAAGGGTCTGTGGTCACTCGATGTAGCACTCCCTGAATCAGTTTTAGTTTGGTCCATTCTCTCAATAGTAGTTTACCCTCCGGGTTAGGTAGGACAACCACAGCTGGGCTTCGCCCCTCCCTTTTGGCAAGTAGTGTATCACGAATGCCAATATCTTGCAGCTGGGCTTCCTGCCAGTCAGCCGCATTGAGCATGGGCAAAGGAGATTGGTCCAACGCAATATAGTTCACTGAAGCAGAAGGCACGCATTCAGGGGGCAGGCCCAAAGCTTCTGCAGCACATCCATGAAGACTCTCATGGGACTCTGGCTCCCGGTGACTCACACTGCAAATAGCCCTCACTCCATCTGTGGGTATCACAGCAACTCCTGGTGCCTGTGGACACCTGGACAATGCATCTGCATCTACATTGCTTCTCCCTGATCGGTATTGAATGCTGAAGTCATAGCTAGCCAAAGCGGCCACCCATCTTTGCCCTGTAGCATCCAGCTTAGCACTTGTTAACACATAGGTCAGTGGGTTGTTGTCTGTCCACACCTGGAACTGAGCACCATATAAGTAGTCTCGAAATTTCTCAGTGATGGCCCATTTCAAGGCCAAGAACTCCAGCTTGTGGGTGGGGTAGCGAGTTTCACTATCAGACAGTCCTCGGCTGGCAAAGGCTACAGGTTTACGTCTTCCTTCCACTTCCTGGTACAGTACTGCTCCCAGACCCTCCAAACTGGCATCAGTATGCAGGATAAATGGCTTGCTTGGGTCAGCAAAGACTAGGACTGGAGCATGAGTTAGGCAAGTAATGATTTCTCGAAAAGCCCTTTCACATCTCTCATCCCGGACGAGCCCCCAAAAATGTAACCCTTCTGCCCATCTAAGTTGGCAGCAACAAGGGCTGGGTTCTGTATCTAGGGGTTCCGTTTCAATAACACAATGCAAAACCGGCTCGAGCCCCCACCCAGTGACCTGGGACAATTCCACCAGATGTCAGGGTAGAGCTCATCCTGACTCTGCTTACATATATGTTGAGCAGTACAGATCCTTGGGAACCCCACTATTTATCTCTCTGCATTGTGAAAACTAACCATTTATTCCTACCTTTGTTTTCCTATCTTTTAACCAGTTACTGATCCATGAGAGGTTCTTCCCTCTTATCCCATGACAGCTTACTTTGCTGAAGAGTATTTGGTGAGGTACCTTGTCAAAGCCTTTCTAAAAGTCCAAGTACACTGTATTCACTGGATCACCCTTGTCCACATGCTTGCTGACACCCTCACAGAATTCTAATAGAGTGGTGAGGCACAATTTCCATTTACAAAAGCTTTGTTGACTCTTCCCCAACAAATTATGTAACAGAGGGGTAGCCGTGTTAGTCTGAATCTGTAAAAAGCAACAGAGGATCCTATGGCACCTTTAAGACTAACAGAAGTATTGGAGCATAAGCTTTTGTGGGTGAATGCCCACTTCATCAGACGCAAGTAATGGAAATTTCCAGAGGCAGGTATAAATCAGGTTTTGCCTCATAACCTAAGTCGTGCAGAACGCAATGCCATCCACAGCCTCAGAAACCACCCTGACATTATCATCAAAGAGGTTGATAAAGGAGGTGCTGTTGTCGTCATGAACAGGTCTGACTACCAGAAGGAGGCTGCCAGACGACTCTCCAATGCCAAATTCTACAGGCCACTTTCCTCAGATCCCACTGAGGAATACACTAAGAAACTGCACCATCTACTCAGGACACTCACTACACTAACACAGGAACAAATCAACATACCCTTAGAGCCCCGACCCGGGTTATTCTATCTACTACCCAAGATCCACAAACCTGGAAATCCTGGACGCCCCATCATCTCAGGCGTTGGCACTCTCACTGAAGGACTGTCTGGATATGTGGACTTCCTATTCACACATATGCCACCAGCACTCCCAGCTATCTCCGTGACACCACTGATTTCCTGAGAAAACTACAATGCATTGGTGACCTCCCAGAAAACACCATTCTAGCCACCATGGATGTAGAGGCTCTCTACACAAAGATCCCACACACAGATGGAATACAAGCTGTCAGGAACAATATCCCTGATGATGACACAGCACAACTTGTTGCTGAGCTCTGTGACTTTATCCTCACACACAATTATTTCAAATTTGGTGACAATATATACCTCCAGACCAGTGGCACTGCCATGGGCACCCGCATGGCCCCGCAATATGCCAACATTTTTATGGCTGACCTGGAACAACGCTTCCTCAGCTCTCGTCCACTCACGCCCCTTCTCTACATACACTACATTGACAACATCTTCATCATCTGGACCCATGGGAAGGAGACCCTGGAAGAATTCCACCATGATTTCAACAGCTTCCACCCCACCATCAACCTCAGCCTGGACCAATCTACATGGGAGGTCCACTTCCTAGACACCACAGTACAAATAAGCGATGGCCACATTAACACCACCCTATACCAAAAACCCACCGACCGCTACGCCTACCTTCATGCCTCCAGCTTCCACCCCGGACACACCACACGATCCATCGTCTACAGCCAACCCCTGAGGTACAACCACATCTGCTCCAACCCCTCAGATAGAGACCAACACCTACAAGATCTTCACCAAGCATTCTCAAAACTACGATACTCACACAAGGAAATAAAGAAACAAATCAACAGAGCCAGACGTGTATCCAGAAGCCTCCTGCTACAAGACAGGCCCAAAAAAGAAACCAACAGAATTCCATTGGCCATCACCTACAGTCCTCAGCTTAAACCTCTCCAACGCATCATCAGTGATCTACAGCCCATCCTGGACAATGATCCCTCACTTTCACAGACCTTGGGAGGCAGGCCAGTCCTCGCCCACAGACAACCCACCAACCTTAAGCATATTCTCACCAGCAACCACGCACCACACCATAACAACTCTAATTCAGGAATCAACCCACGCAACAAACCTTGATGCCAACTCTGCCCACATATCTACACCAGCAACACCATCACAGGACCTAACCAGATCAGCTACAACATCATCGGCTCATTCACCTGCACATCCACCAATGTTATATATGCCATCATGTGCCAGCAATGCCCCTCTGCTATGTACATTGGCCAAACTGGACAGTCACTACGCAAGAGGATAAATGGACACAAGTCAGATATCAGGAATGGCAATATACAAAAACCTGTAGGAGAACACTTCAACCTCCCTGGCCACACAATAGCAGATGTAAAGGTAGCCATCTTACAGCAAAAAAACTTCAGGACCAGACTCCAAAGAGAAACTGCTGAGCTCCAGTTCATTTGCAAATTTGACACCATCAGATCAGGATTAAACAAAGACTGTGAATGGCTATCCAACTACAGAAGCAGTTTCTCCTCCCTTGAGGAGTTCACACCTCAACTGCTAGCAGAGCACCTCACCCTCCCTGATTGAACTAACCTCGTTCTCTCCATACTGATTTATACCTGCCTCTGGAAATTTCCATTACTTGCGTCTGATGAAGTGGGCATTCACCCACGAAAGCTTATGCTCCAATACTTCTGTTAGTCTTAAAGGTGCCACAGGACCCTCTGTTGCTTCCAACAAATCCATGTTCATCTGTGTGTCTGATCATTCTGTTCTTTAATATAGTTTCAACCAACTCTGTAATCTACTCGCCTCTCCCAGCGACATTACTGTGGAGGGGACAATCCAGCCCTCAGTAATCATGAGCCTGTTCACTTTGTACATAGTTGTCCCATTGAAGCGCATGGACCAAACTCCATTAGCAGTAGATGAACCTGCTCCAAAGTGAAAAATATAGACAATAGCAGGAAATGTCTTTACTTTATTCAGCGACTTCCAGAAAACAAACAAGCAGGAGTCAAGGATTATTTTCCAGTGGCATGAAAATGGCTGAAAACATCATGGAGACCAGCTAGGCAAGCTCCTAGCTCACAAAGGGAAGCGAGTTCTTTGCCAATGCCGCACGTCTGTGAGGCTGTTAAACTCCTAATCCTGCCTCTAATATCCCACCAGTGTGAAAATTCATTAAAAAAGTATGTGTGCGAAGCCAAAAGACATTAATTAGTTGGGTCTTTTTTCAAGAGGAATTTTGATTGCATATAATATTTTATTTCACACTTTGTAATTTAAATGCTACAAAACTTACAGCTTTAGTGGAGGAACTCCAAAATCAAATAAATATGAAAACCACTGATGAAGGCCAATTTACTGATCACAAAGTTCTAGTATCCCCCCCTCAACATACTTAGTTAAAATTTATATCCGCTGCAATGTTTATGCATCTTAAGCTTGGTTTATTAAAGGATATGTAAATTGCAAGACCAATTTTAATGAGACATGTTGAAATCTGTAAGGCACAGTGCAACATTTGTTCTAATGAGCACTAAATCTCTTCTCTTTACCTCTTCTGTGTTAAAAACAGTCATGTTGGTGAGGAAGGGGCATGTGTATATATAATATATTCTAACAGGGAAAGCATTGCATCTGATTCTTTATTGCCCTACAGTCATCATTTACATCAGTGGAAACTCTTACATTGCTTTCTAGGATCTGAGCCTCCTATAACAACCACTAATGGATTTTATCCATGCAACAGCCCTGTGAAAGAGGGAGGGAAACTGAGGCAAAGAGCTAAACAGAAAAATGGCCAAATGTCCAAGTGGTTTAGAAATCTCATTTTCAAAAGTGACTTAGCCACTTATGAGTCTGAATTCCATTGGTTTTCAATGGAATGTAGGTTCCTATGGCTGAGATCCTCAAAGGTATTTATGATCTAAATACCTTTAAAAACCTGGCCCTAAGTTTCATTGAAAGCCAATGGAATTCAGGCTCCTAAGTCTCTAAGTCACTTTTGAAAACAGTATGCAGCTTCCTAAATAGATCGCTTACCAAAATGACTGTCACCAACATATAGGTAAGGAAATGGATTATTTTCCCCACTTTTTTTGACAAAACTGAAAAATGTTCTTTTTTATCTACGTTTCTCCAGTTTCATTTGTAAACCATCAAATTTTCAATTTAAAAAAACTCAGTTGTCAAAAGCTGAGCACAAATTGGTTTCAAGTTTTTTTGTTTTTGTTTTTAAATATTTGGGTTTTTGTCAATGAAAAGGGAAATTGCCTTCCACAAATGATCAAAAAGCCTTTTCTGGTAGAATATTCATCAGCGTTTCTCCTGAACATTTTCAGCCACCTCTGCTCAGACCCTTTAGCCCAGCCATAACAGTTTGGAAACATGTGCTAAGTTTTCAGCTCAGATATCCTAGATTTGCCCCACCCCCCTTCCTTAACACACAAAACCATTTCTCTTCCCAATAATTTTCAGGTATAAAAATTCCCTGCAGAGTAAAATGAATTCTTTGGGGGCGTGGGGCACGGTGGAGTCTGATGCAGTGAGAATATTTGCTTTAGAATGAAAGGCACTTGGAGAGAGGGAGTGAAATGAGACCTGGAAGTGCCTGATCAAGGAACTAAAAGGGAGGCTTGACTGAAAGGGGGGAGCTGAATAATAAAGCACAGATTTACTCTAACAAATTCCAGCACTCGGCAGATTTTTTTTAGACATATGGAAGTCTAGTTAGAAAGAAAATTGCTTGCAGCAGCTAATAAAGGCCTAATCCAAACCTCATTGGAGTCGATGGAAAGACTCCTGTTGATTTCAGTGGGTTTTGGATTAGGCCCATATAGGAACCCAGGTGCCCATTTAGCAAAGCACTCAGACATGTGCTGAATCCGGGGTCCCTGTCTTCCCTTACTCACTCCAGTCAATGAGATTTCACTGCTGCCTGAGTAAAGGCAACTCAAGTGATTAAAGGGCTACAAGCTCTGACTCACTGCAGCCATGACTAGCAATAAAGCCCCAGATCCTCAAAGGTCTTTAGGCACCTCCCAGTACTTGGTTTCACTGGAAGTTGAGGTTCTGAGCTCATGGGCCTGATTCAACACCTACGGGGACATGGATCAGCCCCTAAGCAATGCTGCCCTCTCTCCTCTTTCCATCCCTGTCACATTCCCTCACTCCTATCCATATGGAAACCATCTCACTCGAGAACATGGCAGAGAAGAGAATTTGGCTGTGGTGCGATGTAGCTGTATGGACCACTGCATTTTACTTCCAATTGATTGGCTGCAAATCAGATAACTAACACCTCAGCTTTGAACTGCTGGCTATGTTAAATGAAAATGTTATCTGGGTGCATCTGGGCTTTAGCTCGGAGTCAAACGCAGCTTCAATCACATCAGCATGCTAAGTGTATCCCCCAAGAAAAGCCTGAAAGAATGACTGCTTGTGTTCTGACAGCCAGAGTCTTTATTTATTGCTGGCTGTAATTGCTCGACTTTCCCCAGGAAAGCTTGTTGTGTAATTGATTGTATTGGACGTGCTTATCTGGTAATCAGCCCCTTAGTCTGTTACTTCGGCACAAACACTCTGCTAATGTTGAATTGATACTCAGGCAATTGGGGGTCACGGAGAATCTAGCAGGGATATTTTCAGCAAGGGAAAGAAATAAGTTCTTTTGGAGTGCCCCATCCTGCTGTGCTCTATGGAGGCAATAGAGCTGAGTCAATAACTTGATTTTTCAGTTCGGTACCAGGTTTGGGGGCAAAAAATGCTCGGGTTTGGGTGGAACCGAATCTGAAAATTGTGGGTGATTCAGCAAAATCCATGTTGAGTCTGTTCTAGAGCAGGGATTTGAACCAAGGTCTTCTACATTACAGGTTAGTGCCCTGCCCTCTGGACTAAAGGTTACAGCGGGGGGGTAGGGGGGGAAAGGCAAAGAATATACAGTAACTCCCCCTCCTCTTCTGGCTCTTTTGTGACTGGCTGAAACTATTCATGTCAAATTTGAAAATAGCCTCAGGTAGACTGAATCTGCATTTTTCATTGAATAAACTATTTGTCCAGAAAATTTCACCCAGCTCTACTCAGGAAGCAGTAAGGCACCTACTTAGTCATTTTCATCCCAACATTTCCTACCTCATCCCACCCATATCTACAGTCCCTTCCTCTTTTGTTGCAAATGGATTCCATCAGAAATAAAGAATCCTGGATCCTAAAGGGAGTTATCCTACAGTATTTTAACTGCATCTTTTTTGCATCCAGGTTTCAGGAGGTTAAAGCAAAGGATGCAGGAATGGAGAATTACTGTAACTTTCAGGGAATGCTGATTTAGCTGGAGTTTGCATGAAAGAGAAATCTACCAGCAAAACATAAACTATGAGAGACTCTTTTAATCTGTGTCACAGGAGAAGGATTAATACTAAGGCTGTCAATTAATCACAGTTAACTCAAGCGATTAACTCGAAACAAATTAACGCGATTAAAAAAATTAATTGAAATTAATTGCAGTTTTAATCTCACTGTTAAACAATACTAGAATTTCAAATGAAATTTATTATAACTATTTTTGGATGTTTTTTCTACATGTTTTTCTCCCAGCATGGAAGCATGGCCTCTGGAAGGGTGATCAAAGCATGAAGTGGCATACAAATATTTAGCATATCTGGCACATTGGTACCTTGCAACGCCAGCTACAACAGTGCCATATGAACGCCTGTTCTCACTTTCAGGTGACATTGTAAATAAGAAGTGGGCAGCATTATCTCCCGTAAATGTAAACAAACTTCTTCTCTTAGTGATTGGCTGAACAAGAAGTAGGACTGCATGGACTTGTAGGCTCTAAAGTTTTACATTGTTCATTTTATTTTTGACTGCAGTTATGTAAAAAAAAATTCTACATTTGCAAGTTGACTTTCACAATAGAGATTTCACTATAGTACTTGTATAAGGTAAATTGAAAAATACTATTTCTTTATCTTTTTTACAGTGCAAATATTTGTAATAAAAAATAATATAAAATGAGCACTGTAGACTTTGTATTCTGTGTTGTAATTGAAATCAGTATATTTGAAAATGTAGAAAACATCCAAAATATTTAAATAAAAGGTATTCTATTATTGTTTAAGTGTGATTAAAATTGCAATTAATTTTTATCTTGCGATTAATTGCTATAAATTTTTGTAATTGTTTGATAGTCCAGTATTAACCTAATATACGCAGAAATGACAGAATTTCATTTGACAGTGGGGGAAATCAATATTTGTACCTTGTTGGGAAATAATCACAGATGTGGAGACAGAGGGTGATAGGACACTGGACTGGGAGTCAGGAGACCTGGGGTTTGTTCCCAGCTCTGCCACCTTGCTGGTTGACCTTGGGCAAGTCACTTTCCCCTATGTTTCCCTTCCCACCCTTTGTCTGTCTTGCCGATTTAGACTGTAGGCTCTTTGAGGCAGAGCCTGTTTCTCACTGTCTGTGTATACAGCACCTAGCACAACATGGTCCCCCAAACTTGGTTGGAATCTCTAGATGCTACTGGAATAACAATGTAGCTGTAATCTTCTGTGTTAAGCATTTTTTCTCAGAGAGCAAATTCCTACCTTTCAATGATGCTGGGTGTGTGAGCACTCTTTTTTTCCTCCGACCTCTCTGCAAAGTTTGTGAAGCTTTTCCCTGGCCAGTCTGGACAATTAGTGTGTTCATTACAATAGAATTAAATTATCCACTTTAGAAATAAAGCAGTGTGTTTTTATTCTCATTAAAAAAACAAACAAGGCTGATAGTTATTACACTACAAGGCTATTCAGCAAGGATTGGTTTGGACCCCTAATAAATTACTGAACAAACTTTGCAGCCATAGTCCTAAAGATGGATTAGATTTCTGAGAGCCTGGGATACATTATTTGTTTCCCGTTTTATTATTTGAAAGATGAACCCACAGCACTGGGCGTTGTTAACGTCGTCAGTCCCGCTTTAACATGAATTCACACCATGCACGTTCATCAGTTCTGAAGCAGTTAACAGTTTCTTAATTAAAAACATACTTCATTATTATTTGAAAACTGTGAGATGGATTTTCACCCATCCCACTCTGAGACTGGTATTTAGTTGTGTTTGCGTCTCATTGAGCTGCTTCAAAAAAAAAATGTGGCAATTATTACTACTTTTTTTAAACCAAATTCAGTTCCAGGTCTGCCAAATGTTAGCAACCTGAGATTCTGATCCACAACCTTTAATGCATGTACTTCTTAACTTGAAACATGTCAGTTGTCCCACTAAACGTGGGTGTAAAGTTGAGCATATTCATAAGTCTTTGCAGAATTGGGACCTAAAATCTAAGTATGCATTCGGCTCTGAGCCAACAAAGCACTTAAGCACGTGCTTAACATTAAGCACGTGCTGAAGTGTTTTCCTGAATTAGGGCCCTGGTATTTAAATATTTGCTTTTAAAAGAGCTCTAAATGCACTGAAAAAAAGTTTTTTTTTCCTTTTCAATTCATTAATAGCTTGCAAATGACATCATTCATTTGCAAGGTCCAAATGAGCATTTAAAAGAGATTTTTAATTAAATTAGATGCTATTTTAATGGCCACTTACACTGGAGATTTATGGAGAAGCATAAACTCACTTTCTGTGAGTGAAAGCTGAGCTTTTAAGAATTACCTTCCTCTGTTCCCCCCCTCTTGCAATATAATACCCCCAAATATTTGTAAGTTGTGACTAAACTCTGAGGGCTTAGTCCTCGCTTGGAAAAAGAAAAAAAGCACTGGTGCCAATTTGTCTGCCCAGGCTCTGATTATGGGATGCATTTTTTGTCGGCGAGAGGGGTTTGGTGGGAAGGTTTCTTCCTTCAGGGTTAGCGATATCTGATATCCAGTCTGAAAGCCACTACAGGGCCAAACTTTCATCTCCAATTGTGAAGGGTGGGGAGAAAAAATGTATGTGGATAAAATTCTTGGCTAAATTTGCAGTTGGTCTGTAATTCCTGCTGGGCAATTACAGCTCTTTTAACATTTCTGATTGTAAAGAACACTGATTTCTTTAAATATATAGATCACTTGAAGTGGGGGTTTAAATGCACTTATTTATTTATTTGGTTTCCCTCCCCACTACTCCTGTCTCCTGTCTCAAAGTGCTATCCAGTGACCCCTGGTGCTGATGAAAGTTTCTGGATGACCCCTGAGTGCTTTTGCAATGCTGGCTGGTAATAAAAACTGTTTAAACTGCTGGCTTATCCAAACTCTGGTTTCTGCTGCAGAAAGCTTCCAAGTCACTTTCAGGTCTCAGCCAGAGGGAATGCGCAGAGCAGCTGGAGTGAAAGGGGGACGTGATTAATTCTGCTCCCTTTTCTCACACCAAGTAGCACCTCACTGTGCCATTGATTTCAGGGAGACTCCTTGTGGAATTGGGTCTGACTCAACGCAAGTGAGGCTGGCAGAATCAGGTGCTCAATGCTCACCTGAATAAGAAATATAAAGTAAGGGTTGGAATTTGCCTTTCTTGCTCAGGTTGAGTAGTAACTTACTACATAAGTTACTCTAGTGAAGTCCATAGTAAGGTTCCATCCAATGAGAGCTAGAATCAGGCCTCCTGTGTAATCTGGGTACTGGAGCCCCTTAGGTTGTACTTATACACTCATCTTGTATTCTACTCCAAGTCTCTGATGCTCTTTGCCAGCTGACTATACTACCAATGGCAAATCAAGAGGCCCATCATCTCAGGCCAAGATTGGTGCTCAGCTTGCACTGATCCACACTCCAGCAGCTAGACAGTGGCCAATAGGGAGGCCACGCTTATGTCCCCTCTGCCGCTTGTTGTCATAAAGAAGCAGATTTCCTGTTTTGGCACTTCCTTGTTTCGGGTTTCATCCAACTCCATTTGTCTTCATCCAACTCCCATTGTCTGCCCACTATAGTAACCACCCCCAACTTGTGCTCCTTTGCTTTAGCAGTGTTTTGTGTGCCTTCCCCTCCTCACCTGGGCATTTCTTAGTGCTAAATGGGACAACAAGTCCTCGGGATTTGGGCTCTTTCATACAGAGATCCCATCACAGTTGTTTTCCAATGGAGAGATCAGTCTGTGTTGAGGCTTTAAGATGTGTGTGTGTATATTGGCGTAGATAGACTATGTTTCCCCTTCCCCCCTGCCCAGCTCTACTGCTTTGCATTAAGTGTGTCTTATACCTGACTAAAAGCCCTTTTGTTGAAATCTCTAGGAAACAATCCATTATGCTCTCCCACCTTAATTTTGGGCGGAAGAGACAAATGTGTGTGTGGGTGGGTGGGTGGGTGGGTGGGTGGGGTATCTTATTTTAACATTGCTTTAATTCAGGTGTAAGATCCTTGGAGACTAAAGCCCTTTGGATAGCCACAAAACAGACATAACACAGATAGCAGCAAATCCCCCCATGTCAATATGCCACAGTTCTGAACCACAGCGACCACTTTTAGAGATCACTCAAGCCAGATGACTTCTTCAGTAGAAGATAATACCACCCAGGAGGCACTCGGCACCTGGCAGAGTCAGTCTCTTACAGGGATGATTCCAAGCCCATTTAATTCTTGCTGCACCGAGGTTGCTGAAGAAGCTGCTAGCTAGCTGTCCGCTGTAATGGCAGCTTTCTTGCTGGAGGCTGGGCTGAGACCACCCAGACACATTTCACACACTGGTACTGTATTCACAGTATCACCATCTCGTGTGATTTTTGATGATTGGTGAGGAGGAGGGTGTTAAAGTCCCAGCTCCTGGAGCCCTGTGATTATGTGAGAATCTCAGCTGACATTTTTTAAAGTATTTTTCTAGCCCCTGGAAAGCAATGGGGATTGAAGATCACACTCAGAAGGCACTGAGTACCTCAAAGGGTTAAGACCTAAGAGTACAGACCAGTAATATGATTTTTGTTAAGTAGGGGGAAGAATAGAAGAATTTTACAGCCTTTTAAACAACAGGATACCATGGCCACGAAGAGTGATCTGCCCCTTCTCCTGGCACTTTCTGCAGGCAGCATTGTCTAGTGGGTCGGGCCCTACACAGGGAATACAAAGACCTGGGTTCTAGCCCTGGCTTTCCCTTGGGAAAGTGTGACCTTGAGCAAGCCAATTTCCTGCTGCTTCCTCTTCCACCTATTATCCATATAGATTGTAAACTCTTTGGGACAAGGACTATCTCACTATGTGTCTGTACAACCCATAGCACAACTGGGTCCTACTCTCCATTGGGGTCTGGAGGTGCTACTGTAATAACAGGGTAGGAGAAAGTGGGATGTTTCCCCTACCACTGCCTGAGCTGTGCTGCTTCTTGTCTAGCTGTAAGAGGATCTTCAAGTGACATCACCAATGCCGAGGTTGTTGACCATCATCTTTCACAGTCATGACAGACATGTAAAACTTCTGCTCTCCTTGGGATACCAGACCATCTGGTGGTGATTCCAGTGTAACTAGCTCTCCCTCTTCCTCTTCCTAGTTTGCCTGTGATCTTGATAGATAGTATGAGTGCCAGAATTGAGTGGCTCTGTGACTGGCGAGTTGTGTGTCCATACTAAGATGTTAGTCTTTTACCTAGGGCAGGGGTGGGCAAACTTTTTGGCCTGAGGGCCACATCTGGGTGGGGAAATTGCAGGCAGAGCCATGAATGGAGGGCTGGGACAGGGGGTTGAGGTTCAGAAGGGAGTGTGGGATGTGTGGGGGGGTGCGGGGTGCAGGAAGGGGCTCAGGGCAAGGGGTTGGGGCACAGGAGGGGATGTGGAGTGCAGAACAGGGCTCAGGGCAGGGCATTTTGGTGCAGAAGGGGTGCGGTGTGAGGCGGAGGCTAAGGGCAGGGGGTTGGAGTGCAGGGTGCAGGAGGGGTTCAGGGTGCAGGCTCCAACCCAGTGTGTGTCGCGGGGTTAAGGCACGCTCCCTGCCTGCCCTGGCCCCGCGTCGCTCCTGGAAGTGGCCGACACCACGTCCCTGCAACCCTGGGGGAGGGGAGGCAGAGGGCTCCGCGCGCTGCCCTCGCCTGCAGGCAGCACCGCTCGCAGCTCCCATTGGCTGCGGTTCCCCATTCCCGGCCAATCGGAGCTGTGGAGGACGGTGCCTGCAGGCGAGGGCAGCACGCAGAGCCCTCTGCCAACCCCAGAGGCTGCAGGGATCCTGTCTTAGCCCCGCGGCACCATGGGGGTGGCAATCCCGCAGGCCAGATCCAAAGCCCTGCTGTAGTTTGACCACTCCTGACCTAGGGTCTCAGGTAGTTGTGCTCTTTTAAAATTCATCCTTCTCATCATTTGTAGTTTTGGCTAACAACAGATAAGTTTTAACATTCTTCTAGAACACAAAACTTGAACTCTCTGAGTCATCTCTATTCCTTTGTAAGTGTCCCGCTCTCACATCCATACAGGAGGGTTGACCACTTCAGCAATCTAGTATAGCTGCATGCTTTTAATTTTCTGGGACAACCCAGAAGTCTTTTAAAGTTGTCAAATACACTTTTTTATAAGCTGTATCCTTCACTTAATTTCTTTGTTGCATCTTCTGTCTGATGTTATTAGACTCCCTAAGTAGGGGGAAATATTCATTTATTACAGCACTTGACCCTCCAGGTATAGATGTGGCCTACCTTGTGCATTGATCCTTATTTGCTTATTGATCCATTTGCTTATTACCCTACTTTTGTCTTTGTAACATTGATCATTATTCTGTATTTCTTGCTGCTATTGTTCACAGCAGCAAGTATGTCCTGAAGTTCTTCCCTAGTTCAAGTGCTGCCAACCAGACAGGAGAACGATTATTTCTGAATTTGTGCAACTTTTTGTATTCCTCACTTCTATCTTTGCATTCTTGTCTTTATTTATTAGGGTTACACTTTTGTTAGTCATCCAGGGTTGCTTAACATCACATCCTTTCTCTCCTAGTACCAACATAGTGGCTATATGACTCCTGTCTTAAACTTTTTCCAGTTTTCTTCTACAGCGTCTTCATTGTATTCATATGAGACATCCAGGTGTGGTTGACTTTTGAAGCGTGTTCCATGCATGAGTCTATCCAAATCAATCTGTAGTCTTTTGCGTCATTTAGGTAGCTTTTGAAGCATCAGTCTCAGATTCACAGCAAGCAGATTGAGATCACTAGGGCAGTCTGCAAGTGAAAATGTTCTAGTATCTAAAACTGCACTGTGAAATCTCTTTTTTTTTTTATATTAAAACACAATCTATTAAGAGGATAAGAGTCTCAAAAGACATCAGTCTCAGGCCTGTTAATCCAGCACCTTTCACCAACATTAAATCTGTTTATAAATAGAGTTTTTAAAAAGAGATTTAACCTGGAAAAGGAAAGGGGAAAATGTTTCCCTCCATGTTCCAATACAGGAATAATTACAGTAAAACAGGACTACTGTGCCATTATTGTACAATATTTATGGCAATCAGCTTAAGAGAGGGATGATAATCTTCAATGATAGTCTATGATCTGGCCTGGGACTCGAGATCTGTGTTCATTTCCTGGCTCTGCCAAAGATTCCCGAAGCCCTGATCCGGTGAAGCATGTAAGCATGCGCTTACATTTAAGTACCTGAGTAGATCCATTGACGTAAGTGCTTTACTAGAAAAGGGCCGATTGACTACAGGCTTGACTGCATCTTTTAACATGTGGCGAGTCCCACTGACATTGGCAGAATTACATAAGGGCTCCGGGATCACACCCAGGAACAACAACAAAAAAAGGGGATACAAACACAGAGAACCACAAAACCCAGGCAGCCTTCCTGGGGTTGCATAGCCGTAAACTTCTGCCCAAACTCTGGTGCACTGACTTCAAACTGTATGATTGTGATTTGGTTCAGTGTCTTTCTCGTGATTTTTTTTTTTTTTTTTGCATTTGTTAGTCTCCAAAGCTCTCTGTATTTGCTATCCTGCCTGCCTGACCCACAAAGCTAGGGACTTTGAAAGTCATTTAGCTACAGTCTGCAGTAACTGAAAAATCTTTCCCAACCAAGTATAGCCACAGTCTCCTAGAAGCACATATTTAAACAATAAGAAGAGTGAGCAGTGCATTTCTGAGTGATTATAATACACCTCAGGTAGTGTCATAAAACAGGAGGGCTCATTTTTACTACTTGACAAGTGCACTGCCTGGAGTGTATCTTATTGCTGGTTTGAAATGGAATTTATATCTATAAAAATACAGGAATTAGACCAGTCAATGGGCATTATAGACATGGCTATGACATCACCAATGGCCAATCAGAAGGCTCCAATTCTGTGTTCCAAAATCAAGGCAGGGTATATTGTTATCCTTCTGACCTCATCTTCTGCAATAATATATCACTTTTGTTCCTTTTCATTAAGATCACACTATCAAATAATGCTCTATAAAAGACTGTAATTTATAAAGTGAAATCTAGGCCTTATGTTTTAAGCAGAGTATGCCGTGCGGGTGACTCTAGATATATCATTTCTTTCCACTAGTTATTGATGGACTCAAATTCACCGTGTGGGAGGAGGAAAGGGGAGTCAGGAGCGAATTGCAGTAGCCAATGGCAGTGTTCCCTCTAATTTTACCTACCCATGTGCGGAACGAATTTTGTTATGTGCACCAATATGGAGGTGATGTGCGACACCTCACCTTCATATTGGTGCACATAACAAAATTCATGTGGTGGGGGTGAGGCCGAGGGGTTCGGAGTGTGGGAGAGGGATCAGGGCTGGGGCAGAGGGTTCGGTTCAGGGGGTGAGGGCTGGGGCTGGGGTGCGGGCTCAGGCCTGGGGCAGAGGGTTGGGGTGTGAAGGCTCCAGCTGGGGGTGCAGGCTCTGGGGTGGGGGTCAGGGATGAGGGGCTCTGGGATGGGGCAGAGGGCTGGGAAGCAGGGGGCGAGGGCTCCAGCTAGGGGTATAGGCTCTGGGGTGGGACTGAGGATGTGGGGTTTGGAGTGTGGGAGGGGGCTATGGAGGGGAGAGAGGACTCCCCCCAGCTCTCTCTCCCCACAGCAGCACCTGGGCTGGGGAGAAGAGGTGCCTCTCCTTGTTGCGGCAGATTTGGGGCTGGGGCTGCAGGATAGGCACACCTTCCCCGGCTTCAGCAGGACCAGGCCGGGCCAGGACTGGTTTTGGGCTGGGGGAGGGGTGACCCGGCCATGCCTGGGTCTGTGCCAGGCCACTCCTGCCACAGCCAGGTCATGGCTGGGCTGCCCTGGCCATGGCAGGGCTGGGCGCCCTGGCCATGGAAGGTTGGGGGCCAGGCTAGGTTGGGGCTGGGAATGAGGGGCTCAGGGCTCAGGCAGAGGGTTGGAGTGCAGGGGTTGAGGGCTCCAGCTAGGGGTGCAGGTTCTGGGGTGGGACTGGGGATGAGGTGTTTGGGGCATGGGAGGGGGCTTTGGAGGGGAGAGAGGACTCTCCCCATCTCTCTCTCCCCGCAGCAGCACCTGGGTCTGGGCCAGTCAGTCTGGCCACGCCTGGGTCCAGGCTGGGCTGCTCCACCTGCACCTGAGTCCGGGCTGGGCGCCCCGGCCACGGCAGGTTGGGGGCCGGGCTAGGTTGGGGCTGAGGGAGGGGCAGCAGATCCCCAGCAGATTCCCTGAGCGCCTGCGCAGTGCTAAAGAAGCTGCTGTGCAGCCGTGCAGCTTCTAGGGAACTTAGGTTAGTGGCACTAGTAAAAATATGAGCCAGGCCACTATACACTGGTGACAACTGAGAGAGGACAGGCAAAACTGACTGCAGATTAGCCCTACAGTATCTGACTCCAGACAGGACAACGATTATCTGGGGGAGCCTCCGTCTCTGCCGTGTGACACCAGGGTGGGTGGAATCTTGTCCTGCTTGCATCAAAGTCACTGGGAGTCAAGAGTGGGCAAGGATTGCAGGACATCTTTTAAGATGTAGGCCCAAATGAGTGAGCATATGTACTAATCCAGGTGCTTAGTCTTTGCTGAAGGATTCTTTTATGTTCAGGAGCAGTATAGGTCTTGGGAAAGGTTGTGGGAGATGGGTAGCGCCAAGAAAGAGGTAGGACCTGCACTTTGCAAGGCCAGCAGATGCTGATCTAGTGGTGCATGAAGGCATTAGCCAAAGGACCAGAAAAGCAGTCTGGGAAATATGAACAGAGGAGAAATGGACTCCAGAAAAGAATGAATGGAAAGTCCAGGACTGGAGGAAGGGTTTTAGGCAGAGCTGGATTTTTACAACCCAGGAGTGGTGGGAATGAGTGGTGAACTGGACAGTGAGTCGTCCACCCTGCCCAACTGACAGAGGCACAGCCACCTCTCCATCCTGACCAAATTTGAGTGTTGTGGCGATATGGTCCATTGGGTCACCACCATGACCCTTCGTACCATGTGGCAATGCCCAGGCACAGCCCCATGAGACAGGAACTTCCACTGCGTGGTACTTGCAGGGCAGGGGGGCCCGGCCCATGTGAAAATTGGTGTCATACACCTCCTTTGGTCAATTGCATTTGAAAAGCACCCCCCCCACACACACACACACACACAACACATGCAGCCAAAGCCCTGCCCCTGGTTTTAGGTGTTTTCTGGGCGAGATGGCAGCTGAATACAAGGAGGGGAAATCACATGTTCAGCTTGAAGCAGGCTAGTGATAAGTCAGTAAGTGCTGAAATCACAGGTTCATGACCAGGCAAGTGTTGAAATAACATGTTATTTCAGCATTTGTGGTGTCATTGTTCAATTACACCATATAAATCCCGTTATGTTATCCATACTGCCAGGGAGCACAAGGAGCAGGATAGTCTTGGTCTAAAGCTTAGGAGTCAAGAGAGCTGGGTTCTGTTCCCACCTCTGCTATTTGCTCATTTGTTTACTGAAGGCAAGTCAGGTCACTGCTCTCTGCCTCAGTTTCCCCCACCTGCATGGCCCACAGGGGACTTGTGTCAATTAATATTTGTAAAATGTGTTGATATCATTGTGCCTGGCCAGCAGCTTTATTCTGCTGTATTATGGAGAGTCTTGGCAGAATTCAATTTTAATGTTTAATAATTATGAGATGTTGTTTATTTTAAGCATGTTTTTCAATTTGTATCTATTCAAATGTTCACACGTATGTGGAACTATGGATTTTAAACCTGTTTTATTTTTATCTATTTAAATTTTCAGTTGTAGGAAATTAGGGGGAGGAGCCGGATAGTGGAAGAATCAATTATTTAATAACAGTGGATGTTGAGATTCAAAATGTTAAAGATTTATTACTACAATAAAAGATATTCCCTCACGCACCTTATCTCTCTTAGGCCTTGTCTACACTACGAGAGTAGTTCGATTTTACTTAAATCGAATTTTTGGAATCGATATTGCAAAGTCGAACGTGTGTGTCCACACTAAGGACAGTAATTCGACTTTGTGAGTCCACACTAACGGGGAAAGCGTCGACATTGGAAGTGGTGCACTGTGGTCAGCTATCCCACAGTTCCCGGAGTCCCCGCTGCCCATTGGAATTCTGGGTGGAGCCGCAAATGCCTTCTGGGTAAAAAAAAGGTGTCCAGGGTGCTTTTGGGTAACTGTCGTCATCCGTCCATCACTCCCGCCCTCCCTCCCTGAAAGCGCCGGCGGGAAATCAGTTCGCGCACTTTTCTAGTCAGTGACAGCGCGGACGCCACAGCACTGCGAGCATGGAGCCTGCTGCAACCATCACTGCAGTTGTGGCCGCTCTCAACGCCTCGCAACTTATCATACACCTTTCCCTGAGGCAGATGCAGAAAAGTCAGGCGAGGAGGCTACGTCAACGCGGTGATGGCCTGAAGTCTGAGAGTAGCACAGACCTCTCAGAAAGCAGGGGACCCAGCGCCGAGAACATCACGGTGGCAATGGGTCATGTTGATGCCGTCGAAAGGAGATTCTGGGCACGGGAAACAAGCACTGAGTGGTGGGACCGCATAGTGCTGCAGGTCTGGGATGAATCCCAGTGGCTGCGAAACTTTCGCATGCGGAAGGGAACTTTCCTGGAACTTTGTGAGTTGCTGTCCCCTGCCCTGAAGCGCAATGACACCCGGATGCGAGCAGCCCTGACTGTCCAGAAGCGAGTGGCCATAGCCCTGTGGAAGCTTGCAACGCCAGACAGCTACCGGTCAGTCACGAACCAGTTGGGGTGGGCAAATCTACCGTGGGGGTTGTTGTGATGCAAGTAGCCAAGGCAATCGTTGATGTACTGCTGCCAAAGGTAGTCACCCTGGGAAACGTGGAGGCGATCATAGATGGCTTCGCAGCGATGGGATTCCCAAACTGCGGTGGGGCCATAGATGGAACTCACATCCCTATCCTGGCACCGGAACACCAGGCCAGCCAGTACATTAACAGAAAGGGCTACTTTTCCATGGTGCTGCAAGCACTGGTGGACCACAGGGGACGTTTTACCAACATCTACGTGGGATGGCCGGGCAAGGTTCATGACGCTCGTGTTTTCAGGAACTCTGGTCTGTTTAGACGGCTGCAGCAAGGTATTTACTTCCCGGACCACAAAATAACTCTTGGGGATGTGGAGATGCCTATAGTCATCCTCGGGGACCCAGCCTACCCGCTAATGCCCTGGCTCATGAAGCCCTATACTGGCGCCCTGGACACTGAAAAAGAACTCTTCAACTACCGGCTGAGCAAGTGCAGAATGGTGGTGGAGTGTGCTTTTGGCCGTCTCAAGGGGAGATGGAGAAGCTTACTGACTCGCTGTGATCTCAGCGAAACCAATATCCCCATTGTTATTGCAGCTTGCTGTGTGCTCCACAATCTCTGTGAGAGCAAGGGGGAGACCTTTATGGCGGGGTGGGAGGTTGAGGAAAATAGCCTGGCTGCTGATTACTCACAGCCAGACAGCCGGGCGATAAGAAGAGACCAGCGGGAAGCGCTGTGCATCCGGGAGGCTTTGAAAGCAAAGTTCCTGAGTGAGCAGGGTAACCTGTGACTTTAAAGTTTGTGTATTGAGAAGCTAAACCTGCCCCCATTTCTTTGCCCAGTTAATGTTGACTATCCTATCCAGTTACATACCCCCTTCACCCCACTTCCAACACACGTTTCAAAATAAAAATAGTTCTACTTTGTTAAAGCACACCGTTTTCTTTAATACTGTATTCGCGGGAATTTTTTAAAACTGGGACGCAGACTGTGGTGCGGAGCGGGTGTACTGTAGTGGCGCGAATGCAGCTTCTAAACTCAAGGATTGACAGGCTCCGCTGCGGTGGGATGGTTGTTTCAACGGAGCCTGTCACCCCTCCTGATAGGGACTGTGTGTATGGGGGGGTCTATGTGACTTTGTGGCAGGGGGAGGACGGTTACAGATCCCCTGCTGTGTGGCTCTGTGATCCTGCCTAAGGACCGCCGCTTAAGATCTGTAACTGCCCTCCCCTGCCACAAAGTCACAGAGCAACCCACCCCCCACCACATAACATGAAAACAACCTCCCAGACTAACCAGGGTAACTAGTCACTGCATCACTGCACTATGTATGTGCCCTGCTGCTGTGCCTGCCCCCGACTATATACCCTGCCAAAGGTGACTGTCCTGTCGAATTACCAACCCCCTATCCCCCCCTCCTGCAAAAGAACATGATGGAAACAGTAGTTAACAGAAACGTATTTTTTATTATCAACCAAACATGGAACTGGGAAAGTGAAACTTGGACGGGGGCTTGTGTCAGGCGGGAAGGAAAGAACTTGTCAAATTTTGGGGAATGAGAGCCTTCTGCTGCTCGAGCTCTCTGCAGGGGTGGAGTGAGAGTTAGCAGGGACTCTGCCGCCTCTCCTTCTGTGCACTTTGGGTGAGGGGAGTATGGGACTTGGTGGCGGGGGAGGGCGGTTAGAGATGGACTGCAGCGGGGCTCTGTCCTCCTGCCTCCGTTCCTGCAGAACATCCACAAGGCGCCGGAGCGTGTCCGTTTGCTCCCTCATTAGTCCAAGCAGGGTTTGAGTCGCCTGCTGGTCTTCCTGACGCCACCTCTCCTCCCGATCCATGTTGGCTTGGTGCATTCGGGTCAAGTTCTCCCGCCACTGGGTCTGCTGTGCTGCCTGGGCTCTGGAGCAGGCTATAAGCTCCGAGAACATGTCCTCCCGTGTCCTCTTCTTCTTATGCCTAATCCGCGCTAGCCTCTGGGAGTGTGATGACAGGCTAGGTTGTGAGACAGTCGCAGATGGGGCTGTGGGAATGGGAAACAGGGAGTGAATTCCTCAGAAAGATAAATGTAGTTGTGAACAAAGAACATAGTCTTTCTCTGTGAACAAGACCATGCACAGCACCTCTCACATGCGCACTCAGCACAAGGTCGAATTCTCGGCCTTCGCATTCAGTGCCTGGGGTCTTCTACAGCACATTTGAGAAGCCTCTCAGGAGAACGGAATTTCTGTTGCAGGCAGACATGGTAAGCCATAGACTTGTGGCAGCTTAAAACTTTAATATTAGCAATGGCCTCATTTCACATTGAAATCAATGTCGGTCCCTGCTGCCAGCAATTCGGCAAGCAGGAAGTCTGCTCCTGTCCCACACCCTCGCGGCTGTCCCCGGGAACGATCCCTTTCGGCTGCCCCTCTCCCGCCTCCACCGCGTGGCTGCAAACCAGCGGTTACAGTTCTGTAAAGGAACGGCAAAGCAGTCCCAACACTAACATTCCCCTACCTCATTCAAAGCAGGTCATCATGAGCGACATCACCCTCATGAGGATCTCTGACAGCGAGAAAGAGAGAATGCTCCGGGAAAGCCTGCAAAGACCAGGGCCGTATGCCGCCATGCTGTGCAGAGCAATGATTCCAGAGTACTTGATAGTCTCGTGGCGTGGCAACGTGTCCTACTACGGAGGACCCAATAAGGCCGCTCTCCCCAAGAACCTAATGCAGCGGATTTCCAATTACCTCCAGGAGAGCTTCCTCGAGATGTCACAGGAGGATTTCTGCTCCATCCCCGGACATATAGACCGCATTTTACTGTAGCTGCTGTAGCAGTGACTAACCAGTAGAGCGGCTTGGGCAGGACAATCATGCAAAACCGGACATTGCTAGATTTTTTTTCAATAGTTGCACTGCCCATGACTGAACCGTTAAGCTAATCAAACTAATCATGAGAAACCCATTTTTTAAATTGTTAATATTCCTGTTCTGTTACAAATAAATGTTTAGATTTTTACAACACTTACTGGCTGATCCTTCCCCAGATTCTGTGTCCGGGGTAACGGCTGGGGAGGGTTGGTAGGGGATCTCTGTAAGGGTGATGAAGAGATCCTGGCTGTCGGGGAAATCAGCGTTGTGAGCGCTGTCGACTGCCTCGTCCTCCTCATCTCCTTCCTCATCTTCCCCGTCCGCTAACATGTCCGAGGATCCAGCCGTGGACACTATCCCATCCTCAGAGTCCACGGTCACTGGTGGGGTAGTGGTGGCGGCCGCACCGAGGATGGAATGCAGTGCCTCGTAGAAACGGGATGTCTGGGGATGGGATCCGGAGCGTCCGTTTGCCTCTTTGGTCTTCTGGTAGCCTTGTCTCAGCTCCTTGATTTTCACGCGGCACTGCGTTACATCCCGGCTGTATCCTCTCTCTGCCATGTCTTTAGAGATCTTCTCGTAGATCTTTGCATTCCGTCTTTTGGATCGCAGCTCGGAAAGCACGGACTCATCGCCCCACACAGCGATGAGATCCAAGACTTCCCGATCAGTCCATGCTGGGGCCCTCTTTCTATTCTGAGATTGCACGGCCATCACTGCTGGAGAGCTCTGCATCGTTGCCAGTGCTGCTGAGCTCGCCACGATGTCCAGACAGGAAATGAGATTCAAACTGGCCAGACAGGAAAAGGAATTCAAATTCAAATTTTCCCGGGGCTTTTCCTGTGTGGCAGTTCAGAGCATCCGAGCTCGTACTGCTGTCCAGAGCGTCAACAGAGTGGTGCACTGTGGGATAGCTCCCGGAGCTATTAGCGTCGATTTCCATCCACACCTAGCGTAATTCGACATGGCCATGTCGAATTTAGCGCTACTCCCCTCATCAGGGAGGAGTACAGAAGTCGAATTAAAGAGACCTCTATGTCGAACTAAATACCTTCGCGGTGTGGACGGGTGCAGGGTTAATTCGATGTAACGGCGCTAACTTCGACATAAACGCCTAGTGTAGACCAGGCCTAATATCCTGGGACCAACATAGTTTACAACCACACCGAAAACAAAATGCAAATGAAACAGACAGGTTAAGCTACTCTAGGGTTTGCTTTAGCCTTAACTCAAATCAGCAGAAATGGCTAAAGTTTAGGGAGAGGAAAGAAATCAGGCTCATTTTTGGAGAGGTCCAGATTACATTTGTAATTAGGTCTGTGGGCCGAGACTATAAAGTTACCGCCGTATATTCATTCCCATCAATCCACAGCAGCCAACTAGAGAGATAAGGAGAGAGATGAAATTTGCTTGTCTGGTCCAACTAGTTTGTAGCCCTTGGCAAGCTTTGCAGCATCCCCTGGGCAGAACTGGAGTGTATAAGAAATGCAGGCAGGGTGGGGGATGGAATAGACCTAGATTATAGGCAGCAAAAGAATTGGTTTCCACGTTGTGATGCATGCACAGAGAAACAAGCCAAAGCCAAAATAACTGAGCTGCCAAGGGTTTGTGAATTATTTTCATGAGCTGGATCAGAAGATAGGTGAAAAGAGTGGGATGCCTAAATAGCTCCTTTGCACGCTTATTAGTTTGGAAGGGTGCTGTTTTCCATTTATTTACTCCTATTTTTGTACACTTCTTCTGGACAGTTTTTTGAGAGAGAACATTCCTTTCACATCTCCAAAGTTGTTTTGTGGAGTTTAATATTTCCATTTATAAAGGCTTCATTTTTGTTGCTCAGACAGATTTGAAAAGCGTAATCTATAGTCAGTTACACGCGAAGGAAAAATAATCAGGCATATAGGTTACATTTAAAGAAAAAAAGGTGGGTACTGTTGCAATGCAACTATTAAATTCATATGAATTAACACACCGTGTTTATCCCGTTGAATAGGGTTTTGGTGTAGAACGCAGGACAAAGTTCTTAATAGCTTATTGCAATATGGGCAGAAAATCCCGAATAAAAAACAACCTTGACATTGATTGTATGTACATTTAATTATTGCATGTACCTGTGCCATGGTAATAACATGTCAACATATTACATAGCTACATTTACTTGTATTGTCAGCTACTGTGGTGAAAACACGTAAAATACATAACATGCAATAAATGTGCCTTAATGAGGTAGAAGGTTTGCATGTTACCTATACAACGTACACTAAAATTAAATCTATACCTCGTGGTATATTATGGTATCAACATACAAACATTTCAACTCACTAAGCTACATCAAGTTTATTGTATACATGTTGTCATAGTAATATGCAAACATTAACATAACATCTACATGCACGTATGCTACATGTTACTCTGATACACAAGTCTATGGGGCGATGTAAAACGTTTCGCATGTTCTTACCATGATAAACATGCATTTGACATAGCACCGTGCACATTTATTTTGCAGGCTGGGACTCACGGTAGCAACGTGAAAACATTTTACCCCGCTACTTGTCCGCGCCCGGCAGAAGTAGCTTAGGGAAACCTTTGCTCGTTCTCCCCACTACAGCCCGCGCGCCAGCCCAACCGTCCCATCTCTGGCTGGCCCGCTGAGGTTTCCCACCGGCGGGGCTCGGGCCGAAGCGGCTTGTGTTTAAGGTACGCTGCACCTGTTGTGCCTTGCCCACGGCGCTGCAGGAACCCCAGCTCCTGCCTACTGGGGGGCGCTCAGCAGCCGCGGGGGGCGGGGGCTGTTCGGCTTCCCTTCCAGCTACGCTTGGGTTGGAAGTGGTCTCGAGCTAAGGGCTGAGCGGAAGGGGGTGATGGCCTCTTAGGAGAAGAGATCGCAGCAGCCCCCCATCTTCAGCCACCCCTAGGACGCAGCAGGCACTAGGCCTCTCCCTCAGACCCAGCCGGTTCGGGGCGTTCAACTAGCAGCGGCCACTCTCCGGGAGCAGCGATCTCAGGCGGTGTAGTTCCTGCCGCCCGCCCCGATTTCAGCTCCCGTTCACTCCCGTTATCTCCGGCAGCGCGCACAGCTAAACCGGATCGTTCCTCCTTCCCACAGAGACGCCCACTCCCCTTCTTTCTACCCCTCTTGGGCAGCTGGGGTGAATTGCCACTGTGAAAGTCAAAGGGCCTGTACCCAATGCCCATTGATCCCCAGCTGAGGCTTTGGCCGCTAATATCTGCAGGGCTTGCTTTGGTACACATGAAATGAGCTAATTTCTCGTCTCTTCCTCTCTGGCCTTCGTGCAATTCCACACCCCTCTCCTAGATTAGATGATAAATCCATCGCCTAGATTTCTCTCTTTCCTTTTATTTACCACCCTCTCTAATCACAAACTGGGGGAACCTTGGGCTGATTTGGGTGTCTCTAGCCCTACTTGCTTTAAAGGGCGGGCCGGGGAAAGCGGGCTGTCCCCCGACTGGTTGCTTGTTGCAAAGAGCTGGGTTAAATAAACCCAACTCGCCTAAGCAGCTGTTTGAGGGATTAATGAAGATTCCGGAGAATCGTCTTGTTCCTCTCCCGCGTGGGGGTATTTCATTCCGCGGCGGGGCGTGAAAATCGCCCCCATTTCAGCTCACGTTATGCTGGCTGTGGGGAGCGGGTCACCTGGGGCTGGTTCTGAACCCTGGGAGGTCTTACAGGCCTCAGCTCAGTCCCTGCGCGAAGCTGGTTCCGGTTTATAGTCCCCTGTAAATACAGATAGGAGCGAGCCATGGGTCTGGGCGCGGGGACTGGACATGCCATCGTTCAGATCCAACTGCAAACCAGCCCTCCTCCCGCATCCTTCCCATTTGGGGCACTGCGGGCGGGGCTGACCCTGCAGGTCTGGCCGAGGATCGCAGAATGGAGCCCACGGCTCGGTGTCCCGGTCCTGTGCATCTGCTCTGGTCACGGGTTGGCTGCCGGCCCTAGGCAGGGGTGAGCTCCCCCTGGCATGGGGGTGGAGGCGACATGGGGGGAGGGATAGCTCAGTGGTTTGAGCATTGGCCTGCTAAACCCAGGGTTGTGAGTTCAATCCTTGAGGGGGCCACTTGGGGATCTGGGGCAAAATCAGTACTTGGTCCTGCTAAGGAAGGCATGGGGCTGGACTCGATGACCTTTCAAGGTCCCTTCCAGCTCTAGGAGATGGGATATCTCCATTATTATTAAGAATTCATCCCGAAGGCACCCGGCGCGGGGAAGCTCTAGTGTCCTCTCCCCACTCCCCGTACTTTAGGAGTCCCTCATTTCTCGCAGCACACACGCTGGCTCTCTGACCTCAACCCCTTCGCCCGGTGCACCAGCTGCTTGGACCTAGCGCAGCTGGGATACTGCCCCCCACCCACTGCTGTCCCGGCCCGCGTGTCCCCCACGCGCGACCTCTCTGCTGCCCCAAGTGGCCAGCCGAGGCAGCTCGGGCTGCCCTCCGGAACAGTAACGCCACCTCGCGTGCAAACCCGCACCACCGGACTGTCCGACCACTCCTTAGCACCCGCGCCCACCAGCCGCCGGGCCAGGCCTGGAAAAGCGGAGCCAAATTCAAAGCGAAAGCAGCAGCACGTCGATGAAAAGGCAGGGGTCGGACTCAGCGTTGGGGAGCTGGCTGGGGTGTGCCCAGCTACCTGGCTCCTGAAGGGAAGACCCAAGTAAGGGAAACACAAAGCTGCAGCTAGACACAGGCACCCACGCGCAGAGCCCCACGTTCGTCCAAACACACCTACGCACAAATCTAGGCACACAGGCAGACACTCGTGTTCAACACACAGACACGCTCTGCCCTGTGCTTCCGGACGGACACACACAGAAAAACATTCCCTCCAAGGACACACACTGATTCCAGACACGCATTTAATCACGCACACACAGGTCCGCGGATTCTCTAGCTAGCGCGGATTTGTCCATGCAAAGAAAAAACGCGGCGCTGGCACAGCTCTGGGCGCTCCAGGCTGGGAAGGGAAAACTTTTGGAGGAGGAGGCGGGAGACCTAATGATGAAAAAGTCTCCTCTATCCCGGCTCCTTAATTAAATGCATGGAAAGAGCCGAGGAAAGCACATCTGGTTTCAATCTGCAGCCCTTTGATGGCATCAAATGTTCTTTTCCCAGATCAGGGGGCTGGAAATTCTGGGCTGGCTATGGCAGCTTGGAGCCCAGGCTCCGGCCATTTAAACACATGGGTCTTTCTCTCTCCTGGGGAGTTCCCTCACTCAAAACTCATGCAACCCTCTTGGTTCTCCTCGCTGACCCCTCTTCAATAGAAAAGTTTTTTTTTGAGAGAGAGAGAGAGAGAGAGCGAGAGCGCGAGCCGCAATCTCTACAAATAAGCACGTCATATTTTACCTGCTGTCCATGCAGTAATTCATCCCTTATGAGGCTATTCAAGCTGTTACAGCATTGCACTTGGGGGCACATCAGACGCCCCTCTCTCTTAGTTCGACTGTTCAAGTCGAGGACAGAAGTTTGTGAGTACATCTTTCTGCAAAACAGGGCTCACGAAAACCTCTGAACTGGCTGAGCGCTAATTGAATGAATCAGACGTTTTCCCATTTCTCCACACAGCTCTCCTAGTCTATGGGCCCATTTCTTTACTCGGTCACAAGCCCTGTTGATGGCAAAGGGAATTTTGCCTGGATAGGAATTAAGGATCTGGGTTCAAGTTAAATGCCTTCGCCTACTCTTTCTGCGGCTTTAATGATTTCTGATCTGTCCTGATCTGATCTGTAGATCGTTCAGAGTTACTGAATGGGTTTTACTTATTTAAATAATCTCTTCCACCCCCCCTATTTCCATGGATTCTAACAGACAGGAGACCTGTTCTCCCATATGTTGCTGAATGAAGGCTCCTGAAATATGCATCCCACATCTTAAACAGATCGCCCTATCCATTAACTTTCATTAATAGTTGCTTGCTGATGCTTGTATTTAATAATATACTATCTGGTTCAAATATCTGTATATTAAATCCAACCCCTTGTTTGGGTTCCTCTCTTCTTTCTTAATAGCCTGAAGCCAAACGGTTGGAACAGCAGGAAACGTTAAAAAAATAGGAGAAAATTTGATTGGAATGGACATGGACTGTTTCCAAAAGTTTCCCCTGCAGCTGTTATCAAAACATGCAAATGAGAGTCTCCAACAAGATTTAAAACAAATCAGGAGGGGTTAATGCTGAAGCAAAATAATCAGTCTGTTTGAAATGATTGTGGCTTTCAGTTTGACTTTTCTGCCAGAGATCCTATTGCAAGGGGGGGGGGGGAAGAGAGATAATTCGATCGTTATTTAAGAAACGCAAAGGGTCTTCCCAGCTCGCTCGCTACATCAGATGTTGGCGAAGGGGGGAGGGGAGTTCTTAATCAGTCTGTTTTTGGTGGTGGAGGGAGAGTTTGCGCTGTAGAAGAGGGGTCTGTAAAACGTCAGAAACAGCACAAAGACTTTGCCACGTAATTACAGGCCCCTATTAAGTCTCGAGCTGCCCTCCCTTGGGTCTCTAATTTTCATGTATTCCCTGCAAAGTCTCCCCTGTGTGCCAGACTGGCCCTTTTGAAGTGCCAGAGAGCGGCTTGATCCAACTGAGAGGGGTGGGGGAAAGCAACTGAGAGCGAGACCAGGGGAGGGCGGGGGGCTCTCTTGGACTCCTGAAAACCCACGTCTTCCTTTCGGTGAGAGTTAATACTCGCGAGTACATCTGCAAGACATCAGCACCCGTGACCTGAAACCTCAGTCACTCCCGAGACTCGCCAGGAGCGCAAAGGGGGCAACGCGCTCTCTTGGAGATGGTTTAAAGCCGGGACAAGCCTCTTGCTGCTGGTGCCTGCCTGGGAATACGCCGCTTCTCCTGAAAGACACGTTTCGATTCCTCTGCCCCCCTCCCCCATCCCCTTCCTCCATCTCTCTCTCTCTCTCGCTCGCTCGCTTTCTGTGTCACTTTCGCGTGAGAACTGGGCAGAGGGAGGCAGGATTCTCCCCCTGGAACCTGCCGAAGGAAGCCCAGGGAGCGCCCCTGCTCCAGGGACAGCGTCTGAGATTTTGGGGAGGGTCCCTTGTATTCCCCCATCTCTCTCTCTCCTGTTTTGCCTGCACTTTTCCTTTAAGACTTGGGGGAAACCATGACTTCCAGCTATGCCCACATCATGGAGAGACAGGCCGTCCTTGCCACCCGCTTGGAGAGCCCCAGCAATCTGGACAACTTACAGGCCAAAAAGAACTTCTCCGTCAGTCACCTGTTGGATCTGGAGGAAGCCGGAGACATGGTGGCGGCTCAGGCGGACGAGAGCGTAGGGGAAGCCGGCAGAAGCTTGCTGGAATCCCCGGGGCTAACCAGCGGCAGCGACACCCCGCAGCAGGACAGTAAGTGAGACGGGGGGTCCCCAGCGCGCGGCGCAGGGGCGCAGATAAAGCAGGCGGTAGCGCGCAGGGGACAGTCTGAGATCAAACTAATTTGGAGGGGGGGTGGAGACTGCCACAATGACACTATCCCACAGCTCGAGCTGTGTCCTTTAGCAGAGGGATCGATATTCTGGGGGAAGACTGGGCTTGAAAGGGACTGTCCTTGTCGTGGAAAGAGAGAGTCGGGTTGGGGGTTCAGTCTGAGCTCTGCGCGCCTGAAGGGCTTGGAGATGGCCGGCTGGAAGTGAGCAATTGCAGTTATTGCTGGATCAGGCAGAGCCTGGGGCCGGTATCTGGTGGGGGACGGCTACATGGTCCCGGGAAATCAGGCGCTGGTGCCAGTGCCACGAGCTGGACGTCGGGCGGCTGGGCTGGGGAGGGACCGTGGGCGTCTGGCAGGAGAGGTTGGGGAGACGTGTTCACCAGGAACGCACGGTTGTAATCGCACAGGGGGTGGCTGCAGCAGGGGTGCGCGTGTGGATTAGGTACCCAGGGAGCCAGCGCAGACACACCGCGCTGTGTAGGGGGGCTGGCGGAGCAATGACATCAGCATCTAAAGCCGCATACCGGGGTTCTATCACCTTTCCACTCTTGGCAATGACTGTCCTTGAAGAGGGATCAGTAATCAGAGCTCGGATTCAATCCGAATCGGTCTTTAATTAAGACGACTTGTAAATTGAACTATAAAATAAAAATACTTATTGGAACCCGAAGGGTTTTAATAAATCTCTGGGATTTGCCGGGGTGGTGGTGGTGGTTTGGAAACAGGGCCTTGGAGCCACCGATTGCAGATATCTTCCCCCATCCACCCCAACACAAGCACCACAACTATACACAAATACATCGCTAAGATATCACACCAAAAACAAAGAACGTCCTTCCCCGTCTTCTCACTCACTCTCTCACTCACTAAAAAGAGAATGATATGTTAGGGTCCCAACAATGTGTATTTAAATTTGAGTGGAAATGTAAAGGAACAAACCTGCAGACTTTGCCCTGGTAGGATGCTTAGTTTTACTATAATTTCTTCTTCTTAATTTCCCTTTACTCGAGAGAAGGAGATTGGCTTTTCATTCCACCCTCAGTGAGTAAAACCTGACTGCCCTGGTACATTCTGAAAAATAAAAATAAATCATTCCTCCTTTACGTAGTAAGTAGCTTAAAAAGCAGATGCCCCGTTAAAGTGGGAGATACGGATTTCTTCTCCCATATTGGCCAGTTTTAATATATGAGCTCTTCATTTTATTTCATGCTGATTTAAAAACCTTTGTCCCAGGTCATCTGTAGTCAGAACGCTCTGTGGGAAAGAACTGGAGCTAGGGGATGTCTCTGGCACTCTAGATACAGGACAAAGTACCTTATTTTTAAACACGCTTTCCAAAGAGGGTTTGAAGCCCGAAGAGAAGGGGCAGCCAGCGGGTGGGGATGGATTTCCTAGTCTTCTGCTCTCACCTAAGAGCCGGATCCCTGCTTGACTCCAGTAGGAGCAGGATCGGATCGCGAGTAGCAGCTACTTAAAAAAAAAAAAAAAAAAAAAAAAAAACTTGCTGGCTCTTTCCGGGGCGCTTTGCCATTGGGAACAGGATCGGGATTTCGGCGTTCAATCCAGATTCCAGTCTCTACGGGAGTGGAGCGGGGTTGCTGGCGGAGCGAAGCCGGCTAGCCCAGAAACGCTCGCTCCAGCCTGGGTTTACCGGCACTGCCCGATTGAATGGGCCGGGGTTTAATACTGAGACACAGGCGGTTCCAGTCCTGCCAGGCCAACTCGGACGTGAGGGGGGCATGCCAGAGCTGGGGAGCCGGTTTAATCAGCGCTCCCCCTTTGCTGAATTGGACGCCCGGAACCGCCTCGTTTATCTGTCCGGCAGAGCGACCCCACCGGCCCCAGGTGGAACTGAGCATGGATTTAACCCGGGGATTTTGGGTTAAGGGCTGGTGGACTAAATCTCGGGGCATCCCAGCCACAGGGTCCTGACGCTGCCTTAATGCCCATCCCTGTTATTTTCAAAGGGAATGGCTCAGACGCAGGTAGCGCCACTATTTACTTTAGCGCTGCCCCAGGAGCTCTGGTGGCACCCCGTTGTGCTAGGCGCTGTACAGAGGCAGCACTGGGGCAGGCCAACAAGCGATCAGTGCGGCGGGTGTCTGGCTTGAGGGGATGAGCCAGGCGAGATCGCTGATTGGACCCAGGAGGGCTGTGGCTGCTGGGGAAGGGAACACAGAAATAGTCCCACACTCCTGCACCTTTCTGATAGGATCAAACAGATCGCCTTTCCTGCTGAAAGAGGCCCCAGCAATCCCCACCGCGCGGAGAGATGCATTGAAGCCAGCCACAGGACTAAAGCTAACCCCCAAAGCGGTGCGCCCTGTACTCGGCTGGCTCCGCTATTCACGGGTGCATCCCCCAGCCCCTATACATCCCTGCACGAGGCTCCCCCTTCTGCCCACCAGCCCGGGGCTACAGGCTTGAGGAGCTTTGCTCCCGTGTCAGCTTGCGACCCAGACAAATCACGTTCGCTTTGGGACGTGTTTGCAAGTCAATGAAAAAAAATGCAACTTTTACAAACATTGCATTTGACTGATGTGCAACATTGGAAAGAAGAAGAATACAGAAGACCCCATTCGGGCGTAGGGTTGCAAAAGCCAACTGCTTTTCCCACAGGCGTACATTACTGTTCTAGCCCACCCATCCAGACCTAAGTGTGGTTGTTTCTTTTCAGTAGACAGGATCTTTCAGAAGTTCTGCGAAGCACAACAGAAATGGACATACTGAGCTCTTCTCAGTTCTCTGCTATTTCATAGCTAAGGCAGGCGGCGCGGGGGGGGGGTCATGTTAATATTGGCTTACTTAACGGGGGGCGATTCTAGCGGTGGGGCGTTGGTGGTAAACTGCACGTACCAACACAGGGAAGGAGACTAGGTACTGACCATGTACGCCCGGGGGCAGCTTTCCTTATGCCCACATCAGATAGATTTAAAATATCCTTTTAGAGTCAGCCGCCTGGTGAGGGCTTTAGGCCTTGTCCCTCTATACCAATCTCCCCCCTAAGTCCGAGAATTCATTGCCAGACGGCAGAGAGCTAGTGAAACACACGAGAAAGCTGAGCCATGTGTAGCTACGTGTCCTTACACGTGTCCCCGCTCGAGCTCTGCGCGTGCATAACTTTCCCGTCCGGATCTTCCAGCACATTTATAAAAAATGTTGCTGTCGGTATTAAAAGAGTTGCGTTAGCTCTCATTGAGGCGGTGCTTTAAACAATTCGTGGGTTAATTTTGTTCCTGTGTTGCTTTTCCTCTAATTGGGAGGGTTTAAATGATTTATTTATTTAGACTGTGTGAGTTGAAATCGTAAAGCTTATGGTACTGATCATATGTGACATAGCAGTTCACAATTAATCAGCTTCCTAATTGGCACTTGCACGTGCCTTGCTTTTCCGGTTGAGCGGAATAACTCCTCAGACAGCTCAGTCCGGCAGCCTTTCCCCACGTGCGTAAGCTTTGCTCGGGCGAGTTAGCTTGGCGCGCAAGGTCTGGTACAGGAGCTCTAGCTAGGTAGCCTTTCACGTGCTTCTTGGCGCTTCCCTGGGATCTGCGATGCGCTGCGGGGGTTAGAAATGGTATCATCTTCTGAGGAGGAGACTAGTTTGCCTTGGTTATCTGATCTTAGGGACCCGATGGAGAGTGTGCAGGGAACCTTTCCTTCCCTGAGTCCTCTGGAGTTGGTGATCTGAAAAATCAGCCTGCCTTCCGCATTCTGTAACTCTCAATTAGTGAAAGCAGCTTGTCCTAATAAGAGCTTTGTGAGAAACACATGTCGCCATAAAAAGGTAGACTAGAAGTCAATTAGAGACACCAGGCTGAAGTGGGGGCCGGGCTGTTCGTCCCTCTACCAAGACACAAACAAATCGGAGCCCTGGCAGGAGAAATCGATTAGTCATGAAGAAAGGGATTAAAGGGAAGATATTAATCATCTGAGCGCAGGGACTGCACGAATCGTAATTGAGTCTCTCCTGGACTGACACCTTGAGTGAAATGACTTCTCCCAAAGCAGGGATCGTTTTGAGGTACAAGAATAAATGCATCAGTGAGCGGGACTTGTGCTTTGAGACGGAATTCTTGCAAAGAAACCAGATTACATGTAGTGCTCCAATCCAGCACAACGAACTGTTGTCCGCACTGTGCGATAAATGCTTTATTACCTAGGAATAAAATTCCTTAGATGCATTATTTTCCTCTAGGAAATTGTCATACGATGTGAAGCAGCCACAACATACAGATCTGGTTTATAAATGCGATGTAGCCCACTTTATAATTTATCTCTTATTCACCTCCATACTATTTCAAAATCTTTTCTAATTTCGGATCGCATGGCTCATACTAGCGTACCGCAAATTCAAATACCAACCTCTATAGCGGCGAGAAATTATCCTGTACGCACAAACGGATCTCGCATACATACTCCCAATTTCGCCATGTCTGGTCGGTTATACAGAGAACATTCCTGCAGATTTCAAAGCCCCGATCCGTTTTTAAAATCCTCCCAGCCTGTTATAATTAATGACACAGCTCATCATTTATCCCCAACGGGTATTTCCGTTAGCCGCTATTATTGAAGTCTCGATCCTGCTTGTATTGGAGACCGTGTTAACATTCCCATTGACTTCAGTGAAAAATCAGGCCCTGATGGAATATTTATATCTGGCAACTTTATTTAGTGTGGTGTCATACTTTCTTTGAATGTTTCCATACAGCTTTGCAAACGCCATTCGGGATAGTTAAATTAAAAACATAAAATAACGTTGTCTGGTTTCCAGTAACCAGCTAACCAAAGCATGAAACAATGTAGCACGTTCCCAGTGTATCTGCTTAACTATCGTACCCAGGGAGGCAAATAACAACAGACAGGCACAAATATGGTATCTAGTTGCTGGGAGGTTGCATTTTATAGGCCTATTTCTCAAACAAGCTTATCAAACACATGTATGGCGCTGTGAGATCATGGCAGTTGTTAAATTTTTACTGAAGGGTGGAGAACGAACACAGCAGCAAATAGACCCCGAGCCTGGAAAATGTTACAGCTCATGTGGCAAGGAACCGCTTTGCAGGACTCCCGAATGGCGGGGAGGAGGGGGATTTACAACTCTGTCCCCAACCGCTGCGCGTTACCCCAATCTCTCTCCCCGGGAGCCCAAAACTCTATTGTAGGAGCGCGGCGAATGAGAGGGGCAGAGATTGGGACGACAGAGATCCACCGATCCCACACGGAAGGGACCCAGCCCCTGACAAAATCAGGACCCTTAAGTCAATTTGAATGCCCGGACTGCAGTGAGTGCTCCGTACGGGAGAAGCAATGGAATCGAATGGAACGCGGCTGGTCTATTTCAGGGATTATTCCAACAATTCCCCAATCTGGCTTCCTAGAAGAATTGACTATACACTATGAAATGTCAGGTTTCATTCTGATACTTGTGCTAAATAGCCAGGCTGATATCTCAATTTCAGCTCTTACATTCCCATGTTTCCGATAGGATTTACAAATACCTCTATTCCACCAACACCCCTATCGGTACAAAATCGACATCATCAGACTAACATTCTGTATATTCCACTTTATTTCTCGTTTGCTATAAGAAAAGACAAGAGAGACATTGAAATCGGGGCGCGTGTCATATAATCTTGAGGCCAAACAAGTAAATTACGCAGCTGAGCCGTAGTGACTTCTCGGTGCAGGAGAGAGAAACTCGTCGAGCTGAATTTAGGTTGGGACCAAAATGCTTTTCAAAATCTGTTCTGTGCGGTGGCAAGAGGCTTGCCTGTTTGCTAGGAGCCCCGTTTCAGATTAAGTAACAAGGGTCATTAATAAGGCTTATGACAGGCTCATACAAAGCGTTCACGGGGCAGAGAGAACTGGAGGTTAAAAGACTGTTTGGATAAGGATTGCGTTTCCTCCTCCCGCCAGTCTCCAAACATTTACAAAGCGGGCAGGGATTAGACAGACCAGCCACCCCGCCCCAGATCAATGGAACCTCCAGCCAGCCCTGCTTTTGACAGCGCTAAAAAGTCGCTGGAGTTTTTAAAAGTCTAGTATCTCTGTAGTCAGTCAATCCTTACAACACTCCTGTGAACTCCAACGGGGACTGGAGATCTGGGCCAGATCCCGGCTCCAGTGGCTTGCAATAGGAGTTTTTCCATTTGGAATAGCATCTAGTCTTTGCTATTTAATCTGCAAGAGTTTACACATTAAATAGACAAACCCACAGTAACAACAAGAATATCTATCTATCTATCTATCCATCTATCTATCTATCTATCTATCTATCTATCTATCTATCTATCTATCTATCTATCTATCTATCTATCTATCCTTCCAACGGTCCCAACATTTCCATAGTTAACGTTGTCATTTCTTACCAAATCTGCTACCTTTTCGTTTGCTATTGTTGGCATTTAAAAGAAAAGACACTCTTTGGTTTTAAATAATTGTATGTGTACTAATGTAACCTAATGTCTGTGTGGTCCAAAAATCCCCTTAGCTCTGTAGGGTTATTCCTCCTGAAATTCTTCCTCCTGAAGCTATAAAAAGGGTTTGCTTAGCCTTAACCACACCAACAAGTGGATGTACCCAGCTCAAATGCATTTTATCCAGCGCAGCAGCACAGAGCAGAGAATTGTTTAAAAAAAAAAAAAAAAAAAAAGCTAATTTGATTTTAGAGGTGGCCGGATCTGAATAAAGCCACTGGTGTTAGTTCTGTACCTCTCGTTACCGATCCGGTGACATAAGATCGTTTCAGAAAGAAACTGAATTCCCGTGGAGGGCCCGATCTCGCAGCAAAAGTACCCGCAGCGACTTCTGCGGGACGCCTTTGTGAGCAACCTTTACTCCCATAAGGCGATGGGGGATTTAGCCCTGAAATCCATTTGGGGTGTCTAAGGAATAAAGAATCGCGGAGTGAGGGTTTTCAAACGCTCTAAGGGATTTAGGCGCTCAAGTCCCAACTGAAAGTCAGTGACTAATGCACCGGGATCTCTTAGGCTTTCCCGAAAACCTTCCCCTCTGGCTTTTAAAAAAACACTAAGAACTGGGGGGTGAACATGGTGATCTCACCCCATCCCCCAACATGCCAGTAATTAAAAGTTTGTGCCTAAGAGCCCTGCAGAACAAGAAACCTTCCTTTAAAACAGCATTTCCAGGCGCTTGCTACTTTATAACGGGCTGTTGTACGTAACCCCCAGGCGCCTGGGTTTACAGGTTTGCTGGAGGCGGGCGGGGGGCCGAGGACAGACCTAAAAGCCCTGCTAGCTAAAGCACTTTGATGCAAATATGTCTCTGCTGCGTGGAGCTCGCTAGCTGGGCGCGCGTTTGCTGTGTCCCCTCACCACTGCTGCACCATTTCTCCGGACGCTTAGTAGAGATCGCTTCCCGTTCAGGGAGATGCACAGTGTCAGCCCCCAATTTGAAATGGTAAGCGATGTACTTGCCGCTGGTTACTCCTCTGAGGATCCCCTGTGTGCATTGCATGGGGGCCGCCTGCTCTGCTGGAAAAGCCGGATCCAAAGTGCATTTGTAAAAATCTTATTAAAGTCAACAACCTTTGGATCAGGCCTTAAGTTTCTCTAGACTACTCTGAGCTCCAGGGCTTTGTCTGAAATCCGATTTAAAAGGGACTTTCTTTCTTTTTCTGAGGAAGAAAAATATGAAGCTGGATTTGCCCGTGAATTGGCAGCTTTCTGGGGTGGATATACCAGCAGCCCCTGAGATGAGGGTGGAAGAAGTTGTAATATTCCAGCAAGACATTGCTCAGGGTAGATCAGTGTACTAACTCTTCAGCTCAAATGAGGCAAACTCGAGTAATCATTTAGTATTCGCGTGTTATTGTGTTTTGTTTTATTGAAGGTAAATACAGCAATTGTAAACTGCAAATGTTGTTTACCCACAATGTTATCCTTATTTTCAATTGAAAGTCAAAAATCATCTATCAGATATCCCCAGTCGGTCTGAACTTCCACACCAAAATCAAAGCCAAAGTTGTTGTTATTGTTATTATTTATTTTATTAACTAGCTCTCGGATTGCACTTCCCATCAGCAGATTTTGAAGTACAGAAAAAAGAGACTATTTACATCTCAATGTTATCAACACACACGTGTTTTGCTGAGTCAAGCCAGACTTGGGGCGGGAGACTTGGGAAAACACTGAAAACCAGCCTTTGGGTTTTCTTGCCCTTATATCCAAAGTAAACTCCTCTGAAGCTGTTAAACTAACACAGCTGATAGGGTGACATTTTGAGCTGATACTGAAGAACTGAGCTTCCCCAGAGTCCGGGGCTGTTGTTTTCTCCTTGTCGGGTGTATCTGAGCTTATGCTGCTGGCTGATTTTAGAATCAGACTGAGGCCTGATGTACAAAGTTAGGTCGACATGAGCAGCCTTGCATCGATCTAGTTGTGCATGTGTCTAATTCGTCTCCCACTGGTGTGATGTGAATGCCCCATTATGCTGACACAGTAACACCATGTCCCTGAACCGCATTGAGTCCTGGTTGATGTACTGAGGTTGATGCAGCATGAATGTAGCCACTGCATTACTTCTGTCTATCTTAACAATCTTCCAGCAGCTGTCCCACAATGCCTGACATTGACCACTCTGGTCACAATTGTGAACTCCACTGCCCAACATCACAGAGACCAGAAGGACCCCTCCCTTTTAAAGCCCCATGAATTTTTGAAATGCCTTTTCCTGATTGTCCAGATTGGTGAGCACACCTAGCAGCTCTCCATTGTGTGCAGTTGCCCAGCTGGCCGTGCTCCAGCTGCGCTCCGGCTTGGAGCAGGCAGGAGATACGGGATCTCCTGGGCCTGTGGGGAGAAGAGGCTGTGCAGGCACAGCTACAGAACAGCTGTAGAAATGTGGACACCTATGAGCAGATTGCAGGGGGGATACAGGAGAAGAGATAGAACAGGGATCAGCAGCAGTACTGCATGAAAGCAAAGGAAATGTGGCAGGCCAAGGAGGCAAACAGTCAGTCTGGTGCTGAGCTGCAGACCTGCCGCTTTGACAAAGAGCGGCGTGCCACCCTTGACGGAGACTCCACCACCACCTCACGAACCACTGTGAATACCTCTGAGGAGCCAGAGTCACAGGCCCCTAGCATGAACAGCGAGGATGAGGAGGTGGAGGAGGATAGAGGACATGCGAACAGGGGGTCCAGCTATGCCGGAAGCCAGGCCCTGTTTGATACTCCAGTCAGTCAGTCCTGGCAGTGGCACACGGGCGAGCCCAATGCAAGGGAAGGAACCTCTGGTAAGTGTGTAATTGTATTTCCCCATTACAATGATGTACTGATGGCACCCCCAATTTAACAGAACACAGCTATCACCTTGTCATTAATTTACTCACACTAGAAGACGTAGCAGTACAGCAAAGAGAGATGGAGTTGCTATCTGCTTTTCATTCCCCTGTAGACTTAGGTGTGTGTGGGAGGGGCAGGGACCGGACCATGTGGAGCAGTTTATTTATGTACACAGGAACGTCCCTTGAATCTTCCTGACAAATCTTGATGAAACTTCCATGGAGATACTCTACAATGGCAGCCTTATTTCTTCCTCTGTGGTAGGACACTTTCCCACACCAGTCAGCGTTAACTTTGGCTGACACCATTGCAGTAAACAGACTAGCAGCTACTGGCCCAGGCATCTTCAGGATGCCAGCAGCAGCTGTGCTCTCTATGCCTTGGTTATTCTCAGGATTGAGATATCAGCTAAAATCACCACTGCTGGTGCCAGTATTCAGTACCATTGCCCTGTGCTCATAGTTTCATGCAGCTGAGCAATTCCCTCCCCTCACCCTTGGTGGGCCATACTCTCCAAGGTGCTGTGAATGGTGCCATGCACAAACACTCCAAACAGAAGTGTCAATAAGCGTGTCCTGTTCAAAACTTTAGGGGAGCAAGGGAGGGGAGTTCTGAATTTTAACTTTTGCTTTCTGTGGTAACTATAGTGACAATGGTACCTGTGTGTGTTTTATCTGCAGCTACTGCCATTGTGGCCTTGAGGGACTCTCCCTCCACACCTGTAGAACACCTGAGCCAGATAAGGAGGAGAAAGAAGAGGACTTGGGATGACATGTTCAGTGAGATCCTGCAAGGGCTGCATCAGACTAAGGTCCTGGAGGGTGAGCATTGCAGACAGCCCGGAGAAGGAAAGAGTGGACAGGACAAAAGGCCCAGGAGTCTCAGCAGGAAAAGGAGAGGGAGACATTCCAGGACATAATGGGGCTTCTCTTCAAGCTAACACAGATGCTGCAGACTCTGGTGGACCTACAAGTTCAACAATCCCAAGTTTGCCTCCCTTTGCAGTCCATGAAGAATTCCATTGCAGCACTTCCTTGTATCCCCCTCAACATTCCATATGGCATCAGGGTCTGCATCCCTACTTTTACCAGTGCACCCCAGGGGACATTAAGGACAACCACAGCTTCACATACACCGACCGGTGAGAGCCGCAGTTGATGTATGCACAGGTAAAATGGATGTGAATGTTTTTTCCTCCTGTTCTGTTCCATTAATTTATTAAGTTTTTAATGTATTTGTTTTTAAATTGCAAAGATTTTTCTTTGTGCTGGTTTTGTTACTGAATAAAATTTATTATTTGGAAAATAATTCATCACAACATATGCTGCAGATTGCCTAGAAGTTCTGAATGCACCCACTTACTTGTTACTGAACAGAGTGACACAACTCACAGGATCAGTGAAAAACACAGTGTTATTGTAAATGCACAGCAAGCACTGCAAAATTAATAGGTGCATTGACAGTGTTATATTCATAGATATACTCCAAGGACCACACAGTTTCTAACTGACCCCAAACAGCAGGGCCAGGTAGAGCACAGTACATCACAATGCATTACTGTGGCTCACTGTTAAAGTGCTCATTCAAAACTTTCCTGAGCTTTATAGCTCTGTGCTGAGCTTTTCTAATAGCCCTTGTGTCTAGCTGTTCAAACTCAGAAGATAGCTGCTCCACCTCCGCCCTCCACTCCAGAAGTATCTTTTCTTCCTTTGCTTCACAGATATTATTCAGGACACAGGAGGCAGCTATACCTACTAGTATAGTTTTTCACTGAGGTCCAATCTCATGAGTAAACAACACCAACATCCCTTCAATCTACCAAAAGTACATTAAACTGTCATTTTACACCTGCTGAACTTGCAATTGAATCATTCCTTGGTGCTATTGAGACAGCTGGTGTATGACTTCAGGAGCCAGGGGAGCAAGGGGTAGGCTGAGTCCCCCAGGATCACTGTTGGCATTTCAACATCACCAATGGAAACCCGCTGGTCAGGAAAGAAAGTTTGTGCTTTTAGCTTTCTCAGCAGTCCTGTGTTCTTAAAGATGCACTCATCATGCACCTTCCCTGACCAGCCAACACTGATATCGGTGAAGAATCCTTTGTGATGCACCAGTGCTTGCATAACCATAAAAAAGTAGTCCTTTATGTAGATGTACTCTGCAGCAAGGTGGGCTGGAGCCAAAATTGAGATACGCATACCGTCTATTGCTATCCCACAGTTTGGGAACCTCATTGCTGCAAATCCATCTGCTATGTCCTGCACATTGCCAAGCATCACAGTCCCGCATAGCAGGCTATGATTAATAGCCCTACACACGTGCATGGCAATCACCTCCATAGTGGATTTTCCAACTCCAAAATAATTTGCCACTGACAGATAGCAATTTTCATTGCAAGATTCCACACTGCAATCACCACTCACTTCTCCACTGTCAGTGCAGCTCTCAGTTTGGTGTCCCTGTGTTAGAAGGCTATGCTAAGCTTGGCACACAGGTCCAGGAATGTTGCCCTGCACATCCAAAAGTTCTGCAGCCACTGCTCATCATCCCAAACCTACATTACAATGCAATCTCACCAGTAAATGCTTGTTTCTCCGGCTAGAAGTGGTGTTCCACCATCTGCAGCTGCTTCAGGAACACCACCAGCAACCTTGAATTGGTTCTCAGAATGTCCGACAGCAATTTATCCTCCAAGAAATCATATTTCCTGCTGATTTGGTTCTTTGTAAGGCTCTGCAAATAACTGAGGATTGTGCATCCTGTGTTTGCAATGTTTATGACAATAGTGCAGAGCTGTGCAGGCGCCATGCTTCTGTCAGAAGAGTGCTGAGAAGATTCATAGGAGTTTTTAAAAAGATGCAAAAGTTATGGGAATTAGATGACATGATGGGATGGAGACAGTTGCCTGCTGGGAAGCTGACCCCATTCACACCCATGTGACTCCTTTCTGCCCCACCAGGCATTGCCAAAATGTCCAAAAAGAGTGCACTGAATGGTGGTGAGTTGCACGCTGGGATAACTACCCATGGTGCACCACACTGTACAGTGACACAAGCACTTCTGGTGAGTATATGCAGCGCCAACACAAGTAGCCTAGTATGCACGTGCACAAGTGATATACTAACTGTGGCGGCTTTACATTGACATAACTTGCGTCAACCAAAGTTTGTACTCTAGACATGGCCTGGAGGAGGGTTTCTCTGGGGCTGGAGCACCTGGATTTAGCTCAGATCTGGCTGCCGCGTTCATACTCGGTATGAAACATTGGAGAATAGACCGTTAGAATTTGGCAAATCCCTGGAGTCTGAACCAGCTCCCATTTAAGTTAATGGAAAGACTTCAGGGAAAGTTGGATCAGGCCTACCGAGAAGTGGGAATCAGGAGGGGCTGCTCTTCTCCAGCTCCTGCAGAGGAGTCCTTTCTCTGAAGGGCTGGAGCTATGTGTCAGCGGTGGTCTGCGTGAATGCGGAGAGGAATGGGCTTCTCTTCTCCTGGGAAATCCAGCTTGAGAAGCAGATGTGAGGGGTTGACTGGCTCTTTGCATCTGCTCCCTGAAACACTCCCCCCAATTGAGGACAAACAGAACACTTGTTCCTTCTGCAAATACATATCTCACCCACCCACCCAACCAAACCACCCATCATTGTTTCGCATTGATGGGGATTATCCGTATTTCCCTCTCAAAAGAGCTCACAGCTACAATTCCAATATGCCAGTGATTTAACATGTAAAGTTGCAAATGTTACCATTTGCTTGGGTAATTTTTATTCCAGCTGAGCTTGTAGTGGAACTAGAAATGATTATGAGGAATAATATAAATAACCTTTTTCTTAAAAAAAACCAACCCAACAATCTATGGTAAGTATTGTTTAGACTGAAATCTATCTAAAGTTTAATATTTAAAACTAAAGCCATTTTTAAATTTAGAACAAAAAAAGTTAAACACCATATTTCAAAAAAGCTTATTTTTAACTCCTTCTGACTTCTAAATAATTAAAAAGCTTTACTTGTAATAATCCAGAAAATTAAATCTCCCTGGAAGTGATTGGGTTAATTATGCCTACAATTAACATCTGTTTACATTCCTAACAAAATTACTTAAACTCCACTTTAACTGAAAAAACAAATATAGCCTTAACTATAGCATTTCTACTAGCATTTCCATAATTATTTATATTGCCCTGTAGCCATACACATTGTTTTATAACCTGCAACTAGAGCAGGGCATAATTTTTCAGCTGAAACGATTTTTTGCAGAAAAATGCAGATCTGGGTGGACCAAAAGGTTTCTTGAATCTGTCGTGAAATTGCCAAATTGTTTCAGTCAAAAAACAAACAAACAAATTCTGACAAAGTGAAAAAGCTTTATTTCTACATTTTTGTAATTGAAATGTTTTGACTTTTTGTTTCAAAAGGGTCTTTTTCTTCAAATTTAACTGCAATTATAATTTTTAAGAAGGTTAAAAAAAAACCCCAAAATGTTTTGTTATGGGTCAAATGAAACATTTTGTTCAACTCAAAGTAAAATGTTTCTGATGTTTTTGCTTCACCAAAAAATAAACAAATTAAAAAATCTTTTCAGGTATACCCCAAATGATTTTATTAATTTAATTTAATATTTAAGTTCAGCCCCCACACCGAAAAATTGATTAACAGCGCAGCTCTACCTGCAACATAGATCACACAGAGAATATAATCCCTGCCTTCAAAATCTGATAATGTAAAGGCACAGCAGTTTCAGTAAAATGGCCAGTTGGATCTGCTGTTGAAATAATAATACAGTAATAATCAAAGGCTCAATCTTTCAGCTCTTATTCACACGAATAAAGACTGCGGGACTGGGAGCATAATAATATAAAGTGCAATGTACAATAATACAGAGGAGTTGAAGAACTGGATGTTTTTTTCTGAAAGATCTGTTCTAGGAATTATTTTCTGGCTGTTCTCTGGCCTGTGATATACAGGAGATCAGACTAGGTGATCACAATGGTCCCTTCTGGCTTTAGAATCTATAAGAATAACAAACACAATTATTGTTAATTATTAATAATCAATACTTTATTCCTACACTATCCAAAAGCCCCTACAGGGATGTATTTCACAAGGATACTATTATGACATGTTACTAGTAAAGACTTAACATACAATTTAAATTGAACCCAAGACATCATTTTGCCGTTCAGATTGCATTTCAGATAAACAGTAGTAAAAAGCTGTTCTGATTTGGGCTCTTCTAGCTTGCAGAGCAAATCACACCAAAGGTAAATGGAATTGGGATTGAATCTATCCATTGCCATGTTTGGAACTGGTAAATGGCACAGTAAGTATTACTATGAACTAGACAGAGGGGAAGGTTAGAAATACCAGCTGTGTCCTTTAATTATCCCAGTCCTTCAGGGATTGATTGTTTTACAGGAGACAGACAGGAAAGTGACAATCAAAAACTACCCGGGGTTGGAAGTTGCTTGCTCCTGATTAGGGCTAATTTGGAAATGATTTTTTTTCCTAGTGAAAAATCAACAAAAGCAAATATTTTTCTTAGAATATTTTTTTGCGGGGGGGAGGGAATTTGTCAAATCCCACAAAAATCATGTTTCAATTTTCAGAACTCAAACCAGATTTTTTGGGGGAGGGTAAAACTGAAACATTTTTGCACTTCCATTTTTTGATGAATACCCAAAATATTTTGTTGAAAATGGACATTTTGCATAGAACTTCCTTTTCCATCAAAAAGCCGATTTTCATTGGGGAAAAAAAAAGTTGAGACAATATTTTGTTGCCTAACTGTACACCTATGTATGGATATGAATAACTAATCTCCACTAATGCCCAAATCAGCTCACAGTAATAGTAAGAAAATTGTCCCCCAAACTCAAAGGTTTGATTCCTGCAGGAAACGAACCAAAAATATCAGATGGTTCCTTCCTTGCTGAAGGTAATCTTTTTGTGATTCCAAATATGGTGATCAATTTGACCTTGAAATAATGGTCCTGGGGCAGCAGACATCCCTATAAGGTAGAATTTAAAAGTATTTTAAGATAAGAAAAATATACTGAAGATAATGGAATTATCTTTTCTCCTTCTCTGAAAAAATCAGATCTGTTTTAGAGGACAGATCTATCTATCTATCTATCTATCTATCTATCTATCTTGGCTTCACTTCTCCAAAGCTATATGAATGAAAACTTGCCTTATGGATTGGGTGAGATGCACAGACAGCAGATGCAAGATAAGGGGCAAAGATCATCCAGAGATCCCATTCAAGCACTTTCTTTGGAAAGGTTTATTTTAGTATTCCTGATTTTAGCATCTTTTACTCTCAAAACTCAGGGTTCTTCCCAAGAGATGTGGAGTTTATGGACTTGGGAGGGACAAAAAATAGGAAAAAATAATTAGGGACTTTACATTGACTAGAACTAGCAGCCGTCAGTATTTTTTCCTATTTTCTGTAATCAGTAGGCAAATGGAAATTGTACAGAAATGGATGGCTGGTTACATCAACAGGTTACAGACTATATAAACAAGGCAGACCGGTCAATGCATTTAACTCTTGAATGTAATTGGGCATCCCCAAAGGAATACTGTCGAAATAGAAATTCAGGGTCCAATCCTGCTCCTATTGAAGTTAATGAGAAAAATCCTTTCCACTTTGTTAGGTTTAGACCAAAATTATTTTTAAAACATTAATTACCTCCATTTTAATAACCACAGGTGATAGATCCTACAAACTTTACTCATCTGAGTAATCGTTGTTCAGGTGAGTAGTCCAATTGACTTAACTGGGACTTCTTGCATGAGTAACAATTGCTCATGTGAGTAAAGGTTGTAGTGCAGGACTTAGATAATTAAAAATGAAAAAAAATCTGTTTAAAGTCTGATTTACTTTTCTCCATTTATGTTGGTTGTGCATTTTTTGCATGTCACTCACAGTCCTGTGAGTCTTAGAGTATTTGGTATTTGTCTTAAAGCCCCAACTCCTGGAGTATATGTGAATCTCAGCTTTCCTTTCTTTTAAAGCAATTTTCTCACTCTCATGGTTGCAGAGGAAAGCTAGAAAACGTGACCCAAGTGCATCCTGAAGGCAAAGAAAAAGACTCCAAAATGTATTATTTTAAAAGAAGTCTGATGGTTTTCTGGAGCTTGACTAATTATTTTTGAACATTGCCCTTACTTTGGAAAATAAAACTAGACTTTTCTGTTTATAATCATTTTCACTTCCTGATTTGTAGTAAAGTGGTAATCAAGGTGTTAAATGAGTTACTCAGAGTATAATAGGTTGGAGCCATGCACCACCCCACCCTTATTTCCTGTTTATTTACTGGGTGTTTTGACCCCCTCCCCTCCATTTGTTATGTAGCTCAGTGGGTCTCAACCAGGGGGTATGCATACCCCTAGGGGTACAGAGAGATCTTTCAGGGGGTACTCAACTCATATAGATATTTGCCTAGTTTTACAACAGGCTACATAAAAAGCACTAGCAAAGTCAGTACAAACTAAAATCTCGTACAAGCAATGACTTGTTTATACTGCTCTATATATTATATATTGAAATGTAAGTACAATATTTATATTCCAGTAAGTTGATTGATTTATTTTATAATTATATGGTAAAAATGAGTAAGTAAGCAACTTTTCAGTAATAGTGTGCTGTGACACTTTTGTATTTTTATGTCTGATTTTATAAGCAAGTAGTTTTTAAGTGAGGTGAAACTTGGGGGTATGCAAGACAAATCGAACTCTTGAAAGGGGTACAGTAGTCTGGAAAGGTTGAGAGTCACTGATTAGCTGAACAAAGCAGCGTGTTCTCTGTCTGCAGTACTATAAGTAAAGTCTGTTTTCTTGTGCACTGAGCAAATTATTATAATCAGGTTTCAGAGTGGTAGCCATGTGTCACGGACTCACAGATCGTGCCCACTCTTGGCCCCCAGCGGTCTGTGGGGGGTGCCCCTTTCAGTGAGACACCCTTCTCGGGGGTCCACTTTCTCTCGGGGTCAGGCCCCTCCACCTCCTGGAGCCGCACCTCTCGGAGCTCTAGCACACCTGTTTCTCGCCATGGGCCCCCTCAAGGAGTCCACTTGCTCTGGACCCCCCTGGCCTCCACCCCCAAAGGGGTTGATGATACCCTGTTCTCTAGACCGGAGTGACTCTCAGCCAGCATAAAACAGGAGGGTTTATTGAGAGTTGAACACAGCACAGGAAACTCTCAGGGCCTCAGGCCTGGCCTCTCTCAGCCCAGCACACCCCAGTCTCTCTGCATCCAGGTGGGCTCTGCCTGCTCCCCCTCTCCAGCCCAGAGCCCCCCTGCTCCCAGCTGGGCATCTGAGATCACCGGCCCCAGGCCCCGCCTCGGTCCATTGTCTTCTCTCCAGCTAAACAGGGTCGTAAACTGGGGCCTCCTCTCCTCGCTTCTGTCCTCTGTCTGGAACCGGCTGGTTAGGTCACTGGGTCCTCACGCTGCAGCCCATTGTCCGCCCACTGGCCAGAACTGGCTGCGTCTCCTCAGCTGGGCCTCTGGGTCACCAGGTCGCCAGGTCACCGGTCACTGGGATACCCATCCTCCCAGCCATCGCTGGGTCCCCAAGTCCTCTCTCCGGTCCTCTGCAAAACACACTCCCTCTCCCCTCACCTCGTTAAACCAGTAATACCCAGGGAAACTAAGCCCCACCCCCTCCACATGCAAACCATTGAAACTCCACAGAAAACAAGACCCCCCCCCCACTTCGTCACACCATGTTAGTCTGTATCAGCAAAAACAACAAGGAGTCCTTGTGGCACCTTAGAGACTAACAAATTTATTTGGGCATAAGCTTTTGTGGGCTAAAACCCACTTCATCAGATGCATGGAGTGAAAAATACAGTAAGCAGAATATATATATATTATAGCACATGAAGGCAACTCCCATCTTTTCATGTGCTATAATATATATTCTGCTTACTGTATTTTCCACTGCATGCATCTGATGAAGTGGGTTTTAGCCCACTAAAGCTTATGCGCAAATAAATGTGTTAGTCTCTAAGGTGCCACAAGGACTCCTCATTGTTTTTTTTATTATAATCAGTTTCACGTCCTAGTTCTCCTGCTGTGTTTGTATTTTTAATACTTCAGCACAAAGTTTCCAACTTTTTAATTTAAAAAGTTTTTTACTGAATTTTATTTAAAACCCCCCAAACAAATGCAGTGAAAATATTTCTAACACTAGATTTTGAAATCAATTATAAAACCAAAATGTTCTATCTAAGGTATTTGACAGAGTGCCTTTAATGACCATCAGCATTCTGTGTTCTGCACTGAGTTTCTACTACGAGGAAGTGTATTTTGTCCCATTTAATGATATATAAAACAACAATTGGGGGAAAATATTATTTTAGGGTTAATTTGTGCAAGCTTGACTTACACCAGTTGCTTTCAGTGGGGCTGCTAATGTGAGTAAATACTGCTCAATGAGTGCAAAGTTTGCATATTTCATGCCTTAGTATTCAGAGGCTTGATTCTGCAGCCCCAACTCATGTGAACGGTTCTCCTGAAGACAATGAAACTATTCCTGTTAGAAGCAGCTTCCGAATTGGGCCTAGATTGTATAGTTGCTTGGTGCTCAGAGTGGCAACAGAATTGGGCCCTTAACTGACAGAGGTTTCCCACAATCAGCATCAGTTCTGGTTACATCTGGTTACATCTGGTAACATCTGGTTATATGTACAACCTACATGTTGGAGGGGCTTCAGAGTATATGGAGGGGACGGGCATGAGAGAAGAGTAGTGGAAGAGCTGGGAAAGGGTGTAACAAAAAAAGTTAAGTGCGGGAGAAGATGAGATTTTAAAACACCTATTGACTAAGCAAGTGCTGAATTACAGGGTAAGAATTCATTCTGTGATTTTCTGGCCATTTGAAATTTGCTCCCCTGGTTTATGACATCACCAGAATTCCTTGATGGGATTACAGCCAGGTAGTTCAATGCTGCTTGTTGTTTATTCTATACTTAATCATTTGTGATTTACATATTAAGTACACCCTAGGGGGTTACGTGGTTATTTTCCTGAAAAGTTTTTTTGTTGCATAATTAAGCACATCGTGAGTAATTTACAGTGTGTCACAATATTATATACTCTGGCCTCTATAAAGTCTGACCTGACCCATGGCGAAGTTGAATCACCGTGTTTCTCCTTCCCTGACAGAGAAACAATTCCCAAAGGAGGTTTGGCTCCTGGGTAGGGATGCAGAATGGTAAACATCCCCGCCTAGCAGGAGGTAAAGGGCTATTGGTTCACCTGCTGTTATCTTCCCTACCAACTTGAAAGAACAAATGCTATGAGGGAAAAGGGCTGGTGTGGAGCAGGGGGAGACTGCGCTGCCTTCTGAAGTGTTTCGTTGGGTCTGTCTTCACTGCAGAGTTAATTTGAGCTATCTACACTTGAGTTACTCCTCTCAAGTTAGCCTGGCTTGAGTAAGAACAGCCATGCTATGAAATACCCCCCCCCCCCCCCCAAAAAAATTAATAACTCTGTGTCCCTACTGGTGCTGCCCTCATGTGGGTGCGACACTAAGACTGTTATCCCATGGTTCTTTGCACTGTGGTAAACTGGTGGGATCTGTGAATTATTTCCCAGTGAATTGTGGGAGAACTTGTCTGTCCTTTCTGGATGCACAGAGGGAATTGTGGGATGGTGCTGTTGGAGGACTAGCGGTGCTTGAGTGGCACTAGCCTGCCTCCACATTACACATCAGATTTGACAGATTGTGCTGAGGCCAGTTTTAGCTTCTAGCCCCTTCGGAGTCAGCCAACTCCTTTAAAAGGACCACTGCACTAGAGCTCAGGATCTGTGTGTGGGGATGGGCCTCAATATAGGGATGAGCTCGAACGCCAGTTAACTCTGCGGGGAAGGCAAGCCCTTGCTGTTAGTTTTGGGATCTGACATTTTAGAAATGTCTGCAGTTGCCTTGTGAGGCCCCAAGTTGATTTTCCCCCCAGGAAGCCTGGGCTATTTTCTTAAGGATCTTTATAATGACCTTGCCCTTTCATGTGTGGAGGCCTAAATAGAATGTTCTAACCATTATCACTCTGCATTCTGAACAACAATATGGGATTCTCCTCTCATTCAGGCGGGAAGAGCTGCTGCTTTTTATCTGTAAACCCAATGGGGAAGTCACAGCTTGGGACTAATTATTCCCAAGCCGCAAGTCATTATGGAAAATTAGCAAAAATAGGGTCTTTGGCTCCCAAATATTTGTGGGGACTTGCTACTGACTCCCCCTGAAAAGACAATGTTAGGACATGGAGCAGCATTTCCACGGGATGTTTAGCAAACCACTGAGCACTAGATCCTCAGTGAGTGCAAATCAGAGTTGCTCCATTTACTTCATCTCAACCTTGTCCCTATGGAACGGCCCCTCACTGGGGCACTGGGCCAGGGACTGCATTTGTGTGCTTCAGGGATGGAGAGATGTGAAGGTGTATGGGGCTACTCGCATGCGCCATCCATCGCTATAACTTATTTAAGGTCACTCCCATGTGCCAGGGTTGCAGGACTGAGCCCTAAGTGAGGGTTGTAATGGACGTGAATGGAGGAAGACTTCACTGTAGAAATCTTAGTGCCATAGTAGTTGAGCTTCCAGAGAGCTTTGTGAGGAGGCAGAATAGGGGTCACAGTGCTACCCCCTGGTTCCTGTTATGGGGTGGGTTTGTTTTCTTCCTTGTTTCCTTTTTAAAAAAGTAGCCACAAAATTGAAATGCAGGTGGTGGAAAAGAAGGGCCTGCTGCACTGTATTGTTTGAGAAATAACATGTAAGCACGCAAGCGAAGGGTGTATTGTAATGCATGGGCACAAAGGAAGCGGAGATAAGGTTACACATGCTTTTCGTTGCTTTCAATTGCTCAACTGTGCAACCTTAGTGTCCTTTTACCAGAGCTTTTTGTGTGGAATTAATCTAGATAGCGTGAGATAGAAGAGAGGGGGAGAGATTGTCGGACAGTGAAGGACTCTGTTTACCCATGGAACAGGTACAGTATGTTGCTTCCCTTACACTGCCTGCACCCTGAGCTGGAGGGAGGACCCATTGCTAGGGGTCAGAGGGCAGTGCAGTCTCCATGGCTCCCATTCAATCCTTGGCTTCTCCATTGTGATTGCCAAGGATAGAGCTGCTTGTGGGCACCTCTCTGTGAGAACTTGGAAAAAGGAATAGATTCAGAGCGGGCCAAATCCATACCCAAGATCAAAGCGCCCTCAAACTTTGAGCACAGTTGGCTCCTTTCTTTATAATGAACTGAACCAAAACCTGGCTCCAAACCCAATGGCCTTTGAAGGGGTTTCGAAATCCAGATCAAATTGTGTGGCTCAGGTCTATTATATTTCTATAGCTGGGTAACTGAAAGGGGAGTTCACCATTCTGTTTCCTGTGCACTGCACCTTCAAGTGGAAAGGTGTCCCTGTGTCTGATGTGCCTGCCTGGCTTTACTAATTAAGTGGGTGGCCCTTGTGCAGCCACCCAGGCATGCACCTTAGAGGGAACTATCGCGGACCACCTGAATGGAGCTCATGGACCACTGGTGGTCCATGGACCATAGTTTGAGAACCTCTGATCTAATGGATATATTGTTGAACTAGGAGCCAGGGTCCTATACGTACTACTGGCCTGCTAAGTGACCTTGGACATGTCCAGTCACACCTTGTGCCTTAGTTTCCCAATCTGTAAAATGGGCATAATGATACTGACCTCCTTTTGGAAAATGCTTTGAGATCTAATGAAAAGTGCTATACAACAGCCAGGTATTATTAGTGACACAGTGAGGTTCATTGGTTTCTCCTCTGGCCCTTGATTATTCTAAGCTGGTCATTACTTTCCAGTGTCTCGATGGTTATTTCTTAGCTAGAAATAAGCCTGTGTCCTTCTCCTGGAGCTGAGACAGTAATTTGCAGCAAATAATTTACTGTAAAACATACCCTCTTTCTCTGCTGATAGAATGCGACTTCCTCTAATGTATTTGAGTTCACTAAGCATGTGTTGGGTAAGTTTTATTTTTACCCAACGGATTGATCTGTGACAGTCTTTCTTGTATGATATTCCGAATATGAGCTGTGTTGGTTAGGTGTGGTCACTTATATCACACCATGGTATGGTTTCGGTGACCAGAATTAGTGAGAGTTACAGAGAGGGCTGGAGGAAGGCACTGAGGATTTGACTTTGTAAAGTTGGTAGATTACTATAAAACCAGCCAACCATATCATCAGCTGGTGTTAATTGATGTAGCTTCACTGAAGCTGTAAATCCAGTGCAGGTCGCTGACATACATTTGAATTTCCAATGGATTTTGATTTGCTCATGTTCTTTCCAATGGCTAGTCATTCTTCATGAATATTTTTGCGCAATGAATCTTTGTTCATAATTTGTTTTGTATATGTGGGTTTTCCCATGTCCCATAGTCACAGGTAATCAATCATCAAGTGATCCATCCCCTGTTGCCCATTCCCAGCTTCTGGAAAACAGAGGCTAGAGATACCATCCCTGTCCATCTTGGCTAATAGGCATTGATGGACCTATCCTCCATGAATTTATCTAGTTCTTTTTTGAACCCTGTTATAGTCTTGGTCTTCACAACATTCCCTGGCAAGGAGTTCCACAGGTTGACTGTGCATTGTGTGAAAAAATACTTCTTTTTGTTTGTTTTAAACCTGCTGCCTATTCGTTTCATTTGGTGACCCCTAGTTCTTGTGTTATCAGAAGGAGTAAATAACACTTCCTTATTTACTTACTCCACACAGTCATGATTTTATAGACCTCTATCATATCCCTTTTCCAAGCTGAAAAGTCCCAGTCTTATTAATCTCTCCTCATATGGCAGCTGTTCCATACCCCAATAATTTTTGTTGCCCTTTTCTGAACCTTTTCCAATTCCAATATATCTTTTTTTGAGATGGGGCGACCACATCTGCATGCAGTACTCAAGATGTGGGTGTACCATGGATATGATATTTTCTGTCTTATCTATTCTGTTCGCTTTTTTGACTGCCACTGCACATTGAATAGATATCTTCAGAGAACTACCCACAATGACTCCAAGATCTCTTTCTTGAGTGGAAACAGCCAATTTAGACCCCATCATTTTATGTTTTCCAATGTGCATTACTTTGCATTTATCAACATTGAATTTCATCTGCCATTTTGTTGCCCAGTCACCCAGTTTTGAGAGATCCTTTTGTAGCTCTTTGCAGTCTGCCTGGGACTTAACTATTTTGAGCAATTTTGTATCATTTGCAAATTTTGCCACCTCATTGTTTACCCCTTTTTCCAGATCATTTATGAATACATTGAATAGGACAGGGCCCAGTACAGACCCCTGGGGGACACCACTATTTACCTCTCTCCATTCTGAAAACTGACCATTTATTCCTACCCTTTGTTTCCTATCTTTTACTAGTTACCAATCCATGAGAGGACCTTCCCTCTTATCTCATGACTGCTTACTTTGCTTAAGACCTTTTGGTGAGGGACCTTGTCAAAGGGTTTCTGAAAATCTAAGAACACTATATCCATTGGATCCCCCTTGTCTACATGCTTGTTGACTCCCTCAAAGAATTCTAATAGATTGGTGAGGCATGATTTCCCTTTTACAAAAAACATGTTGACTCTTCCCCAACAAATTATATTAATCTATGTATCTAACAATTTTGTTCTTTACTATAGTTTCAACCAGTTTGCCTGGTACTGAAGTCAGGCTTACCGGCCTGTAATTGCCGGGATCACCTCTGGAGCCCTTTTTAAAAACTGGTATCACATTAGCTATCCTCCAGTCATTTGGTACAGAAGCTGATAAGTTAGTAGTTCTGCGGTTTCACATTTGAGTTCCTTCAGAACTCTTGGCCAAATACCATCTGGTTCTGGTGACTTATTACTGTTTAGTTTATCAATTTGTTCCAAAATCTCCTCTAATGACACCTCAATCTGGGACAGTTCCTCAGATTTGTCACCTAAAAGAAGCATGCTGAGCTAGCGTGGTGGCCATTTCCAAGATCCTTTGGGGCTCTGCTCCATTCGGTCTCATGTGGTTAAGGAATGACTAGTTGACCCTTGACAACATTCGCCCATTGGCTAAACACTTCTGTGTGCAGGGGGCTGGGAGCCTGGATGAACAGCCTACACTGGAGCTCCATAGATGCATTCCCTTCGGCCACCTCCCCTTTGCAAAGCCTGCTTCATTGGTCTTTGTGCAGGGAAAGAGGATGTGGGACTTCGCTATTGTGAAATGCTTCATTTTGGTGAGCGGAGGGTGGAATTTCTTCCTGATCTCTGTGATGATCAGTTTGTGCCCTGAAGCTTGTGATCTGATTACCCTTAGCAGGCAGATCAATAAGCATCAGTCTCCGATTGCTACCTCCATCAAAACAGGAGAGCCATTTTCCCAGCATGGGATATGTTTCTTTCCCTTTTGGACACATGCAGAAGGCTGCTGTGCTGGGTGAGGTCAGGCGCTCAGGAGGCACCAGAAAGGCATTACGTCATGACAGAACAAGAAAAAGCATGTGGGGGGAAAATAGAAAACAAATTCTTTGAGACTGAATCACCGCTGGGGAACTGGACAGCAACTGTTTGATCCAGAACTGTGTGTGTGTGTGTGTGTGTGTGTGTGTGTGTGTGAAAGAGCAGAGATTTTGCAAGATACAGACACAAAGTTGCTAAAAAGGAAAACTCCATCTCCATCTCCTACACGACCTTGAGATCTGCCGGGACTGGTGCTTTATGTGGGAGATGGTTTTGTTACTGTCTGTAGCGCCTGGAGGCCCCAGCTGAGATCAAAGTCCCATTGTGCTGAGTGCTGTACAAACACCCAGTAAAAGACCATCCTTACCTTGAAGAGATTACCATTGAAATTGCCAAGCGAGACAGAGAGCACTGTTATCCCCATTGTACACAGTGGGGAATTGAGGCTCAGGGAGGTTAAATGATTTACCCAAGGTCAGGCAGGGAGGCTGTGGCAGAGATGGGAGCTGATCCTGAGTGCAGTGCCTTTAGCCACATGATCCTCCTTTCTCTCCATGGATGTGTATTTGTGTAATTTGGGGCCTGATTCCATCACCTCTTGTCTTAGCTCTGCTGACCATGCCAGCCTACTTTCAGGCTTTCTCCAGCACCAGTGTGTAAAGCTCCCAGTCCAAATCCATAGAGCCACTCCCTTGTCCTCTTTCAAGACACCTCTGATGGAAAACGTATAGAAAACTGATAATGGCTAGGAATGTGGGAAGTTGTGATCGCTGCTACTGTTCTCTGTCTCACACTCACTGTAGATGAAGATGATGATTTTCTTATACGAGGCACTGAGCTTTCGGTTTGTTCGTGAACACTTTAATGTGTTTAGTATTTCAAGTATTCCAGAGCTCAAACTTTGAACTGAGAATGTTTCGATTTGGAATGTGCTATGTTTGTGTTCTAAGACAGGATGAGTGTTACTCTTAGAATCAGATTTTCCTTGTAAATACTTATCATTTTGAATTTGAAATTTGCTTTCCATGAATATCTCTAGTGGAGAAAGGCGGGACAAGAATAAATGGCTGAAAAATTAAAGCCAGACCAATTCAAATTAGAAATAAGGCACAAAAGTTGAACAGTGAGGGCAATTAACAAACTACCAATGGAAGTGGTGGAGTCTCCATCTCTTAAGTTTTTAAATCAAGACTGGCTGTCTCTCTGGAAGAGCTGCGTTGGTCAAACTTAAGTTAATGGGCTTAATACTGAAGTAACTGGATTCAATTCTATGGCCTCACAAAGGAGGTCAGACTAGAAGATCTAGGAGTCCCTTTTGGCCTCAAAATCTATGACTGTTTTGCAACATTCACTTACAATTTGTGGTTTCAGTGAACACTCTTGCCAGTAAACTTGTTCACTGGAATGGCTGCAGAAAGTAAACACATTCAGTTCAAATTTGTTTATAGGGTTTTTTTTGCATTATTTACTTAGCTCTGATGATAATGCAGGGGAAGATATCCCAGTCCTTCCCTTATTAGAACCAGACTCCATACTCACTTATGGAACAAAACAAAACAAAACAAAACAATCCCACACCCCCCAGCTGCCCCTGACACCCTACGGCTACAGTATACAGTATAGCCTGTTAATGGTGATGCTGGGAAAGCCACTAAAGATATAGGGTTTAGTAGGCAACTAAATGGATATCTCTGTGCATCTTCTCTGAACTATCTGGATTCCTTGAGTCCACAAAACTAAATTGGAATTCTTAGATGAACAAGATTTCACATGAGATTTCTGGTATTTCCCACTTCTGACCATGCTGAATATTCCGTGTGAACTGCCTTTGTGGTAACTGTGGTGCTTTTGATCTTATTGAACTTGAAAAAAGTTTATTTAAATATTTTCTAGCCTCAGAAAGGGTTTCAAATTTGGAGTGAGTGTGGGTTTTTGGTGAAATTCTGGGTTGGTTGCTCAATACAATGGAGTCCTGGTCCAAGAGGATGTTGTGAAGGTCAAGACTATAACAGGGTTCAAAAAAGAATGGCTATTAGCCAGGATGGGCAGGGATGGTGTCCCTAGCCTCTGTTTGCCAGAAGCTGGGAATGGGTGACAGGGGATGGATCACTTGATGATCACCTGTTCTGTTCATTCCCCCTGGGGCACGTGGCATCAGCCACTGTTGGAAGATAGGATACTGAGCTAGATGGACCTTTGGTCTACCCAGTATGGCCGTTCTTATATTCTTATAATAAAAATAATACTGCAGAACAATTGCTGTGAACTTTCAGTTGGAAATTTAAGCCAGTTCTTCAGCTGTCCACACACCATTTGGTGTTCACTTTCCATGAATATCCTAGCAAACAAGTTTACTAGCAGGATTGTCTCTGAAAATGGAAAAATGTAAACAAATCTTGCAGATTGGTCCCAGAATCAAATCCTCAATTCCTAATCATGAGTGTTTCACACTGGTAAACTGATCCTATGATCTCCCTTCATCACACTGGGGAACAAAAACAATCACATCAGTCCCGTGGAAGCGGGTTGAATTTTGAATTTCTAATTCACAGCTAACTGCCCACATGGTTCTCATCTTCAAAGACCTTTCACAGATCCACTACATGCAAAGGATAATTTGCAGAGGGTGGTATTTCCAAATGCATCTAGCTCCAGTAGGCACTTTGGAAAATCCCAGAAATTATTTTGCAAGTAATAATAACCGTATTTGAAGAAAATGCAATCGGCTTATGGACAATTCATAAACAGGAAGGCAGAGACCACCGTGCCTGCAAATAGTGTGTGTGTGTGTGGGAAACACACAGAGTGAGGGCAGCTGGCTTCAGCAGTGTTACTGAGCATGCTCAGTCCAACCTAAGCAGCAAATCTGGGGGACATATGACCCACATGCCCTCCTTCCCCATACACATTGCCTCTGTAGGGAGGGGAGGAAAGGCATCAAATCATCAAATAAATTATTGTGATAAATTATTTGCTGGAATCTACTCCATACACCCCCCCCAGGCTCATGCCAAACTCCCCCTGGGTGTGCTAGTTGGAACTTGGTTCAGACATACTCCAAACTCACCCCAGAAGTACCCCAAACTAACTCATGTTGGCTGAAAAAGTCACAGCCCTCAGTAACTATAATTGTTCTTCACAGTGTACATATCTTGGGTACTTATCTGGTACCGGTTACCCTAGCATCTGAGCACCTCACAAGCTTTAATATGGTTATCTACCCCAGCCTGGTAATACAGAAGTGCTATTGTACAGGTGGGGTACCGAGGCACGGAGAAGCTAGGTGACTTTCCCAAGGAAACCTGTGGCAGAGCAGAATTTGAATCTGGATCTCTACCTTCAAGGCTAGAGTCCTAACCATGCAGCTATCCTGGCTTGGCCTAAGCTAGAGCTTCCGTTGTTGGTTTCCATCAGGGTTCTGTGTCACAGCTGAACAAAGTATCAGGTGAAGTTTAGTGGCTCTGAAAGGAAAACGTGGCCCTCATTACTAGGTTTAGGTTAGGTAACCCTGTGCCATAATCATCATCGCCCTACGTGGTCAGTAAGAAGAATTCGCTTTGTTCTGGCTGATTGGGTTGTGTCGAGGCTGAGGGGGATAATATATGTTTTTTTTTTAAAAGGGTCTTCATCTTTACAGACATTTTAGTTTTGCTCTGTCATAAATGGAGACTTGCTCTGTATGCCAGTGGTTCTCTTCCTCCATCTGTGCCATAGCAGCCTATAACGGTCTGGGCAACGCCCGCTGATGTCTGTGGGAATCTTTCCACTGATTTCAATGGGCACTAGATTGTGGCCTAAGTCAAAGGGAGCCTTCCCTGGATTTATCACTAGTCATCAAGAAGTCCCAGGTGTGCACCTCCTTCAGTAGGTGACTTGTCTCTCCCTCAGTGGGTGGGAGAGTCCCCAACCATCTTGCTCCGCCTTCCTAGCTCCTACCTCTCTTCAAATCCTGCTCATCTCCCTAGCCATCTTCTAACTCTCTTCTTGAGAAAACAGGCAAATCCTACTCCTGGCTGCTCGCCATTCTACTCTCGTGCCAAGTCCTCCTTGACACTCAGCCATTGCAAGCTGGAACGCAGCACTAGGGGCTCCTTGCCTGACACATCACAAGCTAGAGACTTTATTGGGCTCGACTGTGAAATGCTTATCAAGGCGTTGCTTTTCCCTGGACAGAAATATTCTGCACAAGATCTGAACCAGGGAGGGAATGAGGTCTGCTGGTCAGTATAGGACCCTGAGGGCCTGAAATCCTGATTCTTATTCCCACCACTTCCACTGACTCATCCAGTGTCCTCTGGACCAGTTTAAAGCAAAGCTTTGCTGGATCAGGGCTGGAGTGCTCAGCACCTTGCAGGATTGAGACCATTGGTCCTACTGGTGTAAATCAGGAGTAATTCCAGTGAAGTCAGTGGTGTCACAGCACTGTCAAGCCAGTGGAGGACCAGACCCCTGGGTTCTACTGGCCTCTCAGGGCCGGTGCTGCTTATTAAACCTTTCTGGGGCTTGTATGACTCTCACACACCAGACTGAACCCCGTTGTCCCGATGAGATCAGAGCAACCAGGTGTGCGCATTGCAATCACTGTGAGTCACTTTTCTCCAGCTGTTTCAGTCCAGCCCCAGCTGCTCATTCTGCATGCGTGTTATTGAGACGATAATCCACCAGCTGACTTGGAGCTGGCAACTGCTGCACTTCATAATCATGCTGACAGTCATGGAGGAGGAGGGGAATTAGCAAACAGGAGCTCACTCTTGGGAACAAAAGGGAGGCAGGTTTGACTTTCCCAATGGCTCCTTCTGCGTTAAACTGCTAGTTATACAGTTGTGTGCATGTGTGTGTGTGTGCGTGTGTGTGTTCTGTGAAGAGTTACTTGACTCAAGGAATTAAAGGGATCATTTAATCTATTAAGTGTTGGGCTAAAAAATTTTTGGGGTGTGAAATTGTCTTGTGAGAGGGAGGACAGAGCAATTAGTTGGAGAGCTGTGGGAACTCCCAAGGAAAAGGCTTGTACGAAGGACTCAAGCCTCCTATTGAACTTGAAGCAGAAGGTCAAGAGTTTTCTGTGAGTCCCCCCCGAGACTGGCTTTACTAAAAGCTTTCATAATGGCTATCATCTAATGATAAATAGTACACAGGGTAAGATAAAGGTGATCAGTTCCTGTTTCAGGGCACCAGTTGAGCACAGTAGGGTTCCAGAAGGTAACTGTGTTCACCATGGTACAAGAGACTGGTCACTATGAGGTATTTCTCACCTTCCTGTGAAGCATTGGATACTGTCCGCTGTTGGGCACAGGATACTTGACTTCCTATGGTCTTACCAAGTCTGGCATCTCCTCTATGGAGGGGGATTCCAGATTTGAATCAGAACTTTCCAAAAGTTCAAGGGTGTTTGTATTGAGGATTTTGGTTTTGGCCCATTATAGCAATAGGTATGAGACTCAATGTATGATCCAGAGCTGGCCTTTCCCAAAATGGAGGGTGAGGAAGAGGCTGGGGGTGGGGTGGGGCTGATGTTGGATTCTGGTTTGGGCTTATCTTGTGTTCCTTTGGTATGAACTCTTCAGTGCTGCTGCACCCGGTTGGTGTCTCATCATCACTGTGAACAGAACAACTGTTCAAAATGACTGGGATGCAAGGCATTATGGGAAAAGGTGCTTGCTTTCACATGACTGCCAGGTATGCATTGCTCTGTTTCATCGTTTTAAATGAATGGTCTCTGGGCACAGCTGCAAAAGCCCAAGCCACATGCAGTGATGGGGAATGGACCAGATTGGACCTGGGCTCTGGAAACTACTTTAATAGACTGTCAAGTCAAACTTGGGAAATACAAGGATACATGCAGCATACCTGGCAGCCCTGCTGGGCTGAGCACTTCTTTACCAAGGTGCAGCCACTGACTTCTTACAAGGTGTTCACTGATGTTGCTAGAGGCCTGTATGATGTCATGGAGTGGAGCTGGACTCAGGAGAACAGGCCAGAAAGAACGACCAGTAATATAACTAGTGTGCACTAAAATAGGTCAGTACAGGAGGCTCCTGTTGCAAATAGATGGCTGAAGGTAATACGTGAAGATGGGAGATTCTTTGGGTAGAGACGGGTTGGAGCGGTGAGGTTTGGATTCAGTCCTGGAGCTAAAGATCAGAAGGGTTCAGGTTCTGTGGGCCAGTTTGGTCTCATCTTTGGATTAAAAGTGAGACTACCCAGCCCATCCCCATGTCTGTGAGCAACCTCCCAAATGTCAGAAGGTGCTTGACCTTGCAATGTCCTTCCCAGAAGGACCTGTCAGCTAGTGCTATGGAGCTGCCCAAGGGTAGCTGAGAGAAGAATTTGGCTCAGAGAAATTAATATGGATTGTGTATAAATAAACATTGCAAAAAATCCCACACCCCCCAGCTGCCCCTGACACCCTACGGCTGCAGTATACAGGGCCAGATCCAATGCCGACTGAAGTCACTAGAAGGACTCCGCTGACTTCAGTGGGGATTGGGTCAGGGCCTCTATTCAGTAAGGCACGTAAGCACTGAACAAAATAGGATGCTTCTCATGGTTGAAGTTAGGCACATGCTCAAGTACCATACTGAATCAGAACCGCTGTCCTTATGATCACATGCTTCCTATTCACAAGTACTCCAGCCCATATGTTCCCCTCCACTCTCCTGTCACAAATAAGCTAAATGCTATTACAAACTGAATGTAAGACGCAGCTTATCCCGACCAACAACAGACAGGTAATGAGCAAACACACCCTCCTATGTTAAATTGCTCCCAGTGTAACAATTGCACTTGAGAGTTTGCTTTTTTGGTAGAAAAGTACTGGATTTGGTGCAGAAGGGGAGGCTGTGAATGTAATTCTAAGTAGAGCTCAGAAAAAAACTTTTTCAATACCATCCCAGATGAAGGACTAATGTTCAGCCTTTAGATAGTAAAGCAAGAGGGAAGGTTGCTAGAATGTGCTAATATTTGAACAGGGGAAAGAACAGGAAGAGAATGGGAGACCATTTTTTTCATTACTTTAGTGCCATCTACTGGTTGAGTTCAATTATGGCTAGAGCAGGGCAAAATACTTTGTATGAAACTCAGGTATCAGAGTGGTAGCCGTGTTAGTTTGAATCTATAAAAACAACGAGGAGTCCGGTGGCACCTTAAAGACTAACACATTTATTTGGGCATAAGTTTTCATGGGTAAAAAACCCACTTTTTCAGATGCATGGAGTGAAAATTACGGATGCATGTGCCACCGGACTCCTTGTTGTTTTTGTATGAAACTGTTTTTCAGTGAAAAATGCAGCGGCAATGACACTGAAACATTTTGTGAATTTGTGTCAGTTTTGTTGCATTGTTTTGGTTGAAAAAGGGGAAAAAACCCTAAAAAAATCTGGACAAAATCAAAACGTTTCATTTTGACATTTTGTGAAACAAAATCTTGTGATTTTTTTTTGTGTGTGGCTTGAAACAACTTTTTATTTCAAAATTTCCTTTACATTTATTTAAAAAAAAATCAAAAACAGTCAAAACTGACACAAAACATTTTGAGTTTGTTAAAATGAAGTGGTTTGTTAAACCTGAAATTTTTACTTTTTGATTTGCTGGGATGTTGAAATGATACGTTCTTGGTTCGGCTTGAAACTAGTATAATTTTTTCCCCAGAATTGTCAGCAAACCCAAAAGTCCATTGTTCACATGGGATGTAACCATGATAACAGGAAGTGACATACAGCGAGATTTGCATATTAAGGGTCTGTCTGTCTTCTGTGCCTATATGACTGTAGAGTAGTACCTGTGCATCTCACAGTGCTAAACATATAGCAGGGGTGGGCAATAATTTTTGCAGGGGGGCAACTCCACGAATTTTGGTAAGTCGTCACGGGCTGCACATTTCTACTATATTAATGGAGGGGGTGCGGTGTCTGGGAGGGAGTTTGGGTGCAGGAGGCAGGTCTGGGCTGGAGCAGGGGGCTGGGGTGCAGGAGGGAGTGTGGGCTCTGGGACAGAGTTTGGTGCAGGAGGGGGTTCTGACCTGGGGCAGGGGGTTGGGGTACAGGAGGGGATGCGTAGGGTTATCATATTTCCACAATAAAAAAAGAGGACACGGAGGGGAGGGGGGAGCCCCGCCCCCATCCGCTCCCTCCCACTTCCCACCCCCTGACTGCCCCCCTCAGAACCCCAACCCCCCCCTGCTTCTTGTCCCCTGACTGCCCCGACCCTTATCCACTCGCATGGGTGGCAGGGTTGTAGAAATTTTGGTGGTGACCAGAACCCCCCCCCCCACCTGCCTAAGGCTCTGGGAGGGGGGTTGGGTGGGGGGAGGCGGTCTGGGGTAAAGGCCCTGGGCTGGAGATTAGGGTACAGGAGGGGTGCTGGGTGCAGGCTCCGGGCTGGGGCGGGGGGGTGGGTGTGCAGGAGGGGGTGAGGGGTTCAGGCTCTGGGATGGAGTTTGGGGGTGAGAGGCGGTGCAAAGGGAGGGGGTGCAGGCTTTGGGAGGGAGTTTGAGGGCAGGAGGGGGTGTGTGGGAAGGGGGAGGAGGTTTGGGAGGGAGTTTGGGGATAGGAGGGGATGCAGGGGTGAGGGCTGTGGGGCTGAGGATGAGGGGTTCATGATGCAGGAGGGGGCTCAGGGCTGGGGCAAAGGATTAGGGTGCAGGGCGATGAGGGCTAGGGCTGAGGGGTTTGGGGCATTGGAGAGGCTCGGGGCTAGGGTGGAAGGGCTGGGTAACGGCAGCCTGTCTTCCCATTAGTGGATGGAGGATGCTAGGACCCGGGGGCAGCAGACAGCAGTTGCCTCTGTCTCTGGCAGTACAAGGCAAGGCGGGGGGAGGGAGGGCGCAGGGCCGGCTCTAATTTTTTTGCTGCCCCAAGCAAAAAAAATTTTGGCTGCCCCCCCCCCCCCCACTGCACCCTCCTGCCACCCCAGCGCTGGGTCACTGGTAACTCGCTCCCACGGCAGGTCATTCAGCAGGAATTTTGGATGTGCACAGAACACAGACAGGATTGGTTCCCATGTGGTTACAGAACTGCAGTAAAGTGGAACAATTTTCAGCTTGTGTGATTGGAGGATATCTGGATGCATATTATAAGACTGTCCTACATAAATGAGGAAAAGTTGAGGTGCCTTTATTATTCTTTTGTTCCATTCTTTCTTTCTATGGGGAATTTGTCAATGCAATATCACTGTCTTCCTTTTAAACAAATAAAACTAAAACTTAAAAAATAATAAGAATGAAAAAAAAAAGCAATGGCTGTTGAAAATAGCAATTCCAGTCCTAATAACCACTGGGAAGCATTTCTTGCTCAATTTATTCTACTTTTTCTACAGCAAGTTACAGTGGATCAGTATATTTGATTTGGGAGAAATGAAGTAACAGCTGCCCAAATTGAGCTTGAGCACTCCTGAATTTTGAGGGTGTTCAAATCTGGAAGGCAGATGCTAGATTCTCTTTCTGAATATTAGCTAAATCTGGAAAAGAAAAGTCAATTTCTGCTTCCATGGCTCAGAAGTGTAAATCCTCCTATGTGCCTGGTACTGTATCTAAAGCTGCCCAGTCTAGTAGAGCCTGCCCTCCCTTACTTTTCATTTTAAATTCTAGTGCAGGGGTCGGCAACCTTTCAGAAGTGATGTGCCGAGTCTTCATTTATTCGCTCTATTTTAAGGTTTCGCGTGCCAGTAATACATTTTAATGTTTTTAGAAAGTCTCTTTCTATAAGTCTATAATATATAACTAAACTATTGTTGTATGTAAAATAAATAAGGTTTTAAAATGTTTAAGAAGCTTCATTTAAAATTAAATTAAAATGCAGAGCCCCCCGGACCGGTAGCCAGGACCCGGGCAGTGTGTGTGCCACTGAAAATCAGCTCGCATGCCGCAGGTTGCCTATCCCTGTTCTAGTGGGATCCACGTACCTGCCTTGCTAGGCTTCAGATAGAGAGGTGCAATGTCCATTTAGTCCACCCAATTCTTTCTTTGGGGGAGTGCCCAGGGCTGGGGCGGCAGGCGATGCGGGGGAGGGGAGAAGAGCCCAGGCTGGGGCAGCAGGAGGGTGCAGGTGGGGGCCAGAGCTGGGGCGGCAGGGAGTGCGGGTGCGGGGGGGAAGAAGAGCCCAGGGCTGGGGCAGCAGGAGGTGCGGGTGGAGGGAGAGCCCAGGGCTGGGACAGCAGGGGAGTGCAGGTGGGGGCCAGAGCTGGGGCCACAGGGGGTGTGGGTGGGGGAGAGTCCAGGGCTAGGCAACACAGGGGTGCAGGGGGAGCCCAGGGCTGGGGTGGGGGGGCGGCAAAAAACCTAGAGCTGGCTCTGTCCCTACCATTTACAGCAAGCTGCAGATTTCAGTTCCATACTCGTTCCCTTTCCTGTTAATTGCGGCCGAGGGAATGCTGGGAAATGTAGTTCTTTCCCTGCTCCAGGGCTGGCTCTATAGGCAGGGAGCTAACCAAGGAACTACAGCTCCCAGGATTCTTGTGCTCCTGCAAATTTGCCGCCCCAAGCACCTGCTTGCTTTGCTGGTGCCTAGAGCTGGCCCTGGGGGCAGCTCACGGGGGGCGGGACACGCGGAGGGGGTGGTGGCAGGTGGAGGCCAGGGACCCATCCAACACTCCCCCACTCCCTGGCTGCCCCCCCACCCCCCGGACTCCCCTTACCTTTCTGGCTCCACGTGTTTGCAAAACACGCTGCCCTGTGGGTCGGTTTGTGTGTTACACAGGGCTGCAGACAGAGGGAGGGGGGAGCAGGGGAGGGCTCTGGCTGCTGGAGGCCAATGGAAGCAGCTTAATCGGCCAAGCCGCCCAATCAGCAGCCGGACTCTGCATGGAAGGAAGGGAGGGAGGGAGGTGAGGGAGAAAAAAACCCTGGACATTTTAACCTTGTTACCAATTCCTCCGGGACGGCTATTTAGAGACGCAAAAGCCGGACATGTCTGGGGAAATACGGAGGGATGGTAACCTTAGGGATGCGAGGTGCAGGCTCTGGGCAGGTGGCGCTTACCACAGGCAGCTCCTGGATGGCAGCGCAGCAGGGCTCAGGCAGGTTGCCTACATGCCATGGCCCCACACCGCCCCTGGAAGCAGCTGTGGCCGGCTGCTGCTGGCATGTCTCTGCATGCCCCTTGGGGGAGGTGGGCAGTGGGTCTCTGTGCGCTGCCTGCATCCGCGAGCACTGCCCCCACAGCTCCCATTGGCCAGTTTCCAGTAAATGGGAGCTGTGAGGACAGAGCTGGGGGCAGGGGCAGCATGCGGAGCCGCCACCCTCCCCCTCCCCCACCAGGGCGTGCAGAGATGTGCCAGCTACAGCCAGCCGCTTCTGGGATCAGTGTGGGGCCACATAAGGCAGGCAGCCTGCCTGAGTGTCCTGCTGTGTTGCGGGACTTTTAGCGGCCCAGACTCGGAGCTTGCGAGGGGGCAGAGGAGGCCAGACAGAAATGTGAGTCATGGCGGGCTGGCCAGAAATGTTAGATGGGCCAGATCTGGCCTGTGGGCCGTATTTTGCCCACCCCTGACATATAGTTCCCTCCTGCACCCAAACTCCCTCCCAGACCCCACATCCCCTCCATAAAAGACCCACAACATGGCTGGCCCAGTTCAGCTGACTCAGGCTCGTGGGGCTTGGACTGTGTAGGGTTACCATATTTTGTGCCTCCAAATGGAGGACACTCCATGGGGCCCCGCCCCCAGCCCCGCCCACGCCCCTGCCCCAACTCCGCTCCCTCCCCAAAGTCTCCGCCCCCTCCCCTGCTTCCCGTGAACATTTGATTCGCGGGAAGCCTGAAGCAGGTAAGGGGGAGTGTGGGGGGAGGAGGCGCGGCCCAGGCTGGCCCCCCGGCGGCGGGCCAGCCTGGGTCGGCTCAGGCCCTGGGGTGCCGGCCCCGGCCCCCCGGCCGACCACCCCCGGCCCGCCCAGCACTGCCGGCCCCCGGCGGCCCGGCGCACCCCCCGGCTCCCGGCCCCGCGACCCCGGCTCCCGGCCCCCAGCCCGGCCCGGTGACCCCGGCCCCGCGACCCCAGACTGGCTCCCAGCCCCGCAGGCCCGGCCCCCCGGCCCCGCAACCCTGGACCGGCTCCTGGCCCCGCGGGCCCGGCCCCCTGGCTCCTGGCCCGGACCCCGGCCCGGCACCGCGCCCCCGGCTCCCCGCCCGGCCCCGTGCCCAGCCCAGCCCGGCACTGCGACCCCGGCTCCTGGCCCGGCCTGGCCCCCGGCCCGGCACTGAGCCCCTGGACCCTGGCCCGGCACCGCGCGCCCGGCCCGGCTCCCGGCCCGGCACCATGCCCCCGGCCCCGCGACCCCGGCCCGGCCCCGCACCGGCCCCGGCCCCGCACCGCCGACCCCAGCCAAAGAGGCCCCGGCCGAGCCCTCCCTCCCTCCTGATTTTCCCGGACATGCCCGGCTTTTGGGGATTTCCCCCCGGACGGGGATTTGAGCCCCCAAAAGCTGGACATGTCCGGGAAAATCCGGACTTATGGTAACCCTAGGACTGTGGGGCTAAAAATTGCTATGTAGATGTTCGGGGTGGGACTGGACCCCGGGCTCTAGGACCCTGCAAGGAGGGAGAGTCCCAGAGCTCAGGCTGAGCCTGAATATCTAAACAGCAATTAAACAGCTTCTTAGCCGGAGCCCCGCGAACCCAAGGCAGCTGGTGCCAGTGAGTGTCTAGCTGCAGTGTAGACATTCCCAATGAGGCTAAGTGTTACACAGGAAATCAATGGCAGACAGGGAAGCTGGTCTCCCAGGTCCCAAGGACCATCCATCTTCTCACAAAGAACATTCTTTCTGAGCTGTGTACAGTTTAGGCTGAGATAAGCGAGCAGTATGAAAACCTGCCCTCACTGACTGATTTCTTTAGAGGGTTCTTTGGCTGGCTGTGCTGTGCAGACAGCCAACTTGCTAAAAAGGCCAGACAGACTGGTACTTGGCTAACCAGCAGGTAAAGGCTTCTCACTGTAAAGATGTGACTAGTAAAGGTCTCTTTCAGGAGGCGGTGTGGGTTTGCGGAAAGAACATTGGGCTGGCACTCAGGAGATTTGGGGTCTTTTCTTGACTCTACCACTGACCTTGTATGTGACCTTGAGCAAATCACTTCCCCACTGTGGGCCTGTTTCTCCTCTCACCCTTTGTCTGTCTTGAGTGTTTAGACTATAAGCTCTTTGTGGCCTTCACCTTAGTGGGGTCTTTTAGGTGTCACTGTAATATAAAATCTTGGGAACCCCTGGGCCAAATGACCCCAAATTTGGATCACTAACCCTGCCCCACGTGGCACACCAAATTTCAAGTCTATCTGAGTAGTTGTGCAGGCAGGAACTTAGACGAGTCAAGCTTTAAACAGAGATGGCTTTGACCTTAACTATGGTCGACCTGGTCATCCACTCTAATAATGATGATAATAAAGGACATTTAGGATGAGAGAACAGAAATGCGGCAGCAGCTTCAAACCTGTGTTTGTCCTTTTGCTGTTTAACATGACAGAGGGGAGAGTCAGATTTTAAAAGTGGTTAAATGGGAATAAATGCAAAGATAGAAGAACAATGCTAGTTAGTACAGCAACCAACTACAGAGTTACCAGGAGACAGACAACTGCACTGGAGATGCTCAGGACAGGACAGTGTAATGTCCTGGGGGTTAACTGCTTCTCCAGATCTTTTGAAAAGTCACAAGGAGCAGATCATACTGCCCAGGACTCATGGGGATGGGATGGGCACAGGAATGATTCTTGCCTGCATATTTATACCTGCCCTGGAAATTTCCACTACATGCATCTGATGAAGTGGGTATTCACCCATGAAAGCTTATGCTCCAATATGTCTGTTAGTCTATAAGGTGCCACATATCAGAGGGGTAGCCGTGTTAGTCTGGATCTGTAAAAAGCGACAAAGAGTCCTGTGGCACTTTATAGATTAACAGATGTATTGGAGCATGAGCTTTTGTGCGTCTGACGAAGTGGGCATTCACCCACGAAAGCTTATGCTCCAATACATCTGTTAGTCTATAAGGTGCCACAGGACTCTTTATCGCTTTTTACAGATCCAGACTAACACGGCTACCCCTCTGGTAGCTGAAAAAGACATAGGATCTGCACTGTGCACTCAAGCAATAGTAGGGCATGCTGGGCGTGCCACATGACAGATCCCTGTTCTGTTTACTCCGTCAAGATGGGAGTCAGGGCGGGAATGTAACATGTGAGAGACCTCCATAAAGCTCGCTTATCCAAGACTAGGGGGCTGGATTAAAACAGCCCAGGTGCCTTGCACTGTACACTCAGCTGAAAGTGTGAGTGGGATTGGAACACCTGATGTACCCCTGTACTAGTCACTCGGCAGAATAGTTGTGACATGTGTGACCCCTTTACTGAAGGGATGGGAAAGCTGGATTTTGAGTAGGTGAACCTGGACTAGGCCTCACTTAATCAGTGACTCAGATGATCCAGCGTAGTGTTTTCCAAAGGAAAAAGCATACAGGGGTGTTTAGCAAGATTTGTAGAAGAGATGGGCAAAATCAGGGTTGGTTTTAAATGGGAAACCAAGAAACCACGGATGGTTTAATTGGGACAGTTTGCATCACGGTCCTGTTTTCTTAGAACCTTCACAGTTCAGGGACATTGGGTGCTCTGATACACTCAGTATCTAGCTAGATGTGCAGAAATGTTGATCTGGATTAAGTGGGTGTTATTCCACCATGCCATACCCCTGAAATGAGCATCAATAAGGAACTAGTGATGGATATTGTGGGCACTGCTGATGAATGACTAATAGGCAGATCCGTGTGGAAATCCCACACGGCACAACTGAGGGCAACAAAGAGGGCTCCGTGCTTTTAATTTAAGGTGAAAACCAAGCTGGACTCAGACTACATGGCCCTGGATAGAGGAGGCCAAAGGGCTTATTTTAATTTGGAGAGAAGCAGATAAATATGTAAATCCCTGAGCACTCACAAAGACAGAGGCCAGTTCTGTGCTTAAAAATTAGACCCGCTTTGCTATGTCGCTTTCATGCCCTGAACAGTGTAGTGAATTTTTCCATCGAGCTAGCTGTGGCCTCTCAGAGAGATGGATTAACTCCATCAACAGAAAACCCACTTCTGACTATGCAGGAAGCGTCTACACTATGGTGCACCAGCGACACAGCTGCATAGCCATAGCTGTTCCGCTGTAGTGTAGACATGCTCCCACGGTACATCAGATGGGTGTTTGCAGCATGAGCAGATGTTCCCAAGCTAGCTTTGATCTAGCTAGCATGAGTAACACTAGCAGTGAAGCCACAGCTGTTTGAATATGTACCCAGAGTCCTGGGCAGGCAGGGATAACCCATGCACCTGCCCATGCTGTGTTGGCTTCACTGCTGTTGTTACTCGAGTTAGCTAGATCAGTTATGTCTACACTTGCTGCAATCACACTGCCCCAGCTGCAGTGTAGACATACCCTAAGGGTGAAATCCTGTCCCTAGGGTGGTCAACGGGAGTTTTGCCATTGACTTCAATGGAGCCAGGATTTCTCCCTATATTCCTGCAGTGCTGTAGTCTTACGGCGGGCGGATTGTTTGTTAGTCTGCCAGAGCCTGATTCTCCAGCTGCAGGATGTAAGCAGCTATCTGATGGTGAAAGAACAGGAGCCCCAGGGAGTGCAGCTCTCTAGGGACGGTGGTGGGAATAAGGGCGAGGGTACTGAGGCGTAAGGAAGTGGGATGGAAGGTGGAAAGCTTAAGAATTTAGGCCAGGATTTTCAAGGGAGCCTACGAAAGTTAGACACCCAACTCAATAGGATTTCATTGGGCTAATCACCACTGGGTAAATTCTGCTCCTCCTGCACATACCCAACTCCCACTGAAGCCAATGGGAGTTATGGCTCTTGGATTCTCCCTGTTTCTTGCTCTCTTCTGGAATGCATTCCCCATTGGCCTGATTTTGTCCATGACTCTGGACAGTCCCCCGTGGTATTTCTCCAGGGAGAAAAGGCCTTTTCTGTTGTGGCTGCTTTGAAAGTCCCAGGTACATTTCTACAATATGGCAGGCTGTGCAGACAGCCAGATGCCAACTGTCCTGAGTGCAAAGCCCAGGAAGAAAGGGGAAGAAATGTTTACTTACTTTGGTGCTTTTCAAATTTTCTTCCCAATCTCCTGGTATGTTATTAAGCATAGATCTCATTTTGCTGCAGTTTAAAGGTGCACTACTGAGAAATCCAAAGGGGTCATTGACACAGATACAGTACACTCCTGTTTATCCGAATAGCTAGGAGGTTATTGGAAACTTTTGGATAAATGGATGTTTGGATAAAGGGTAGTGCTATTAACTAACTAGGGTTACATAGGGGACACCCTGGATTCAGATAACTAGGATTTTCAGATAACTGGACTTGCACTGTACATACACTCCCTTTCTGTCCCCCAGTTTTCAATAACTCATAACTTTCTGAAGCGTTCGTATTTGAAACTGAAATTTGCCAGGTTTGTTCTCTGCCCCTAGATGAACAGTTTGGAAAAGTTCAAGCCAAAACAGTTGAAGGACTTTTGACTGAGAGGAAGGTGGAAAAAATACACTTTCTCCTGAGGGGATCTAAAAGCTGAAATGGCTCAACTTTGAAAGTTGCAAGTTTTCATGGAAACAGTCCTCTCCAAGGAGCAGGGCATAGCCTTGGAGGAAACTGGTTTTCATATGCCCCAGTCACGACCATTTGAAAACATAGTAATATTTGTGGCTAGTTTAATTCAGTATGGAGGAAGAAGCATGGTCCAGTGGTTCTACAGACTTCCTTTGTGAATTGGGCAAGTCACTTTGTTTCTCCATGCCTCAGTTTTCCATCTGTGAAATGGGGATAATAGCACTTCCCTACTTCACTGAGGTGCTGTGGGTGCAGATACATTGCTGATTGTGAGGTGTCAGGCCCTATGGCAATGGGGAGGCCCATGTATGTACCCTGGAGAGATTTCCTTAAGAAAGGATACACTGTATCTGCATTCACGGGGTGCTAAGTGCCTGATCCAAAGCCCATTGAAATGAATGGGAATCTCTCCGCTGGCTTCACTTAACACCCTGAACTCCTTAGGTATGTACTTGTGAACAAACTGGTGACAGGTAGAATTCATTCAGAGTTGAGTGGAGTTGCAATGAGTGTGGTTTGGACTATTGGCTCATAACTAGTCACAAGAAGTGGAGGTGAGGAACTTGTGTTTGGAGTAGCACAGGGGTCAGTGACTCTGCTAGGTTAATGTATGTAGTCTGTTTTCTTTGAATCACAGGGCAATAATGTTTTCTGATTCTGGGTATTTTGCATGGTGCAGTTTTCTTGTATTTGGGGAATTCGTTAGGTACCCTATAAATCAAATGCTGCTTTGATCAGTTGCTTCCACAACACTGAGCTGAAAATCCCAGGAAAAGAGCTCCCTGGCAGCCTCTGATGGCTTCTCTGAGCTACGGCCCAAATACACAGAGGCATCAACAAGAAAGAAAAACATCAGCAAAAGTTATTCAAACGTTTTAAGTCGGGGGAGGTGGAAGGCTTAGTTCAAGTAAGGAATGAAACTCCAGGGAATCAGGATTGTTTTATTTAATCTGCGCTGTTTCACCATCCCTAGCTGGACTTGACCTATAACAGGTCTGCCCACCTCCCTGTCAATCTAGCTAAAAGGACAGAAGAACAGGAGTACTTGTGGCACCTTAGAGACTAACAAATTTATTAGAGCATAAGCTGGGCTGTAGTCCACGAAAGCTTATGCTCTAATAAATTTGTTAGTCTCTAAGGTGCCACAAGTACTCCTGTTCTTCTTTTTGCGGATACAGACTAACACGGCTGTTACTCTAAAAGGACAGAGTTACTGAGGGGTGTGGCATTACACATCTAATTGCCTCAGTGCAGAGCTCTGAGTACAATGGAAGTTCTCCCTTGGGAAGCAGCAGCAGAGCTAGCTCTGTATAGATGGCATTCATCCCATTAGAGTAAAGCTGGGATCAGAAGTGCTCTGGCCACAATTTTCAGATGGGACTAGTGATTTCGGGTGTCCAACTTAAGGCAGCTTAAAGGTCCTGAGCCTCTGCTCTCTCAGAAATAGGCTAAGGTGTCTCAAGTTGGACACTCAACATATGGGACACCCAGAATCACTGTCTTACGTACTCATATGGCTTTATAACTGTTAAAACACAAATTGTCAAGATCACATGTCACAATGTACACAGTAAATATTATTAAATCAAAATTTAAGTTCTGCAGCAGTATTTTTCTTACTTTGCCTATCTGTACATTTCGATTATTATCAATTGAAGTATTTTTTCATCAGTTTGTGTGTGTAAGGTGATATTTACTGACATTTACCAATACATAGCAAATCCTTCCAAGCCTACCTGTCATTATTGTTTCTATAATAAAATTACTAGGGTTAGTGAAATACAAACTAAGAGGAAACATTTGGTCTGTCGTAATTTTAATAAAAATAGATTTCTTGGGAAACCTTTACATTCTATAACTGTATTATATGACTTGTACATTATCTGTAATTAATTGATAGTCACCAGGGGTATTTTTGCTTCTTGCAATGTATTCACAGAACTGCTAATCCCATTAGCTAAAATTAAATGTAATATCAGATTTCATAAATGTTAATTCCTTTATTAGCGAATAGGAGATGGAATCTATAATTTAACAGGGGCTTTTCCTTTCCAGCTCCCGGGATTCTAATATTGTGAGTAGAGTTGGTCAAAATATTTGTTGGGAATAATTTATGTGATGAATTTTTCCTTAAATAAGACCTGATTCAGGGAGCATCCCTGTTCAGAAAGGGCACCGAAACATGTGCTTAAAGTTAAGCTTGTGCGTAAGCATCTTTCTGAACTGGTGCCTAGATCATTTGCAAATATATTTTTAATTATTTGATCAATTTTGATTGATGGTTTGATGAGGTGAATAACATTCTGATACATTTTTTTACATCAATTGTTGGGAAAAATAGATTCAAATGACTGTTCGTGTTATTGGCCCCGCTCTGATGGTGACCATGAGTCTCTTCACTGATGGATAGCAGAATGAACTTAAAAATCTACTTCAATGGGCACTTTACCTGAATAAGAACTGAGAAAGGACTACAGGATTTGCCCAAGTAAAAATACTATGTATTTGGCCAACATTTTCAAATATTGTTGCCTAAAGCTAATAATCTAAATCCATATTTAGGTACCTAACTATAAATGAACTGATTTTTCAGAGGTGCTGTGCTTCCATTGGCTTCAGGTTTCTAAATATGGATTTAGGTGGCGCACTTTAGGCACTGAAAATTAAAAATTTGGCTAAACTAGCTAACCACTGACTGTTATTAATGGGGTCCCACTTTTTGTGTGGCTTGCTTATATAACTCTTCTGCCCATCTGAGTTGGCAGCAACAAGGGCCGGGTTCAGTATCTAGGGGTTCCGTTTCAATAACACAATGCAAAACCGGTTTGAGCACCTACCCAGTGACCTGGGACAATTACATACCACCCCCCAGGAGCCCTAAGAGGCAATATTTCCCCTCTCGCAAGCACAGAGTCTGTGTGTAGCAAAAGCCTTTTAATAAAGGAGGGAAACAATGTGGCATTATGTTGGGGAAACACCACAAACTGGATTGATAACACAAACCATGAGCAAAAGACCCACCCCACCCCAAGTAAGTTTGGCAGTATCCTTTTCCTCTCAGGGTCTTAAGTCCAACAACCCAAAAATTCACCCAAAGTCCCAAAAGTCCAACACCCCAAAAGTCTCTGTCCCTGGTCAGTGCAGCCCCAGAGTTCAAAAGTTTATCTGCAGAGTTTTACCTCCCAGCCCGGGGCTGGGGCGGGGGGAGGCACAGCAGTGTTAAGGGACACCTTATGTCGTCCGAGGCCATCAGCCCCGCCTCTCTATGGGGTTCTGCTGCAGCCTTCACCGCCAGCCGCTCCGCTCCACCAGCCATCCCGTGAGCTGCTCCAGCCATCCCGCAAACTGCTCTGCTCCACCAGCAGCTCAGCAATATATCTTCAGCCCCCTCCCCCCCCAGCACTCAGTGATTTCAACTCCCAGTAATTTTAGTTCTTTGGTGATTTCAACTTGTAGTAGAGGAGCCTCAGTGCTGGTGCACCATTGGCCCAAAGTGAATTCAGCTCAGCAGTCTGTAACTAGACTCCTAATGGAATTAAAATTAGCTCTGATATTCCCCAGTAGAGCGAGGAGAAGGTGCAATTGATATTTCAGGCACTCAAAAGGGGCCTATAACATCAGATACAAATCCCAGCCTCTCTCAATTCACCAGGTTTTGGAACCCATGTCCTTGTCTAGCGAGTGCTACTTAGTTGACGGCGAGTCTTTGTGTCATAAAACAGTTTCATTGTCCTTGATTCACATAATCAGGGTAACAACACTTTATTCTTCCTGCCCCAGTAACAGAGAAACTGGGGATCCCACAGCAGCCAAAGTGACCATTTAGGCTCATGCTAGGCGGGGTGGGTGTGCCTATGCAAACAAGATCAGCCTCTGAAGTTCTTTTCCACAACTCGCCACAATTCATATTCCAGATGTCAGGGTAAAGCTCATCCTGACTCTGCTTACACTTATTTAGACTGTAAACTATTTAGGGCATGGACTATCTCTTACTATGTGTATGTACAGTGCCTGGTGCAACTGGGCCCTGGTCTTAGTTGCAGTATTGCCAATTCTTGTTGTTTTATTGTGAGCTTTGCAGTGTTTGGTGGTTCTTTTTCAAGCCCCAGCTCCTGGAGCCATGTGAATAGGTGAGAACCTTGGTTTTATTTTTTTTTAAAAATACATCAGTCTCTAGCTTTCATAGCTGGGGAGTAATGCTTGCAAATGTGACCCGAACGCAGACTACAAGTTTAAAAAAAAAAAAAAAACAACAACGAGCAGGAGATCAATAAAGAGAACCTTCGATGTATTATTTTTTAAAACATCTCATGATTTTTAAGCCTATCTTATGATTTTGGGAGCTTGACTCATGATTTGTGAATGCTTGGGGTTAAGTATTAGAGGGGTAGCCGTGTTAGTCTGAATCTGTAAAAAGCAACAGAGGGTCCTGTGGCACCTTTGAGACTAACAGAAGTACTGGGAGCATAAGCTTTCGTGGGTAAGAACCTCACTTCTTCAGATGCAAGACTTGCATCTGAAGAAGTGAGGTTCTTACCCACGAAAGCTTATGCTCCCAGTACTTCTGTTAGTCTCAAAGGTGCCACAGGACCCTCTGTTGCTTGGGGTTAGCAATAGTTCTGCCATGTTACCAGTAATAAATCATAATAAGAATGGGAGTTATGCAACCTATCAAGAAGGGAATAGGCCCTATGGAGAATTATACAGCCACATCGAGAGGAGCCCATGACCCATAAATATTTCTTCCTATGTCCTCCATCCTGTAATTAGAGCCACCCGTTCGCAGGATTAGGGCCCTAAACTCAGATGGTCTAATTTAGCGATTTACCCCATAATCTGTGCCCTCAATTAATGCCCAGAATGCAATGAATTATTATAGCCATGATGCAGCACAGCTAATATCTCTCACCCTGATCCTGCAAGAACTTTCGCATGTGCTTAAATTTCATGTCAATGAGACAACTCACTTACTTAAAGTTAAACCCATTGGAAAGTCTGCAGATCAGGAGCTAATTCAGGTGCCATGTGGAATGTGCTAGCATTTTAAAATCTGTTTCAAACAGGACCAAATAACACAAGGCCCTTTTTTATTTTCTTTGTAATCCTACAAATTTCCAGGAGTGCTTCCAGCAGAAATACTGCTTTAGCACATATTCCCCTTGTGGAGGTAGATGAGCTGCCCTTTAAAATCATTTTAATCCTCCTGCCCCCCAAACTTTTTTTTTCTATTTTGAAAACCCTATAAACATTTAAATATCCCAACCCAGGAGCTTAAATTAAGGGTCTTTGTCAAATAAAACTGGTCTTTACAGGTTGTTATGAGCTGCTTTCTCTGAATCAGAGTGTGGTTTCCACCAGAGGAAGGAAACAGTAAAGTTCTCACAGAGAGAGAGAGAGAACATTTACCACTCAGGAAAAGGGCCTGGGGTTTGCTGGATGAAAGCTTTAATTTAGCTCAGGCTCACATCTTGTGAGTTCATTCCGAGAGCCAATGGAAAGAGATTATTTTTGGACTGAGAATCGGCTTGGGTCTCTCTTTTAATTTAACAAAATTAGAGATATCCAGAGTTGTCTGATTCTTGGAAAAGGATAGCACCAAGTGACAGCTCATTGATTAACTCACACACACACTTACCTACCTCCCCCCACTTTTCCCCGGAAATATCAGAGTGTTTTAAAAGAACCTTGAGGTTTTCCTTTGTGGAGTTCTCAGCAGCATAACCTCTAATGGTAAGGGTTGTGGGGGCACACTTTCTCCCTACCCCACAGATCTCAGTGGGAAAGGGGCCACCCTTCTATAAAGAGGCAGGAGCTGTCCTGCAGGGACATCTGCCTCTTAGCTGTCCCCCTCTCCATGGCTGATTTGACTCTTGCAGGATTTATGTTGCACATGGGAAGATCCTCCAGGGGCTGTTCAGTAGCAGCCACAGAAATCAGCCAGAGGAAGGTAATTGCCACATGGAAACCCAGGTGCACAGCAGGGGATGGAATGCAGCACTTCCTCTGCTCCATGCCCTGTCACCCTCAAGCCCCTCATCGAGCCCCATGTGTACCACCAGAGCACTCATTCTGCAGCAGCAGTCAAAAAAAGCAAACAGACTGTTGGGAATCCTTAAGAAAGGGATAGATAATAAGTCAGAAAATATCATATTGTCTCTATATAAATCTATGGTATACCAGCATCTTGAATACTGCATGCAGATGTGGTCGCTCCATCTCAAAAAAGATATATTGCAATTGGAAAAGGTTCAGAAAAGGGCAACAAAAATGATTAGGGGACTGGAACGGCTGCCGTATGAAGAGAGATTAATAAGACTGGGACTTTTCAACTTGGAAAAGAGACAACTGGGGGGGATATGATAAAGGTCTATAAAATCATGACTGGTGTGGAGAAAGTAAATAAGGAAGTGTTATTTACTCCTGATAACACAAGAACTAGGGGGCACCAAATGAAATGAATAGGCAACAGGTTTAAAACAAACAAAAGGAAGTATTTCTTCGCACAACGCACAGTCAACCTGTGGAACTCTTTGCCAGAAGATGTTGTGAAGGCCAAGACCATAATAGGGTTTAAAAAAGAACTAGATAAATTCCTGGAGAATAGGTCCATAATGGCTACTAGCCAGGAATGGTGTCCCTAGCCTCTGTTTGCCAGAAGTTGGGACTGGATGACAGGGGATGGATCACTTGATGATTACTTCAGCTCATTCCTTCTGAAGCACCTGCATTGGCTAGATGGACCTTTGGTCTGACACAGTATGACTGTTCTTATGTTCTGGCCTCTCCTTTCTCTAGGGAATACCCTGAAAAAGACCTTTCTCATGAGACTTCCAGTGCAGTTGGGTAGTCAGGCGGTTTCAGTTAGTTTGTGCCAGTATGAAGATGGTTGGTTACTAAAGGCCTTTTCTCCTTTATGCCAATGTAAATTCAGAGCAAACGACTCTATTGACTTCAAACAGAAACATACAGAGGCAGTCTCTCAGCTGGGGTAAACTGGCATAGCTCCATTGACTTTGATTCATATTAGGTGAGAATCTAGCCTACAGACTGCATTGGAGTTACTCTCGATTGCCACTGTTGGAACTGAAATCAGAACCCAACGTATTCAATTCAGCATTTTAAATAATGTACCCCTTAAAGAGGCTTAATGTTGCTTTGTCGCTAGGGGGTTAGTTCGCAGCCTGGCTGGAGCCAGTGGCAAGAATTGGTTATTAGATTGCTGATTACCTCTGACAGGCTATTCTAAAAGGAAAAATTAAAACACATATCAACCTGATTGTAGCTCGATCCAAATGCTCTGAATTTGTCAGCCACAGAAACCGAAGTAGTGGGGTTGAGGAGAGTAATTTATTGCAAAATCTCTGAAGAAGGGGCACTAAACATCAACTTCTTAACTGTCCATCCTAAATTAGCTGCTCGCTGCCAAACACATTGAAGCAGAGTATGTGAGTGCGCTGTTTATGGTGCATAATCTGCACGGCAAATTCCATACTTTGCAGCTGATGATAAATGGATCTTTTAAAGGTTGTAATTTCTCGTTTAACTGATGCCAGTTGCAAATACTTTGTGCTGAGGAATAATCCTTCCATGCCAAATAAAATACAGTGGAAGTCTGTGGCATGTTTTTCAACGTATTGTTAGTTACAACCCCCTGACAGAGCACATTCTATGCCAAAGATAAATGCTCGGCAGCCCCTTGCCAACTTCAGTCCAAAAGGGCTTTTCTTGGATGTCCTCTTCTGTGTGGAAAATGCTTTTCTGTTTTTCCAGCACACACTTAACGAGCTGCATTTTAAAAATCCCTATTTCAGGATCAGACGGCCAATTCTGTATTAAGGGTCCTCTCCTGACTGGATTTAAGGCCCATCAGCTCTCCAGTTTTTTAAATACTATCACCTTGCATTTACACAGGGCTTTGCGTGTTCCAGGAACTGTCCAAAAGTTAATTAATCCCCACAGTGCCCTTGTGAAGCAAGTATTATATACCCAATCTACAGGTGTGGAAACTAACGCACAGAGCAGTGCCATAACTTGCCCAAATTCACAGAGAAAGTCAGAGTAGAAGGATAGGAAAGTCAAGATGGAAAAGGCTGGAGCTGTCTCATAGGGTTCCCATTTGTAGAGACCTGCAAATCTGTGGATATCCGCGGACCATGTTTGCGGATCAGATGCGGATACAAATTTTGTATCTGTGTAGGGCTCTACCTATTGGCAGTAGAGAGGTAGACTTGGAGTTGATTCTCTGCTAGCTTCTTGATTAGCTTGCTCAGAAATGGGAGGGATGCCGAGCAGTAATTTGTGAGTCAACTACATTAAGTAATGGTTTCTTAAGTTCTGCTCGGGGTAATTCATGTTTCAAGGCAGGAGGCAGATTTCTTTCTTCGAAGGAAAGGTTGGTGATCCCAGTTATGAAGGGTTCCAAATTCTCTAACCTCTCTCACTAGCCCGGAGTGGTAGGTCATGGCTCAGATTTCTGTTAGTGCTTCCTAAACATGAATGGACCAAATCCTTGGAGGTTACTGGGCCCAGGCTTGGCTTGGCTTGCTGCCCTTGATGTCCAGAGAAGCCATCTCAGGTGTGGGTGATCTCAGGGAAGTGGGCTGGTAGCTCCTCACAACAGAGGGTCTGGCTTCTGGAGTTCAGGACAAGCATTTCTGGTTGAAAACTTGATTTTCAGTCTGGGTTAGTTATGTGGGGTGTGACTCAGTGAGTGATGGTGGAAAAAAAGATCTCTTTGTCTCCTCCACAGCAGGAATGTTGACTTGTAAGAATCCCTTCTGGCAAAGCCTATTTATGCCTATGCTGATGCTCCTTCCCACTTCTCTGATTGGGTCATATGAGAGTTTTGGAGGTTGCCGTGAGAGGAAGGAGTGTCCATCCTACAGTGATTGTAGTGTCTGACTGGTTCTTCTGTCCCCCTGGGCCTATTGGCTGGGTAGGATTTTCCTAAGAACATTTGGAAAAGAAAAAGGGCCCATGATGTGCTTTCATGAGCAGACCACCACAGTGGTTCCTTCTTGCTTAGAGACAGGAACAGCTTGGCCTTCCACCTGAATGAGCTGGTGATCTGCACAGGACAGAAGGAGGAATAGCATTATACGCTCTGTCTACAATCAACCCAAAGATGAGGCCTAGGGTGTGACTGGTTGTGTAGTCCCAAAGACTATCTATGAGAAACCAAGTTGGTTCTGAGCCCAGCTGGCAGAGGTCTTGACAGCACAAATGCTGCGCTCCCTTCAGGCAGTGACAATAATGACTGTCAGGAACCAGGAGAGCCCTGTGTGGATACCAAGTTTGTATCCGCATCTGATCCACAAATATGGTGTGCGGATGCTCTAGCAATCAGGTCCTCAAGGGAACCTCTGCCATTTGGTAATCTTAAAAAATGAATGGCATGCCCACCTTTGCCTGTTATACAGGTTAAATGGAGGTATTTAGTAACCTTTCCACTAAGCTGGCATTTCAGTGACACTCATTTTGCACACCTCCTGAATGCTGAGCTGGTACAAGCCAACACTGTCACTGACACCTAGTTTCTAGCCACCCTATACCCAGCATGTGGCCCTTACCTTCTCATTTATGCCACCGCTGAGTTTGTCCCACTGGATGAAATTCATCCCTGGAGTAACTCCATTGATGTTGCACAGAGAGGAACTGGCCTTCTATGTTCATCTCGGTCTAGATCTTTGATTTGTTGCATCTGCCTGATGTGCATTTGGTTAAGGTACTAAACACAGAAAAGACCCTGCCTGTCATAGGGCATGACTGCCCTGTAGTGCCCCCACCTGAGTTAGTGTGGCGATGCAGCGATTCCTTGCCTCAGTTTCCCTTCTCAGGAAACCAATAAATCCACTTCAGGCCATCTTGATGCTTAACTCAATAAATACCCTCCTGGGAGGCTGATTTATTGTAAAACCTCATACAAAAGGGTCCATAATAAAAAGTCCCAAATAAACAAAAGGTACATCTGGCTTTTAGGGTTCCCCTGAAGCCTGTCCTGTAAGCTCTGTTCCCAGTCCCTTCATGGTCATTTCTCAGTCTCCGTAACTTCTCCTTATGGCAGAAGCCCCAGCCCTCCTCTTGGAGCTGGGTCATTCAAGCAATTATTGTCCCTCTCCTTACCAGGGCTCCCCATCTGTCCTTCTGGAGCTGGGTTGTAACCAGCTTCTCCCTCAGCCAGCCCCACTTGGTCCTCAGGCTCAGAGGGTTTAGCAGTCTTCTGCAGTATTTATGCTGGTCCCCTTCTCCCAGCTCATCCCTGATTGGTTGGGTGAGAGGGGAGTTTTGCTCCGCCCCTTCTGCAAGGCTCCCACTCTTAAAGAAGCAATAATGGGATTTCCTCCCAAACACTTCTTACTTGCAAGACTGCTTCCTCTCTTCCAATATCTCCCAGTTCTTCGTGTCTACAATGAGACCTTTCAACTCGTAAAGAGCCATGCCAGATGGCAGGATGGACTTACCATTCGCGCCTTCAAAGGACAGACTACCCCGCCACGCTGGCCTTTGGTGGATATAAGGCCTGGTCTACACTGGGGGGCAGGGGGAATCGATCTAAGATACGGAACTTCAGCTACGAGAATAGCATAGCTGAACTCGATGTATCTTAGATCAAATTTAAATTACTTACTTCGCGTCCTCGCGGCACGGGATCGACGGCCGCAGCTCCCCCGTTGACTTTGCTTCCGCCTCTCGCACTGCTGGAGTTCAGCAGTCGACGGGAGAGCAATCAGGGATCGATTTATCGCGTCTACACTACATGCGATAAATCGATCCCCGATAGATCAATCGCTACACGCCGATCCGGCAGGTAGTGTAGACGTAACCTAAGTGAGGCCAGGGCACTAGATTATCTTTGGGCAGTTTGGTGGCATCTTTCAGTCTCTAGGTAGCACTAGGACTTATTCTGTTTATTCCCTTTTGTGGCCTTGCATAGTTACAACAATCTGATATTTAAATACATTTGGTTTTAGCTTCTGTTTCTTGCCCCTACTCTAGACATTCAAACGTATGGCTGGAAGTGTGCTAGGAGAGATTTGTGAACTGAACGGGTGTGGGAAACATACAGCTCTGCTGGTTTCCGTATCTCGAATAAAGTGATCCTGCTTTGATATAATGGCCATTCACAAGAGATGCTCAGTGGTAGTATGATAGTTGACACATGGGGCATTGAAATGTTTACCTTCAGAGAGAGAACACATTGGTTACATTTTATTGGCTGTTAAAATATTTCAGGTTTTTGTTGTTAACATTGTCATTTTTTTGGTTTTCAAATACAGATTTTTTTAAAAACCAAAAATATTTTTTTTCAGTTTTTGCTTTTTCATGAAAAAAATTTTCAGAAGGAATTTTGGAAAAACAAAACAAATGAATTTTAAAATCTTCCCATACAAGAATTATTGGCTTCTTTTGGCCAACTCTATGAAATTTATCGAAGGTGCCATATTGCCAGCCCTGGAGGAAGAAATTCTCTTTCAGCAGAACACAGGAAGCATGGAAATGGCAATATAAATCCCTCAGCACTGCCCTGCCAACATGTCTAGACAGTCCATAGCCAAAGGTGAGAGCATAGCTTCCTCTTTGGCCCATTCAAGTGTTGGCCTCTCTGAAGAGACAAGCGTAAAAGTGATGTCATCATCTACTGTGATGGTGGCTTTGTATCCAGATTTGTGGCTGAGCTAATTGACTGACTGCAAATAGACCATGAAACAGTCATCGCATGACTTTTGTTCACTGAGACACCATGGGCTAGTGGTTAGAGGGGGGGTGCGCTGGGGCTTCCACCCCTTGTTCATTTAGCTATGTGACTTTGGGTGAGTCGTTAAATCTCTTTTCTTCAATTTACTCATCCATAAAATGGGAATGATGATAACATGCAGCTAACAGGAGTGTGGTAAATTGTATGCGTTTGAAGTGCTTTGAGATCCTTAGATTAAAATGCAACAGAAGGGCAAAGTGCTATTACTGCTCTGAACCAAATTTAAAGCAGTATTCTTTAGCTCATTACCAATCCCTTGAATCATCCAGACTTCCAGGTTGGGGTGTCAGCTAGTTATGACTGATTAAGGGCAGTAAAGGAGAATTATGTGATAATATATTCATCACATGGAAGTGAAGATCATTATGCAATATTGCGCAGTGTAGATTCCAACATATCACTCATTTCCCCCAATTCTCAAAAGCTCTGATAATAATTATCCTGCCTCTTCTACTGGGAATTTATAGGTTTCCATTTCTCATCCTTTTGATTTCAAATCTCTAGATAGCTGTTAGACTTTGGCAGAGGACCATTCAAAATACATTCCAAATATTCATCATTCCAAAAGGTTAAGAGACATAAGATGGAGCAATTTATTAGCTAATGTGAAATGCATTTAGTGTATATAATAGGCTAAGTATACAAGTTGGGTCAGATTCTGATCTCCGTTTACACTGTTGTAAATCTAGAGAATTCCAAAGAAGTCAACAGAGTCACTCTGGATTTACACCATTATAGACCAACTCTGAATCTGGCCCATAGTTTTGCTAATTCTGCAGAATCTTGTTATCTTGTATGAGTTGCAAGTTGTACCTAAGAAAACATAGACTCTTCCTTTTTCCAGTCCTATCATCTTTCAGCTAGAACCTGCTAATAGCAGGCTACCAGTTTCAGTGAAAAGAATGAGAAACAAAGTTAGTTTTTTAAATAGCTCTAAACTCTCTAATCCCACAGACGCCGTACTCTGACAATGCTAGATAAAAAGGTATTTATTCAGCATCCATGGAACACAGTACCTCTTTGGATGTTCCATTCTTGGATGAGGCATGTAGCCTGGAAGCTAATAACCAGGCTCAAGTTCTGTTGTTACTGGATCTCCTATGCCATCATTTTTCCAGGCCTGATCAGGAGGGACCCATAAAATGCATTAGTGGTTTAGATCGGGATTTCTAAATGAAAATCTGCTAATGGTTCCAAGATGCATGCGTTACTTGGGGGAAATCATCTAACTGGGTCAAAATACATTTGGATATTAATGAAAGGAAAATGACCTTTTCAGAGATCTGACCACAATGTTCTTTTTCATGTTCATTTGCATCTTATGTTTTCCCATAACATCCTGTCAATGCCGTGAATTACAGCACTATTGATCCAGTCCTTGGTAACAAGAACTACCAGGATTTGGCACACTAGGTGATCTGTAGCTGACATTCTCTAGCTGTCTGAGGTCTGCATGTTAAAATTATAAACAGATGAAATATCTATTGCAAATACCTTGCTTGTTTACTGGGGAGGCCAGCTGGCATTCATATCACACAGGCCATTGACTGTGGGCCCACATGGGCCATACATACAAAATAACATGTCAGGTGGGACAAGGCTATGTAGTAATGACACTTCCGAGCAGCAAAGCTAGCTCACTGTGGGACCCAAACAAGCAAAGATATTCATGAATCAAGTACTGTAGGAATGAGTAAATCTTTGCCAGTGCAGGCTATAGGGAGTTCTGGGTGGCTTTGTAGAGCATTGTAGTTCCCGCGGAGTTTCGAAAAGGCCATTAGGAATGCACAAAATGCCAAACAATTGGTTTGCAATCTTTTTTTTTTTTTAATTCTCCTTGCAAAAATATTTTTTAGTAGCCCTGTGCAAAATGTCTTTCATTTTTCCATTCTTCCCAATTGAAACCCACATGGATTTTTGCAGTTTTCTGAGTACAAAGTAAAAACAAGTGAAGCCGCATGTGTTCCCGGTCACAGATTGGCCTGTTTGAGAGAGAGGCTGGAAGGCACAATGGGCAGCAACCTCGTTGGCCTCTAGCCAGTACCACAATATAAATGAATAATAATAATGATAACAGGTGAGATTCTGTGTGTAACCCACACACCTCCTGGGTGTGGTGTTCTGTCCCATCTAGTGGCTCCGAGACCCCTTAGAGAGAGATCAATGAGTCTGCTCTAGAGCCTTAGCTAACAGTCATATGGCTTTTAGCTCCTGCAATAGAGGCTCATGCACTAAGCTCCCGAGGTCCCAGGTTTGACCCTGCCCGCTGACGACCGCAGTCTGTCTGTATTACATGTGCTCCACAGAACTCACAGCCCAGGGGGATGCAGGTTGAGCTGGATTTAAGCCACCTTTGTGCCTGCCGAATCCTGAGCTGCTCTCGAGAGCGCCCCCTACCCTAAAGGATTGCCTTGTTGACTGCAGTGCTACCTGGAGTCTCCACAGTACTGTATGTTCCGATCCTGCCTCTGACTCACCCCATCCCCATCCTAAGCTTGCTCCTACACCAGGGCTTGCAAGAGGGTCCTCTGACAGCAGCATTACCACTCTCTCCTGCAATGCCTATGCCCAGGGAAGATATGGGGCTTTAACAAACCCTTCACATTGCTCCAGCACTTTTATGTGATATGCAGGGACCAGAAAAGGGCTGAGGATCTTGTAATAATCTGTAAAAACAAACACACTATATTTTGTCATACTGGAAAAAATGTAAACGACGAGGCGATACCCTTCAAGTGTTCTGCTTTTTATGAGTATGGTCCAAGGATGATGGGTTAAATTCTGCCTAGATATGCACCACATGCAATCCGTTAACTTCAATGGGGTCACTGAAGATTTAAGACGGCAGGAGTACGGTCTGATGGGTTTTTTTGCTGGTTTTCCTCAGGGTGCAAGTTAAAACCAGACAGGTATTGGGTACTCTCCTCCCTCATAAGTCATATACATCATAGGCTTTGAATAAGGAGAATGAGATCGCTAAGAATTCACCAGAGCCAGAGGGATGTTGCAAATTCCATCCTGTTTTACGATGACTCCAGGAATTCTGGGAGGCTTTGCCACCTAGCATGGCTTCTCCACCAAAGTGTGAGATCTAGTGAGGGCTGGAGCACTCTGCCAGGATAACAGATAGGAAATAATATCCCCAAAGTTGGTTTTACTAGAGTTTTATTCCTCCAGCTGTCCAAAAAAAAAAAATACAACCATCAGTTTGGTCCCTGAAATGCCGGGGGGTCCTTAGGAATACTCTGTGTTTCTCTGCTGATTTCTATTTACACTATGACTTATGGGGGTCTCATGTGGCTTTAAACCTGTGCACAGCTGCAAGATGTTTGTGGGCTTTGTCTAATTAAAGTGATCAGTCAGGCACTCCTAACTCTTGCCCAATACATGGAGAATGGTATACAAGTACAGAAAATAGAGGGCACCAGCTAAAATTAAAGGGGCAGCAACTGTAAAAGAGATATATGGAAATACTTTTTGTTGATGCATTTTACAATTACCTTGTGGCACATACTGCTTCTGGATACTAATGAGGCAAATTGATTAGTATTGTTTACTTGTGAGTGGGATATTTTCTCATTGCCTTTTCCATGGTATTTTGCTCCTTCTCCTGAAGCATCTGTTACTGGCCACCATTGGAGATGAGATACCAGATTAGATGATCACTCATTGGGGTCAGGAAGGAATATGACACTAACCCATTGATGATCCACAAATTTTCACAATGAATGAACAGAGAGAGAGGTTTTTTAGAGGGAAAAAGGAAAAGTTGTTTTGGAGTGAAATGAGATGGTGACAGAAAAGGAAAGCAGACACGCAGACATGCTGCAGGAGGAAGTGAAAATGGAGTGTAGGCACTTTTTAAACTGTTATACAATATTTGATTTCAAACAGTTGCACTAAACGATATGAAGAGTTTTTGGTTAGCAAGAGACACCGGGAGACATGACTGAGGGGATGAGGAACAGATGGCCGGAGATGCAGATGTTGTAAACCTGGCTTTGAAGCCAGCAAAGATTTATGCCCAGGCTTATATTTTCACTCTTGAGTAGTGCTATAGACTTCAATGTTAAACGCGTGTGTAAGTTTTGGCAGGGTCAGGGTCTTGTGAATGTGAGGTGGGTGATGGACCCAATGTTTCTATATATAAGGGAGGGGATGATATCTATTGACTTTGTAGTGCTGGCTTTGGGATTGTTTTGCATAGTTTTATGTCACTGTGTGTTCTTTAAGAGATATGACGACAGGCACCAGAGGATTGGGGTGTGTTGACCAGTTACAAACACAACATAAAGAACAGGAGTACTTGTGGCACCTTAGAGACTAACAAATTTATTAGAGCATAAGCTTTCGTGGGCTACTGCCCACTTCTTCGGATGCATATAGAGTGGAACATATATTGAGGAGATATATATACACACATACAGAGAGTATGAACAGGTGGGAGTTGTCTTACCAACTCTGAGAGGCCAATTAAGTAAGAGAAAAATTTTTTTTGAAGTGATAATTTTTCTCTTAACTCTCTTTCCATGGTAGCGGTCTTCGGGGGTTACTGCTAGCAATAATAAATAGAAATTTTAAGGGGAAAAAGTGATCTTCAGATTGACACAGTCTCTTTAAGGTTGCAGTTGAAACCTTAATGTTGGCATTTTCTAACCACTGAACGTTTGAAGATGTTCTCTTAAAGAGACTTTTTGAGAGAATATAATATACATTCACATGAGGATTTTTTTTCCAGTTTCACTGACTCACAGAGCAACTCAAAAACATATGCACTCTGCTCCTGAAACTGGCACTGCCTCTCCAGAATTTGTCTGTGTTAATGGTTTTTGGCTTCAGCAATTTGTAATGGAAAAGGTAACTTCTGTTGATAATTTGGAGTTGGATAGATTGCTATCATGCTGTAAGGATTGCTTTCATTATGTCTTTGTTAATTTCTTTTCATAAACAAACCCAATGCTAGTTTTGAATTCCTTTTCTCAGCCCTTTCCCCCTCTAAGTTTCCTGTTCTCTAGTGTGTAAAATTTATGCACAATGTGTTGGGGGGTGTGGGGTATTTCAAATATAAAAGGAAATGTCACCAGGGCCAAGCAAGGACCCAACTGGGCAAAGAGTTATCGCCATACACCAAGTTTTACTTTGGCAAGGAATCTCCTGGAATTCCTGGAAGTAGGTTGCTCAAAAATTTCCCATCAAACCTTCTTTTTTGGTCTGGAAAATTTGGATTTTGATTAAACGAAAATTTTCACAGCAAGTATCTATTTTTCTCAAAAAAAGGCTTGCTTTTTTCTATTGGCAAACACCAAACCTGAATTTTTTGTTGGCTTATGGCAGAAAACTTTCAGTTTTACTTTTTTCTACCAAAAGTCAAAATTTTCCACTAAATTTTCCCACTCAGTACTTTGAGGCCTGGGAACATATTTCAATGCTCTTGTTTTCTTACTGGAATTAAGTCATTGAGCTTCCAGCTTACACAACTGATGTGAAAAATCTTTCCTGGCGTATCCTATGTTTTGTGGTTAAATGTCTCGGGTTGGAAAAGCCTCATACCCTTCTTGGATTAAATCAAACTGCTTAGTTTCAATGTGGATTTGATTATTATGTTTATAATAATCAGTAGCTATGACTAAATTATTCCTCTTTTGCTTCAGTTTCTGACATTATTATAATTGCAGTGGCTGGAGCACCCTACAGAGGACAGGAGCCCATTGTGCATGGTGCTGTACAAACATATAGTCAGAGGCAACCCCTGCCTCAAAAAGCTTATTGTCAGGATCCCAGACAAAGTCAGGTAGGACTAGTGGCAGGGTCTTGGGAGCCAGGAACTGATGTCAGGGATCAGAGCTGGTGTCGGAGTCAAGTTGAGGGTCAAAGCTAGAGTCTAAGGCCTGGTCTACACTATGAGTTTAGCAGCGTTAAATTGAATTAAACCTGGACACGTCCACATGATGAAGCCCTTTTTTTCGACTTAAAGGGCCCTTTAAACCGGTTTCTTTACTCCACCTCCGACGAGGGGATTAGTGCTAAAATCGGCCTTTGTGGGTCGGATTTGGGGTAGTGTGGACGGACTTCAACGTTATTGGTCTCTGGGAGCTATCCCACAGTGCTTCATTGTGACCGCTCTGGACAGCACTCTCAACTCAGATGCACTGACCAGGTAGACAGGAAAAGCCCCGCGAACTTTTGAATTTCATTTCCTGTTTGCCCAGCGTGGAGAGCACAGGTGACCACGCAGAGCTCATCAGCACAGGTAACCATGATGGAGTCCCAGGATCGCAAAAGAGCTCCAGCATGGACAGAACGGGAGGTACGGGATCTGCTCGCCATATGGGGAGACGAATCAGTGCTAGCTGAACTCCATAGCAGTAAACGAAATGGCAAAATATTAGAAAAAGTCTCAAAGGCCATGAAGGACAGAAGCCATAACAGGGACGCACAGCAGTGCTGCGTGAAAATTAAGGAGCTAAGGCAAGCCTACCACAAAGCCAGAGAGGCAAACAGAAGGTCTGGGGCAGAGCCGCAAACATGCCGCTTCTACGCGGAGCTGCATGCCATTCTAGGGGGTGCAGCCACCACTACCCCAACCGTGTGCTTTGACTCCATCAATGGATAATCACGCAACAGGGAAGCGGGTTCAGGGTACGAGGAAGATGATGATGAAGACAATGAAGATAGCTCACAGCAAGGAAGCAGAGAAACCGGTTTCCCCAACAGCCAGGATATGTTTATCACCCTGGACCTGGAACCAGTAACCCCTGAACTCACCCAAGGTGTGCTCCCAGACCCTGAGGGCACACAAGGGACCTCTGGTGAGTGTACCTTTGTAAATATTACACATGGTTTAAAAGCAAGCGTGTTTAATGATTAATTTGCCCTGGCAATCGTGGCCAGTACAGCTACTGGAAAAGTCTGTTAACGTGTATGGGGATGGAGCAGAAATCCTCCAGGGACATCTCCAGAAAGCTCTCCTTCATGTACTCCCAAAGCCTTTGCAAAAGGTTTCTGGGGAGGGCTGCCTTATCCCGTCCGCCATGGTAGGACACTTTACCATGCCAGGCCAGTAGCATGTAGTCTGGAATCATTGCATAACAAAGCGTGGCAGCTTATGGTCCTGGTGTTTGCTAGCATGCAGACAACATCCATTCCTTATCTCTCTTTGTTATCCTCAGGAGAGTGATATCATTCATGGTCACCTGGTTGAAATGGGGTGATTTTATTAAGGGGACATTCAGAGATGCCCGTTCCTGCTCTGCTGAACATAAATGTTCCCCGCTGTTAGCCACGCGGTGGGGGGGAGGGGTGAAGTGATCATCCCAGAGAATTGGGTGTGTGTTGGGGGGGTAGTTGGGTTTGTGCTGCATGTTAACCCAGAAACTGCAGCCCCTCCTTTTAAATTGCAAACCCATTTTAAATGGCCAACCCAATGGGTGCTTGGTATGAGAAATGAGGGCGCTACTGTTTGAAACCATTCCCACATGTTAAGAAGGTTAAAAAAGCCAAAAGACTGTGGCTTACCATGGCTGCCTGCAAGCCGAAATCTGTTGCCTGGCACTGCGTGAGTGATCTCTCACACCAAACCGGCAGGCCCTCAATATAAGAGGAAAAATGCGACCTTGTAACAAAAGCACATGTGCTGTGTAATGTGAACAGCAAAATTTAACATGAAAGAGTGTACCCATTGTTCTCTAAAATGTCTTTTTCAACCACCTCTCCCTTCTCCTCCACCAGCTGCAAATGTTTCTCCTTCACAGAGGCTAGTGAAGATTAGAAGGAGAAAATGGCGGACTCGGGATGATATGTTCTCGGCACTCTAGATGTCCTCCCACACTGACAGAGCACAGCAGAATGCGTGGAGGCAGTCAATGTCAGAGTGCAAAAAAGCACAATATGAATGAGTGGAGAGGTGGCGGGCTGAATCGCGGGCTGAAGAGAGCAAGTGGCGGGCTGAAGAGGATAGGTGGCGTCAGCTTGCTGACAGAAGGCAAGAGTCGATGCTCCGGCTGCTGAAGCATCAAACTGATATGCTCCAGCGTATGGTTGAGCTGCAGGAAAGGCAGCAGGAGCAGAGACCACCGCTACAGCCCCTGTGTAACCAACAGCCCTCCTCCCCAAGTTCCATAGCCTCCTCACCCAGACGCCCAAGAACGCTGTGGGGGGGGCCTCCAGCCATCCAGTCACTCCACCCCAGATGATTGCCCAGGCATCAGAAGGCTGGCCTTCAATAAGTGTTAAAGTTTTAAAGTTTTAAACTGCAGTGTGTCCTTTTCCTTTCCTCCTCCCCCACTCCTCCTGGACTACCTTGTCAGTTATCCCCCTAGTTGTGTGATGAATTAATAAAGAATGCATGAATGTGAAGTAACAATGACTTTATTGCCTCTGCAAGTGGAGCTCGAAGGGGGGAGGGGAGGGTGGTTAGTTTACAGGGAAGTAGAGTGAACCGGGGTGGGCGGGTGGCGGAGGGTTCATCAAGGAGAAACAAACAGAAGTTTCACACCGTAGCCTGGCCAGACTCAAAACTGGTTTTCAAAGCTTCTCTGATGCGCACCACGCTCTGCTGTACTCTTCTAACCGCCCTGGTGTCTGGCTGTGCGTAATCAGCGGCCAGGCGATTTGCCTCAACCTCCCACCCCACCATAAATGTCTCCCCCTTACTCTCACAGATATTGTGGAGCGCACAGCAAGCAGCAATAACAATTGAAATATTGGCTTCGCTGAGGTCTATCCAAGTCAGTAAACTGCGCCAGCGCGCTTTTAAACGTCCAAATGCACATTCCACCACCATTCGGCACTTGCTCAGCCTATAGTTGAACAGGTCCTGACTACTGTCCAGGCTGCCTGTGTACGGCTTCATGAGCCATGGCATTAAGGGGTAGGCTGTGTCCCCCAGGATAACGATAGGCATTTCAACATCCCCAACGGTTATTTCCTGGTCTGGGAAGAAAGTCCCTTCCTCCAGCTTTTGAAACAGACCAGCGTTCCTGAAGACGCGAGCATCATGTACCTTTCCTGGCCATCCCACGTTGATGTTAGTGAAACGTCCCTTGTGATCCACCAGGGCTTGCAGCAGCATTGAAAAGTACCACTTGCGGTTTATGTACTTGGTGGCTTGGTGCTCCGGTGACAAGATAGGGATATGAGTTCCATCTATCGCCCCACCACAGTTTGGGAATCCCATTGCAGCAAAGCCATCCACTATGACCTGCACGTTTCCCAGAGTCAATACCCTTGATATCAGCAGGTCTTTGATTGCGTTGGCTACTTGGATCACAGAGGCCCCCACAGTAGATTTGCCCACTCCAAATTGATTCTCGACTGACCGGTAACTGTCTGGCGTTGCAAGCTTCCACAGGGCTATCGCCACTCGCTTCTCAACTGTGAGGGCTGCTCTCATCCTGGTAGTCTGGTGCTTCAGGGCAGGGGAAAGCAAGTCACAAAATTCCATGAAAGTGCCCTTACACATGCGAAAGTTTCGCAGCCACTGGAATCGTCCCACACCTGCAACACAATGCGGTCCCACCAGTCTGTGCTTGTTTCCCGGGCCCAGAATCGGCATTCCACGCCATGAACCTGCCCCAGTAACACCATGATTTGCACATTGCTGGAGCCTGTATTTTGTGAGAGGTCTATGTCCATGTCAATTTCCTCATCACTCTCGTCGCCACGCTGCAATCGCCTCCTCGCCTGGTTTTGCTTTGGCATGTCCTGGCTCTGCATATACTCCAGGACAATGCGCGTGGTGTTCATAGTGCTCATAATTGCCGCGGTGATCTGAGCAGGCTCCATGATCCCAGTGCTATGGCGTCTGGGCTGAAAAAAGGCACGAAACTATTGTCTGAGGGAGGGAGGGATAGAGGGAGGGAGGGAAGGGTGAGTGATGTCATGGCTTACAGGGAATTAAAATCAACAAAGGTGGCTGTGCATCAGGGAGAAACACAAACAACTGTCACACAGAATGGCTCCCCCAAAGATTGAACTCAAAACCCTGGGTTTAGCAGGCCGTTGATTTCACAGAGGGAGGGGGAAGCAAATGAATACAGAACAAATCTGGTCCCTCTATTTTTTACATCTTAAGCTGGCAGCAGACCATGCTTGACTGATAGCCATCGGCATCTTCTGGGAGCTTGGCAGAAAATGCTGTATTACGACTGCTAGCCATCATCGTCAAGACGGTTCAATAGGACTGCCGGCAGGACTGAGTCTCCAGGAGACAAAACATGTCTGCCCAGGTGCCTCTGATTGAACTCACTGAGGAATATGACGATGACGGATATCAATCGTAATACACCATCTACTGCCAAAAGGCAAGGAGCTGCTGCTGAATAGCAATGCAGCCTCACGTCTGCCAGCACCCAGATAGCCAATGAAGGCTACTAGTCATACTGCACCGTCTACTGCCAAAAGGCAATTAGCTGCTGCTGTGTAGCAATGCAGTATCATGTCTGCCGGCACCCAGATGACATATGGTGACGGTGAGCTGAGCTGAGCTGAGCGGGCTCCTTGCTTGCCGTGGTATGTTGTCTGCACAGGTAACCCAGGTAAAAAGGCGCAAATCGATTGTCTGCCGTTGCTCTGACGGAGGGGGAGGGGCCTGACGACATGTACCCAGAACCCCCCGCGACACTGTTTTTGCATCATCAGCCATTGGGATCTCAACCCAGAATTCCAATGGGTGGCGGAGACTGCGGGAACTGTGGGATAGCTACCCACAGTGCAATGCTCCGGAAGTCGACGCTAGCCTCGGTACTGAGGACGCGGTCCGCCGACTTAATGCACTTAGAGCATTTTATATGGGGACACACACAATCGACTGTATAAAACCGATTTCTATAAAACCGGCTTCTATAAATTCGACCTAATTTCGTAGTGTAGACATACCCTAAGTCAGGAGCCAAGGCTGAGGGTCAGAGACAAAGTCAGGAATTGGGCCAGGAATCAATACTACATATTGGAATCTCAGTGTTGGGGTTGAGGGGGTCAATCAGGAATCAGGATCCAAATCAGAGCCAGAGTCAGTACCGGGAGTTCAAAGGCAGAGAAGCAGGGTTGTCATGGCAGCTAGCTGGTAATCCATACTGTTGCCTGGTACGCCCCATGGGCTTATGTAGGATCAAGGAGCCAATCAAGGGTTGTTAAAGACAACTGTCAGTCAGTCCCTGTGGATTATGGTTCACAGGGAGCATCCAGGTTGCAGCTGCCATCGGCTGGCAGTGCGGGGGTGTTGGTTGCGTGAGAGGCCTGCAGGCTTGCATTCGAGTCCTGCCAATCCTTTTACTTACAATCTAAATAACAGCAAATGTTGACACACAAATCTTGTGTCCTATTATCGTATTTCTCTCTCCTATTTCCCCTCTTTCTATTTCCTCCTCTCAGGCTCTCTCTATGGTATTTATACAGCCCCTATCTCCACAATATCTGAGCACCTTCCACCACCCCTGCAAGGCAGGGCATTGCTATTCTCTCTACTGGGGAACTGATGCCTATAGAGAATACATGATCTGTCCCAGGCCACACTGGAAGCATATGACAGATCAGGGAGTTTAAGCCAAGTCCTAGGATAGTGCTCTAACAATGGATGGTCCTTCCTCTCTCTTTTAGCGTGTTCTGAGTAACCTTTACTGCTGTTTAGATCTGGGCATGTGTCTACCCTGCAATGTTCTCTCCTTGCCCTCTGGAGGGATGTCATGGGTCTAGTCCAGAGATGGGGCGGGTGTGGGTGCTTGGTAGGCAGGTATGGGCATGCAAGGGGATCGGGCTTGGAGGATGTGAACCAAATTGAGCCATGATATATTTCCTGTTTCTGAACTACCAGAGAGCAGTGGTCAGATGCTGGTTTTGACCCCTTTCTGCTATTCAGCAAATGCAGGAAAGGATGAAGAAGAAAAAGAAAAGAAAAGGGTGTTCCAGGCAATGAAATGGTGACAGTGGTGGGAGGGGAAATAGAAATCAAGGTGCTGAGGGTGGTTAAGATTTTTCAAAGCTACCTAAGAGATGATTTAGCCGCTCATTGACGTTACTGGGAGTAGACTGGCTACACCCTCTAGTCATCTCTGCCCCTGTAATTAACCCATGCCTGTGGTCAAGGAAAACCACCACCGGGCTTAGCTGCTGAGCAATCTGTGTCCAGATACTTCCCGTAACGGGGTGAGTAATGTCCACGCTCCATGCCAATTGATGGCAGAGGTGAATTGGCCAGGGCTGACCTTCACATGAGTCACTGGAATATAATGATTGCTCATAATTTTCCATTCAGTGCCTGCACCAAGTCACCTTTTATTGACCTTTTGTTTTTTGGATCCCGTCTGTTATGAGTGAGCTGTGAATCACTGGCATCTCCCTTCATGCCAGGAAGAACCAAGCAAATTGTGATGATGCTTTTGGGGCTGTTGGCAGGATGTACATTTATTCTTTGGCATTTTTCAGGCTGTCTCTTTGTTCTCCCATCCCCACAGCATTGAGCTCATGGCTCCTCGTGTGTAACAGTCACACAGGAATGTAGCAATTGCCAGACTGGATCAGGCCCATTGTCTACCTAGTCCAACATCCTGTTTCTGATAGTGGCCAGTACCAGATGTTTCAGAAGATGAGGTATGAAACCCCAAGAGAGCCCTTAGGAGCTAGCTTTTTTCTGAGAAATGTTTGGGAGATGAGAAAGCAATGATCCAGCTCGTCAAGATATTTAAGGGCCTAACTCCCATTGAAATCATTATGTTTAGCATCTTAGGACTGGTCTATACACAGTTTGGGCTCTGATTTGTGACCCCCCCTTAGACACTCTTGAATCTGATTAAGAGAGGCAGTGTGCTTGGTGGATAGAGTCCTGGACTGGCATGCAGGAGACCTGGGTGGGTTCCATTCCCAACTCTGCCACTGGCCTGCTAGGTGAGCTTTGGCAGGTCACGTCACCTCCATGCCTCAGTTTCCCCATCTGTAAAATGGGGATAATGACACTGACACTCCTTTGTAAAGCACTTTGAGATTTATGATGAGAAGCACGGTATAAGAGCTAACCCAGTTTAAGGAGGCTCCCACTAGGATTTGTACTAATTTAATCATAGCCATGTCTCTAGCTAACCCATATTCCCATGAATATTAAGAGAAGCCAATGGTTTCTCCTCTCATCTACGCTGGTGTAAATTGGGACTATTTCCACTAAAGTCAATGAAGGCACACTAATGTAAAACTCCTATAAGTTGAAGAAAAACAGGTCCATTGTGTCTAGAAATGACCAACCAAGATAGAAATAAGGTGACCCTTCACTATGGTATCACAGGAAAAAACAATCTCCTTTTTGGCATTGGACCAATGGGCCATCTAATTCTGTATTCTGCCTCCAGCACTGGCCAAAAATTGATTCTTCAAAGGAAAGTGAAAAGCATATAATGCACTTCTCTAGTCCGTAGGGTCCCAGATGGAGCAATGAGTCGGAGGTAGGGTAATAGATAGTAGAACAGGCCCCCTGGTATGCTGAGCTGAGCTGTTCCACTCTAGGAGGAAGATCAAGCACTAAGAGGTGGAAAGAAGACCAGAGTCCATCTGGGGTGTATGGAGAGAGAGATCCTCAGGTGGCAGGGATGCTAGACTGAAGTATGTGTGGATTTGGGTCCCTTTTATACTTCCTCCAAACCCCAGATTCTGGCCATAAAGAGCAATGAGCTAGAATCTGAGCTCCAACTCAGAACCCTCCCTCTTCTGGGTGCTTAAAGCACAGGACATTCTGGGCCATCTGCACAATGTGATGATGTTTGCAGCAATGTAGCTCAGTGGATGTTGTGATCCAAATGTCATGAAGTTGTGGTGAAGCTATGCCTGACAAACTCATAACAACTCGGGCCAGTTTGGGGCGGGGGAGGGAGGAAATCACACAACACATATGGTTTAGCTGGGCAGGGTTCAGAATTCTTCCAAAACTTCCTACACAAAACAGTCCAGCTCAGGCCCCAGGCACTTGGGTTTTCCACTTGAAGAGTGAGGTGGTATTATTTGAACATTGACCCAGCCACCTATCCGCAGCGCCGCTGATTGGAAACAGGCTGCCTGGTTCCCACAGACATACTGGGAAAAAAACCCAACCTGACCCTTCCCAGACAACTTACACTGAACCTTCAGCCCTTATGAGGGTTGCCCATCATTTGTCAGTGTTGCACTAGGGTTCCTCTGTGGAGTTTATGCTTCTGTTCCATTGCCCTTACTTCAGGCCCAATCCTGTGCCCTCTTATCCTCTGCTGACCCTGTATTAATAGAGACCTTCATTTGGATTCCAGAGGAAGCTGTAAGTGGACACCTCCCTCAAAAGCCAAATCTCTAACTTTGTATTGGCACTTACAATTTTCATGGATTTTTTTAATGCCTCCAGAAACCATTTGTGGGGCCCACAAACCACAGCAGCTGGTCTTGCAGTGTTTCCACTGTCCAAGGAACTGAAACACCGTGAGACTGATTCTCCCCTGCCTTGCGCTGTGTGCTCCGAGTGTAAAATGCTACCCTGTCAGAACTCTCTGCTCACATCACTGGGTGAGTGCTCTCCCTCTGCACAGGTTTTGGTGACTACACAAGGTGGAAGGCAGTAGAGCAATATCTCCTTCATATGATATCAGCCCCATCACTGGTTGAAATAAACCCATGAAAAGCATAACCAGAAATGCCAACACTACACAAGTATTAATTAAATTGTGTCTCACTGTCTCCCTCACTCATCTTCCTGTAGCCTGATCAGGATGACCCACTGTCACCACGTGTGACCATACTTTAATGCTCCAAAATTCCTAAACACATTTGCTTTTCTAACACATTCCTGCCTTTCCATCTCGGCTTAAAGATTCAAAACTCCTGTTTAAAACTATTCTCCAGACACTTCCTCTCAGATACAAGGAAATCATGGGCATGTTTGTATCCAGCATTCCCAGACTGGAAAGGAATCTGTTCAGGGTTTGACTGTCTATTGAGGAGAGGAGAAGATATGGGAGCTGTAAACCTTTTGGAATCTGAAAACCGCTTTTTAATTTAAGTGGAATGTCCCTTTGTTCCCAATTGTATGGACTTTAGGTGTACAGGTGCAGTAACTGTTACCAGATGGACAGCGAAAAGCATCCCAAATGGGTGCTCAGAAAAACAACACATTTTGGATTTCATTTTCTTAATAAAAACTTTCCTGTTTTGGGACTTCATCTTTTCCCAGGGACACTAGGGAGAAGGCAGTATCACTATGGGAGAGGCAAGGCAGGGTTACTTTCACAATGCTTTATTTTATTCTAAATCTATTGGGCCACATCTCCAGATGGGTGTAGCTGATGTATCTCCTTCGACTTCAATGGGTCCACACTGATATACATTAGCTGAAGATCTGGTCTATTATATTTAAGGATGTTAAGGTCCCAATCCAGCAACATACTTAAGTAGATGCTTAACTTTAATCACATGAGCAGACCCATTGATTTCAGTGGGACTATTCACATGCTTAAAGTTAAACACATACTTAAGTGCTTTGCTGGACCCAGATCTTTTCCTGGCTCTCTCCTTCCCCCACACTGCATGGAAACAGATGCTGACCTGACAGACAGGGGTGCTGTGAAACTGTTCATGCATGTTTGAGCTCCTCAGAGAGAAGATGCTGTCAGTGCAGATCATTGTTATTAATACATCTGCTCAATTAGGAGCTCAATTCCCTTTGGAATTCCATGGCAGTTGGGTGCCTATCTCCCATAGACATCTCTGAAAGTTCCAGCACAGGATACGTCTAGACTGGGGAGGAAAAAGCCCACAGCAGCAAGTCTCAGAGCCCAGGTCAACTGACTGTGGGTGGCGGGACTCACACAATGGGGCTAAAAACATCAGTGTAGATATTCCTGTCCAGCTTGGAGCCCAGGCTCTGAAACCCAGTGTGGGGGTGGCTTCTCAGAGCCGGGGCTTTAGCCGGAGCAGGAATGTCTACACTTCTGCTTTTAATGCTGTAGTGGGAACCTCATGAGCCAAATCAGTTGACCTGGGCTCTGCGGCTCGCTGCTGGCAGTTTTTGTTTTGTTTTTTTTCAGTGTAGATATACCCTTAGAGTTGAATAATATGAAGCCAGGCAGGGTACAGATTACAGGAAGCAGCCGTGTCAAACTATTACGGGTCTGATTCCCTACTCCGGGACACCATGTTCATGCAGATGGAACTCTACTGACATTAGTGAAGTTCTCCTGGTATAAAACCAGTGTAAATAGGCAAGGAATCAATCCTATTGCATGGTGGACGTAAGCCTCATTATAAGGCCAGTGAGTGACATAAAGAGGAGAAAATAACTCCCCAGTGTTTTCGTTAAGACCAGTTCAGCAGAAACAAAGCCACAGAGAAGAGGAAGGAATCTCAGACCATGTTTTTCATCGTCTTATTGCGCCAGCATCTTGGATAGTTCCCTACCTAGCTGGCCAAAGGTTTGACTACCCAGTATATAAACATATAGCTCCCTAAGTGCTTTGCGGGACATCTGGAGCCACACTGCCACATTGCTGCATCAAATGCTAAGGGTTCTGGTGTAACTAAAGGGCCCTGCGGTCTCTGACGAAGCAGGAACAGTGATGCTGTTATGGAAGAAATAATGAGGGAGAAAAGGGAAGGACAGTTTGCCGAGCGAGCTAGTTTGCATAAGGTGGAGCAGGGAGTAATGGGAGGAACCAAATTCCACCTTTGCCTGGGATGCCTTTGCACTGGTTTGCATTGGAATCTGGTGAGCAGGATAATAATGATCTTCCGGTGCTTTCCTGAGAGAAGCAACCAATCAATGAGTTCAAGTAGTCTTCCTGTTTATAAAGTGTAGCTCTTCCAAACTGGGGAAAATGGAAACCCAACCATGTGAATTAGGTGACTAATCACATAGGGCACCTAGTGACTCGGGAACAATGCATACTGGCAGCAGACACTTTGTGAACAAGGCCTAAGCTGAAATTGGTTCATGCTCAGAACTCATCCAACAATGCTGACGAGAAAACAAATATGTAAAAATCACCACCTGTCTGTGGACAATTCGCAACAAGGGACTAAATCAATAAATTATTTGGTGGTGAATTGTTCATCCAGATCTAGGTCAATATCACAAAATAGCAGAGGCTGGGCATGCCCAGGACTAGCTGCATCATGGCAGGACAATGGGTAAGCGGATCGGTTACCATTGTATCTGACCACTGTGCTGTTCATTCAGTATCCTGGGACAATTATGCACGTGGGAATAGGATTGTCATTGCATTTCCCTATTAATGCCATGAGCATGGTTTTTATCTTGGTGGTGCTAAATCCTCAGTTCAATACTTGTGCTCTGGCTTCAGTGCAACAGGGTAGGTACTTGACATGAGTGGTGCTAGTACAGCTGGTCCTTTGCTCAGCCATGTGAACCAATCACCTCTGGCCATAAAGGGATGGAGGAGGGGGAATATGCAGCAGCCGCTATTTATGGTAGGTCTCGCTGGCAAAGCTTTGGAGCAGAAGAAGATGGCCAGTCAAAGAATTTCAGATGCAAAAAAAAGCAGGTGGGAATTAGGGAGATCTCAGCAGCATGCATCGACTGCAGCAGCTAGTGTTAGAGAACAACATTATCCTCTTCAGCACAAAAAATGTGCCAAGAGAAAAACCGAATACCAAAATCCTCCAATAATAATGTATATTAGGATATCTTCTAGCAGTCCCAACTGAGATGAGAGCCCGATTATGTTAGTCAGTGTACAAACACATAGTAAGAGACAATTCCTGACTCAAAGAGCCCACTCTGTAAATGAACAGACAGGGAGACGGTGGGAGGAAGGAGATGTTATCCTTACTTTACATCTGAGGCCTGCAGAGATTAAGTGGCTTGCCTGAAGTCACAGAGAAAATCCATGGCAGACCAGGTCTCCTAAATGCTATGCCAGTGCCTTCATCCCAAGGCTGCCCTACCTTCACAGAAAAGTCCATTGATCATAGTCTAATGGGGTGGAAAGATGAATTAATGTCAGAGCAGAAGAGGCGAGAAGGCTGGCCTTCTAAATCAGGTAGAGTTTGAAGGGCTTTGAGGAATCCCAGTCCAGACCTGATGGACCTTGGACATCTGCTGTAGCAGCATAATTTCTCTGCATCAAGGGCCCTACACACTGATGGTGAACTCCCCAAGCTGAATAGATCCAGAGTTCCTATTTTCTTTTCCTAAAATTGATTTCAGTGAAGATTTGCTGATTTACACCAGATGGGGATCTGGTCCATTGACTTCAGTGGAGCTATGTCAGTGTATACCAGATGGGGCTCTGACCCTATGTCTGCATTAAGTTGTCTGCGCAGAAGGTTTTCTATCAGCACTGGGCAGAGGGAAGCATTCAGTCTAGTCTCCACTTTCCTCCGCGTTTCCTATCCAAACTTTGGAAGGTTTTCATCGGTTTGCTCCCCTCTGCAATGTGGAACAGAGGGAAACATTTGTATTAGAAAGACAGCTTCAAGAAAGGGGACAAATAGGTGAAGAAAGGGACATGAAGCCATAGGTCCAGACTTCCAAAATTGATGCTGAATCTCTTTTTAAAAGGTCTGTTCTAGCTCAGCCAGAAGTTATGGGTTTTGATACAAGAATCACTAGGGGAAGTTCTCTGGCCAGTGTTCCAGAGATGGTCAGACTAGATGTTAAGGATGGTCTATTCTGGCCTCCAAATGTATTCATTTATATGAATCTATGAAAAATGTGTGTCTCAACTTTGATCCAAGTGGCCAGGATCTTGGTTTTTATCTCTCATCCAAATGATGCAGAGATCTAAATTAGGTGTGTTTAAAAAAAGAAGAAGAAAAAAAAAAAGGTAAATGCTGATGCTTCAGACATACGAGTAATCTAGTTCCAGCACTTCACCTGTCTGATTCTCTCCCATTCTAGATGATCAGCTGAACTCAGAAGAGAAGAAGAAAAGAAAGCAGAGAAGAAACAGGACCACCTTCAACAGCAGTCAGCTCCAGGCATTGGAGAGAGTCTTTGAGAGGACACATTACCCCGATGCCTTTGTACGAGAAGACCTCGCACGCAGAGTCAACCTCACTGAAGCCAGAGTTCAGGTAAGTAAGTCAATCTTCTGCCCACCTCATCCAGGTACTGTCAGCAAGCCATGGCTTTAGCATTCACTCAGCCAGCAGGATGGCTGCAGAGATAGAGGATTGTTAAAGAACATGGGCCTTAAAATCATTACAAGAATATAGGTCTTACTGTCAGTAAAGCTCTCAAACAACTAAATGCCATAGAGATCCTTCTGAAAAGCTCTATCATATTTAATAGTGTGAAACATTAGGGTTTTCTAGAAATCAAAGAGGACAAAAACAATAATTGTATCACAGTAGAGCCCCGGAACCCCAGATTGGGATTGAGACCCCATTGCGTTAGGTATTATACAAATCCATACAAAGACAAGGGCCAAAATCTGAAAAATCCAAAGAATTTAATAGAGAATAGGATCCTTTCTGTAGAATTTTTCAGCCAGATTATGGAATTCTATAGCAGGGAGAGAATTCACTAAATTCTGTAGGAATGTGCCATGAAAGAAACACAAGTGCAAATCTCATCTGCTTTAGCAATCAGAGACAACTCAGCAGGGGCTTGGAAGTGGTGTCTATTTTTGTAATCAGATTGACGACACAGGCAAAAATGCCAAGTCAAGAAGCCTTCTCCAAAGTGAGCCGTGTGGGTTATACACTGTACTGAGCTTCCTATGGAGGCATTACACCCAATATTTAATTATGGTGGCAAATGTATGCTACTTTTGGGGGTAGAGAAGAAGGTTCTGGATCATGATGAGAGAAACCTCAAAAGGCTGAGACTTTCGGCTCAGATCCCAAAGTTGGGTTGTGCATCATGGCTTTAGCCTTCTGGTCTGGCTAAGGTGCACTCCGTGTAGACCCAGTATGGCAAGCAAAGACGGGTTTGAACTCCCCTTGTGCCCCTGTGCAAGATGACTTGTGGCATCAGTAACAGGCCCCAAAGGGCTATTATGTTGGATGGGGGTTGATGGAGTGCAGCATCACTCTAACCATGTGCCATTGCTTAGAGGTTCTGTGGAGAGGGAGGCAGGGAGAGCTGGTTATGCCAGCTTTGTGCACCCAGGGAGTCTCATCACACCACCAGAGTGCCACCAATGGTCCGCATCAGAGCTAACAATCCCCTCGACTTGTTCTGAACCTCAAGAGATTTCAAGATTGGGTAGGGAATCACAACAGGATAGGGTTCTTCATGGGGTTGCCAAGGCTTCCTGCGTCTGCTCAGGCTGGAAACACCCTGTGAGTGACCTTTCTCAATCCTTGCCAGAGCCCAGAAACACAGAGCTGTATGAAACTGAAAAATAAAAGGAAACAAATTGCTCACAGCCTTATCCAAGTGCCAGGAGACTTGGGTTTCACCAGAGGTTCTGATGAAGGTTTGAGTTAGATTTATTTAACCAGAACGGATGCACCCACTGCCCAGTGAGTATCCAGGCCTAGAGTGGCATTGCAGGGAACAGTACACCTCCCAAACCTCTGTTCACATCAGTTATCACCAGAGTTATAACAGCATAAACTCTCTCTTGTTCTTACATTTGCTAGTTTAGCCAAGCAGGGTTTCCCCAAGATGTGCAGAGGGTGAGAGTAAAGCCCTTGAGCAGTTTGAGAGCACAAGAGTGGGACGGGTCAGGGAATGAATGAAATCAGCCTTTTAAATTCTGATGGTTTCTTGGACTGAAGGGAAAGAGCTTGTGGGGGTGTGCACGAGTGCGTGTGTGTGAGAGAGAACACCTGTGTGCATGTGTGTATGTTTGTTCATTGATAGATTCAGAGTTTAAAGCCAGAAGGGACTGTTAGATCATCTAGTCAGATGTCCTGCACCTGCACAGGCCATTCAAATTCACCTAGTACCCCTGTACTGAGCCGAATAACTTGCGCACACGTGCGTGAGTGTTTGTGTGTGCGCATACATATGTGTGTGTATACATGGGCTAGCAGCAAAGGTATGTGTGTTGTATTTTAGGGCAGGGCATGAGTGCCAGGCATAGTCAGGGAAAGGGATCACCATGCATTAGGACAGCAGGGCAAAGCCTAACATAAAAGCAGCCGCTTCTGCAGCTCAAGGCAATGGACCAGCAGCAGCTTCCCAAGAATCCCTGTCATTCAGGAATGAGGTTCAAGCAGCCAGCAGCCCCTCCAAGAGCAGCCGTGATCTTGAAGGCCAGACAGGACATCTGCATCTTCACTGAGAGGATCCTTGGTGCTCAGGCACTGGGGTGGAGACATGAGGCCACCAGCATCATCCTGGGTCCTGGAATATCCAGAAGCAGGAGAGGTCCAGCTCATGAGAATCTCCCCTGTGGGTCCCAGCTTGGAAGTACATGACCTCCCACATGCTGCTGCTTCACCTTGGGTAGGGAAGATGATTAGCTGCTCAGGCATAATGGAAGCTCCTCCTGCAGACACAGTGCATCCGTCCACTGCTGGTCCTTTCCTCACAACGGGGTTCTGGCTCTCCAGGCCACCATCACACCAGGGTGCCTGGGCCCCCAAGTATCTGATAATGCAGGGAGAGTAGCAGAACATCAATGGAGCAGGTTATAATCTCTGGCCTGTCTGTCTTTTCCCCTCCTCCTAGGTGTGGTTTCAGAACCGAAGAGCAAAGTTCCGCAGGAATGAGAGAGCCATGCTGGCCAACAAGAATGCCTCCCTTCTCAAATCCTATTCAGGGGACGTGACTGCGGTGGAGCAGCCCATAGTACCTCGCCCAGCTCCAAGACCCACTGACTATCTCTCCTGGGGAACAGCCTCGCCTTACAGGTGAATGCATATCCCATCTCTAGGTGATCAGTCTCCTCTGGCCTTGGTCAGCCATCACCTTCAGAGCTCCTTCTTCATCTGACAGTGATGCTCACTGGAAGCACCCTGTGAGAGCCATATCTTGGGCCAGATTTCCTGTTGTTCCTTTCCCACACCCAGGCTTTAAGCCACCTTTGTGCTTCCCTAATTCTGACCTGGGAGGCTTCCTGGGACAATTTAGAGCAGCCCCAGCACTGCGCTAAGTTGCATTGGCTTGTAACAACGCCCTATAGGCATTGCACAGCTGGAGCACATAGCATTCTGGCCAAACCCCTCCTGCCCTGGTCCATCCTCAACACACACCCTATACCTGGGGCTGCAAGTAGGGCTAGCATAGAACAGTTATGTCAGCCTTGTGTTAGGCAAGAAACCCCCTTGCAACAGAGATTTTCTAGGGGGCTGTTTCTTGTCTCTTTGTGGCCCCTTTATGCAGTTCAGACAGCTTAAAGAAAGAATGGAGGGAGAAGGGAAAGGTGGAGCCGTTACATTTTGTGAGCTTGCTTAAATAAAGAATCAAATTTAATGTGACTAATTTCTGGCTTGTTTCATTTGAAATACAGCATCTAGATTAAATGGGGTCACCACAAGAACACCCACATTGGTAAGGGGACGCTGATACAATGGTAGCCTTTGTTGAGCACTTTAAGGACCTGGCCACTTTTGTTGTTAAAAAGCTAGAACCGCTGTGCCCTGGGGTGGCTGGCAGGAGCAGAAAGAATGCCGAGTCTTTCCTCTGGGGGATGCTTGTTTGAACGCAGATGTGGGTGGCACCAGTCTCTGAAAGAAGTCGCCTTCTGGTGGCGAATGTGAGATTAGTGAGTGGTTCCTCTCTCTTGTTCCTAGTGCACAGGCATTAACTTGTTGTTGGCAGTCTCAGCAGAGAGGCCAAGAACTGACGTGACTCTTCCATCCTTAGGCAGGTTGGGAAAGTTCCGGGAACTTCCCGTACCCTGATCTAGCAATAGGCTTAGCTGGGTCGTCCCAGCATTGTCTGGTCAGCTCTAGGGCACAGGGGCAGGGCTGGGGAAGGAGACAACAAGACTCAGCTGTTGGGCCCCAGAGCACCAGCCTGAACCTGCTCAGTTCTGGGTCTCGCAAGTCTCAGGTCTTTTATTTTAACAAGGACAAGACTAAGCCAAGGGGAAAACGTGAGAGAGCGAGGTTCATTGCTGCCATGGAAAATGTTTTTCCTGGCACTGGCGTTGTTGCTCTGGTAGGTCTGGTTGCTCCCACTCACACCCAAGGTGACCTGCCAATATTGGAAATATACAAACAGGGTAGCAAAACAAGGGCCCAGCTTCCCTCTCCGCTGAACCACATAGCAGAGGGAGCTTTCTGGAGCAGTGGTGGGAGGAAGTGATAAATACATTGCTAAAAGGAGCAGAGGCGGGCATTCCTCTCCACGAGTGGTAGCCAGCCTGATAGCATGTTCTGGGAGTTACTGGGCCATGAGAAATGCTGCCAGCGTAAAATCAGAAAGGGAAAAATCTCCTTAGCATTTGCGCTTCATACAATTCACAGCCCTCGCCTCCCGTCTCTGGGCAGTCCCCAGCCAGCTGCGGCCTGCTCTCTGGGGAATGGAGGGAACTCAGGTTGTGCTGGCTTGTGGGGAGGGGTAGGTGGCTGGTAGATGTTTTTAGCACTGTGGCTTGAATTTAAATGAAAGGCTTGAGATTCTTGGCCATTGCTCCATCCTGTCACAGCCCAATGTCAGCCCAGCTAAGCAACTTCCCCTGTGCTGGCCTTAGAGAGCCGTACCCGATCAAAGGTCTCTGCTGCCCAAAGTCAATCCTCGCAGCACTCATGCAACAAACAATCACTCATCACGTGGCATCCCCTGTATGTTGGTACCTTTGCTCAGTGGTCCTCAACCATGTCCACACCGCAACCTCACGTTAGAATAAAGAGGGGGTTAGGACGCCCCTTCTGTACAGACAAGGAGTGTGGTCTGGTCGTGACACTAGATGAACTCAATGAGCCCACTTTTTTGCCCTGTACACTGGGGCCAGGCCTTGCCCTTTGGTTTTTACCTGCCTGGCTGGCAAAGCCCCTTCCCATGGGGCTTAGATCCCAGCATTGCATCCCAGCTTGGGGGTTTTGCCCACAGTGTTGCTTGCTGGGGAGGAGTTGGGTGGTGAGATGGTCCAGGAGAGATGAGTGCAGATGGCCACTCCCTTCCCATCCCCTATAGCTGTTATGGTCACGGTAACGGGGATCTGTTGAACTCGCGTGGCTCATTTCTACCTCTCACACTTTTAAAAATAGATCCTCGTCCCTCCCAAGATGTTGTTTACACGAGGGGCTTCATAACGGATTCTAGAAGACACTGCAAAGGTAACTTCCAGGGGGCAGGGGGCATTCTGTATGGGCTGTATGGGGCGGAGGCAGCATGGTCACCGGAAAGGCAAGGAGGAGACTGCCAGCTGGCTAGGCTGGTCTGGGCTGCTGTAGAGAGGAGGGACTGAAGTGGGCTCGAACGCGAGCCACGCCAGGCCCTGGCAGGGAGCACAGAAGGGACGTCAGCAGGAGGAAACTGTCAGGCTTATGGATTAGGTGGGTGGGCCTAGGCCAGATGCAGTGTTTAGAGGGGTGCCCCATGCTGCTCCAGGTCTGTGTGGATGGGTGCACTCCTCCCTCTAGGTCACAGTGTTTAGGGGTGTTCTGTCTCTTCCAGGCCACTGTTTATAAGGGTTCCCCTTCCCTGAGTCAACTCATAGAGGTTCCCCTTCCCACCACATTACAGTTGATAGACAGACCCCTTTCCTTTCAGGGTCACAGTTCATAGGGCTGCCCTCTCCCCTTCAGGGTTGCAGTTTGACACAAAGTCTTATGGCTGGCCCAGAAATACATGGCAAACGTGTGGCCTACAGAGTGCTCAGTGATTTTGGGGTCCAGCTCTGTCAGCACCCACTCCCAGCACACCCGTACATCCTCCAGCTTCCTGCTCTGACCCCCTAGTTTGCTGTGACATGGAGAGTTGGGCTCCCAAGTTCATCTTTCAAAGACAAGCAGCCCTGTTCCAATCCCCCCGTCCCCCGATCACTGATCCTCCCCTTCTCCGCGCCCTCAGTGACAAGCCCCTCTGCGGGCTACTTGGGCTACTGAAGCCCACGTGTCTTAGATAGCACAGAGGCCCGCAGAACACAGAGCTATGCCCTTTGTGCTCTGGGGCCATCCCTTCCGCAGGTGCTAGAGCTCTGCTGGTCGGAGTGCAGGCCCAAGGCAGGATGGCAGAGCAGGGGAAACCCATGGTCTCTGCTGCTCATACCTGCAGGCAGTGGCCATGGGCAGATGTAAGGCGAGCAGAGGTAGGATATCCACAGAGATGATCTGCTTTCCCTGAGGTAGGCGTGCTAACGGCTAATGGCTTCCTTCCCACACCACCCTGCCCTTCACCAGCAGCAGAGTCCACAAGACAGAGGCTGGGGTGATCACAAGAAAGCCCTATAGGGGGCTTTCTTCTGGGAGGAAAAAACTCTTGTCACCTAGCCCCCCCTCCCAGCATCTCTGCCAGAGCTGCCTTGCTATTGGGAGATGCAGGAAAGATGCACCTGTGCAATTACTTCAGTGGGTCTTGGAAACACCTGATTGAGTTTTATATACCCTTGTTTCTATCCTATTCTGAAAAATAGGTTAATGGGCTGCTGTCATCCTATAATGGAGAAAGAGAAGACCCAGGAGCTTAAAAACTTCATTGTGCTTAACCACACCACATATCGCTGAACTTTGAGGTGGTTTGCAACCGTTAGCTCACCCCGTCTCACAGCACCCCTGTTAGCTAGGGATGTATTATTCCCATTTAGGAAACAGGCAAAGTGAAGCAGAGAGATTAAGGCCCAGATCCTTAAAAATATCTTGGCCCCTAAATTCCACTGGAATCAAGTAACTTGGTCAAGGCCTCAGAGAAACACAGTAGCAGAGTCAAAATTAGAACTAAGGAGGTCTTTGCTTCAAATTCTGTGTCCTGGCCTCTTGGCACCATTTTACAATGTATGCAAACAAAGCTTATTAATGTTGGTGGGAGTTAAATGTAACATCCCTATGTTGGAACCAAAAGAAGACAGCAGTGGGGGTATTAAACTATTGATTTTTTATAGGCCAATTGTTCTCGTGTGTGTACTCTGTTCTCTGCACCCCTCAAAATTCAATCAGTTGCTAGTCATATTCTGGAGTGGATTAAGAAATTCACTGGAATAGAGTTGCACAAACTATGAAGCAGACTATGGAGTAGTTCACTGGGCTGGGGTTGCTATAGTACAATAGAAGTAAGTGAAAGAGAGAGCCAGCCCCAGGGTCCCAAGTTTTATAATAATCCCTTACCATGACTGCCCTAGTATTCTACAGTAATGGCCCAAGATGCTGCAAGGACGCTGTTGTTAGCTGTTGTGTTTGGGACCGTTGTAGAGCCCTGCAGCATAAGAGCTCGTGAATTTCAGCTGAATCTTTTTTTCGGTGAAGAATGCAGATTTGGCAACATCAAAATATTTTGCAAATTCAGTAAGTTGTTTTGGCTGGAAAAAACCCTAACAAAATATTACCCCAAAATCAATTTTTTTTTAGCTTGAAACAACTTTTTGCTTCAAAATTTCCTTTCATTTAATGAAAAAACAATTGAAAATACTTGAAACTGAAATGAAACATTTCATTTCGGGTTGAAAGAAACTTTCTTTTTCTTTTTCTTTTTCAATTCTCTGAAAAATTTGAAAAATGGTTTTGGGTAGACTTGAAATGAAATTTAATTTTGTTTTGTTTTTGACTTGCCGGTGAACCGACAAATCGGTTATTCGCACAGCTCTATGCTGCATTTTACAGAATCATAGAAATGTATCGCTGGAAGGGACCGTGAGAGGTCATTTACTCTGGGCCCCTATGCTCAGGCAAGACCAAGTATACCTAGTCCATCCCTGACAGGTGTTTTTTCTTTTGTATAATGACTGCTGTTGAGGTAGAATGTATCTAGAGTGGAAAATTTAGTCTCCTCTCAAATTCTCCTATCCTAAGTTATTCTTGAGAGACCTTTGACCATCTGGTTATTATAATTCATGATGCAGACAGGACGGTTAGCATTGAAGTCAAACCAGCCTCTATCAGGAGCCACTGTAACAAAAAGGCTGAGGCCTGGCCTACACCTAAAACTTATGTCAATCTAGCTACATTGCTCAGGGCTGTGAAAAATTTTGTGGCCCCCAACCCACACGGTAAGTGCAGCAAAGCTGATTGTAAAATTCTGTCAACTTAGCTTCCACATCTCAGAGAGGTGGATTATCTACATCGATGGGAAAACTCCTTCTGTTGATGTAGGAAGCATCTACGGTCCAGTGGCACTGCTGTAGCACTGTTGCTGTGCCGCTGTTGCGGAGACGGAGCTTTTCAAAGGAGTTTAAAGGAATTAGATGCCCAAATCCCATTGAACTGGGCACCTATTTGGGATTTATGTCTAGCCATTTCCTGGTGAGGGGAGATGAAATTTCGCCAGAACTGTGATATAGTTGTGCATATGAAGTTGGCATTTTTAACTGAATGAAAAACAGAAACCTTGAGTTGCGCTACTAAACGCTACAGTATTTTTCCATTCTCCAAGCAGACTCTTCCTGTTTGGGATTTTGGGTACTGTAATTATTATTCACTATTTGTATCGTGGTAGCTCATCCAGGCCCCAGTAAAAGATCTGGGCCCCATTGTGCTGGGTGCTGTACACCAGTATAATGAAAATATGGTTCCATACATCTTACAATCAATGTATAAGACAAGACGAGAGACAAGTACAACCCAACAGGCTCTTTCCTGTACTAAGAAGTACTATAATGAAAATGACCACTAGAGGGCTTTCAAAACTTTGAGGATGACATTCACCTCGGTGCAGAGAGCCAGCACAAGGATCAGGCGGGCTGGGGTGCAGGGCAGAAGGGTAGGAGAGAGAAAGGGGAGATATTGAGACTCAGCATGGGGCAGGAGAGACAGCAGCTGGCTCCAGGCTGGGAAGGAGGATCCCAGGGGATCCTACCTGCTTCCGGGCCCATTCCAGACCCTCCAGATCCCACTCTCTGCTCCCCAGCCCAATCCTGGGTGCCACTGCAGCTTCTGCAGGTCCCCTCTATCACTCCTCCAGCTGTACACAAGTTTACATGGGAGCAGAACTCCCAGCATATTTCCATTGCAGGGATGCTAGGCCTTCCTACACCGCCCCCCGTCCCCCCTCCAGGTTTTCACCCATCCCCAAGCCCAGATACCACTTAAGTCTCACATAAAATGTATTTTAAGGATGTAAGTGGTGCATGGCCTTTTGCGCAGGGGTTAGGGTGACCAGACAGCAAGTGTGAAAAATCGGGATGGGGGTTGGGGGTAATAGGCGCTTACAGCAGAAAATGCTCAAATATCAGGACTGTCCATAAGAACATAAGAACATAAGAAAGGCTGTACCGGGTCAGACCAAAGGTCCATCTAGCCCAGTATCCTGTCTACCGACAGTGGCCAATGCCAGGTGCCCCAGAGGGAGTGAATCTAACAGGCAATGATCAAGTGATCTCTCTCCTGCCATCCATCTCCACCATCTGACAGACAGAGGCTAGGGAACCATTCCTTATCTGTCCTGGCTAATAGCCATTAATGGACTTAACCACCATGAATTTATCCAGTTCTCTTTTAAACGCTGTTATAGTCCTAGCCTTCACAACCTCCTCAGGTAAGGAGTTCCACAAGTTGACTGTGCTGCGTGAAGAAGAACTTCCTTTTATTTGTTTTAAACCTGCTGCCTATTAATTTCATTTGATGACCCCTAGTTCTTGTATTATGGGAATAAGTAAATAACTTTTCCTTATCCACTTTCTCCACATCACTCATGATTTTATATACCTCTATCATATCCCCCCTTAGTCTCCTCTTTTCCAAGCTGAAGAGTCCTAGCCCCTTTAATCTCTCCTCATATGGGACCCGTTCCAAACCCTTAATCATTTTAGTTGCCCTTTTCTGAACCTTTTCTAGTGCCAGTATATCTTTTTTGAGATGAGGAGACCACATCTGTACGCAGTATTCGAGATGAGGGCGTACCATCGATTTATATAAGGGCAATAATATATTCTCAGTCTTATTCTCGATCCCCTTTTTAATGATTCCTAACATCCTGTTTGCTTTTTTGACCGCCTCTGCACACTGCATGGACATTTTCAGAGAACTATCCACGATGACTCCAAGATCTTTTTCCTGACTTGTTGTAGCTAAATTAGCCCCCATCATATTGTATATATAGTTGGGGTTATTTTTTCCAATGTGCATTACTTTACATTTATCCACATTAAATTTCATTTGCCATTTTGTTGCTCAATCACTTAGTTTTGTGAGATCTTTTTGAAGTTCTTCACAGTCTGCTTTGGACTTAACTATCTTTAGCAGTTTAGTATCATCTGCAAACTTTGCCACCTCACTGTTTACCCCTTTCGCCAGATCATTTATGAATAAATTGAATAGAATCGGTCCGAGGACTGACCCTTGGGGAACCCACTAGTTACCCCTCTCCATTCTGAGAATTTACCATTTATTCCTACCCTTTGTTCCCTGTCTTTTAACCAGTTCTCAATCCATGAAAGGACCTTCCCTTTTATCCCATGGCAGCTTAATTTACATCCGAGCCTTTGGTGAGGGATCTTGTCAAAGGCTTTCTGGAAATCTAAGTACACTATGTCCACTGGATCCCCCTTGTCCACATGTTTGTTGACCCCTTCAAAGAATTCTAATAGATTAGTAAGACACGATTTCCCTTTACAGAAACCATGTTGACTATTGCTCAACAGTTTATGTTTTTCTATGTGTCGGACAATTTTATTCTTAACTATTGTTTCGACTAATTTGCCCGGTACAGACGTTAGACTTACTGGTCTGTAATTGCCGGGATCACCTCTAGAGCCCTTTTTAAATATTGGCGTTACATTAGCTAACTTCCAGTCATTGGATACAGAAGCCGATTTAAAGGACAGGTTACAAACCTTAGTTAACAGTTCCGCAATTTCACATTTGAGTTCTTTCAGAACTCTTGGGTGAATGCCATCTGGTCCCAGTGACTTGTTAATGTTAAGTTTATCAATTAATTCCAAAACCTCCTCTCGTGACACTTCAGTCCGTGACTGTTCCTCAGATTTGTCACCTACAAAAGCCAGCTCAGGTTTGGGAATCTCCCTAACATCCTCAGCCGTGAAGACTGAAGCAAAGAATCCATTTAGTTTCTCTGCAATGACTTTATCGTCTTTAAACGCTCCTTTTGTATCTCGATCATCAAGGGGCCCCACTGATTGTTTAGCAGGCTTCCTGCTTCTGATGTACTTAAAAAACATTTTGTTATTACCTTTGGAGATTTTGGCTAGCCGTTCTTCAAACTCCTCTTTGGCTTTTCTTATTACATTCTTGCACTTAATTTGGCAGCATTTATTCTCCTTTCTATTTACCTCACTAAATAAATTGCCTATAAAATAGGGACATCTGGTCACCCTAGCAGGGGTGTATGCCAGCCTATTAGCATAAATTACATTATAATATTTAGATACAGCTAAAAATCACAGAAAACTGGGATCAGCCTTGACAAAATCCCAAACCTGATTTGATTTCCTGATACTTTTCAATTGTCTGCGGTACACATGAGAAATGTAGTCTGTCAAACTATTGGGATTCTTTTTAAAATTGAGTCACTCATTCAGTACACTTTATTTCCTCGGGGTCTTTAAATCAGCATCGGGCAATCATTGCAAGTTCCCCAGTTCAGATCGGGCTTTTATCTGAATGACCCACACCTGTTGTTCCTGTAAAACTGCTCAGGGAATTTCTCGGGAACAAGAAATTTCTACTTTTGTTCTGGAAAGGTAGATGTAACATTAAAATTAAACATAGTTTGCACAGGGTATATCTAGACTGCAATCATGGGGTACGACTGCAGCTTGAGCTGACGTATCTAAGTCTGCCTTAATTTGGCTAGCTCAGGTATTGGAGCAGTGAAGCTGTGACAGCATGTCACAAACCTTTGCTAGCCCTGGAAGTGATTACCCCAGGTTCCAGGCAGGATCAGATATGCTGCAGCAGCGTGGGCTATCTGATCCTGCCTGGAACCCAGGGTAATCACTTCCAGGGATAGCCTGTGCTGCCACAGCTTCCCTATTCTGGGACCCGAGCTAGCCAGATTCAAGCTAACTTGGGTACATCGGCTTGAGGAGTGTAGATGTACCCTTAGATTGCAAGCCCTGTGGGACACAGACCATCCTTTTGTTCTGTGTTTGTACAGCACCTAGCACAATGGGATCCTGGTCCGTGACTGCAGTTCTTAGGCGTTACCACAATACCAATAAATATTAATAATAAATGTAACCAAACATTATTGAACCTCAGGAAAGCTTCAGAGTTGAAGGTTTAAATTTACAATACAGGACAAAGGTGCAGGTGGGTTTGTATTTTATTCAAAGCTGTTCATCCTTAATGCTGTTTTGACTTCTTTCCCACGTGATTTCCCTGCATCAGGCAGGGTATCTTTCCCATCCACAAAGTTAATATGAGTCGAAAGCAGTTTGAGCATTTGTAATAAAGACAGTTTGGAATCCCCTTGATTACAGTAGGTTTTGGATCGGGCCTTATGAGAGATGACTGTTAGATCATGTATGTGCTGTCCAGTGATGCTTAGTGGCAGCTACTGTCACACTCTGTAACACCTTGTACATTCGTTCTCCAATCGGTGCTAGACGTCTCAGGTTACAGCTGTACGGTGGCTGTAAAGGGATATGCCACATCCATGTTCACAGTTACTGATGAGCTGTTAAACAGGAAAAGGGACAACAGAGAAAATGGAGCAGGGCCATGGGAGTAAAGTTTCCCAATAGGAATGCTGCTGAGGTTTTATCCGGTGATAAAAGTCCATCTTATCCCACAGCCCCACCAAAAGTGCAAAGGAAGTGTTTAGAAAAAAAACGCCTGAATGCATGTGCTGAGTCAAATAATTCCTGTAGTCTAGGAGATGGTGTTCCCTAAAGCTAAAGCATGGCACTGCTACCGTGCCCATTTCTAGGCTGGGCAGTGAGAAATGTGAGTGTTCATGATCTGTTCTTTCTGTTTCTCAGTGGCGTTTGGTATGAAGCTCAGTTTTCTCTCCTTGGCCAGGCCACTCAGGTGATGTAACAATGAATGCTAGTGACTGACAAAACTTGGCTGGGACGCAAGTGACAGAAAACTGTTTGCAATTCCATACAGGAAGTGGTGGCATGGTCCATCTGGGTCTTTGTGGCAAAATGGACTTTCCTGAGTTTATTTTCCTGTGAAAGGGGTCTGGTAGCTGCTTGGCCTGCAATAGGGTCTGTTCTGGATCATCTGAAAGTTTCTGTCTCGAGCAGCAAATATAACTGAACTGCATGTAAAATTCTAAGGGTCCAGCTCTGAATTGTGCAGCCACTTAGAAATATCACCAGCAATTTGGAATATGTGCAACACACTGGCAAAACCTTTGCTCCCTTACCTGTAGTAAACCCCCAAATTTTCCCAAGGTAGACTTGCCATTAGAAAGGTTTCAGAGTAGCAACCGCGTTAGTCTGTATCCGCAATAATAATAATAATAATAGTCTGTATTATGCTCTAATAAATTTGTTAGTCTCTAAGGTGCCACAAGTACTCCTGTTCTTTTTGCCATTAGAAAGAATCTCCAATCATAGAAATCAGAGGTGGAAAAGGGCTGCGTCTAGTCTATCTTCCTGCTAATGCAGGCGTGTTCCTTCCAATATATTCTAGAGCCAGGAGCTCAGACCTGAGCACCCCTGAACTTTGACAAAGGTTGGCTCCGAATGTGAACTTTGCATCTGATGAATATTTCTAGTACATTCTCATATACTTTGGTCATTGTGGGGCTGGTTCATAACCCTTTGACTTCAGCTGGCTTTGGATCAGCCTGTAGCCTGGGAAGTGTCGTTAGATAGGGTGATCCATCAGTGCACTAAAAGAGAAATTACTAAAATGTCCAGTCATGGTAAGGAATGTTGCACCCAGTAACTGAAACATTATACATCATGATGTATGCCCATGCCAGCACGCGCTCACCTAGCGACTGTTTTCCGAATTCAATGCAGCCCTGATTTGCAGCTGGATTCTGATTTTGTTTTTCTTTCTTTTCTCCTCTTCTCTCCACCCCAACAGCGCCATGGCTACCTATTCTGCTACGTGTACCAATGCTAGCCCTGCCCAGGGCATGAACATGGCCAACAGCATTGCCAACCTGAGACTGAAAGCAAAGGAATATAGTTTACAGAGGAACCAAGTACCGACAGTCAATTAAACACTGTCTCAAAGAAAGAGTAAAACAAAATGACACCCATCCTGCTTAGCAGTTTGCTCATGCTGAAAAAATAAACCCTGAACTGACTATTGGGACAAAAGCAGGAGAAAAATGAACTGCAAATTAGTTATGATGTTCCTCTTTCATTGTGGGATAATGCCACCACTTTGTGTCAGGTTTATCGCTTCTGCTCAGTATACTATGAGCTTCTTCAGTTAAGGACAATTCCATCCTTGTTGTTTATTTTATACATGACTGCAAAAGAAACCCTATCAATCCAACCTTTGAACTTCTCCCCTAGACTTTCCTGAGGTTCAGCACCGAGTCCCTCATCTCCTGTGCCCCAGCTCACTCTAGAAAAGGGAATTCCGAAGCCAAACCCCTCCGTTGTATCCGCATGAGATCGAAGTATCCTTCCATCGCTCCAGACCAAGGCTGCAGCTGCAAAGTCGTTATCATTAGCCTCTGAGGAGGCTTTTTGAGCAACGCAGTGGGTTCCTCTAGTCCAGTTGCCTGAAATGTTCAGCGTTTCATTCACACCCATCTTGAGTTTAGAACTTATTCGCCTCTATCTGATTATTTCTGGCCAAGCCTCTTTGAAAAGCCAAAGAAGAGAAGATCCTTCTCAAGCTAGAGTGCGTGTCTGCGTGGGGGAGATTGCTCGGGAGCTCAAAGATTAGGACTTTGCCTTACGCTTCTTTCTATACCTTATGTTTTGTGCCACAGGTAAAGGTGTTGTCCAAACGCATTTGTTTTATATATACTGTATATATTTATATATATAAGATATACATGCAAGCTTGGTTGGTGTTTTTTATTAAACAAAATAAAAATACATTGAAAATGTTCAGGATGTGTGTGCTCCAGCCAAGTTCCTATAGAGACAGATACATATTGGAGTGCCAGATTCCCATTTATGGTCGTATGCTGCCCTCGAGCATAGCAATAATAAATAGCTTACACTTAGAACATTTCATCTCACAGAAGGCCACAGCACATTACAAGCTGTCGGCCAAATCCCCATATCTTTAGTCAGGCAAAACTCAGGATCCAGTTGATCCAAATCTGGAGGTCAATATTCAGGGCTAGATCATCTCTTCCTATGGGAAAACCCATCTGACGAGGCCCTGGGGGAAGAAATATTGTGAAGTTCCATTTGTGGAGTGAGTAGGGTTTGCTCCTCCAGAGAAGTGAGGACTCTGGCCCTCCAGCACTTCAGATCCAGTCAGATCTTGGGAAATCCACCGAAGACACAGGACCATCCACTGGGTGTGGTGCCAGGAGATAGAGGGGGTTCTCCCACCATGGAGGGATTACACACCAAGGTAAGAAGCAGGAGCCAGTAGTGCTTTTTCCCCTGAAACACCCTCCCCCTTGTGAGACTCAGACAGGGATGAGATTCCTATCAGATCCCCTTCTGTACTTCCCCCCACAGTCTAGAGAGAGGAGGGACAACATTATGAAGCTGTCTTGGATCTGTGCCTGGAAAGTTTCCCCCCATGCATACGTCCTGAGGGAAAGATGATCCCCTTGTGCTTTTACTGCTGCCAGTGGGGATACGCCTGAGTGAAACCAGAGGGCCTGCTTCTGCCAGCCTTTCTCACACCGAGTAGCACTTATGTACAGAAGTAGAGCCATTGAGGGTCAGGTGCTGAGACCTTTGCTCACGCTGAGTAGAACTTTGCTCCTTGAATGGCCCCACTGAAGTCAATGGACTGTTCAAGGTACTACTCGATGTGAGTAAGCATTGGGCACTGATCTGATGTTTATATATACACAGAGCATTTCCCAAACAGTACCGTAGATCTATATCTAGGTGTTGAAGCAGGCATCTTTTGGCTGGAATATGGCTTTGGTCTGGCAATAGGCCCCACCATTCTAAAACCACGCACAGCCATTTAAAATGAAGGTGAAATGTTACGTAGGCTGAATATGAATTAGAATTTAGTCCAAGCATCGGGCTTAACACTTGCAAAAAGCATATGAACCAAGGGCCAGATCCTCCACTGGTCTAAACGGGTGTCGCTCCCTTGACTGCAGTGCTGGGTTGATTTGCATGAGGTGATGAGCTGGCCCCCATGCAGCCAGGATTTTTGTTGTATCTAAAAGACGGTGCCTCCGTGTGCTCTGGCGTGGATTTGTTCAGGACTGAATCCAGGGGATGAGCGCCTCCTGCTGAGTCACTAACACCAGGGTACAACTGTGCTGCCCAACCTTACAGGACAGTTCATTTAGGAGTTCACATGCCATACTGGACAGAAAGACTTGCCTTCCCTCTCTCCGACTTGAGTAGAATTTGCCCTTCAAAACAGATCAACTTTTTAAGCAGATTGGTCTACCCCTCTAGTTCTCTATCTAACTCTGCTTAGCTTCTGAGCTCTAGCTGGCAGGGTCACATGCAGTTGCGAATGTCCCTAAGAGTTCTGTGTGTGGCATGAGGATGTCATAATACAGCCAGGCATTGCCTAGTCGGCACCAGCATTACGCTTCAAACTTCCCACCATTGCATCAAGGTTGTTGACCCTCATGATTTCATTGGGATATTTGGTGGGGTTCCTAAAGCCACAGGTCCTGGAGTCACATGATTGCAAGAAAATCTTAGCTTTCATTTAGCATCCCCCTACTGCACCCTGCAAAATTCTAACCCTTGTGGTTGTGAAGAAAAGTGAGACAGTGTGACCAAAGTGTCACCTAAAGGCTCAAAAGTTAGACAGTAAGAAAAATGACCCAATATTTACAGGACCCAATGCCCTCAAGTTCAGGGTGGGGGACAAACCAGATGACCACTTGGGGTCCCTTCCAGTTTTACATTTCTATGAATTATTATTTTTAAGTTGATATTATGATTTATTGGGGGTGGCTGACTCATGATTTTTGATTACCTGGGGGATGACACTATTGTTACACTACCAAAAGTGCTGTTCTGCTGGTGACACAGCAATCGACTACTACTGGTGTTCAAATCACAGCGGGGCATAGCCCTCAGAGCAGACTGAGGCAACACAGTGGTTAAAATGTATGGCAACATACCTATCTTATAGAACTGGGAAGGGACCCTGAAAGGTCATCAAGTCCAGCCCCCTGCTTTCACTAGCAGGACCAAGTACTGATTTTGCCCCAAATCCCTAAGTGGCCCCCTCAAGGATTGAACTAACAACCCTGGATTTAGTAGGCCACTGCTCAAACCACTGAGTTATCCCTCGCCCCTGAATGACTGTGTCTGGCCTACACTCAACCTCTGTCTGCTGTTACCATCAGTCGATGGTAGTGCAATAGGGAGAAATTTAAAGGAAAAATGTTAGTGTAGACACAACCAATGGGACTTAGATATGTGCCAGGACAAAGACACCCTTTAATTATCCACTCTTTCCAGCACCAGCCTACCGATACATCCTTGAAGGGGACAGGAATAAATTTACAAGAAAGTTTAAATATTGGAAAGCATTTAATGTTATCTCCAGTTTTCTGAGGTGCATTGTATTATCTAGCAGGGCACTAGGAGTTATGACTCATGGATTGTGCTGCTGTGTCCACTGCCGACTCACTCCGTGACATTGGCCAAGTTATTTCACCTCTCTTGTGCCTGGGTCTCCTACTCTGCAATATGGGGAGACTAGTACTTACCTACCTCACAGGAGTGTTGTGAGGCTTCATTTATGGAGATGTTCAGATGAAAGGAAATAGCTCAGTACAAAATACTATGTGGTGTCTTAAACTATGAATTCGGAGCTGCATTTTCCCAGCAGAGAGAAATTGCGTCCTTTTGGCTAACTGTGTTTCTGTGTTGGGGTTAAGAAGGGTGATGGTTCATCTTCACAGAACTCTTGAGATCAAACGCTGTGTGGAGAGGTCCAATCACCATAGCAAACTTCTAGGAAATGGCTCAAAGAGCTTCCTTTCTTTCTCGGCTTTTAAATTGATACTTGGGGTACTTTCAGCTCACCCAATCCTGCACCAAGCAGAGCTTGGGGGAGGAGACTCACATCCAAATTAAAAGCAGGAACCATATCTTCAGCGTGTGTGTATTGGCATGGCTTTGATGAAGTCAATGGAGGACAGATGCTAGCTGAGAATCTGGGCCAAAGTTTTCAATCAATGAATGCTGCATTTTTGTGGTACCGTCTCCACTTTTTGATACACCACGAGGCATCTTCTGCAGGCAGAAATCACTTTGAGACTCAGCAAAGGAATCCATTTCTTATGCTGGTGGGAAAACAGCTCAGAAAGGACGAATGTGCAAACTCCCGGGGCCAAAGTTGCCCAATTTGTGTTCCCTGAATTGTTGTGACTCTTAAACTGAGATTTACCTGTAAATACCAGGACTTAATTAAGGCCTGATCCTGTAAACACTTATGCACATGCTTAACTTCACTCTTGACAGTAATCACATTCACTACATGTGAGTAAAGTTATGCGTATGTATAAGTATATGCAGCAGTGGAGCCATAGAAATGTCTCCAGATTTTGCCTTATTATTTAGGTGGCGATGATTTTATTTTTGGTGAAGTCATCCCGTCTGCTGGATTCTCACCCTTCCATTGGTAAACTTCCACCAGATCAGAGTGGGAGTATCCTGACGAGGGCCAGACATAAAACCACCACATCCAAAAGTGCACCCAGCACCCACCAGCTTTTGTAAATATAATCCACGGACAAAGCTGATCAACTGCAGGTTTTCATTGCTGATGATTTCAACCAACAAGCGATTTTCTATTCATCTACTCAGCAAAAGCGCAATAGTGTGATCACACGTGTTCATTCTGTATTTTTTAAAACTGTATCAATATACATGCAAATTAGGGGCCTGATTGTGAAGGCATGAAACTCTCCACAGCTTTAGTAGAACTTCCATGTGCACTGTGTCTGGGCTTCTTAGATGTTACCTAATTAACTCTTGGTGTCACAAAGTTTGGGGACCCATACGGAAGAACATGTTCATGAGACGTATCCCCCTCTGACACTCATGGACAAATACTGATGAGCAACTCTCCACCATTGGTCTGTCCAAAAACAAGGTGGTGGTGGACTGTATGAAATTTTAAGTGTGGGGAGGGGGAATAAAAACACTGGGAAGATGATGGACAGGAACAAACACCACTGAGGGGTTTTGAGATCTTGTGGAAATATATTCTGTAAAGTATATATTGCTTTGTGATGTAAAATATACTATGTTTGACTAGAATAGAAATGATCATTTTCAATAAATGGAGCCCCTGCCGCCCTTTCCATTTGTTGTCATGCATTTGTGTCTGCTGCACTAGTCTGGAGAGAGCACCAGGGGCAGGGCACCGGAGGAGTGGCAGTTGAACCAGAGACCAGTGTCACTTTTCTTTCCAGGGTCTGCTTCTGGAGACTGAGGCCTGGTCTACATTTCAAAACTAGATTGACCTATCTACATTGGTTAAGGATGTGAAAAATTTCATGCCTAACCCCTGGTGTAGACATGGCTAGTTCAATAGAAGAACTTCTGTCAACCTAGCTACTACCTCTTGGAGGGGTGGATTAACTGCATCAACAGAAAAAACGATGTAGGAAGCATCTTGTCATGGGCTGGCCAGCCCTTGGAGGCAAGCTGTGCTCAGCCTTGCCCCTGACTTAGCCGCAGAGACCCCAGAGAGGGAGATCAGAGAAGACATCAGCTGCGACTGGCCATTGTGGTAGGGTTGCCAGGTGTCCGGTTTTCGACCAGAATGCCCAGTTGTAAAAGGGCTCTGGCGGCTGTGGTCAGCATGGCTGACCAGGCCGTTAAAACTCCCATCGGTGGTGCAGCAGGGCTAAGGCAGGTTCCCTGCCTGCAGTGGCTCTGTGCAGCTCCTGGAAGCAGCAGCAAGTCCCTCCCGGCTCTTATGTGTAGAGGCAGCCAGGGGGCTCTGCACACTGCTCCTGCCACAAGCGCTGGCTCCGCAGCTCCCATTGGCCAGGAACTACAGCCAATGGGAGCTACAGGGATGGCGCCTGCAGATGGGGCAGGGCGCAGAACCACCTGGCCGTGCCTCCGCATAGGAGCCGGAGTGGAGACATGCCACTGCTTCTGGGAGCTGCTTGAGGTAAGCGCTGCCTGGAGCCTGCACCCCTGATCCCCTCCTGCGCTCCAACTCCCTGCCCCAGCCCTGATCCACCTCCCACCCTCCAAACCCCTCAATCCAAGCCTGGAGCACCCTCCTGTACCCCCAACCCCCTCATCCCTGCCCCACCTTAGAGCCTGCATTTCCAGCTGGAGCCCTCATCCCTACATCTGCAGCCCAACCCCCTGCCTCAACCCTGATCCCCCTCCCTCTCTCCAAACCCCTCGGTCCCAGTCCAGAACACCCTCCTACAACCCAAACCCTTCATTCCCAGCCCCACCCCAGAGTCTGCACCCTCAGCCAGAGCCCTCACACCCCCCCGCACCCCAATCCCCTGCCTGGAGCCCCTCCCAGGTTTGATTCCCCCTGCCAACAACACATCTAGCGGTGTTGGGGTTACAAATGGTCTCTTAGCCAAGTTTGTAGCAGGATCATTGATCTCCACTTGGCCTGGCCACCACCAGAGATGGACAGAATGTCACACTGAGCAGGCCTGCCCGACTTACATTCTCCCCTGGCCTGGGAAGAGCAGCCTGGAGCTTCAGTGGCTCCCCAGTGCGGTCCACCACTTTTAACGCCAACAGCCCTGGGTTGTTACCCAGTGAAGTCAGTGGAAGTCTTTCTAATCACTTCCATGGGCGCTGGCTCAGACCTCACTGGGTACTTGATTAGAGTCTGTAATAGATGCACACCCTAATTTCTAGAGTTGGTCAAAAAATAAAAGCATATTTTCATGTGAAATTTTGCAGTTTTAAGGTTTTAACATCAAAGGGATCCGTTTTTAGATATTTTTTTAAATCTGATGCTTTTACTCCAAATTCTTTTATTAAAAATATTAATGAAATTGGTCTTGACATTTTTCATTTACCAAAAACCCACAAGAAGCATTTCTACAATGTCAACAATTTTTCTGAAAAAACAAACAAACCCAATTCATTTTCCAAAAAAACCCCAACCCCTTTTTTTAATTCTAAAAATTCCCACCTGCCCTACAGCTATTCTTCTGCACAACTTTAAAAATGCAGCTAACTATGTCTCAGTGTGGGTAGGAGGAGGGCAGGGAAAATGAACTGTGAGCTCATCCATGTCTCACCCAGAGCTGCTGAGCTGTAGCTCCTCAAATGGAATTTCTTGGCATCGATGCAAGTAAAACAAGTAGATTTTTCTCTAAGTGGGGAAAGGGGTGGGTCTATGGACAGGCCAGCCCAGAATATTCCTGTGGTTTTAGTACCTGGATCCCTCCATTTATATGTTTTTGGACTCCCTGTTGGGTAGGAGCAGTAGTTTAGAGATTGAGAGGAAGTGGTTGACAGGAAAAGTAAATGGGGCCTTCTCCAGAGGGAGAAGCGGGGGAGAAAAGATACCAGCAGGTGGAGGAAAATGGGTGTGGGAGCCCACTGGAGTTTTGGGGAGGCATCAGGGAAGGGAGGAACCAGCAGGTGGGAGGAAATAGTATGGAGCACTCAGCAGATGGGGCAGGTGGAGAGAATGGATTAGTGGGCAACATGGTCAGATGGGCATGAGGGCCGATAACCTAGATGGGGAAGCAAAGGCTCTCAACAAGAGGAGGGCATGGTAAAAAAGAAGGCAGGTTTGCCTCACACACCCACCTCATTCCCCAGGAGTGAACTAGCTAGAAAGGGTAAAGAGGGTGATGACTCACTGCTGCAGCTGGTTTCTTAAGAACTTGTTATAAAGGAGGGGAGGGAGCTGAAGGTGGGCCAAGCCTGGCTGAGCCTTTCTTGTCAGGATTATTTTTTTGATGAGGAAGTTTCTGTTAATAATCCAGGAGGACTGACAGTATTTTGGATTTTACTAGGTTTGGTTTTATTAACTCAGAGCCAGAAGGGCTGAATCCATGTGGTGCAGAGGTGCAAATGGATAGAATTATTCTGTAGCAAAATGCAACACAATCAAAACCCAACACAATCAAAACCCACAGCTGACAAAGAGAGAGACAGACAGACAGAAACATGCTCCTCTTGACTGCCCTGAATGCTAAATTGTTTTCTGTATTTTCTCTCGGTTTGGATAAAATAAGCTCTGCAAATTACACCCAAAAACCTGACCCAAAATGTTGTGATTCTTGAAACAGTTAAAACAACGAGGAGTCCTTGTGGCACCTTAGAGACTAACAAATTTATTTGGGCATAAGCTTTCGTGGGCTAAAACCCACTTCATCAGATGCATGGAGTGGAAAATACAGCAGGGAGGTATAAATACACAGCACATGAAAAGATGGGAGTTGCCTTACCAAGTGGGGGGTCAAGGCTAATGAGCCAATTCAATTAAGGTGGAAGTCTCAATCTTAATTGAATTGGCTTATTAGCACTGACCTCCACTTGGTAAGGCAACTCCCATCTTTTCATGTGCTGTGTATTTATACCTCCCTGCTGTATTTTCCACTCCATGCATCTGATGAAGTGGGTTTTATCCACGAAAGCTTATGCCCAAATAAATTTGTTAGTCTCTAAGGTGCCACAAGGACTCCTCATTGTTTTTGCTGATACAGACTAACACGGCTACCACTCTGAAACTTGAAACAGTTAAAGTAACATATTTATTTTCTTACATTTTCATTTGTCTCTGTGGTTTAAGTCTAACTCAGCCTCCCTCCTCCCCCGTGAGAATTAGTCATTTACTCCCTTGTAGATGAAAAACTGTATTTAAATGCAACAATTAGTGAGCCAAAAGAAGTGTAATGAATATTGCCAACTGATCTCAGAAAATGTCTAAGTTGGTACTAAGACCAAAGTGCTTAGGAATGAATTGGAATGAGACTCAGAAATTCATCCAAACTTTTGGCTGCTTATTTGAGGCAAAGTAAACATTTTGACAGTTGCCCATCTCTGCCTCTTTTACTACTAGATTGAATTTCTGTCTCTGTCTGCATGTGTGTCTCTCTCAGGAATAGTGCTGTTTGGAATATGGACTTTCCATCCCACTTGGTATGATGATATTTCGCAATTGGGTTTGTCCCAAAATAAAAAAAAAGGTCAAAATAATTGAAAATTTCCATGGCGTGAAAAAAATTCCAAAATATTTCTGTTTGGAAATATCAAAAAGGAAAAAGTTGTCATTTTCAATTGAACTGAAACCTTTCAAAATGTAGAATTAAACTTCTGTTGGTGAAAGAGACAAGCTTATGAACTCTTCTTTAGCTCTGTGAAAGCTTGTCTCTTTCATCAACAGAAAGTAACCCACTGGAAGATGTTACCTCACCCACCTTGTCTCACATTTGAAGTGTTGACAATTTTGATATTTTCAAAATGTCAATTCAAATTTTATAATTAGTGTTTATGTTTATCATTTTCCAATAGAAAAATCAGATTTTCTTTTTGTCAAAATAATCAACATTTTCCTGTGAAAAATATCTATTTCTAGGAAAGACTGTCATTTGTTAGGAAAGTTTGTTGGTCAAAAAATGTTAACCAGCTTTACAAAAATGAAGCATGATTTATCAAGTACTTTCTTTTACATTTGTCACCTTCCTCTTCTGGTCTGCAATTCTCAAAGAAGCCCATGGGAGTTAGGTGCTCAAATCTGATTGGCTTGAATCCTTAGGCAACTTTGAAAAGCCTTAGACCAAGAAAATCAAGTGTGGAAAGACAAGTCCAATGCCCGTGAGATGCTTTCAGTGAGTACAGAGTTAATCTGGTGGTGTAACATTTTCTCAGGCTCATGCAGGAATAAATCCAGACCTTTAACTCCAGCCTTAAGAGGCATCAGATTTGTTTTCAATGGGAAAGCTTTAATGGGAAACACATGTGCACATGTAGAGGGAGGCAACAACATGAGGCTTCTTGATTATGAGGTCTCTGCCTAGTAAGAAAATCTGAGAGTCCCGGAAATACTAAAAAGAGACTCTCAATTAGCCTAATAAAAATGGAATCTCATCCCGTGGCAATGTATTCTGATTATACAAATAAAAACTACGCAGCATAAAGTGCAGAAGGAGTCAGAACACAAAGGAGAGTGCTACACAACAGCCCTGGATGGCATTCTGCCCCGAGACGAGGCATTTCAACAAGCATGCTCCTCCGTCCGCATCCCCTAGAACCTTTGGCTTCTCCTGGGAAGGGGAAAAAAAGCTAAGGAAACTAATTAATCCGTGTGTTACCTGTTCACAGTCACATGACTTAGCTTTGTGACATAGATCTATTGTTATGGTCAATGGCCTCACCTGGCAGATCATCTTTTAGAAAGTCAAGAGGCCACATTATTTGCTTGTATAATTCCACTGGCCTCAGTGGCATTACTCCAGCAGACAACTTGGCCCCAGGAGCCTTTCCCAGGGGAAGTCCATGTCTGGATCACCCTGTCCTTCAAACGTTGATATGACTTGTCTAGTGCTTTGCAGTCCACTAGAATGTATTTGAGATCTCCAGTGCTGGCCAGATGTAGCAGGGGGGAGAATGTCACCCTCTCAGATTTCCCTGCAGTACCACTGGCTTCCAAGAAAGCTTTGCAGTGCTGTAGCTGCATTCTCTGCCAGCTTCTCTCTTTTATGAGGCTTCATTTGCTCCATCTCTGCCATAGATGTTTTTCTCTGATCCCAGTACTCAAGGTGCGGCACACAAGAGTGTGGGAAGAGACTGGTCTTTCTTTCACAGAATTAGTTACCTGCCAGGTTCACAAAAGGCTGTGGGTGGCACTTTCAAAAGTGCTTGAAAGTCAGATTTGTGCTCCTTATTCACCTGGGTGCTTATGAACAACTTCCTGGTATCCCTGTCTCTATCCCAAGAGAATCCTGCACTGGGCTGCAGCTAGAATTCCCTCCCACACCCTCCCCCACACACACCCTTGCCCTGAAAAGAGAAGGGAAGGCCAAGAGGACATCTCCTCTGGCTTCTGCTGCTTGGCTTTTCTCCCTCCAGGTGGAGATTCAAGGCAAAGAGGCACCTTTGCCTTTGGGGGGAGAGAGAAGGGATACAGACCGTCCTGGTTTTGGGGAGTGTGGAGAAAGGGGCCCTTTCTTAACACCATCTCCGACCACCCAGGAAACCAGAAGGTGACACCAAGTGTACTTCTCCAAGGGAGAAGCAGGTGACATAAGTGGCCCATTGGGGCTGGAGTCATCATCAGAGAAGATCATGTGCACAGAGCTGGGAATGGCATTCTGGCTGGCAAATCAGACATGTGTTTGTGATGTAGGCTCTGATCTGGCTGCATGGATGTAAGACAGCTGCTGCTGCTGCTTTTGGCCTCATTTTAAGACTGGAAGGCATGGGGGAAATAGGAACATAACCTTTCCAAACTCAGAGGAGGTTTGGAGTGTGCATTGAGGTTTGGGATGGTGATTGTTTTTTGTAGCCCAGTGGCTGGCCTGTATCCCCACACTCTACTTTGACTCAGTGCTGGTGGGAAAGTGCAGCACTCTGAAAACACCCATCAAGTAGCTGTAAAGTTCTATTATCTTAGGAAAACACTAAAGGCTTGGCTACACTTGCAAGTTAGAGCGTATTAAATCAGCCCAGGGCACCCTAACTCCTGAGGTGTCCACACTGGCAAGGCACTTAGAGCGCCTGGACTCCGTGGCTGGAGTGCCCCAGATAATCCACCTCCATGAGTGATTGGCGTCCGGAAATGTCCCATAATCCCTTGAAGTCAAGTGGCCACTCTGGTCATTGTTTGAACTCGGCTGCAGGCATGCAGATATCCCCTTTCAAAGCTCCGTTTCTGACAGCCAGCATGCTCATATGCTCTGGGACACAAAGCAAACCATTACTGTGGAATGCTGCTGCTGCCAAGGCAGGCGTGTGTGCAAATGTGTGTGACAGCGAGAGGCGGGGGTGGGTGTCTGATGTCGGGGTTTACCCCTGCTGCTGTCTGAACTTACAAGACAGCATGCTGACACACACTCTGCCCCCCAAAACACACTGTCTCTTCCAGGGCCGGCTCTGGCTTTTTTGCCGCCCCAGGCAAAAAAGCCTCCGGCCGCCCCCTCCACTCCGCGCGGCAGGGGAGGGCGCGGGGGGGAGGGCGGCCGGAGCCCCGGGGGGAGGGCAGCGAGCCCCAGCCGGGGCTCCGCTCTCCCCGGCGGTCGGGGGGAGGGCGGCCGGAGCCCTGGGAGGAGGGCAGAGTGCCCGGCCGAGGCTCCGCTCTCCCCGGCAGCCGGGGGGAGGGCGGCCGGAGCCCTGGGAGGAGGGCGGAGTGCCCGGCTGAGGCTCCGCTCTCCCCGGCGGCCGGGGGGAGGGCTCCGGGGGGGAGGATGGCCGGAGCTCTGGGAGGAGGGCGGAGTGACCGGCCAGGGCTCCGCTCTCCCCGGCGGCCAGAGCGCCGGCGGGAGGGCGGCGAGCCCGGCCGTGGCCCCGCTCTCCCCGGAGCCGGAGCGCCGCACCGCGCCACCCCCCTCCAGGTGCCGCCCCAAGCACAAGCTTGGTGCGCTGGTGCCTGGAGCCGGCCCTGGTCTCTCCTCCACATACACACAACACACACCCAGGGCCCGCTTTAGGGCGATTCACCTGATTCCCCCGAATCGGGCCCCGCACCCCTAAGAGGGCCCCCCAACGTCCCTAAGGACCCTCCACTGACGTGCCGACGAAGGCCCCAGCAGCCAATAGAGCTGCTGCCGAAGTCCCACCACTATCTTCGGCGGCAGCTCTTTCAAATCGGGCCCCGCAGTGCCTAAACCAGCCCTGCACACACCCTGTCACACTCCACTCCCACCCCCATTTGAAAAGCACGCTGCAGCCACTTGCACCCTGGGATAGCTACCACAATGCACTGCTCTCTGTGGTGTGGCAAGAGATGCAAATATGGCTACTCCGCTCTGCTTGCAGCTGACAGTGTAAACACATGGCAGTGTTTTCCCTGCTGCTGTCGCTGAGGGCTGGTTTAACTCCCAGCACTCTCATCTGCAAGCAGGGCCCGCTCCAGGCACCAGCCGAGCAAGCTGGTACTTGGGGCGGCAGCTTGTGGGAGGCGGCATTCCGCCCAATCCTAGGGCGGCACAGACGCTTTTTTTTTTTTTTTTGTTGGTGTTCCGCTCCGGCCACCCTGTAGCGCGCGGCGGTGCGGAGAACGGGAGTGCCCTGCAGCAAGGCCGGCAGGGCAGCCCACGTCCTTCCCTCCCAGCCAACCGGAGCAGCGCAGAGCCCTCCTGGCAGGCGGCGGGGCTGTGCTCCGCTGAAGCCCTGGTCACCCCCTTCTCTCTCTCCCCCCCCCCCCCCGCTCTCCCCGGGGCACATCTGCAGCGCAGGGAGTCCCCCTGCACCCTGGCTCTGGCCGCGCCGCAGGTTTTTTTTTTTTTTTTGCTTTGCCATTCTGGCCACCCGGTTTTTTGTTGTTTTTTTTTTGCTTGGGGCAGCCAAAAAGCCAGAGCCGGCCCTGTCTGCAAGTGTAGCTATAGCCTAAGTAAACATGCCCAATGTATCTTGCCTGTTGGATTTAGCACGCTGTCTGTTGAGTCGAGGCAGCAGACTGCTCTGCCATAATATCTGCAGGGGAGCAAGACAGTTCTGCTGTGGGACATGAAAGAGGCGTCTGCCTGGGCTTGGGTTTCAGCAGGAGTTTTCTGCAAACTCTGCAGGATTTGAACCCAGATTCATGTGCACGGCTCCACAGCCAGCATCAGGAGCTTTGTCTCTACGGATCAGTTACTGGTAATTGTTCCACAAATAGAGCACTTTACTGTGCAACATCGTTCCAAAGTACACAGTGTAGAGCTGAGTCTGGACCTCATCCGTTACTGTGTACATTACCCTTTGAGTTTTAGGCAAAATCTTTCAAAAGCGCCCAAGTGACTTCAGTGCCTAAGTTCCATTTTCGAAAGTGACTTAGAGTCTATCACAGGGTGGCTGGGCCTCTCAGGGGAGATGGGGTCAGCCCCACATGTGGCACACCTAGCTCACCTCCCTAGGTGGGAGAAAATGAGCCAAGACACATGACAGGGAGGTCATTTGGCTAAACCAGACCTTCGGGGCTGGAGGTAAGGCAGAGCTTGTGGAGAGCAAAGGGAGACTGCTGTCTGGAAGCCCTGAGAGCTGCTGCTCAATGGAGAGCAGGGAGAGCCTCAAAGGAGGCCAGGAAGAGCGGAGGAGAAGAGTCAGGTTCTCAGGAAGGGGGGTGAGGCCAACCTTGGACTCTTCTGTGTTTGTTTTGGACATGGATCCCTGGAAGGGCTGGACTTTCTCTTTAATGACAGAGTCACATCCCTGCAGCAAGTCTCTGCCACTACCAAGCCAGGTTGGGAGAGCCAACCGCAGTGAGAGGAAGATGGCGCAGTGACTAGCCTGATGCAGAGCAGGTAGGTGGTGCTGCTACCGGCTCCTAAGGGTAGGTCTACATGCAATAAAAAACTCACAGCTAGCCTGGGTCAGCTGAATTGAGCTCGGGCTGTGGGGTTAAAAAATTGCTGAGTAGACATTCAGGCTCAGGCTGGAGCCCTGGCACTGCAACCGCACGAGGAGGGAGGATCTGAGAGCCCAGGCTCCAGTCCAAGTCCTAATGGCTACACTGCAGTTTTTAGCCCCACAGCCTGAGTCAATTGACCCAGGCTCTGAGACTTGGTGCCGTGGGTTTTTTATTGCAGTGTAGACGTACCCTAAGTGTCTATGTCACATTAGTATATAGGACTTAGGTTCCTGAGTCAGATAGCTGCTTTTGGAAATTTTAGTTGTTCCCTATTTTCTTTTGTGGGCAACTTTTCCTCATTTCCACTCCCACATATTCTCTTACCTACACTTTCCCATTTTGCTCTTTCACCCTTGTCTACTCTGGTTCTCTTCCTTTTTTCTCATTTCCCCTCCTATTTTGATAACCTTCATAGTGTGACAAGGGACAGTGGGCAACTGTTGCCAAAGTTACTTCGTTACTGTCTCGCTGGGCAGCTTGGATTTCATAGCAGTAATCAGGTAGGTGGATTTAATATGTCCATCTTTTATTGCCCATTTCTTTTAACAGGAAGTGTATGTGTGTATAGAGAAAGAGAGAGAATATGGCACTCGTGAAAAGTGGTGACCTATTTGATTTCCATTTTGACAGACATATCCTCTGAAGGAAGCCTCACCCATGGACAGAATGGCCTACCCCCCAACCCCTCCAGCCACAGGGGAGGGGCCAAAAAAGGACCCTGGTCAGCAGAACATGGGGAACTAATCCAAAAATGCATGGACTGAGGCCAGAGGGATAATAAAAGGGAACCAGTGAGAAACACTGAGCATACCCACCCTGGACAGCAACCACTGCTCCAAGAAGATGTCAAGGGAGTCAGTGGATGCTGCCCCAAGGAACTCGGCCTGGATGTGTGCATGAACTAGGGCGAGGAGCACAGTCCCACAATTGCACGGTGAAAGGTGCTAGACTGACGTCTTCTCTTTACCCATGGGCCAGGTACAGCGTGGGAAGCAGAACAAGCTTCCCCCACGTTGCTCAACCAATGAGCCTCCACTTGGCCCATATGCAGCTCCTTGTGCTGAAAGGACGCAGGCCCCTATGTGCTGGAAAAGGAAATGCAGTCCCAGTTCTTGTCCCACCCCTGGTTCCAATGCAATGAGGATACCAGTTGGCAGGGTTTGTGTGTCATCCCTGCCCTCATGCTCAAATTAGCCCTGAAGAATGGGAATGATGCACTTCAGGAAGGTGTTGATAATCAGATGATGAACAGCTTGCCCAAAGGAACTTCAGAGGCCTCTGGAACAATCCATACTAGGCTTCCTTGCAATGCACCAGGGACTCCTTCAGTATCTGGACCAAGAACTGACCCTCAGCCTGCATGGAACAGCAACCGTAGAGCATGGATGCAAGACCAGACAAGCAGGAAAATGAGCAAATCCTGAGTCTCCTGCTCCATAGTGTATGATTCCAGGAGTTTCCAAAGGGCTGAAGTCTTTGACCATCCAGATACTGCAGATCATATCCCTTTCACATCTCATCTGCTTATCTTTGCTCCATCTCCAACTCTGTGGCCTGGTCTGCACACAATTGGATTGATGTAGCTCTCCATATTTCAGGGCACAGGCCTATGTCCACAAACACACATGCATCTGCCCCCCTTTGATAGATCTCTGTAGTTAAATCAATATAGTTACCTTGCTTGTAGTACTGGGGCAGCCCTATAGTGGTGTGAGTTCAAGCAATGGAGAGGCAATGTAGGTGCTTTTCCATTGCTGATGTAGCTGTGCCAGTGTAAGTAGTTCTGCTGCTGTCCCACACGGCGCTGGTCAGTGAAGAATTGCCCTGACTGTAAAACTCCATTGCCCAGGAGTCAGCTTGATGGGAACTCTCCCCAGCTTTAAGAGCTCTTGACAACACATGCCAACCCCATTCGGAAGCCACCAGCACAGTGAGCAAGCGCCAAGCTTTTGATAGCATTTTGTATTGCACCAAAACTGGTGCAATGTCTTGTGTATCTTCCCGGACCTGAAGGAACTTTGGGCTGTCTCTTTCCCTGTCTTGTTTTAGGGCTTGATCAGTTTTCCCTGTCTCGCTTGGCATCATTACTGGTTGCTCAGAATCTTAGATACTTGTCTAGCCCCCATGATCAAAGTATCTGAACACCTCGCCATCTTCACTGTCTTTATCCTCCCAACACCCCTGGGAGGTAGGGCACAGCTGTTCTCCCCATTCCACAGAGTGGGGAACTGAGGCACAGTGAGGCTAGGTGACGTGACTGCCGGTCTTCCAAGTCCTACCCTAGCACCTTAATCGCTGGAACCATCCTTCTACTCTAGAGGTGCCCTGGATTTGTCTGTCCTGCCGCTAGCAGGCAGAGAAGTTTGCAGCAACTAGTATTTTTTTCCAGTGGATGTGAATCCTAAAGCATTCCGCTCACATGCCCCCCAAGACTGTACAAAACAGGATGGTTTTGTTTCTCTAGGGAGAGACTGGAGTGTGAAAGGGGCTTGTTTGAAAAGGGGGAGTGAATAAGCTGGATTGCAGGCTCCATCCTTCATCAGGGTGCTCTCTGGAATGTGTTGAAAGAGCACATTTGTGTTGGACACTGGAGAAAGTCGTGCAAAGTACAGCCCATGTATGGAATTCAAACCCTTGATTTCCATGCCAATACCCACTGGAATGCTGATTTGAGTGGAGTCTGATTCCGGGTTAGTGTGCACTGTTATCCTTGGATTCCCTTATGTAGGAATGATGTGAGTGATAGACACATCACAACCTCACCTCCCCAATTAGTGGGCCATATTGTGCCCTCAATTACCCTGTACAGCCCCACTGAGCTCACAGGCAGATTTTGTCGCACCGTGTCTGCCTTCATGACATGTTTCTTCCAGTGGCCTTCACCAAAAAACTCTCTTGTTTGCATCCTGCCAGTCTCCTGAGAGATACCAAGAATTGATTTCTTGGGGCTTAGACATTATTATGATGACTCTAAAGCAGCAGTTCTCAAACTGCATTGCACCGTGACCCCCTTCTGACCACAAAATTTACTACACGACCCCAGAAGGGGGGACCAAAGCCTGAGCCCGCCTGAGCCCTGCCACCCTGGGTGAGGGGGGCCAAAGCCGAAGCCCAAGGGCTTCAGCCCCGAGCGGGGGGCTTGTAATGTGAACCCTGCCACCCAGGCTGAAGCTGAAGCCTGAATCCCGCCGCCTAGGCCCCAGCAAGTCTAACGCCAGACTTGGCAACCCCATTTGCGATCCACTTTGGGATCCCGACCCACAGTTTGAGAACCGCTGCTCTATAGGAAAGAGATGGACAGATCACTTAGAGCTGAGAAGTAATTGATTTGGGTGATTCAGGGGCTGGACAGAAAAATAAGTAGAAAAAAATCAGTTCAGTTCAACCCAAAGCTGAATTTTTTGGGGACTTAAAGATTTGGCATTAAAGACAGTGAGATACTATGGTAATCGGGGCCATGTAAGTTACTAAGATAGTTTCTGATCAAAATATTATGTTCATCCGAAAACAAAACTTCTTTGGTTTTTCATTTGGGGTCCTTTTTAGATGTTTCCCCCCTTTTTGAAATTAGCTAAGTTTTGAAATGGAATGCCTTTCCAAAATGAAAGGTCAAAATGTTTCATTTTGAAATGGCTCAAACTGTTTTGACTTCATAAAAAATGCAAATTTTTTTGGCCAAAACTATTTGTCGAATTTGTGAATCATTTCGGTGCCCCGAAAAATGCATTTTTCAGCAAATGTACTACTCTCCAAAAAAATAAAATAAAATTCACCCACCTCTATGATAAATAGCTAGGACCCAATCCACATAATCTAAAACTACCCTAATACAGAGCATGCATTTTGTAGGGGGAGATGAACCTGGAAACATTTGCGTTTTGCATGTTTGCTAAAACCCAACCTCCTCCCTGAGCTCTGAAAATGGACTCCCAGAGTGAGCAGACCTTCTGGGCCAGCTGTTTAGAAGCGATAGTTTCCCTTGTGAGGATGGGAGGAAGGAATTCTTTAATTCACTTTAATTCTTTCCCATTTATTAAAAGTTTCTTTTGCCCTCAAGCATTCACTTGCCTCTTCATCTTCTAACACATCTCTTCTTAGTCATGCATTCCGTATTGGCCATAACAGAGCTCTTGTGTATTCCTCTCCACAGGTTCTGGATGTTCAGCAAGTGAAAGGATGTCATCTGCAAATCCCACATTAAATAGGAACAGCAGCAGAAGAATATAAAAACAGTCCCCTTTCGGGAATCCAGAATATAATTATTTGTACCAATATGTGGGTAATTATAGAGTTAGCTACAAAAACAACAAGGAGTCTGGTGACACCTTAAAGACTAACAGATTTATTTGGGCATAAACTTTCGTTGGTAAAAACCTCACTTATTCAGATGCATAGAGTGAAAGTTACAGATGCAGGCATTATATACTGACACATGAAGAGCAGGGAGTTACTTCGCAAGTGGAGAACCAGTGTTGACAGGGCCAATTCAATCAGGGTGGATGTTGTCCACTCCCAATAATAGATGAGGAGGTGTCAATTCCAGGAGAAGAAAAGCTGCTTCTATAATTAGCCAGCCACTCCCAGTCCCTATTCAAGCCCAGATTAATGGTGTTAAATTTGCAAATGAATTTTAGTTCTGCTGTTTCTCTTTGAAGTCTGTTTCTGAAGTTTTTTTGTTCAATGATAGTGACTTTTAAATCTGTAATAGAATGACCAGGGAGATTGAAGTGTTCACTTACTGGCTTATGTATGTTACCATTCCTGATGTCCAATTTGTGTCCATTTATTCTTTTGCGGAGGGACTGTCCAGTTTGGCCAATGTACATGGCAGAGGGGCATTGCTGGCACATGATGGCATATATAACATTAGTGGATGTGCAGGTGAATGAGCCCTTGATGGTGTGGCTGATGTGGTTAGGTCCTCTGATGGTGTCGCCAGAGTAGATATGGGGACAGAGTAGGCAATGAGGTTTGCTACAGGGATTGGTACCTGGGTTGGTGTTTCTGTGGTGTGGTGTGTAGTTGCTGGTGAGTATTTGCTTCAGGTTGGGGGGTTGTCTGTAAATGAGGACTGGCCTGCCTCTCAAGGTCTGTGAGAGTGAGGGATCATTTTCCAGGATGGGTTGTAGATCGTGGATAATGCGCTGGAGAGGTTTTAGCTGGGGGCTGTATATGATGGCCAGTGGTGTTCTGTTATAGTCCTTGTTGGGCCTGTCCTGTAGTAGGTGATTTCTGGGTACCCGTCTTGCTCTGTCAATCTGTTTCCTCACATCCCCAGGTGGGTATTGTAGTTTTACAAATGCTTGATAAAGATCTTGTAGGTGTTTGTCTCTGTCTGAGGGGTTGGAGCAAATTCGGTTGTATCTTAGGGCTTGGCTGTAGACAATGGATCATGTGATGTGTCTTGGATGGAAGCTGGAGGCATGTAGGTACATATAGCAGTCAGTAGGTTTCCAGTATAGGCTGGTGTTTATGTGACCATCACTTATTTGCACTGTAGTGTCCAGGAAGTGGATCTCTTGTGTGCACTGGTCCAAGCTGAGGTTGATGGACGGGTGGAAATTGTTGAAGTCCAGGTGGAATTCTTCAAGGGCCTCCTTTCCGTGGGTCCATATGATGAAGATGTCATCAATGTAGTGCAAGTAGAGGAGGGGCACTAGGGGACGAGAGCTGAGGAAGCGCTGTTCTAAGTCAGCCATAAAAATGTTGGCATACTGTGGGGCCATGCGGGTACCCATAGCAGTGCCACTGACTTGAAGGTATAAGTTGTCCCCAAATCTGAAGTGGTTGTGAGTGAGGACAAAGTCACAAAGCTCAGCCACCAGGCGTGCTGTGGCCTCATCAGGGATACTGTTCCTGACAGCTTGTAGTCCATCCTCATGTGGAATATTGGTGTAAAGTGCTTCTACATCCATGGTGGCCAGGATGGTGTTTTCAGGAAGAACAACAATGCATTGTAGTTTCCTCAGGAAGTCGGTGGTGTCTCAAAGATAGCTGGGAGTGCTGATAGCGTAGGGTCTGAGGAGAGAGTCCAAATTGCCAGATAATCCTGCTGTAAGAGTGCCAGTGCCTGAGATGATGGGGCGTCCAGGGTTTCCAGGTTTATGGATCTTGGGTAGCAGATAGAATACCCCTGGTTGGGGTTCTGGGGGTCCATGTAGATTTATTCCCATACTGTAGCTGGGAATTTCTTGAGCAGATGGTGTAGTTTCTTTTGGTATTCCTCAGTGGGATCAGAGGATAGTGGCCTGCAGCATGTGGTCTTGGAGAGTTGCCTGGTAACCTCCTGTTCATAATTCGACCTGTTCATTATGACTACAGCACCTCCTTTGTCAGCCCCTTTGATGATAATGTCAGAGTTGTTTCTGAGGCTGTGGATGGCATTGTGTTCTGTACGGCTGAGGTTATGGAACAAGTGATGTTGTTTGTCCACAATTTCAGCCTGTGCACATCTGTGGAAGCACTCTATGTAGAGGTCCAGTCTGTCATTTTGACCGTCAGGAGGAGTCCACACAGAGTTCTTCTTCCTGTAGTGTTGGTAGGAGGGTTCCTGTGGGTCAGTGCACTGTTCAGTGGTGCGTTAAAATATTCCTTGAGTCGGAGATGACGAAAGTAGGCTTCCAGATCACCGCAGAACTGTATCGTGTTCGTAGGGATGGTGGGACAGAGAGTCCCCGAGATAGGACAGACTCTTCTGCTGGGCTAAGTGTGTGGTTGGAAAGATTGACAATGTTGTTAGATGAGTTGAGGGTACCACTGTTGTAGCCCCCTGTGGCAGGTAGGAGTTTAGATAGCTTACTGTCCTTTTTCCTCTGTAGAGAAGTGAAGTGTGCATTGTAAATGGCTTGTCTCATTTTTGTAAAGTCCAGCCACGTGGAAGTTTGTGTGGAAGGTGGGTATTGTATGAGAGTCTCCAGTTCTGAGAGCTCATTCTTGATCTTCTCCTGTCTGCTGTACAGGATGCTGAACAGGTGGTTCTTCCGTTTCTTTGAGAGTGTGTGGCACAGTCTCCCACCATAGTCAGTGTAGTATGTTGATTGCAATGGATTTTTTACCTTCAGTCCATTTGGTATGATGTCCATCTGTTTGCATTTGGAGAGGAAGATGATGTCTGTCTGTATCTGTGCAAGTTTTTTGTTGAGGTTGATGGATTTCCACTCCATATGGCTAAATTTAGTGTCTTGCAAGGTGTCAAGTATTAGGGGGTAGCCATGTTAGTCTGTGTAGCAGGGTGCTTACCCCGCTCCTGCCGGAGGGGTTTCAAATAGCCCTGGCCAAGGCTGGGGCAAAGGGAAAAGCTACTGGGTTGATTGGGGAAGTAGCCACAGCTGGGCCACACCCCAGTCAGGCCCCAGCTGGCCCTATATAAAAGGCTGGGAGCCAGGCAGCTCAGGAGTCTCTCTTTGAGTGCAGAGAGAGTAGGGCCTGGCTGCAGCAAGCTAGAGATAGAGTACCTGAGTGGAGCAGGGCTGGGGACAGGCTGAGGAGCTGGGGAGCTCCAGCCTGGATAGCCCCAGGCTGCGCCCTAGCGGAAGGCCAAGGGGTACTGGGGGTTGCAGAGGGCAGCCCAGGGCTAGGCCAAGGCAGCAGGTCCAAACCTCTCTTGCCAGTGATGAGTGGCCTATACTGCAGTCTGCCCCAGGGAGTGGGGGCTAGTTGGTGACTGGCAGTGGCCTAGTGCTGAGGCAAGGTGGGGATAGTGGGTGGGGGTTCCCCAGGGAGGAGAGACCTAGCGTGTGGGTACTGCCAGGAGGCAGCACCCAGAGCACAGGGCACTGGGGTCCTGGGAGGGACACGGGAGCCGAGAAGGAGAGAACGAGTTGGATCACCGGCCTGCAGAGGACTCTCCAAAGGCTGGTGAGCTAATTCCCTGGATGACCAGCAGGAGGCGCTGCAGGGGTGAGTCCAGACCTTCTCTACATATGGTGGAGAATGTGGGCATAGTGGTCCACCCCTGACACAAGGGGCAAGGGCAAGGACTGGGGACTATTGCCTGGCGCAGAGACTTGAGCAAACAGACGGTGGACCCAGAATGCAGGACTATTATTGGAGAGCCTGTGTGGCCCGTCTTGCTGAACAGCAAGCCAGGCTGCTTCAGCTGCTGTGGGGGAGGGCACAAGGATCTCATTGGGGGCCAGGCACCTTGGGCAGGAGGCCGGTGCCAAGGCCAAGGAACTGTTGGGCCTATGAGGAACCAGGACACTTGAAGAGGGAGTGCCCACACGGAACTCAGGTGAGCCCTGAAGGAAGGGCTGCGCCAGAGACCGACCATGGACAGACTCGAGTTCCCCCTGTGAAGCCAACAGGGGGGCTCATATTGTGTTGGGCTGTGGGGAGCCAGGGCACAAGAAGGGGGAGTGCCCTCACAAAACTTGCAGGGCCCAACCTAGCCCTGAGGTGGGCAGGGGTGAGCACTGGCTGTGCCTCCTGTGCCGCAAGGGTGCTGGGGAAAGTGGCCTAGCCCCCAGAGAAGGATGGGGAGGCCGCAGGACCGGGCCGGGTCCGAGACTGCCCTGAAAGAGGGGGTGGTGATGACCAGGGCCCCAGAAAGGAGATTGTCAGGGGCAGGGAGGCCCCAGACAAATCTGGGATTCCATGGGGGAGCAGGAAGGGCTACCATTGGAACCCAAACTCTGGAGGAAGGGAGCAGGCTGCTCCTTGCACTGGAGAGCCTGCGAGCAGAGAGGGATTCCCTACGGGCCCAGCTGAGAGGAATGCTGGGGCGTTAGGGATAGACACCCACCCTCCCCGGTGGAGGGGATCTTGAGGTTGGGGGGGGGGGATGTAGCGGGGTGCTTAACCCACTCCTGCCTGAAGGGGGTTTAAAACAGCCCTGGCCGAGGGCTGGGGCAAAGGGAAAAGCTACTGGGCTGATTGGGGAAGTAACCACAGCTGGCACGCCTCAATCAGGCCTCAGCTGGCCCTATATAAGAGGCTGGGAGCCAGGAGCTCAGAAGAGATTCTCTCTGCATTCAGAGAGAGAAGGGCCTGGCTGCAGGGAGCTTGACACAGGGTACCTGAGTGGAGCAGGGCTGTGGAAAGGCTGGGGAGCTCCAGCCTGGAAAGCCCCAGGCTGCGGCCTAGGAGAAGGCTAAGGGGCACTGGGGGTTGCAGAGGGCAGCCCAGGACTAGGCCAAGGCAGCAGGTCCAAACCCAACCTTGCTGATGATGAGTGGCCTATACTGCAGTCTGCCCCAGAGAGTGGGGGCTAGATGGGGACTGGCAGTGACCTTATCCTGAGGTGAGGTGGGGTTAGTGGGTGGGAGTTTCCCTGGGAGGGGAGACCTAGTGTGTGTGGGTAGTGCCAGTGGGCAGCACCCAGAGCAAGGGGCACCGGGGTCCTGGGAGGGACACTGGGGCCAGTGCAGAGGACAAGGCAGATCACCGGCCTGCAGAGGGCACTCCAGAGGCTGGTGAGCTAATTCCATGGATGACCAGCAGGAGGCGCCGCAGGGGTGAGTCCGGACCCTCTACATATGGTGGAGAATGCAGGCATAGCGGTCCACCCCTGACACAAGGGGCAAGGGCAAGGGCAAGGACCGTGGACTATTGCCCGGAGCAGAGAGGAGAAACCATGAAGGACTATTATTGGAGAGCCTGTATGGCCCATCTCGCTGAGCAGCAAGCCAGGCTGCTTCAGCTGCTGCAGGGGAGGGCACAAGGACCTCATTGGGGGCCAGGCACCTTGGGCAGGAGGCCGGTGCCAAGGCCGAAGAACTGTTGGGCCTGTGGGGAACCAGGACACTTGAAGAGGGTGTGCCCTCACAGGGCCCAGGCGAGCCCTGAAGGAAGGGCTGAACCAGAGACAGACCATGGACAGACCCGAGTGCCCCCTGTGAAGCCAACAGGGGGGCTCCAAATGTCTTGGGTCTGTGGGGAGCCAGGGCACAAGAAGGGGGAGTGCCCTCACGGAACTCGCAGGGCCCAGATTAGCCCTGAGGTGGTCAGGGGTGGGCACTGACTGTGCCTCCTCTGCCACAAGGGGTGCCGAGGAAAGCTGCCAAGCCCCCAGAGACGGAGGGGGAGGCCAGAGGATCGGGCCGGGTCTGAGACTGCCCCGAAGGAGGGGATGGTGATGACCAGGGCCCAAAAGAGGGGATTGTCAGGGAGAGGGAGGCCCCAGACAAACCTGGGATCCCATGGGGGAGCTGAAAAGGCTACCAGGGGAACCCAAACTCTGGAGGAAGGGAGCAGGCTGCTCCTTGCACTGGAGAGCCTGCAAGCAGAGAGGGATTCCCTGCAGGCCCAGCTGAGAGGAATGCTGGGGCGTTAAGGATAGACACCCTCCCCCAGTGGAGGGGATCTTGAGGTGGGGGTGTGTGTAGCAGGGTGCTTACCCCGCTCCTGCCTGAAGGGGGTTTAAAACAGCCCTGGCAGAGGGCTGGGGCAAAGGGAAAAGCTACTGGGCTGATTGGGGAAGTAGCCACAGCTGGGCCATGCCCCAATTAGGCCACAACTGGCCTGTATAAAAAGGCTGGGAGCCAGAGGCCAAGTGGTCTCTCTGCCTTCAGAGAGAGAACAGCCTGGCTGCAGGGAGCTAACCCAGAGTACCTGGGTGGAGCAGGGCTGGGGAAAAGGCTGAGGGGCTGGGGAGCTCCAGCCTGGATAGCCCTAGGCTGCGGCCTAGTATTTGGCCAAGGGATACTGGGGGTTGCAGAGGGCAGCCCAGGGCTAGGCCAAGGCAGCAGGTCCAAACCAACCTTGCCAGTGATGAGTGGCCTATACTGCAGTCTGCCCCAGGAGTGGGGGCTAGTTGGTGACTGGCAGTGGCCTAGTGCTGAGGCAAGGTGGGGATAGTGCCTGGGGGGTTCCCCAGGGAGGGGAGACCCAGTGTGTGTGGGTATTGCCAGGGGGCAGCACCCAGAGCAAGGTGCACCGGGGTCCTGGAAGGGACCGGGGGGCCAGAGGACAAGGTGGATCACCGGTCTGCAGAGGGCGCTCCAGAGGCTAGTGAGCTAATTCCCTGGATGACCAGCAGGAGGTGCCACAGGGGTGAGTCTGGACCCTCTACAGTTTGTATCTACAAAAACAACAAAGAGCCTGGTGGCACCTTAAAGACTAACAGATTTATTTGGGCATAAGCTTTCGTGGGTAAAAACCTCACTTCTTCAGATGCATAGAGTGAAAGTTACAGATGCAGGCATTATATACTGACACATGGAGAGCAGGGAGTTACTTCGCAAGAGTTAGCTATGAACTATCAAATACATTCAAGATCTAGGCCATCAGCTCTGACCTGCAAAGGTCCCATTCTTGAAAACACACGGGACACATTGAGTGCATAAAGTTATGCATGTGTTTGAAGAATCCGGGCCCTAGAACGGTTAGATCAGGTCATTATTTGGACAGAAGACCTGTAGGCAAAATCCATGGGAGTATTGTTGATGATGCAATAGGTGGCCACGGAAGTCAATGTCAAAGCTCCAACTGACTTCAATTATGTAGGATCATGGCTTTACAGGCCCAATGCTGCCATATGGTGGTAGGGAGCCTTGTGTTGTTGGAGTTAATATCATATTGGACGGGGGGTGGGGAATGGCAACCAAAGTTCTCTAGGATCCCATGTCCTTTTTTGCCAGGCCAGGGTTACTATTTACAATGGCTTGTCCAAATTCTAATTTCTGTCTGACTATAATCCCTCAAATATTTCAAACTGATGCAGTGTTTTCCTTCACTTCTTGCTCTAGCCTGTAATAAAGTGTTGCTGAATGCTGTCTGACAGCAGCTGCTTTCCATCCCAGAAGTGAGCTCATCAGTGAGGGGAGAAGCAATCCTTTGGAATGGAAGGTACCATAAAAAGAGTATTATGAGTACGTTTCAGGACACTATGTAGTGCAAGCTTCATAAATTCTTAGGGCCAGGAGAGATTATTATAAGCATCTAGTCAGGCCTAGAAATGTGATTGGTTTAGTCAAGTTAGTAAAGAATGAAAAGAACAAAAAGCAACCACATGTTGTAGGTAAGAGCTCCTTTGTCTGAATCAAATTAAAAGTAATGACGACAAGCTGTATTGATCACTACATAGAAAAATTTTTCTTTCCCCAAACCCTAGGTATTTCTAAGACACTACTCACCTAACCACTGTACAAAATTAAGACTCACTAACAAACGGTGTGAAGAGGAATGTGTGTATTTTATTGTTTTTTGTGTTGTTGATATTCCAGTAGCACGTAGAAACTCAACAGAGGTCTGGGCCCCATTCTGCTCGGCACTGTACTAACACATAGTGAGAGACAGTCCCTGTCCCGAAAAGCTAAATCTAGAGACAAGCCAGGCAGAGGGTGGGATTGTCATCTTCATTTCGTGGGGTGGGGGGAACTGAGGTACAGTGAGATGAAGGGTTTGTTCAAACTCACACAGGAAGTTTGTGGTAAAGCTATGAATTTAACCTTGAACTCCTGAGTCTGATAGTATATCTTCACTGAACACTTAACCTGGGTTTTAACCCAACCTACCCTACCATTCTCACAGAAGACCTTTTAAGCCAGGGTTAGCTGGGCTAGAACCCAGCCTCTCCTTCAATTTGGGCTGGAACCCGCCCACTCTACAGTGAGGATTCAGGTGAAATCACTCAAATGCTGGTAGTCCTCCAGTGCCTTCCCACAATTCCCCTCAAAGGACAGACAAGTTCTCCCACAACTGACCAGGAAAGGATCCTAGAGCATCTCAGCACAATGAACCATGGGATGTGCCCCAGACCCACAAGGGCAAGTGCAGAAAGAGTTAGGACATGGTAACAAAGGTAGGGCTTTGCTGTGGGAATGCTCAGACCTAGGCTAAGATAGCCTAGGGGCTGATCATCCAGCTTAATGATGCATTGAAGACAGAGCCTTAGTTTGTCCCTTTCACTGCAAAACCATCCCTCTTCTTGTGGTAAGGCTTTGGTGTTGGTTGCATACAGGTGCCATATCTGGAGACCTCCTTCTCAAACCAAGTTAGCTTGCCTTCGGACTGAAACCCAGCCAGGCTGCGGCTCAGGTTGATTCATTCTGGCAGAAGCGGAGGTTGTGCCTCTGCAGCCACGCTACCCTAAATGCCTCATTATCTAAACCAGGTTCTTTCCAGCTCCAGTGCCCCTGTAGAGTGTAGCTATCCTGGAGTTTTCCTGGCCAATGAGATTTTCTGAGGTAGCTGGCTCTGTCTGCTAAAGGTTTTCGTACATTGAGACAATTGATTCATTTCTGAAATGAAGAGGGAGCCTGTAGAATTTGCAGAGCCCAGGGATGGTGTGTTCACACTTGCCTTTGTCTCCTATGAGGGTGCTACTATGGGTAGTACCAACATCAGCCTGTTTCTGATTATTTCATTCACCCTTTGACGGAGATGCCTGCAGTTGTCTGAGGGTGGGGGGATAAGGTCCCCACCTGACAGGAGGGCACGTAGTTCTCCTGACCAGTTGAAGATGGAAGGATTCTGTCCTGTGGCCATGGCTGTAGCAATGCACATCCCAGAGCTGGTCAGAAAATTGAGTTTCTGTCCAATGGGAGATTCCAAGATTTGAAAATTTGCTTGCGTCCTGAAAAAAGTCAAAATGTCGGAATTTTCTGTGAAATGACATAAGCAATAGGGATGTTTGTTTTTTAAAGAAAACAAGGAAATTAATGGATAAATACTTTGTTGCCTTTTATGTTAAAATTGCTCCTGTGTGTGTATTAGGGAATATTCCAATTTAAAAGAACTTAAGTATTTTTTTTAATAAAAGAGATACACTTAAGGCAAAGCACATAGTCACATACACTCAAGATTCACATAATTATTATATTTTATTATTGTAGTAATGCCGAGAGACTTCAGTTGAGACCCAGGTTCTGCACATACATATAGTGAAAGCAGGGTCGTCCCTAGTGGAGTGCAGGGCCCGGGACAAATCAGACTCCCCGCATGTCTCCTTCCCATCCACCTGATGTGCCCCCCTCCCTCCACCCAGCTGGCACTTGCCTTCTCACCCCTCTCCCCGGCCCTGACTTGCCTTCTCAACCCCCTCCCCCCCCCACGCTTGCCGCTCGCCTCCCCGCTAGTCTCCTCGTTGTCCATCCCATTCACCGCCTGCCTCCTGTCTGCCCTCCTCCCTGCTAGGCTCCTCGCTGTCCATCCAGCGCGTGCCCCCCACCCCACCCACCGTTCTCCTCCTTGCTGTCCCTCACCTTCCTGCCCGCCCCCTGCCTCACCTCTGCACCCACCTCCTCACCTGAATATCAGGACAAACAGTGCCTCCATCGTACATCGGTCGGGTTGGGGGACAAAGGGCTAAATATCGGGACAGTCCTGATTTTATTGAAGCAGCCCCCCAAAGCGCGGACCTGTGGCAGTCACCCTGATTCATTCTACCCAAGGGATGGCTTTCAGTGAAAGACAGTTCCTGCCCCAGGAAAATTAGTTTACAGTCTCTAAACTAAGTGAGCACATGCAAGTGGAGCTTCAAAGAACAATCTTATTGCTGATCCAGCCACTCATGGTCTCCTGCACTGCTGCCTTACTTGCCACCCATTCTACCTTTTGAATGAGACAGGGGCTGTGAGGAAAAACCACATGACATCACGTAACTTATGACCATACTGTATTTTAATGCATATACACTAGGGGGCAGAGTTAAGGTTGTAGAGGCATTTTGAACTTTGACATTTCCTCATTTATTTATTTATAGAAACTTTTTTTAAGGCAAAGTTACAATAAGACATTAACATAATACATTGTTTATTACTTATTCAGAATGAGGTTAATATTCAAAGAACCTGGCTAAAGATTATGGCTTGCTGGCTAGGGAACCCTCCTCCTCTGAGGATGTTAAAAAGGGTGAGCACATTTCTAAATAACTGTCCTCTTTTTGGCACTTCTCGTGTGTACGTACTTGGTGTGAAATAGTTTATCTTCTCTCTCTCTCTTATTTATTTATTTATTTATTTATGAGTGCTTAACTGTGCAACCACAGGGTCCTTTTAACACAGGGTTTGTTCTTGAATGAACTTTCCAAGGTTGTGTTTTAAAAAGGGGAAAAATCATGGAATTCCATCATGTGGAGCGATTGGCTTGGCCGCAGTAGATAGCTCTGTCCTGCATAAGATGTTCACCCCGTCAAGCCATGGTTTCCATGGAACTTAGCTTCACTGAATGTGCAATTCTGAGTATTTGCATACATGAAGAGATTTTGCACAATGAAGCGAGGCTCCTTTGGGATCTGATCAACCTCTCCAACGAGACCACCACCAAAATTAGGGAGGATCAAACTTGATGTCCCTGATATTTCAAAAGTAAAGGACCACTAAATTATAAAACAAAACCAAACTTCACATCTTTTAGGCCTTTATATCTGGTAAAGAAGACTAGTCTCCTCCCCCCTCCCCCCATGTTACCTTTCAAACATAAATGACAAGTTATAAATAAAATAAAGGCACACAACCCTCTCATTGTGGATGAGAGTTTCAGAGTTGCCTATGGGCATTAAGGTGCCCAATTCACTTTAAAATCAGTGGCATTGGGTGCACAAATCCTCTGGGCTGCTTTGAAAAAACCTCTGCTTGTGTTTTCATTGCTTTGTTTGTCTTAACTTCCACAGCACCGAAAACATGAATTCCATCAGTTTGGTCACCATTCTGCAGGTGCAAGAAAAGGGAATTGCCCATTGTTTTCTGGACAAGCAAGGTGACCCACCATATGCACGGAGTCCTTTTTGCGACCCACTCTGGTTCCAAATTTGTGCAGGAGGCCCAAAATCATAGGCCAGAGTCGTTGTCCCCCTTTGCCACTGCAGCTGCTGTCTGCTCCTCATCCTGCTGAGGGGGCACTGACCATCTGCAGCAGCCCTCTGTACCCCAGCACCACAACCCTAATTCCAGCCTGGTGCAGAGCAAAGGTCCTGGGGACAGAGGGGTGGGAACCTGCCGTGCACTCACTTCACATTGGTAACTCTTGTCCTGCAGGGCTTGGCCAGGTTCTCTGCTCTGGGTATTGTGATGGGGTAGCAGTGCCACTCACGTTTGGCCCAACCACCCCTCTGTCATGATGGAGTGGTACTGCGACTCCATGTGCCAGGTCTCAACACGGAGCCCAGCCTGATGGAACCAGAGCTACCACTGCACGGGGCAGGCTTGCTCTTCAATTCCTCTCTGCCTGGGCCTCCCTCTGCACCAGGCCTGTGACCAACCTACAACCTTCCTGTGACCCACTGGCAGGTCGTGACCCACTGTTTGGGAAACACTGTGCTAGGACTCTACAGGCTCAGCTGGCCCTTCAGCATGTAATTTGGTGTTGCCAGCTCTCATATTTTTATCATGACTGTTGTGATGTTCTCCTTAAAGCCCCAGCTCCTGGAGTCAGGTGATTATACCAGTCTCAACTTTCATTTAAAAAAAAATTGAGTTTCTAGGTCTGATGGTTGTGATGAAAAGTGTGAAAACGTGACCCCTAGAGAATCAGAGACAAGAAAGCAAATAAAAAAATCCCGTGAATTACTGTTTTGTGGAAATCTCAGGATTTTTAAACCAATTTTATGATCTTTGGGGGTGGGAAGGGAATCCTGATTCATGAATGCCTGGGGACTGGCAACACTGTTAAATCTTCTAATAGAGTGTGCCCTTGTATATAGATTCCATTACCCATGAAGCTCTGAGCTATGACTTCCCCCCCACTCCCTGTCACCCCTGGGTTGGCAAACCTGCTACTTTATGGGGGAACCATAATTTTCACTCGTCTTGCCAGGGAGATTTTTGGTCTCCAAACATGGCAGCTTCAAACAGAAAAAGTCTGTCTTTAATATTCCTTGTGTGTTTTTTTTTTTTTTTTTTTTTTTTTTGTTAAGTGACAAATTGACCCATTTCCAAAGCTCTGGAGGAGAAGCAGCTGCTGATTGGGAGCAGGGTGGTTCTGCTGAGGTTTATTGTTTTAATCATGGCGTAAGCGAAAGTGACAGCAAAGATGAACTATCTGCTGAAAGGCAATCCTAATGCTGTGCGACTCCACTTAGCTTAATGCCTATTAGGAATGTATTTTTGTTGGACTCGAAAGAGCATGATTTCAGTCCACTCCTTGCTCATTTACTTCTAAACACATCTTTGATAGTGTTAATGCTCTTGGGTTTTTAATTTCTCCAGTGCTACTCTAGTAACAGCCTGGAGTCCCCTTTGGCCGTACTCAAGTACCCCTTGGGTGCTCCTGAAATGGGAGTGTGTGGAGGTATATGGTGTATAGAAAGTTGTGGCTCACAGCATCAGCTCCACTCTCTCCTTTAGAGATGGGTCTGCCAGGTCAGGGTTCTAGCATACTGACAGGGCAGTGTGGAGATGTATGCAGGGTTCTGCTTGTTCTGGGGGTGAGTGAAGGGTGGGGACAGCACCGGACGAATATGCAGGAGACCGGGAGGTCAATTTCTGGCTCTGTGGTAATTCCCTGCATGCCTTGGGCAAATCTCATATGGGCTGGTCCTCCTGAGTGGACCCCAAGCCAGCAAAGCACAGGCGTAACTTTAAGCACATGAGTAACAGCATCCCATTTGAAAGAACTGCTCATGAGTGTCAGTGTTTTACTTGGTTGGGTCCAGAGTGCTCAGTGCCTTGTGTGATCCCAGCCCTTCATCTCGCCAGGCTTCAGTTTCCCATTTGTATAATGGGGCTAATAATCCTTCCTTTGTCTGTCTAGTCTACTTAGCCTGTAAGTTCTTCAGGGACTGTCTCTTACTCTGTGTGTGCACAGTGCCTGGTACAACGGGGCCCTCAGCTCAATTGCTATTGTAACATAAATAATAACAAGAGTTCTAGTGATATTCCTGCTGCCCCAGGTCATGATAGCAGTGTGCGTCAATGCAATGTTTTCACCCCCTGGGGTTGGCTACTGGTGCAAATACAGATTTCACCCAGCCGTGAATGATTCTTTCTGTAGTTTTGTTTTACATGTCTGGTTTGATCTCAGGTCACCTGCTGCATTACTACTGCTAGTCTTACTCAGACACAAGAAAAAAAGATGCACTTAGGACTACTACTGATGTAAAACATAATTAGAGAGACAAGGTGGGGGAGGTAATATCTTTTACTGGACCAACTTCTGTTGGTGAGTGCCATGCTTTTTTGCTACATAGAACTGTTCTTCAGGTCAGGGTAAGCTCAGAAGTTTGCCTCTGTCACCAACAGAAGTTAGTCCAATAAAAGGCAGTACCTCCCCTACCTTGTCTCTCTAATATCCTGAGCTACAACATCATAATTGTAGATCATCAATAATGGATCTGATACTGAAAATGGTACTCATGGTAACAGACTCAGGGCTAGTCGACACTGGCAATGCTAAAGCGCTGCCACGGCAGTGCTTTACGTGCCCCTCCACGAGGGGCATAGCTACCAGCTCTAAGAGTGCGGCTCCCAGTGCTGGGGCACTGTCTACACTAGTGCTTTACAGCGCTGAAACTGGCTGAACGAGAAAGTTGCAGCGCTGCAAATTGCCAGTGTAGACACGCTCAGTCAAAGAAGATAGGTAACAAGGAGAATCACTTCACAAGTATCACTGCAACTGAGTGATAACATAGCATAATACAAAGAGCTTGTTCAATACTCTAATAACAATTGATGTTTTTGCAAACCCATCCATGCAAACTAAAGAGTTGAACGTAATAAGCTGTTCCAGTGTGTTTAAACTGCCACATATTTCCCCAGGGTCCTTCAAACACCATAAATATAGGGGAGAACAGTTAAAAATAGCAACTTTCATGTGCCTGAAAAAATGTCCTCATGTGTTACTCTGGCTTTGGCCACTGTTATGAAACAATATTTCCCATCGAGTGTCATTAGCATTCAACTGTGGGTCAGCATACCATTCGTTACAATAGAAGCTGGGACCCACTGCGGAATAGAAAAGTCAGCAGCGTGCTTATTTTTTTAATTAAAAGAAAATATATTAGCATATTAACGTTGTCCATGTGTTGTGTTTACTTTCATTCCAACAAATTAGCTCCTCATTTAACAAACCAGAGGTTTTCCAGTACATATAACTCCCCCACTCCATACTCACACCCAATCACAGACACACACATGCAAATGCCAACACTAAAACACGTTCATACAAATGCAAACTCACACCTATACATGTACACCAAAACACATATACATATCTAGCTCCTGATTCAGGAAAGCATCCCTGTTAAGGACAGAATTTAAGCATATACTTAACTTTCAGCTTGTGTTAGTCTCATTAAACCAGAACATGTGCTAATAGGTAAACACGTGTTTATGTTCTTTCCTAAGCAGTGATGGACTTAAGCATGTGCATAAGTGCTTTCCCGCATTATGGCCTTATTTTGTAAGTGCAAGAGTCAGAACAAAGTAATACAACTCAGTTTAATTGCATAAATCTCTAGTCACGCAAAAATGGATAAAATTTTCAAAAGCACCTAAGTCCCATTTTCAAAAGTGACTTGGGTACTTAAGAGTAGAGCTGGGAAAAATTTTCATCCAAAACTTTTTTTAGCTGAAAAATGCAGATTCGGCAACATCAAACATTTAATGAATGTTTCACCAAATTGTTTCAGCTGGAAAAATACCTCCAAAAAAATCAGAAAATCAAAATATTTTGGTTACCTTTTGGTTTGAAGTGACTTTTTGTTTCAAAATTTCCTTTAATTTTATTAAAGCAATCAAAAATGTTTCAAAACAGACAAAATCAAAATGACACATCTAGCTTTTGTCAAAACAAAATGATTCATTCAACCCCAAATTATTTTTTATTTTTGAGTCACTGAAATTTTTTTTAATTGCTTTATGGTTTGACTCAAAATGACCCTCTTCCCCCCTCTTCCTCCCCCACCCCATACAGTTTTTTTTAATTGCTAGCAAAACAAAAAATCCATTATTTGCCCAGATAGGTATTGCCAGAGGGTTGCTGGACCTGTGAAGGGATCAAGTGCCCAGGCTACCTCTGACAGGCTCCACTAGGGGGAACGAAACAGCTCGGGTTCACCTGGGAGTAATTAACTGAGTAACTGGAATGCAGTTAATGAGGCAGGGAAGAACCTGGGCATGATCCAGACAGAATTTGGAGAAGGCTCTAAACCCAGGAGACCGAGGGATGTCTAGTCCCACTAGAGCCATGGAATTTCCTACTCCTCATAATCCTGAAGGTGACAGACTATTGAGGACCTTGCCAGATGGTTGGGTCATAAGGAGGACTTGATGAACACAGAAGTGAGTACGGTAGCACAGGTGGGATGGAGTCAGGTTGGTGTAGCTCCCCATCCTGCTGCAAGGGGGCATCAGAGATGAAGGCCCCCATAGTAGAGGTGCCTAAGTCCAATTGACTTTCCATTTAGTTCTAAGTGCTTAAATCACATTTGAAAAGGGGTTAGGCTCTTAAGTCACTAAGGTGATTTTGAAAATTTTAACCAGCATGCATCAGTGTAGAAAATTTATGACAGGCAGAAGAACTCAGTGAATCAGTCATTTATTCACCTCTCTTTCCATCCACAAACAGATTGCAGGTTCATCAGCTGTTTCCTTTATCCCCTGAAGATTTTTTGTGAGTAATTTTAGGTCTGTAGCTTGATGAGAAACTCACTGGGAGTAATCAGCATTTGTAATCTAAACTGTTACAGTGGGGCACATGGCATGTTTTTTGTTCCCAGAGTCGATGAGCAATATTTTTAGGGCTTGTCACTGCAGTGTTAGCTTGAGATATAACTCAAGTTTGACCCCTAACCCAACACCCCTCCACCCACAAGACTCTCTAGCTCGAGTTAGATGTAGACCTGGTTTAGGAATTTTCCAGATACACTTCTTTTGTTGGAAAATGCTGGTTCATCAAAAACCAAAATTCTATGGTGAGTATTGATGACTCACCTGGTTTGAAAACTTTAGGAAAAAAAGTTCCTGAATTGAAATGAAAAATGTTGATTTCTGCTTCTAACAAGACTTTCCATTTAGAAACATTAGTTAATTTATATTACAAACTAAAAGAAAAGCTCAAAATCTGAATGAAACATGTCAAAATTACCAAAATGAGACACTTTGATTGACCCGATCAAAAAAAAAAAAATCGGATGGGTTTGTGAAAATTTTCATGATTTCGGATTCTGGATGAGGGAAAAAAATTTCAAAATCTTGAAAACATTTGTGGGAAAAGGCACTTTGAGCTAGCTAGCCCATCAGGTGTGTGACTTGAAGTTCAAGTGCTGCTGACACTTAAGTAATGCAGTGAGGATGCAACTAATCTGGGTTGCTAATCAACACACGTTCAGTTTGAGTGTTATTTCACATTTTGGCCACTCTGTTTCAAGCTAGGCTAACCACAGAGGAATTAGCTCAAATGTCGATAGCTCAATGTAGCACAGCAATGAAGACAAGCCCACAGAATCAGGCATGCAGTGAAAATGTTACACAATGCCCAGGAGTGGATTTACTGTTAAACACACCATGAGGTGGCACGGAGCCCCCAATAACAGGGGTCCCCTAAAAATGCGCCAGCGCAGTAGGGCTCAGGCAGGCTGCCTGCATGCCGTGGCCAGTAGCCCCGCACCACTCCCACAAGTGGTCTTCAGCTGGTACGGCTCTGCATGCCCCTGGTGCAGGGGAGACAGCTCTGCGCGCTGCCCCCGCCCCGGACAGCACATGGAGACCCACTACCCCCTTCCCCCAAGCGGCATGCAGAGATGTGCCAGCAGCAGAGCTAAGGCAGCTCCCTTCCACTCTGCCTCCATCCCACCGTGCCGCGCCACTCCCAGGAGCGGACGGCATGTCCCTACGGCCCCTCGTGTGTGTGTGGGGGGGGTATCTCAGTGCATTGTCCCCTCCCTGAGCACCAACTCCACAGCTCCCATTGACTGGGAACTGTGGCCAATGGGAGCTGCAAGGGCGGCACCTGCGGGCAGCGGAGTGGGGAGACCCCCTGGTCCCCCCTGCCTGGAAGCCGCTGCCAGAGGGGTGTGCCAGTCGCTTTGGGAGCCATGCCGCCTGAGGTAAGCGCCGCACCCTGATCTTCTCCCACAACCCAACCCCCACCCCAGCCCAGAGCCTGCACCATGCACCCAAACTTCCTCCCAGATTCTGCAGCCCTCACCCCCTCCTGCACCCCAACCCCCTGCCCAATCAAGGTACCTCACTTTATTTTCATTTACTTCCTATTACTTATAATATAGGAGGAGGCGGAAGAAAAAAAGAATGAAAAACAGGGTGGGGGGGAGGGAGATGAGAGAATGTTCTTTTTCTTGGCTGGGCCCCAAGGGGGATGCCCCAAAAATGAAGCTGCGCACAGGGCCCAGCTAACTCTAAATCCACCACTGGTGACGCCCCTAGGTGGTTGTCAGCACGTAAGCATGAAAGGGAGTTGATTTTACAGCTGAAATCAAACAAACTAGGTTTGCCAATATAGAATTGAGTGGGATAAGCAATAATGCCTTTGTACTGAGTCCAGGGAGCATTAGCTTACTGGTTTAACACTGGGTTCTTTTCAGGTCAGCATTTAACCTGAACAGTGTTTCTCAAATCCGTAGACTTGCTTGTTCTTGACCAACCAACAACTTATTCATTCATCCAAAGCCACACGGATATATAATCAACAGTTCACCACTCAGATGTAGACACAACCGATTGACGCTCAGCAGTTATATCAAAGAACGGTGCAAATTACCAAGATTGCTTATTACCATCAATTCTTTAGTACCTAAGCCAGTTATCACACTTCCGTGGGTGCACTTGTCTTTGAGGCACTTTGAAGAGCGTGGGTCAAGTTTAGAATATTAAAATTGCTTAAAACAATTCTTTTCAATCTCTTTTAGGCCAATTTGCTTGAACTATTAAGCAGTTAAATTCTAAAATATGGTTCCTTTAGGTCTCACTAGAGAGTGTAGGCTCAGCAAGCTAACTTACAGCTATTTCTATTAACGAATAGGAGAAATAGATGAAATCAACTCACCACTACTTATCCTCTTAAACCTGGGGATGGGGGAAGAGTCATTCCACATAACTGGTCCTGGCGTTGGTCACACTTGGGATTCTGCAGCTTTTTGTATTGGGTTCAGTCAACTCTCCTGAGCACATGGTGACGTCCATTTATACAACCTAGTTTCAGGGTTCATGGGAAGGAGACACCCTCTGATTCCTTTTGGACACATGCCAAGTGGGTCCTCAAATTTCAGCTGTCTAAGTTTCTCTGCTGCTTCCATTGGTATCCCGTAGATGCTGCTGGTGTATAACAAACTTCCTTAAATCGTTTTCTTATCAGAGTCTTTTAAAATTTTATTCATTTCAAGGATTGTATTTCATTATTTGCCCCTACTATCAGTTAGGATTAAATAACTTCTCTTAATAGCCCAAAGTTATAACCTAGTTTATATCTTTCACCATTTCTCCTTCCTTGTCCCAGACAATTCCTATTACTTCTAGAGTGGAACGATTATTTACAATGAACACCAACAAAAGCCTCAACCTTCTAAATTGGGAGGACATACTCCATGCATTCTTTGATTGTACATAAGCATTTCACATTATGTAGGACTTACAATAGAACAAGAGACGTTTCCACAGGCAGATCTAACTCACAAGGCAAACAAATGTGCAGATTCTAATCTGGGGTGAAAGATGGATGGCTCACAGTGGAACTTGTTGCCAGTGGATGTTGTGAAGGCAAAAACTATCACTGGGTTAAAAAAAGAATTAGATAAGTTCATGGAGGAAAGGTCCATCAATGGCTATTAGCCAAGATGATCAGGGATGCCACTCCCCAATGCTCTGGATGTCCCTAAAGCTCTGATTGTCAGATACTGGGAATGGATAACATGGCATGGATCACCCCATAATTGCCCTGTTCTGTTCATTCCCTCTGAAGCATCTGACACTGGCCACTGTCGGAGGACAGAATCCTGGGCTACATGGGCCATTGGTCTGAAAATATGGACCACTGGGGTGAAAACATGTGGCTTGGACTTCTTGGGGGTAACAGTTTGCCCAATTTGACCTTCAATCTTACAGGCACATTTCTAGTTTGTTTAACTTGCAGCTTCCCGACCCATCTTTTCTTGAACTACTCAATATGCAATGGGCCACCATGCAAAGTAAAGCAGGGTGTGACTCTTGTTTCGTAACTTGGAATTTTTTAGCTGGGTTGGGAGGGAGAAAGGTTTATACATAGGCAAATAATGAGAGATTCTTGTGTAGGCAATTAATAATATCCTCATTTAGCCATTTTAGTTTCTATTTTGGGGAGGGGAATGTCCAACCTTGGCTGATCTGTGGGTCCTTAGACAAAGTGGCTCACATGATGTGAACCATTTTCTTATTGTCTTCATAGGTGGAGCCTATTTTGGGATCAAGAGAAGTGGGATTGCTTTGAGGGCAAAAAGGACTCATTAGTTATTAATCAGTCAAGGCAGATCAGTCCATATATTCCTTACAAGAAACAGGGATTGAACCTAGGACCTCTAAATCTAGAAGCATAAGCCTTCTTTGCCTGACCTAAAAGTCATTGGCCCATTAGCGCAACGCTCTAACTCAGCCACTAGGTGGGGCCAGACCACCATACTGGGTAAGTGGGAGTTGCACAAACACTAATGAATAGATAGTTGTATATATTTGTCGTTCTCTTTCTGCAAATCTGCTCAACACTTGTTGCCTTGGCGAACGTCCCTGTCAATAAACTCATAGACAAAAGGAGTGTGAATCTTTTAAAAAAAAATGAAGCATATATTCATGAGCATTCTTTTTGCAGTAACTGTCCAGCTCCAGTTGTAGGAGATATATAAGAGGCTGTCTTGGAGTTGCATTTTTTTAAGGGAGGAGGGAAATCGAAATTCTGCCAGTGCAGGAATAGCAAAGGATCAGACTCCAAATGAGGAGAGAAGGGAGTGGGGATGGAAAGCACACCTGTATTGGCAGAGCAGAGGAGAGAGTAGGGAATGTATGGAGAGATGAGGCCATGGGGTTGGTGTATTGGTTGTGAAGGGTATTGTAAATGAGGAGAGCAATTTTGTGTTGGATTCGAAGTGGGACCATCTGTAGAGCTGGCAGAAAAATTTTGAATGATCCTTTTCCTTGATGGACAATGCCTCTTTGATCCCATTAATGTTTTCTTCAAAAATGTTCATTTTGGTGGAAAAATTTCTTTCTTTGATCAAAATGTTCATCTTGGGGGGGGGGGGAAGAGGGACAACTTCCTCTCACTTTTTAAATTCAGCTTCTCCCCTTTTTCCAAAGGAAAACAATTTGAAAAAGTGAAAGTGAATGAGTTTCCTCCCCACACACACAAATTGAAATTTTTCACTACAAAAAATGAAAACTTGAAAAGAAATGAAAAAAAGTCCCAATTTTTTTCATTAAATACACATACCTCTTTTCCACCTGCTCTAATCATCAGTTTTATTCAATATTCAGCAAATTTGTACTTATGCTCATTTATGCTAGTGTATCTTGTAATTATGTGTCATTAGATAAATGCTTCTTTGAGATCCTCAGAGGCTGTGCACAGTCAAAGTGCAGTCATTCATCTTACTCTATTAATTAGTACCATGGAAACATACACACCACTGTGTGATTAATAGTGTCATGTTAGCAACAGAAGCAGTGATCTGAAATTGGCCAAGTTCTACTACTTTTCAAAGCATGGAGTCCAGGCATTAGCACCAGGTTAAAGAGGACCAGATTTAATTCCCAAGTCTTTTCCTTGACTGAAGTGGATACTGGGCCAGGTGCTAATCTGGCAAAATGGCTTGAGGCCCCTGGGACATTATCCTATTGATACACTTCATTTTTCATACTTTGGGAAGATCCTCAACTGATGTTAAGCATAGCTGTGACTTACACCAGCTGGGGATCTGACCTGTGTTCATACAACATTGTGAGGGTTTAACCCTTGCGTCACAGGGCAACACGCTGAGGCTTACCGGGGCCAAGATACCAGTTCGTCACTCCCCCCGGGTCGCTTCCTACCAGCTCAGCCGTTGGGGTCTCCCACGGGTCCTCTGGTTCTCCGCAAGTCTCAGGGTCTGTTGCCTCCTCTGGTTCCTCCCGCAGTGGGGCTTCGCACCGGCCTGAAGAGGCCTCGGTTCCCGGTAGCTTTAAGAGTGCAGGCTGGTCCTCTGCCGGAGCTCTGCCTATAGGTGCTTCTCCTGTGGCTGCCAGCCCAGACTGAGCTGAGTTCCCTCTTTTTATACTCCCTGAGCATTTGGAGCATGCCCAGTACAAGCGGGGCGGGACTTCTGCCGACAGAGCTACTTGTCTGGGGCTGCTGGGGCTAGTGCGAGGCGAGGCTGCCCCGTCACAAACATACAGAGTTTTTTCTTCTACCATTATGAACATTTTCTGACAACTCGTGGGGGTTCTGTTGATACAGCAGTGTCTATGCTATAAAAAAGTGGTTCGATAGCTGAATAATCTTGCATGTGCAACATGTTACACTGAAGGGTCTACTGAAGCCAGGTGAGTGTCTGATTTCCCCCTTTAATCAGTCTGGATAAAACATGATGTTTAAAGTACATGTTGTTATGAAAGGAGAAATAGCGTTCAACTCAGCCAGGTCTGTGGAAGTAAAGGCCTAGCTCATTCTTCTTCTGACATAATGAATGAAATATCCAGTTATAACCATTCATAATTGTTGAACCAATTGCCCTTCAACTTCGATTGTTCTTTTCAATCTCAGCGAAGACTATAAAACACTTCAGATTTGACCCTTCTAGCTTCAATGGCATTTGAGTTAGATTACCGTAAAACATTTGCCTTTGGAAACTATTTTCCCCCTGTGTCTTATGAAAATCAAACCAGGTGAACCAATTTTGCTCAAAATTAAAATAAAATATGTATTAGGTTGATGATTATTTACTCCTAGGCTGAGACCAAGAATGGAAAATTTCTATCCAAAGGAAATCTGGCTGAAAGTTACAAACAACTGAAGAATAGGGAAGTAGAATGGATGTTGGAATTCTGCCTGAAGTATGATGCTTGATACGTATGGCCATAACACTTTACTGCTGTGGTTTTCAATCTTTTTTCATTTGCGGACCCCTAAAAAATTTCAACTGGAGGTGTGGACTCCTTTGGAAATCTTAGACATCTTTGGACCCCCAGGTTGAAAGCCACTGCTTAAATGCATTCATGGGTTGGGAATGATTGCTTCAGCCATGTGTGGAGGCGCATAGAGGGAGTTTTGCAGGGTTTCACAAACTAAATACAATTCCCCTTCTGTTCATTATAGCTTTAGGAATTTATTTGGCTCAATTTCTAGGGGAAAATTTCAGGCAGGAAAATTCCAAGAATTGTCTAGGACTGTGAAGACATCATTCAAACTCTTTGAAATGTAGATGCTCAAAGAACCTGTTGTGAAAGATGGAAGGATCCAATGAACTTCTGGGAAAGGAGGAACGTGAACACACTTAAAAACTTTTGTGGCCAGAATCCTTAGAGAAATCAAAAGACAAACCCATGACTCTCTTGCCAGTGCTGGGCTGTGTTGTAAAACCACCTGCGAGACTAAAGTGATGAACATTTGTTATGAAGCTCATATTGAACTGATCTGGTTTGAAATTAAATTGCCATGTTCTGGAATGTTTGGTTTAGAGCTACTTTTCAAGAGAGTCTCAGGTGAGAGTGAATGCAATATGTTTTCTTTTCCTTCTAGAGGAAGAGGATGTAACCTGATTGGGAGTGATCTGATGGTGCGGTTACAGATTTTTTTAGGTGCATCTGCTGCTTATGGGAATACCCATACAAGTCAAACATTGTCTGGTGCCGAAACATTGCAGTTGAGGGTCCCTTATGGCTCAAGCAAAAAAAGAGAGGTGGTAGGAGAAATCCGCAGAGAGGTAAATCCTGTCCCCATTCTATCTCCCTGCGGCCTGCACAAGGCCCCAAATGCAGTATGATCTTCAGATGTCACGGGAAGAATTGGGAAGGGCAGATTTCAGGATGTGGGGCACCTCTCCCTGTGTATTACAGAGCAAAGTTTCACCTGCCCCATGCCACAAAGAAGGTGGAGCTGTTTGGGGGCTGGTCAGAGTTGGGACCAGCAGATCTGCTGGTCCCATTTAGTTCTGCTGTCCAAATGCCTTATAGGCACTGCTGCAGCGCCATCCATGATGTAGCTGAGCCACTGCTCCTCATCTTGGCCTTGGCCTTGGCTTTGAACCTGTGCGCAGTCCCACGGACGTCAATGGAGACCATGCATCTGCTTAAAGCACATGCTGAAGTGCTTTGCTTGATTGGGGCCAAAATGCTCTGCAGCTTGGGGCACCCAACCCCTAGCAGGGAGAGGATGTCTTTCCCCTAGCACCAGTGGGAATCCTTTGCCCACTCACTTGGACTGTGGCCTGGAACCAGCATTTGGTACCAAGAGAAATTGGCAGGGCTCAAAAAGGAAAAAAACTACCCCCTGGCCACAAATCAGCTCTGACATGAAGTTAGAAGAGACACCTTTACTCCAAGTGTGCGCCAAACCTGACAGACAAAACGGCTACTCTGCAACCCCTGCTTTTTCCATGAGGGAAGCTGAACAAGACCACGGCACTCCATCCAAGTCTATTTGGAGCACGGTGGGTTTTCCCACACCCTGTCTCCTTCTCTTTCTGCTCATTAACGAAAAGGCTAACTAGAAACGTGAGTGATGGTAGCACATTACAAAGCCAAGCCGCTATTTCAGCCCTTGTATTTATTTTTATTAATGAAAAACATTAGCAGGGCAATATGTTAGTGAGCTAAAATGCTCCAGCACTCGGTCCCCCCAGAGGACAGTAGGCCAGCAATAACAAACTGTTCTCACGGTGTCTCTCAGGCAGTGTCTCCTGTAACTCTACCTCTGACGGGCTGTATAAATTGTTCTCGGATTGCTGAGCAGACATAAATCTTGCTGCAACCGCGCTGCTTACCAAACATTATTGCATTAGCGAGACATAAATCCCACATCAGCTCAGTGAAATGTCTGCGGCTGTCGAGTTAAACAAGTCAAGACAGCTACTTTAACTAGTCCCAAACATCAGCTTATTAAATTGTAGACAAGAAGCACACGAGTAGCACGCATATATGAGATGGAATCGGAACAGACATTTATCACATTTGCACAATTAGGCGATGGCTCTTGGCTCTGCTTTGGGTTTCAGGGAGCAGAGATGCTTCAGATGTTGGCCAGGAAGATATGTCATTCCGATACGCACCCCAATTTTCAGCTGCCAGTCCTGCCTCTGCCCAGTGCCACTGTAACACAATTTCTACCTTCCCAATGAGAAGGCGGCATGGTCCAGTGACCAGCATAAGGAGATGTGTGTGACTTTGGGAGCTCTGAGAACGTGTGGGCCCCAAAATCATGAAACACAGTGGAAAACTTTCCCGCCACATGTAATTTTTGATTAGGTAGCAAACAGTCATCTGTAATCTGACACTTCCAAATTCTCTGCAAGACTCCTTCACATACCATGGTTTAGGCCTCCCAATTTGCAAACAAATCAATTTCCACAGTCCAAAACCAAAGGAAGGGGGGATAATAACAGAGCTTAGAATGGAAGCTACCCTCAGTCTATGGAGTTGTGACTGATGCTTCCATAATAAACTGGATTTATAGCATCCTGTTCCCACTACTGCCTCATGTCATCTCTTCTTGAATATCTGCAGCTATGGTGCCTAGTTTTTCCTAGTTTAAACCTTTCTTTCTTTAACTCAGGGCCATTGTCCCATGTCCTACCATCTCTGAACCTGCCTTTCTTTGTACAGTTACCTTACAGGTATCTCTAGATCACGTCTTCTTGGAACAGGCTCTTCTCCAGACAGAAAGGAGAAGCCTCCCTGTGAAACTGGCCAATCAGAGTGCATTTCCCAACCGGGCTCTAACTCATTGTCCTAGCCAGCTGGAACAATCTGATTATGCTCTATTTTGTCGGGGGGAGTGGGAGAGATTTAAAACTCCTTTGCTCTGCAGTGCTACATCTGTGAGTTGGAACTCAATCCTGACAACTGATTTACTCATTGGGTATGTCTACACTATGGGATTAATCCGAATTTACAGAATTTGATTTTTGGCAACAGATTGTATAAAGTCAAATGTATGCGGCCACACTAAGCACATTAATTCGGCGGTGTGCGTCCATGTACCAGGACTAGCATCGATTTCCGGAGCGTTGCACTGTGGGAAGCTATCCCATAGCTATCCCATTGTTCCCGCAGTCTCCTCCGCCCATTGGAATTCTGGGTTGAGATCCCAATGCCTGATGGGGCCAAAAACATTGTCGCGGGTGGTTCTGGGCACATCCTCTCCCTCCCTCCAGGAAAGCAATGGCAGACAACCGTTTCGCGCCTTTTTTCCTGGGTGAACAGTGCAGACGCCATACCACAGCAAGCATGGAGCCCGCTTAGCTCAAGACAGCAGTCATAAACATTGTAAACACCTCGCGCGTTATCGTGCAGTTTATGCTGAACCAGAACCTGCAAAAACCAGGCGACGAGGAGTAGGCTACGGCAGCGTGGCAACGAGAGTGACGAGGACATGGACATGGAATTCTATCAAACCGCGGGCCCCGGCACTTTGGAGATCATGCTGTTAATGGGGCAGGTTATAGCCATGGAACACCGATTCTGGGCCCGGGAAACAAGCACAGACTGGTGGGACCGCATAGTGTTGCAGGTGTGGGACGATTCCCAGTGACTGCGAAACTTTTGCATGCGTAAGGGCACGTTCATGGAACTTTGTGACTTGCTTTCCCCTGCCCTGAAGCGCCAGAATACCAAGATGAGAGCAGCCCTCACAGTTGAGAAGTGAGTGGCGATAGCCCTGTGGAAGCTTGCAACACCAGACAGCTACCGGTCAGTCGGGAATCAATTTGGAGTGGGCAAATCTACTGTGGGGGCTGCTGTGATGCAAGTAGCCAAAGCAATCACTGAGCTGCTGCTACCAAAGGTAGTGACTCTGGGAAATGTGCAGGTCATAGTGGATGGCTTTGCTGCAATGGGATTCCCTAACTGTGGTGGGGCGATAAATGGAACCCATATCCCTATCTTGGCACCGGAGCACCAAGGGCAGCCAGTACATAAACTGCAAGTGGTACTTTTCAATGGTGCTGCAAGCACTGGTGGATCACAAGGGACGTTTCACCAACATCAACGTGGGATGGCCGGGAAGGGTTCATGACGCTCGCGTCTTCAGGAACACTACTCTGTTTAAATGGCTGCAGGAAGGAACTTACTTTCCAGACCAGAAAATAACCATTGGGGATGTTGAAATACCTATAGTTATCCTTGGGGACCCATGGCTCATGAAGCCATACACAGGCAGCCTGGACAGTAGTCAGGACCTGTTCAACTACAGGCTGAGCAAGTGCAGAATGGTGGTAGAATGTGCATTTGGACATTTAAAAGGTCGCTGGTGCACTTTACTGACTCGCTCAGACCTCAGCCAAACCAATATTCCCATTGTTATTGCTGCTTGCTGTGTGCTCCACAATCCCTGTGAGAGTAAGGGGGAGACCTTTATGGCATGGTGGGAGGCTGAGGCAAATCGCCTGGCTGCTGATTACACGCAGCCAGACACCAGGGCGATTAGAAGAGCACACCAGGAAACACTGCGCATCAGAGAAGCTTTGAAAACCAGTTTCATGACTGGCCAGGCTCAGGGCCGGCTCCAGGGTTTTGGCCGCCCCGAGCAGCCAAACAAAAACAAACAAATAAACAAAAAAAAGCTGCGATTGTGATCTGCAGCGGCAATTCGGCGGGAGGTCCTTCACTCCATGCAGGAGTGAGGGACCGTCCGCCGAATTGCCGCTGAACAGCTGGACGTGCCACCCCTCTCTGAAGTGGCTGCCCCAAGCACGTGCTTGGTAAGCTGGTCCCTGGAGCCAGCCCTGGCCAGGCTACCGTGTGAAAGTTCTGTTTGTTTCTCCTTGATGAAAACCCACCCCCTTGATTGACTCGTTCTCTGTAAGCAACCCACCCTCCCCCTTCGACCCCAGCTTGCTTTCAAAGGAAATAAAGTCACTATCATTTAAAAATCATGCATTCTTTATTAATTGATTATAAAAAGAGGGAGAGAACTGACAAGGTAGCCCGGGTGGGGTTTGGGAGGAGGATAGGAGGGAAGGAAAAGGTCACTAAAAAAGTTCAATATAATGACAGCCTTTTGGTTGGGGTGTCCACTGGGGTGGAGTGGGAGGGTGTACGGAGCCTCCCTCCCCCTCCCCCCCCCCCGCGTTCTTACACGTCTGGGTGAGGAGGCTATGGAACATGATGAGGGGGGAGGGAGGTTATACAGCGGCTGCAGCGGCACTCTGTGCTCCTGCTGCTATTCCTGAAGCTCCACCAGACGCTGGAGCATGTCCGTTTGATCACGCAGCAGCCCCAGCGTTGCAGCCTGCCACCTCTCATCTCGAGCGTCCCTCATGACCTCACGTTCACTGACATCTTTCCTGTACTTTGATACCATGTCCTTCCACTCATTCAGATGAGCTCTTTCATTGTGGGTGGATTCCATGATTTCCGAGAACATTTAGTCTTGTGTCCTTTTTTTTCGCCACCTTATCCGAGATAGCCTTTGGGACAGAGGAGGGAAGCTTGAAAAATTTGCAGCTGCGGGAGGGAGGGAAAAAAGGGAGAAAAGTATTTAAAAAGATACATTTTACAGAACAATGCTTATACTCTTTCACGGTGAACAACACTATTCACGTTACATAGCACATGTGATTTCAGTACAAGGTTGCATTTTGCATCTTAATATTGAGTGCCTGCGGCTTTGGTGTTAGAGAGCACAGACGCGGGTCCGGGCAACAGAATTCATCTTGCATGCGGCCCTGGTAAGCCATTGTCTTTTGGCTTCTGCAGCTTTCCTACAAGCAGCGCCCTCCTTTCCCACATACCAAGCAAAGACCGTTGAGTGCTGCGGTTTTCCTGTTAACGTGCAGCAGCAGAAACCAAACTAACCCCCAACCCATCCAATTCTCTGGGATGATCGCTTTATCCCTCCCCCCACCGCGTGGCTGGTATCAGGGAAGATCCCTGCTAGCCAAGTGCGAAAAGCTCAGCACCAATGTTCCCCCCCCCTCCACTTGGCTAACTGCAGGGAAGGATTTCTTTTCAGCCACAGGCAAACAGCCCAGTAGGAACGGCCACCTCTGTCCCCTTAATTAAATTCCCGTATTTCAACCAGGTTACCATGAACGATATCACTCTCCTGAGGATAACACAGCGAGATAAAGAACAGATGTTGCTTGAATGCCAGCAAACACCAGGGCCATATACTGCCAGGCTTTGTCATGCAATGATACCAGATTACTTGCTACTAGCATGGCGTGGTCAAGTGTCCTACCATGGAGGATGGAATAAGGCTGCACTGCCAAGAAACCTTGTGGAAAGGCTTTTGGACTACCTCCAGGAGAGCTTCATGGAGATGTCCCTGGAGGATTTCCGCTCCATCCCCAGACACATTAATAGACTTTTCCAGTAGCTGCACTGGCTGCAAATGTATCCCAAGTCCTCAGGGCAAATTAATCATTAAAAACGCTTGCTTTTAAACCATGTTTTATATTTACAAAGGTACACTCACCGGAGGCCCCTTCCATGGCCTCATTGTCTGGGGATTGGGAGGGTGCTTCAGTCAGGCTGAGAAAAAGATCCTGGCTGTTGGGGAGAACGGAGTGCTGTGTGGTCTCCGCAAGCTCGTGGTCATCCTCCTCCTCCTCATCATCATCTTCCCAGTCCACAGAATCCTCAGGCATGGCTGAGATTACCCCCGCTTCGGAATCCATGGTCAGAGGTGGGGTAGTGGTGGCGGCCCCCCGCCTAGAATTGCATGCAGCTCAGCATAGAAGCGGCATGTCTGCGGCTCTGACCCGGAGCAACCGTTTGCCTCCTTTGTTTTTTGATAGGCTTGTCTGAGCGCCTTAACTTTCACGCGGCACTGTAGTGAGTCCCTATTGTGGCCTCTCTCCATCATGCCCTTGGAGATTTTTTTCAAATGTTTTGGCATTTCGTCTTTTAGAACGTAGTTCTGCTAGCACGGAATTCTCTCCCCATATAGCGATCAGATCCAGTACCTCCCATACAGTCAATGCTGGTGCTCTTTTTCGATTCCCAGACTGCATGGTTACCTGTGCTGATGAGCTCTGCATGGTCACCTGTACTCTGCACGCTGGGCAAACAGGAAATGTAATTCAAAAGTTCACGGGGCTTTTCCTGTCTACCTGGCCAGTTCATCCTAGTTCAGATTGCTGTCCAGAGAGGTCACAAGGGTGCACTGTGGGATAGCTCCTGGAGGCCAATACCGTCGAATTGCGGTCACACTAACCCTAACTCGTTGGGGAGGAGTACAGATATCGATATTAAGAGCCCTTTATATCGAAGTAAAGGGCTTCTTTATGTGGACGGGTGCAGGGTTAATTCAGTTTAACGCTGCTAAATTCGAGATAAACTCCTAGTGTAGACCAGGCCATTGATAGTAAGAAATATTAGCAGTCTTCAGAGTGTGTTGTAATTGGTGATGGAGGTCGGGGGTGTCCTTGGATGGCTGGGTACTGAAGTAAGCCCCCAAATGTTTGGCTCTTACCCAAAGCTTATCTAAACTCCAAGAATCCCTTATGCCTGCAGAATTGAGCAGTAAATCTCCCAAGAATAGGCTCTCATGAGGCTTCTGATATTTTCTCTTTCAACTCACACTGGAAGTACAGTGAGAAAGTTATCTATCTATCTATCTCATCATATCTGAACCCCTAATCTTCACAAGGGATTCAGAGGTTCAGTCTGCATTCAGTTTTAGTACTGGGTGAAAGTTCAGGTCAGTTTTTTTTTAAAGTTCCCCCGATTCCAAATTCTAATAGTGTCCCTCATGCATCCTGGGCTCTATGGATGGATTGTGGGTTGTGATATTTTTAGGTCTCCAGCCTGATGCCCTTGGCTCAAGCCTGACCAATATGTCAGACCTCAGGGCATTATCCCCAAGCAGCTTCTGCAGCTCCAGTGGGGAGTACTGGGTGGTGGGCAAGGAAGAACTAGAGTTTCAGTAGTGCCTGGAATTTTATGACAATAAGAGCTAGTGAAATGGGCTGCTCCCAAACTCATGGGAAACTAAAAGAACTGGTTATGGGAACACAAAGGTCACTGCAGATGCCCACCTTGGTGATTTTCCACCATTCCTTATTTTCAGATGTCCTTTTTCTCTACACAGATTTGTTCCGAAGTTCATGCATCGGCTCCAGCTAAGCAGGTTTGTGGGTGAAATGCCCATGGCTCTGGTGGAAGCTAAGGGTGGTAAACTCCTTATTCATGCAATCAACTACCACAATGGCCCAGCTGAGCCTGAGGACCAGGGTCTTATGTACCAGTGGTGCGAACAGTAACATAAAAAACATGGCACAAATCTGTCCCACTCTATGGGTGGAGAGTGCAGGATTGTCTGGAGCAAGGGGGAGAGAGCCCATCCCAATGAGTTCCCCCCGCCTCTTACAGATTCATAGATCGATCTGTTTTAAGGCCAAAAGGGACCATTATGATCATCTGCTCTGACCTCCTGTGTTGCCCAGGCCAGAGGCTGTCCTTCAGTGATTCCTGCATCAGGCCCATACCTTCTGGTTGAGCTACAAATGGCATCAAACCCTGACTGAAAGACTTCCAGGGATGGAGAATCCAACATGGCACATGGCTGGTGAGACAAGAGTTAGCCAGCTGAGATCGACAGTGGAGGAAGGCAGGGAGGTCAGGTTTTTTGGTTTGTTTTTCCTTTCCTTATCCTGCTGGTTCTCTGCAAGGTAGAACCCGCAGTGGGAGGAAAATGGTGCGCTGCCAACACTGCTAGCTCTTCCACTGCCTGCAGTTGTGGGGCCCTGCCAGACAGGTGTCTGGACACTGGAGGTTTCCACCGAGGCTGGGAAAGCAGCCTACATGTGCCCACTGACAAAGGCCAGACAGAGGGACCACCCGCTGTGAGAATGCCTGTTGCTGGAGTCCCTCAGGAAGCAGGTAAGAGAGCTACAAGAGGAGGAGGCTTGTCTGTGTAGCATCCAGGAGCACGAGGACTTCATCAACTGGATGAACATGGAAACATCTGGGGTGGAGGATGCTTGCTGACTACAAATGACTACAGAGGCACCAGAGGAGGAAGGAGAACCAGCTGCTCTATGGGGAGGAGGCTGAGTGCTGGCCACCTCAGGCAGCAGACAGTGCTCCACCCCCACCACCCAGATCTCCTGTCCTTTGTGGTCAAGGGCCAGTATGCTGTGCCGGCAACAGGGGTCAGGAGCAGACCCCAATGGCTGAGGTGGAGGAGACACCTGCCCCCAGAGCTGGGAGGCAGACGGCCACCGCACCCAAGAGGCAGAGGCTAGGGTATTGGTTGTCAGGGATTCCTGTGCTGTTCATCCACGTGGGCATCAATGATCCCGCCAGGTATGACCCTGTTGTTGTAGCTGTGTTGGTCCCAGGATATTGGAGAGACAAGGTGGGTGAGGTCATATCTTTTATTGGACCAACTTCTAAAGAAGAGCTTTGTGTAGCTTGAAAGCTTGTGTCTCTCACCAACAGAGGCATGCGCAAGGTGGGGCAAACAGGGGCATGGGCCCCTCAATCAGTGGGGGCACAGAACTCCTCTGGGGTCAGGGTAGGTAGAGTGAGCTCCTCCAGTCCTGGGCCAGGGCGGGAGATGACAGGTCCTCCGGCCCTGGGGCCGCAGGGGAAGATTCTGTGAGCATAGGTTTTGAATAATAAATGCCTGCAGAGGACCAGAAATGGCTAAAGATGGGTCTGAGCCAAAACCCTGACTCCAAAAACTCTCCAACTTTGGAGCTATCCGAAATTTGAAATTGGATCCTGATCTGAAAGTTGACCTGTCCCCATAAACCAAAACCCCAGGCCTGAATAATGGGGTGTTACAATGCCAGACCTTCATTTTGCAGTTTGAGTTCTCATCTAGTAATGAGATGTAGGTTCTTTCCTCCAGGCCAGGGGTCTGAATCTGAGCCAGCTCAATAGTCATTGAAAGTCTCTGGCGGCCGTTCAGAGGCCATCAGGTTCAACATCGCACAGGATTCAGTCCATATGAAAGTTATAACCATCTTTCCAGTAGTCTATGGATTTTACAGGAGAAACCAGATCTCTGTTAATTTACAGAAGACTTTATTATGCTAATTGTAAAATCAAGCTGCCTCCCTGCCCTGCATTTGTGGCAAGGAGGATGGTCAGAGCTGCTTCTTATATGCCTAAACAGTCCTTTGGAATTCCTATGGTGGGATTCGCATGCTATGCACATGTGTGGAAAAGCCAGTCCTTTTCCAAGCCTCCAACCTGTGCTCTTTTTGCTTGAAATAACCTTTTCTTCACATCTGCAGAGCAAAGGTGTATTGTTCTTATTCAAACTGGTGGCCAGATCTTCTCTGGTGTAAATCAGTGGTGTGCCATTGCACTATATGGATTTACACCAGTTGAGGGTCTGGCACCAGGTCAGTAACTAGGCTTGGAGAGGCACAATCCTTAATGATCCCCTGCTCTGTACCCCTCTCTGAAGGTGTGTATCTTGTATGGTGAGCAACACAAGTACATAGATCTTCACTGATCACAGAAACGGTGGCACTCTTCTTCAGACACAAGGCACCAAGGTCTGAACCTTCTTGGTAAAGGACACTTATCATTGGTGCATTCACATTCTTGAACTGGGATACTTGGTAGCTCAGACCCTGAGGTCCTGTAATGTCTAGGATCCTTGGCCAAGCCCACAGCACCTGTGTCTCCTTCAGCCAAAAGCATTAACCCTGCTGATGTGGCCCCCATCAGGAGTCCTGGCAAGAAAAGCATGCTTTGCTCAGTGGGCTACAATGTCTCGAGAGCAGAGCAGATCAACGATTCTGAAGCCAAGTACACAGAATGGAGGTGCACTGAGATCCACTGGGAAAGGCTGATGGCTTATCCAAGGGCCACTACTGCCAATACTTGGAATACATGAGTTCAGCGTACGAGTATTGCATGAGTGAAATCAGCCTGCCTCAATATCCCTACTTCATGGCCAGTTCCTATTTAAAATACTTCTGTCCCTCCTGCTGCCACCCCGAGCTACAGCAGAGGTAAATATTTATTTTTGCCAAGCTGAGTGGTTTTAACCACAAATGCAAGATTTGGGGGCTTAGCTGATGCTCTGAGTCCCCTGAGAGTTGCCCTTGGCAAAGCAAAGAGATGGAGGGGGGTGTTACACATGTGCTGCAGTCAAAAGACAGAGGCAGAATCAATGCCTGGGAGAGAAGACTGAGATTTTGGCATCGCGAGGTGAAGCGCAGTGAGGAATGGAAACTTTGCCTGCCAGAGAGAAAATGTTTTGTCTTTCATTGGGATGCCCCAGGGATAAGCATGAGAAGATCCTCACATATTTCAAATTCATGTCTCGAGTCCTGTTAAAGACAGGATTTCCAAGTGTATGAGTGACCCAAGGTTAGGAACACTGTTTTTCTCCACAGGGAGATTGGGGTTATTTACACAATAGGTCTGCAAAATCAGAGCCCACAAAAGGAGATGAAATCTGCAGTAACACTAGGATCAGAAAAGAGTAGGGGTCTGATTGTAGGTTCTGGTTTGTGCTGCTCCGCCTGGCTCAGCTGTCTCTCTCTCTTATGTCACTGTATCATCCATATTTATAGTACACTTCTGGATGCTATAAATCATCCTCATCTAACAAGGATGCAGGTCGGGTCCTGGCTAGTCAAAGATGATCCGGAGATGGACCATTTCTGATCACTGATGCCATTTGGATATCCAGGGGTACTGAAGTGTCTAAAAAAATGCCTAGACTGTGTCCCTCAGACAACAGAAGGACAGAAATCGTCAGCAGAGGGTGATGTGGCTTCAGCCAGTTCTTCTGGCTGTGTGCATGCTCTGAATTCTGTAGTTTCTGGGATCCAGAGATTGTCTCACATCCAGGTGATCTTATCTGTCAAGTGCAATGGTTTTGAGTGTAGACAGACTGGGTTGACACATTGTTTCCCATTCGGAATAGTTCAACCTGCTGTGAATTTCCAGTCTCTACAGCAGACAAGAAGAGACTTTTGCCTCTCCTGTGACTATGGCATGGGATTCTGCTCATCAACCTATCATGACTGGCACTCATTTTGCTCCACCAACACTCTAACCTATTTCTTTTATGCCTCTTCTGATGCGGGTTATGTGGGAACCACAGCAATCCTTGAAGGTCTTTCAGGAACTTCAGGAAATAGTGCATTGATAACTGGATAGTGGTGGCTGTATTTTCTCACAAATCCATCAGCCCCTTGATCAGTTGCCTGGGCTGTGTCTCCCTCTGTGATATTCTGGAAACTAGTCAGGTGTTCCCCTCCTATACGAATCCTCGAAGCTGAAGATTAGATCTTGGATGTGTCCAGCTTTGTGAGTTGTGGGCAAACTTTCAAGGGAATGCACTTCCAGTCCATTCACATGCTTTCAGGAAATGTGCATAGCTCTAAAAATTATGAAATGGATGCTTGCCTGATAGTTAATAGTATGGGCAAGCAATGAATAGCTAGCTAGTATTTAATCCAATGATTACATCTGAGGCAGTAATCAAGACCAGACTTTATTATACTGGTACAACACAATCAATAATGACTTCCAAAGTAGAGTTGTCTTGTCTGATTAAGCCTTTGCATTCCATCTCTAACAAACAGAAATGGGTTCACTTTAAAAGTTTGAACCAGCTTGACATTTTTACTGCTCCGAATGGTATATACCCCATAATGGCTGAGATTGTAAAAGACACTTAATTGTCCTAAAAGACTAAATCCCTTGATTCTTCAATAGATACTGGATAGCCAAACACCGTGGGTTACTTGGAAAACTTGAGCCTACAGGAGATGTCTTTCAAACTGGTAGAAACACCTGGTGTTTGGCTGAACATATTTTTTTTAAAAGTAGATTAATCAAAAAGCATATTTCTAAGGCTTCCCTGGCCTATCTCTCTGACTCACTATGGACTGATCCAGGAAAGTGCCTTCGGCACATTCTTAGATTTAAGCATGTGGGTAAGCCTACTGATTTTAATGGGAGTACTCATATTCTTAAAGTTAATTATGTGCTTAAGTGTTCTGCTGGATCTGAGCCAGAGTACTTCGCAACAGGCAGGACTGACCCTAATTTGGGTGATATCAAGAACTGCTCTTTATTGATTTGTAGTACTGGGTATTATCCAAAGAGCTTAGAGATAGACAGGCAGGGGAGCCTCGAGATATTCAACTGTGTGTGCTAAAGCCCCACCAGACAAGTGTGGAGAGAAAATGTGTGCACTCTCACACTCACAGAATACTAGTGGAATACTGGAATTGGAAAAGGTTTAGAAAAGGGCAACAAAAATGATTAGGGGAATAGAATGGCTGCTATATGAGGAGAGATTAATAAGACTGGGACTTTTCAGCTTGGAAAAGAAACTACTAAGGGGGTTGGGGGATGATAGAGGTCTATAAAATCATGACTGGTGTGGAGAAAGTGAATAAAGTGTTACTTACTCCTTCTCATAACACAAGAACTAGGGGGTCACCAAATAAAATTAATAGGCAGCAGGTTTAAAACAAACAAAGGAAGTATTTTTTCACACAGCACAAGTCAACCTGTGGAACTCCTTGCCAGAGGATGTTGTGAAGGTCAAGACTATAACAAGTATCAGAGGGGTAGCCGTGTTAGTCTGAATCTGTAAAACGCAACAGAGGGTCCTGTGGCACCTTTAAGACTAACAGAAGTATTGGGAGCATAAGCTTTCATGGGTAAGAACCTCACTTCTTCAGATGCAAGTAATGGAAATTTCTAGAGGCAGATATAAATCAGTATGGCGATAACGAGGTTAGTTCAATCAGGGAGGGTGAGGTGCTCTGCTAGCAGTTGAGGTGTGAACACCAAGGGAGGAGAAACTGCTTCTGTAGTTGGATAGCCATTCACAGTCTTTGTTTAATCCTGATCTGATGGTGTCAAATTTGCAAATGAACTGGAGCTCAGCAGTTTCTCTTTGGAGTCTGGTCCTGAAGTTTTTTTGCTGTAAGATGGCTACCTTTACATCTGCTATTGTGTGACCCGGGAGGTTGAAGTGTTCTCCTACAGGTTTTTGTATTATTGCCATTCCTGATATCTGACTTGTGTCCATTTATCCTCTTGCGTAGTGACTGTCCAGTTTGGCCAATGTACATAGCAGAGGGGCATAGCTGGCACATGATGGCATATATAACATTGGTGGACGTGCAGGTGAATGAGCCGGTGATGTTGTAGCTGATCTGGTTAGGTCCTGTGATGGAGTTGCTGGTGTAGATATGTGGGCAGAGTTGGCATCGAGGTTTGTTGCATGGGTTGGTTCCTGAGTTAGAGTTGTTATGGTGATGCGTTGGAGAGGTTTAAGCATTGCGTTCTGTGATCTACAACCCATCCTGGACAATGATCCCTCACTTTCACAGACCTTGGGAGGCAGGCCAGTCCTCGCCCACAGACAACCCGCCAACCTTAAGCATATTCTCACCAGCAACCACGCACCGCAACAAACCTTGATGCCAACTCTGTCCACATATCTACACCAGCAACACCATCACAGGACCTAACCAGATCAGCTACAACATCACCGGCTCATTCACCTGCACGTCCACCAATGTTATATATGCCATCATGTGCCAGCTATGCCCCTCTGCTATGTACATTGGCCAAACTGGACAGTCACTACGCAAGAGGATAAATGGACACAAGTCAGATATCAGGAATGGCAATATACAAAAACCTGTAGGAGAACACTTCTCTGGCCACGCAATAGCAGATGTAAAGGTAGCCATCTTACAGCAAAAAAACTTCAGGACCAGACTCCAAAGAGAAACTGCTGAGCTCCAGTTCATTTGCAAATTTGACACCATCAGATCAGGATTAAACAAAGACTGTGAATGGCTATCTAACTACAGAAGCAGTTTCTCCTCCCTTGGTGTTCACACCTCAACTGCTAGCAGAGCACCTCACCCTCCCTGATTTGAACTAACCTCATTATCTCCATACTGATTTATATCTGCCTCTGGAAATTTCCATTACTTGCATCTGAAGAAGTGAGGGTCTTACCCACGAAAGCTTATGCTCCCAATACTTCTGTTAGTCTTAAAGGTGCCACAGGACCCTCTAAGACTATAACAGTGTTCAAAAAATAATTAGATAAGTTCATGGAGGATAGGTCCATCAATAGCTATTAGCCAGGATAGGCAGGGATGGTGTCCCTAGCCTCTGTTTGCCAGTAGCTGGGAATGGGCGACAGGGGATGGATCACTTGATGATTACCTGTTCTGTTCATTCCCTCTGGGATGCCTGACATTGGCCACTGTTGGAAGACAGGATTCTGGGCTAGATGGACCTTTGGTCTGACCCAGTATGGCCGTTCTTATGTAGTGAATGAGAATGTTAGCCAATACATATGTTAGGTGTATTAATAAAAGTGTTGGGAAGTCATGTTAACCGAATCTGCCAGACTCTCCCCACAGTTCTGTCCACCCATGTCAAGTATCCAGTGCTTCATTTGTAAGGAAAGAGGTGTTGGGACTCAAGCAATTAAGTGTCGGGGCACAAACAATATATTTTTACATTCACAACTGATGCAGCAAACACCAGAGGTGCCAAGGCTATGAACTGCCAAATCTAGAGGTGCCGGGGCTCAGCCCCAAAAATTCAGCACTGCAAGTATCCCAGAACACTTGGGGTAGCTGAGTAAGCTGAAGTAAGCATTGGCTTACGTGGATAGGAAAACTTTCAGGAGCAAGACCTAGGAATGTTTTACTATAGCAACAGGTAGGGAGTTACTCTCACAGACTAATCCAGGAATGTCCCAAAGGAAAAGGACAAGAAATATGAATGTTCTACCCTGATACAAACCTAGAGGTGCCGTCACACCCTGGATACTCGGAATGCATGTTCTCAGAACAAAGAGGCACACCCCCAGTTCCTCGTCTTTAATGGGGCTAGCGGCACTGCCTAACTCACAGGGGGGTTGTGAGCATAAATGCATTAGACGGAGCGGCTCAGACTGTAGCAATGGGGGCCATATAAGTACCTAAGTTAGAACAGTCGGAAAGAATTAAATTCTGATATGGCCACTGTGCAAAGGCATTAAGGAGACCCCAGTGCCACCTTGTGGACAAAAACACAACAAACCGAAGGAAGAAAAATGACAACCAGGAAGCCTGGGGAGGGAGGAGGCACAAGGGTCCAGTTTCTGATCCCATAACCACCAAAATCAGTCGATGTAGCTCTGTTCACCCCAGCTGAGGATCTGGCCTCATAACAGAGGAAAAGGGTGTGTTGAGAGATACAAAAACCAACTGGGGGCTAGAGTGCACAGAAATGAGATAAACATTGCTCATAAATAATATTAACCTGAGGCTGAGGGAATGGATGCTGGCTTGCACTTAGTGCCTTTAATTTGAACACCTCATAACATTTCAAAAAGTCTTATGGGCCCCACTCTACCAATTGTGGAAACTGAGGCACAGAGATAGTAGTTTGCTCCATGAATCAACAGCCAAATTCTGACCAGCATCTCAGACTCCTTCTCTAGGATCAGACTGTTAATTAGTCTGAATTAAAACTAGTCTGAATATTCATTTAATGATATTTGAAGAAAGTACAGTGAAATTGTAAAAAATGGCTTGAAGAGTAAGGCATTTGATACGGTCTCGCATGATATTCTTATCGATAAACTAGGCAAATACAAATTAGATGGGGCTACTATAAGGTGGGTGCATAACTGGCTGGATAATCGTACTCAGAGAGTTGTTATTAATGGTTCCCAATCCTGCTGGAAAGGCGTAACGAGTGGGGTACCGCAGGGGTCTGTTTTGGGACCGGCTCTGTTCAATATCTTCATCAACGACTTAGATATTGGCATAGAAAGTACGCTTATTAAGTTTGCGGATGATACCAAACTGGGAGGGATTGCAACTACTTTGGAGGACAGGGTCATAATTCAAAATGATCTGGACAAATTGGAGAAATGGTCTGAGTTAAACAGGATGAAGTTTAACAAAGACAAATGCAAAGTGCTCCACTTAGGAAGGAAAAATCAATTTCACACATACAGAATGGGAAAAGACTGTCTAGGAAGGAGTACGGCAGAAAGGGATCTAGGGGTTATAGTGGACCACAAGCTAAATATGAGTCAACAGTGTGATGCTGTTGCAAAAAAAGCAAACATGATTCTGGGATGCATTAACAGGTGTGTTGTGAGCAAGACACGAGAAGTCATTCTTCCGCTCTACTCTGCTCTGGTTAGGCCTCAGCTGGAGTATTGTGTCCAGTTCTGGGCGCCGCATTTTAAAAAAGATGTGGAGAAACTGGAAAGGGTCCAAAGAAGAGCAACAAGAATGATTAAAGGTCTTGAGAACATGACCTATGAAGGAAGGCTGAAAGAATTGGGTTTGTTTAGTTTGGAAAAGAGAAGACTGAGAGGGGACATGATAGCAGTTTTCAGGTATATAAAAGGGTGTCATAAGGAGGAGGGAGAGAACTTGTTCACCTTAGCCTCTAAGGATAGAACCAGAAACAATGGGTTTAAACTGCAGCAAGGGAGGTCTAGATTGGACATTAGGAAAAAGTTCCTAACTGTCAGGGTGGTTAAACACTGGAACAAATTGCCTAGGGAGGTTGTGGAATCTCCGTCTCTGGAGATATTTAAGAGTAGGTTAGATAAATGTCTATTAGGGATGGTCTAGGCAGTATTTGGTCCTGCCATGCGGGCAGGGGACTGGACTCGATGACCTCTCGAGGTCCCTTCCAGTCCTATAATCTATGAATCTATGAATCTATGAAAGTTTAGCTAAAGGAAAAAGGTCCTGGAAACAAATGGAAAGGACGGAAGAAGAAAGAAAAATGAGCTGAAGAAAGCACAATGCTCAAAGGAGAAATAATCCTAGAATAGAATTGTAGGAGTGGAAGGGCTCATGGCAGGCCTAAGTATTATCTAGACCATTCTGACAGGCGTTTGGAGATTTTTAAGAGCAGGTTAGACAATGATGGAAATTCCACAACCTTGCTGGGCAATTTATTCCTCTGTTTAACCACTCTGACAGCTAGGAAGTTTTTCCTAAACTGTCCTTGCTGCAATTTACACCCATTGCTTCTTGTCCTGTCCTCAGAGGTTAACAAGAACTATTTTTCTCCCTCCTCCTTGTAACAACCTTTTAAGTACTTGAAAACTGTTGTCATGTCCCCCTCTCAGTCTTCTCTTCTCCAGACTAAACAAATCAATGTTTTTCAGTCTTCCCTCATAGGTCATATTTTCTAGGCCTTTAATCATTTTTGTTGCTCTTTTCTGGACTTTCTCCAATTTGTCCACATCTTTCCTGAAATGTGGCACTCAGAACTAGACATATTACCAAACGATAAAACAAAATACAATAGTGAAAGGCCTTAGCTGAGGTGCTGTGTTCGGGTCTCCAGAACAGAATTAGAGGGGTTCAGCAGAGGGTGACAAGAATGATTAGGAGAGTCTTCCATACGAAGAAAGACCAAAAAATATTGTCACTGTTTGGCTCAGAGAGGAGTCAGAGACGAGGGGACACAATAAATGTATAGAAACATAAAGAACAGTGGAGAGAAGGCACCTTGGACATTCATATTTATCTATTTTCATAACAGAAGAATAAGAACATATTTGATAGAATTGGAAGGCAGCAAATGTTAAAACTGCTCTAAAGAATCCTTTTTTATGCCAAGCATAATTAGCAGATGGAACTTGCTGCCACCAGATGTCCATGAGGCCAACAGTTTAGGAGGATTCAAAAAAAAGATTGGACATGTATATGAGTCATGACTAAGGCTGTGATTCTTTGACAGAGGTCGTGGAAGTCACGGATTCCATGACTTTCCACAACCTCCATGACTTCCGCAGCGGCTAGTGTGGCTGACTTCAGGGCCACCCGAGCAGTTGGCCCCGGGGCCAGCCGCTTGGGCACCTCACGGCCAGCCACACAGTCTGCTGCTGGAGCAACCCAGGGCCAGCTGCTCCAGCGGTCTGTGAGACCAGTCGCAACAGCTGCTGTTCAGGAGGCCCGTGACCAGCTGGGTCTGGGGACCCGCCCGAGCAGTGGCTGGTGGAGCTGGTCCCATGGACTGCTGAGCAGCGGTTCTGGGGGCCACCCCAGAGCCAGCTGCACCAGCCACTGCTCGGGCAGCCCCAGGCAGCTGGCTCCAGGGACTGCCAGAACGGCAGCCAGTGTGGCTGGCTCTGCGGAGCGCCAGAGCAGCAATGGCCCCAGAAGAAGAGATTGTCAGCGGAATTTTGGTAAAAGTCAGGGACAGGTTACAGGCCATGAATTTTTTTTATTGCCCGTGTCCTGTCCCTGACTTTTACCAAAAATACCTGCGACTAAATTGTAGCCTTAGTCATGAGAACAGCCATATTAGATTAGGCAAGATGATTAGCCCTCATCCTCTGGGACATCAACCAGCAAGGGGAAGAGGAAGAAACTTCCCCAATGGGTAGGCCAGTCCATTAATAGCCTGCTCTGGAGCTTCTTGCATCTTCCTCAGAAATATCTGGTGCTGGTCACTGTTGGAGAGAGGAAACTGGACTGAATGGACCACGAAACTGATTCGTGTGGTGACTGCTATGTGCCTATGGAGGGAACAAAGGTGTAATGGTGCAAAGCTGGGTTCTTAAAGTCAAAGAACAACTATTCTTAAAACAAAACAAAAAAAGAGAGGGCAGCGAGAAGAAGATAAAGAAAAGGAGAAGAAAATGACAAAAGAGTGAGGGGGTCAAGGTTAACGTGAAAGTCAGGGTAGAGTAAGAATTAGTGTTAAGAGCTTCTGAGCCAAACTTTTTGCTCCATTGTTCTATTTTGGTGGAGGGGCAGAGGTGGTGGAGGCGGCACAACATGTCCTGCAAAGGAGATGGAAGAACTATGGGAGAGCAGGAAGACTGGTGAGGGAAAGAGGCCAAAGGGAAAGGAAGAGGGCTGTAGAAAAGTGGAAAGGGAGAGGCAAAAGGTGAAGAAACAGGACAGGGAAAGGAAGAGAGGACAAAGGGGAAAACATGGGTGGAGTGGGGTGTATAAACCCCATGCTGTGACTAATGGGGTTCTGGGCCCTTGTGACTACATCCTGCTACACTTGCAGAGCCTGGTCCAGCTGGGTTTAAAAGGGAGCAGGAGAGGACAGGCCTCTCCTGAGAGCTCCCAAATAGGGGCCCACCCAGAGACCTTACTGCAAAGGAGAGGCCTGCAAGTGGAACCAACCTAGGCCTCAGGGAGAACACCCAGTTGAGAGGTGCTAGCAAGGTTTCTTTTGGGCTGAGAGAAGCCTGGGAGGCTGAACCCTGAGCTGGGAACCTGACTGGATATGGACTGCTCTGGCTCTGTAGCCTGCCTGACTGAAACCCTGGGGAGGAGAGTGCGTGGCAGCCACTAGACATGGGGAGTGCAAGCCAAGAACTTGGGCCAGTGGGAAGCTGGGGCTTGCCAGCAAAGAAGAAGGCCAGCCGCTGAACCCCGCTGGGCTGAAGATACAGTTGCTTTTGCTATTTTCTGTTGGGCTTTAAGAGAAGGACTTTGAGGTCTCGTATGCAGATGAGTGGCAGGAAGTCACCCAGGGCAGCAGCCTCAGAACACTGCAGAGCAGTTGATGTTGCCTCTTGTAGGGCCCTGGGTCGGAGCTGGGTGGAGAGGGAGCTGCTAACAGGGAGTTTCGCAAGAGAGTTCTCCAGGTGAAGGAGGAGCAAATACAGGACCCTTGGGGTAAGTGACTGTCTGTAGTGTGTGTTTGTTTGTGTTTGGGGGTTACTTGCTGTGTGCTGAGCTTGTGTTTGTCAGTCTGTTTGGTTGGTTGGTTGGTTGAAGGACCGTGTGCTGTGGCTGGCAGTTGGAAGCTGTGAGCTTCAAAGGAAGGTCTGAAGGCTAGAAGCCTCTGGTAATTGGCTGAGCCTTAATCTGTGGGCAGGGCATTCACCCAGGCCAGGGCTTTATAAAGCAGCACACAAGCTACCAGGGAGCTTTTGCGAACAGGGGCTGCTAACAGGGAGTTTCGCAAGGGAATTAGGAAGGGAGCGCGGGTCCCTTGCCAGTTCAATCTTATACCCTTTATTCCCCTTAAAACCTATAGCCCAAACTACATTCAAAACTTCTTGCTTTAAACAACCCCTTCATTAACTAGGAGAAAATGCAGGCAGAAGCCCAGCTGCAGAGTGGGGGCTATGTATGATGAGTGTAGCATGTATGATTACCTGCCCCGTGGGCGGGTGGCATATGTGTGCATTTGGTGCAAGGAGCTCCTGGCCCTCAGAGACCCCGTACAGACTCTGGAGGCAAGGGTGGCGGAACTGGAGGGGCTAAGGGAGGCAGAGAGGTATGTTGATGAGGCTTTCCAGGACACTGTAGAATTGTCCCACCTCCGGTCAGACAGCCCCTGTGCTGTTGAGGAGGATGAAAGGCCCAGGGAAGCAGAGCAGTCAATGGGAGCAGAGGGAAACCTTCCCATAGTTGGGACCCTCCTTCCAGATGGTGCTGGGGTTGCCTCTCGCACTGAGGTTACCTCTCCGAGGGAGGGAACTCCAGTTGCTAGGAAAAGGCAGGTATTAGTATTGGGAGATTCGATTATTAGAAACATAGATAGTTGGGTTTGTGATGACCGGGAGGACCGTATGGTGACTTGCCTGCCTGGTACGAAGGTTGCGGATCTCTCGAGGCATCTAGACAGACTTATGTGTAGTGCTGGGGAGGAGCCGGTGGTCATGGTACATGTAGGTACTAATGACATAGGGAAGGGTAGGAGAGATGTCCTGGAGGCCAAATTTAAGCTGCTAGGGAAGAGACTGAAATCCAGGACCTCAATGGTGGCATTCTCAGAAATGCTCCCAGTTCCACGCGCAGGGCCAGGTAGGCAGGCAGAGCTTCAGAGTCTCAATGCGTGGATGAGACGATGGTGTAGAGAGGAGGGGTTTACATTCATTAGGAACTGGGGAAACTTCTGGAATGGGGGGAGCCTATACAGGAAGGATGGGCTCCACCTAAACCAAAGTGGAACCAGACTGCTGGCACTAAACATTAAAAAGGTTGTAGAGCAGTTTTTAAACTAGGAGATGGGGGAAAGCCGACTGCTGCAGAGGAGCATGTGGCTCGGACAGAGACTTCTCTTAGGGGAGAGTCTAATGATAGAGAATCTCCAGGTTATAGTCAGGAGCAGAGGATGGAAGAGGATAAAGTAGGGGCCAGATCAGATGATAAACATTCACATAAAAAAGAATCTGATACATCAGAAAAGGGCAGACAAACAAACAGTGACAAGTTTTTAAAGTGCTTGTACACAAATGCTAGAAGTCTAAATAATAAGATGGGTGAACTAGAGTGCCTTGTGATAAAGGAGGATATTGATATAATAGGCATCACAGAAACCTGGTGGACTGAGAGCAATCAATGGGACACAATCATTCCGGTGTACAAAATATATCAGAAGGACAGAACAGGTCGTGCGCGGGGGCGGGGAGTGGCACTATATGTGAAAGAAAATGTACAATCAAATGAAGTAAAAAACTTAAGCAAATCCGCATGTTCCATAGAATCTCTATGGATAGAAACTTCATGCTCTAATAAGAATATAACATTAGGGATCTATTATCGACCACTGACCAGGACGGTGATAGTGATGATGAAATGCTAAGGGAAATTAGAGAGGCTATCAAAATTAAGAACTCAATAATAGTGGGGGATTTCAATTATCCCCATATTGACTGGGAACATTTCACTTCAGGATGAAATGCAGAGATAAAATTTCTCGATACTTTAAATGACTGCTTCATGGAGCAGCTGGTACGGGAACCCACAAGGGGAGAGGCAACTCTAGATTTAGTCCTGAGTGGAGTGCAGGAGCTGGTCCAAGAGGTAACTATAGCAGGACGGCTTGGAAATAGTGACCATAATACAATAACGTTCAACATCCCTGTGGTGGGAAGACCATGTCAACAGGCCAACACTGTGGCATTTAATTTCAAAAGGGGGAACTATGCAAAAATGAGGGGGTTAGTTAAATAGAAGTTAAAAGGTACAGTGACTAAAGTGAAATCCCTGCAAGCTGCATGGGCGCTTTTTAAAGACACCATAATAGAGGCCCAACTTCAATGTATACCCCAAATTAAGAAACACAGAAAAAGAACTAAAAAAGAGCCACCGTGGCTTAACAACCATGTAAAAGAAGCAGTGAGAGATAAAAAGACTTCCTTTAAAAAGTGGAAGTCAAATCCTAGTGAGGCAAATAGAAAGGAGCATAAACGCTGCCAAATTAAGTGCAAGAATGTAATAAGAAAAGCCAAAGAGGAGTTTGAAGAATGGCTAGCCAAAAACTCCAAAGGTAATAACAAAATGTTTTTTAAGTACATCAGAAGCAGGAAGCCTGCTAAACAACCAGTGGGGCCCCTTGATGATCGAGATACAAAAGGAGCGCTTAAAGACGATAAAGTCATTGCGGAGAAACTAAATGGATTCTTTGCTTCAGTCTTCACTGCTGAGGATGTTAGGGAGATTCCCAAATCTGAGCTGGCTTTTGTAGGTGACAAATCTGAGGAACTGTCATGGATTGAAGTGTCACGAGAGGAGGTTTTGGAATTAATTGATAAACTTAACATTAACAAGTCACCGGGACCAGATGGCATTCACCCAAGAGTTCTGAAAGAACTCAAATGTGAAGTTGCAGAACTGTTAACTAAGGTTTGTAACCTGTCCTTTAAATCGGCTTCTGTACCCAATGACTGGAAGTTAGCTAATGTAATGCCAATATTTAAAAAGGGCTCTAGAGGTGATCCCGGCAATTACAGACCGGTAAGTCTAACGTCTGTACCGGGCAAATTAGTCGAAACAATAGTTAAGAATAAAATTGTCCAACACATAGAAAAACATAAACTGTTGAGCAATAGTCAACATGGTTTCTGTAAAGGGAAATCATGTCTTACTAATCTATTAGAATTCTTTGAAGGGGTCAACAAACATGTGGACAAGGGGGATCCAGTGGACATAGTGTACTTAGATTTCCAGAAAGCCTTTGACAAGATCCCTCACCAAAGGCTCGGATGTAAATTAAGCTGCCATGGGATAAAAGGGAAGGTCCTTTCATGGATTGAGAACTGGTTAAAAGACAGGGAACAAAGGGTAGGAATAAATGGTAAATTCTCAGAATGGAGAGGGGTAACTAGTGGGTTCCCCAAGGGTCAGTCCTCGGACCGATTCTATTCAATTTATTCATAAATGATCTGGAGAAAGGGGTAAACAGTGAGGTGGCAAAGTTTGCAGATGATACTAAACTGCTAAAGATAGTTAAGTCCAAAGCAGACTGTGAAGAACTTCAAAAAGATCTTACAAAACTAAGTGATTGGGCAACAAAATGGCAAATGAAATTTAATGTGGATAAATGTAAAGTAATGCACATTGGAAAAAATAACCCCAACTATACATACAATATGATGGGGGCTAATTTAGCTACAACAAGTCAGGAAAAAGATCTTGGAGTCATTGTGGATAGTTCTCTGAAAATGTCCACGCAGTGTGCAGAGGCGGTCAAAAAAGCAAACAGAATGTTAGGAATCATTAAAAAGGGGATCGAGAATAAGACTGAGAATATATTATTGCCCTTATATAAATCGATGGTACGCCCTCATCTCGAATACTGCATACAGATGTGGTCTCCTCATCTCAAAAAAGATATACTGGCACTAGAAAAGGTTCAGAAAAGGGCAACTAAAATGATTAAGGGTTTGGAACGGGTCCCATATGAGGAGAGATTAAAGAGGCTAGGACTCTTCAGCTTGGAAAAGAGGAGACTAAGTGGGGATATGATAGAGGTATATAAAATCATGAGTGATGTGGAGAAAGTGGATAAGGAAAAGTTATTTACTATTCCCATAATACAAGAACTAGGGGTCATCAAATGAAATTAATAGGCAGCAGGTTTAAAACAAATAAAAGGAAGTTCTTCTTCACACAGCGCACAGTCACAGACCTCTCTGGCTTTAAGATCAGGCTTGATAAGTTTATGGAGTGGACGGTTTGATGGGATACAGTGATTTTAGTCAATAGGTCGATAACAATGGTCAATGATGGGATATTAAAAGTTACTACAGAGTACTATTTCAGAAGGTCTGGCTAGAGAATCTTGCCTGCAATGCTCGGGGTTCAGCTGATCGCCATATTTGGAGTCGGGAAGGAATTTTCCTTCGGGGTAGATTGGCAGAGGCCCTGGGGGTTTTTCGCCTTCCTCCACAGCATGGGGCAGGGGTCACTTGCTGGAGGATTCTGAGCAACTAGAAGTCTTTAAATCATGATTTGGGAGTTCTACAGCTAAGTCAAGGGAGAGAATTCTTCCAGGAGTGGGTGGGTCAGGTTTTGTGGCCTGCATCATGCGGGAGGTCAGACTAGATGATCATAATGGTCCCTTCTGACCTTAGAGTCTATGAGTCTATGAGTCAACTTGTGGAACTCCTTACCTGAGAAGGTTGTGAAGGATAGGACTATAACAGAGTTTAAAAGAGAACTGGATAAATTCATGGTGGTTAAGTCCATTAATGGCTATTAGCCAGGACGGGTAAGGAATGGTGTCCCTAGCCTCTGTCTGTCAGAGGATGGAGATGGATGGCAGGAGAGAGATCACTTGATCATTGCCTGTTAGGTTCACTCCCTCTGGGGCACCTGGCATTGGCCACTGTTGGTAGACAGGATACTGGGCTAGATGGACCTTTGGTCTGACCCGGTACGGCCTTTCTTATGTTCTTATGTACCAACCACCCATTTTGTAGAGATGCATAAATCCTCTTCATCCTCCCCTTGGAGATCAGGAGAGGGTAGAGACATTGTGAGCCCTGGGTCAGGGGCATGCCAGGGTCTGAAGGTGGGCTGAAACCCCTTTCTGTTGTGGGGACCTTAGACTATATCTATTTTGTTGGACTCTATTACCACAGAAGAACCCAGCTGGTAATCCATCACTGGAGTGACTGTTGGCAAGACTAGAGCCAGGAGAAAGCTGGGACCCAGTGACCTAACCATCAGTAAGCCCAGCCCCTGTCATAAGGAGGAAGAGCAGAGATGGGTGAGGACAGTGTAAAAGATTTGGGTGAGGGATGGACGGGAAGAAAAGAGAAGTTGCTAAGGGGAAGGAAAATGGGTAAGAGAGAGAGAGAGAGAGAGGGAAAGGAACAAGTGAATGCTCCCTTGCCACCACCCCATTGTCATCTCCGACTCCAATGGCCCTTGCCTTGATCTATGGATGCGTTTCCCCAGAACTGGTGCAGCAGGCCCAGACCCTGAATCCAACGACACCTCCCATATTCCCATGTTGCTTCCCTCCTCCCCGCCCGAGACTGTCAGTTCCATTCTCCCAGGCAGACCTGCATCTAACAACTCTCGCATGTGGGCTCTGTGAAGAATGGAAGCTGACCCAGGAAAGTCCTTGCCAAATCCCAACCAGCCCTGGCTTGCTGGTGTGGCAAGAAAGGCTGGAATGTGCTGCTTGCACAGAACTGAGGACAAGGAGGAATATTTCCCAGCCCAAGTGCTGCGGCCTCATTCACTCCAGTGTTTTGACAATCAGCAGCAGGTCTCGTGCTAGCTGTCAATGGGGTTTGTCAAGCAGCTCTCAGCAGAAAGCTTATTGAACAGCAGTGGGCAAAACTCTTGGGGCCTAATTCTGCAGTCTGGTATAAACCCCTTGCTGACTTCCAAAGGGAATTTTGGCAGTGGAAGGACCTCAGGATTGGACCCACAGTGATGAGGAACCAACCCTGTTCCTGGGGAAGCTGTGGAGACATGTTATCTCTGTTTCTCAGCAGATCTCCAAAGCTGGCTTCATAGAGGGAAGATGCTGCTGCTGTTTCCTAGGCCCATGAATGAAGTGCACCCCAACGCTCGCCTCTTTTGTTACTCCGTGTCGCAGCCTAGCTGTTAAGGTCTGACTATTGGAGGGTCACTGAGGAATGGGCAGGCCCCAGACGTGAAGCCGGGAATGGAAACCTGTCACCTATCCCCAGGCTCCCAGAAGCACCCATGCCAAACCTGAAGCTCAGAGCCACTGCACATCCCACTGCACCAGGGGTGTGCTCAGAATGCAAGAGTCTGCCCTGCTGGATGTGGATTCGCCTTTCTGCCCTTTGTCTACCTCGGGGACTGTGGAAGAGGTGCTGGCAACTCAACAAATGACAGTTTTCCTTCTCCATCAGTGGTGAACCACTGCCCCAGCATACAGGCCCATGGTGCTGAAGGGTGAGAAGTAACATGGAGATCTGGATCAGTTGCCATCACTGAAGACCCCATGGCATCTTTCACAAGACACGGGGTCCTCTCCGAATTCTAGCTTGTGTAATTATATTCCTTATTAGTTTGCCAATGGCTAGTGTATTCTTCACTTCCTCTCCTAAGAACTGTTGTTTTGGGGGGGAGCCTATGCTGTAGGTGATAGCTTCTTCCTGCTCTATCAGCTGCAATTCTTCACCCATTCCACATAACCGAGTGAGCACTTGCTGATGATGACGTTTAGCATGGTGCATATAAGGGAAGGTGCTCCACTTACGGCTCTTCCACGCATTCACAGACAGGTGGTTTTCTGGAAAGCTATCTGGGTCTTCATATCATATTGGCCTCACAAATGTGCCTTTCAGAGGCCTACAATCCACAGAAACTACTACAAATGTAGCTCTTTGACTTTATCTCAGAAACACAAGTCTGAGCTGGTGCTGTGGCTCCCTCACTCTGAGATGTGGAGCTGCCAAAAAAAACATCTGGTCATACTTGGTCCTTGGTGTCTTGCATTATAGCTCCCATCTTCACCCCCCAGTGCTCCACTACTCCCAAAGGCAGACACATCCTTCTCAATATCCATGAGAAATATCCTTTTTGTGGTATTTCCAAAAGGAAAATATGTCCTTGGCTTTTGTAAACAGCACAAGGAAATCTTTTCTCATGGTCTTTTGGCTAGAACTGGTGACGTCCACCACTGAAGCCTAGAGGGCTTGTAAGCCGGACCTCAGTGGAGAATCACTCTTCAAACTACAGCATAGAGCAGTTCATTCCCATGTTGTCATTAATGTTAGGGTAAGACTTAAAGGCCCCCCCTGAAATCAGAGCTCTATTGTGCACATGTTGTTATGCTGAGATGTGCTGGTGGCTGCATAGATTACAGAGCTATGGGATCAATGGGTGTACTAAGAACTCCCATTCAGGCTAAATGACAGAACCATTCAATGCCCCTTTGTTAGTGGTAACTGAAACCAGTGGCTGGACCATGCTGGCTAAGGGATTTTTATGGAGGCTGATAATAAATGCAGTGATTGGGGCAGCTGTGTGTGAGAGACAGAGGGAGAAGCACCAGAGCAAAGACCGAAACGGCCAAAAAGGCCAAGGATAGACAGGACATGCACTGGGAATGTGTCCCTGAGAAAAGGTAAGAGAGAGCTTTTGGGCTAAGTGCTGACTGGGAAGGGGTTTGGAACTGTGTGAAAAGATACTGTCTCTTTTTGTTTTATTCTTCCTGTGTTCAGGAAAACAGGACTTTGTGCATTGTTTGCAAATAAACAGAACTGTATCAATAGAAACACTGGCCTACAACACCAATTTCTCCTCCAACCTGGAACATCCCAAGATCTCTTTTGCATCATAGCAGGATAACAATACAGTAAGATACAGTCTTCCCCAAAGAGTTCACAGTCCAAACAGCCAAAGGAATGATTATCATCTCAGCTTTACAGCTGGGGAATTGGGGCACAGAGAGACTAGCAATGGAACCCTTAGAAGGTTTAGGAGCACAAGTCCCCTAGAAAGTCAATTTGCTTCTAACTCACTTAGGTGCTTTGAAAAATCCCACCCCACCTGTCATGCCCAAGGTTATGTGTAAAGTCTATAGCAGCAACAGGAGGCCCTGAGTAGGTCCTTAACCTCTACCCTATCCTTCCTCCCACGATGATTGTCACTTGCTCAGGAACTCATGTCACTACAAGGGAGATGAGCGTGCACCGCTGGCACCAGGAGACTTATTTTTACGCAGATATACATACTGCCCTAAGCTACGGATGGCTGTGCAGCTCCCCTGACTACAGGGGAAGGTGCACAGGGTTAAATGAAGGCAGAATGCACTCCAAACATTCTTATGCTTAATTTCTCCTGAATATGATAGCACGGGGCTGCCTTGTTCTTGTCCCCTTGCGATACTGGAAAGAAGACCCTGACTGTGATCCTGAGTGAATTTAGCCCTGGTGAAAAATGTTGCATTGACAGATGTTAGGGATCAGTCTCCTTTGTGTATCAACAGCCTGGTACAACATGGGTACTGCAAGCTCTCTCATCACCCCCCTACCAATGTGCTCCAGCCATGGCCTGGAGAGGCCATTTGTGCTCTGTGTGCCAGATCCCAAAGGTGCTCTATGCTCTTGGACTCCATTTCATTCACACTGTCCCACTTTCCTGAGGCAAGAGCACTCTGCTTCTACAGATGGCCTTGTCCCTTATTCCCCTCTCCCCCTGCACAAAACATTCTGCAAGCCGTCACCCCCTGGCTTTATCACTAAATTGTCTGGCTGAAACCTAGGGCGTGGGTGTTTTTTCCATCTCAACTGCTCAGCAGGACAAGGGCTTCAGGACAAATGGCTCATGTAATTGAGGAATGGGTGAGGGCTACAAGAGGAATAATGGGATGAGACTTTAAAAAGACAGAAGAGACAGAGAAGGAAAAGGATCTGAGTTGAACAGATATGCCCACATGTGAACATATCCACAGACACACACGTATACATACCCATCAGGGTTGTTAAGCACGGGAATAAATTGCCTAGGGAGGTTGTGGAATCTCCATCATTGTAATTTTTTAAGAGCAGGTTACACAAACACATTTCAGGGATGGTCTAGATAATACTTAGTCCTGCCTTGAGTGCAGGGGACTGGACAAGATGACCTCTCAAGGTCCCTTCCAGTCCTATGATTCTATGATTCTGTGTGCATCCATTTACATCAGAGGTCCCCAAACAGTGGGGCACACCCTTTAGGGGGTGTCAAGGGTGATTCCCCACTCTGGCACTTCAAGTGCAGAAGGTGGGGGCCCGCAAGGATTCTAAAAATTAATATTGGCCACTCCAGGCTTGTATTAAACTCCCAAGGTTATAGTTTCTCTCTGACCATGGATGGGTAGATGCTGCCACCACCCAATTGCAAAAAAAAAAAAAAAAAAAAAACCTTTAAACCCAGGAAGGCGCACTTGGGAATTCCTCCCTGTGGGGTACCCTCAATCCCTTTCACCCCCACCCCCGCCAGGGAAGAGCTGAGAAAGAAAAACAAAGGAAAACAGCTGTTGCCACCAGCTAATTATATAACCTCTGCACAAGCCTCTTAGAACACAAAAATCCTAATCCTGTTCTTAAAAAAGGTAAATTTGGTTAAAAACAAAAAGAAAGAAAATACATCTGGAATTTAGGCTATTACTAGATTTAAAAAGAGCAAATATAATAAGTGTCAAGAATGATATTCTTGAGGTCCATCTTAATGGTTACAAGCAAAACAAAAGCATTTGGGGGTTAGCACAGAGAAGTCCCCAAGCCATAAAGAAATAAAAGGGATAAACCTAATCACGTCTTCCTAGACATTTCCTGATCTACTTACATATCTGGAGTTTCAAATGAGTAGTTTCTAGGTATGATTTAATGATTTTCCATACATGGCATAAGCTCTTACAGCATAGTCCAGCCCTGTGCCTGCTCTCTGGGAGAACAACCACACACAGACAAAAGAGGAGTCTTGTTTCAATTTTTAAAAGTTCTAGCCTTCCCATTGGCTCTTTTGGCCAGGTGCCCACACACTTCCTTTTCCCTATGCATAGCAGTGAGACTTTTAACCTTTTACAGGTAAAGCAAGTAGAGAACAGCTACCAAGAGGGATTTATAGCTAACGGTTTGGCTGGGTGTCCATAAAAGGGAGCTACCTCCCCTCCCCCCCTTCATTTATCACAGGGGGTATGGCGGAACGTTTGGAGGGGTGTGGCTGGGGCTCGGGCCAGCCCCCATGGGAGGTGGGGAGGAAGTGCCACCCAACACCGCTCCTGGCCCTGGCCCTGGGTGCCAGCCCCATGCCCTGCATTCGGTGCCCTAGCTGCCGGCCCCACGCCCAGGGCCCTGCTCTCGCGCCCAGAGTCGCTAGCTGCCAGCCTCGGCCCTGACCCCCAGCCTCGGCCCCCTTACCTCTGTCCATGTCCTCCCCCTCCCAGAGCCGCAGTCCTGGCCCCGGCTCGGGGGGGAGGGGCATGGACAAGGGTATGGTGGGGCACAAGGTAAAAAGTTTGGCGACCACTGATGTACATAGGTGCATGTCCACATGTACACTGATATGACAGCACTTCTGTAGCAGATGGCAACTGAGGACAGAGATGCCCAGATTTCTATTAAAAAACAAGCTGCTTGGGGTGGGTTTCTCATGTCTGAGACAAACCCATGATTCAATTCCAAGCTGACGCACAGAGAAATCTGGCCAGGGAAAAAGTAGGGTATTTCCCGCACGAAAATAAGTCCTTATATAGGAAGATCTGCTCTTAAGTACATTGCCACATTGACTCACTTCCTTCCCCACCAATCAGGACAGTGCTGTGAAAGCCAGACCTGGCGGATGGAAATTTCAGCCCTTAAGTCAAACATTGTTTCAAAGTTAATGACAAACAAAATCTATTTTTGCAGTGGTCGTGTATAAAATATTTCCCCTTAATACTCTGCAAATGGCCATAATTGAAAACAGGGCTTTGAAATGCCAGCGCATACTTTTTTCATTCTATCCTGTGCCGTCTGTTTGCAGTTACTGACCTTATGAAAAATAGGCTTGTGCCCAAGGAGATTGGGACTGAAATAAGAAAACATTTCCCTTCTGAGCATCGTTCAAGCCAATTAGCTTTAATCATTACATAAATCTTCTTTTAAGATTTATTTCCCGTCACAGGGTCTGTTCAAGTCCAGACCGGCCCAGATGGAGAAGCTACAGTGGGTAGAGGACAACAAAGACTCAAAGTCTCCTCTTCAGGTGCCATGTGAACTATGTGAGATTAGAGCCCAGAGTAGCGCTAGCTTCCCCAAAGGGGTTGAGCTTGGAGATATGGTCATATCCCCTCCACACTTCCCAAAGGAGCTGGGTCCCCTGGGAGAGGGGCTGTAGAAGCCTTGCCCTTCTCCAGTCTTCCCACAAGTGAATGCAGCGCCAGAGGGCAGAAGCCAGCTGTGTTCACCCTTGTGCCAAGCTCAGCAACAGACCAAACAATGGCCTGCAGAGCTGAACTGTGACACTAAGTGCCCCTGTGTTCACACCCCAGACCCTGGTGTAAGAATCTTTGTACAAAATACGCCTTTTGAGGTATCATTTGAAAACTAATGACACACTGGTCATTAATAATCTTGCATCATGTATATACATGGTGGGTATTAAGACTTACGGACATATGCTGAAATGATAACTAAAGTGTGTTCAAACCAGGTGTGTCGGGGCAGGTGTTAAACAGGTCTGTCCTAAACAAAGGAATGTGTGTGTACCTCAATTTCCCTATAAGCTGTAAACTGGCCAATCAAGCTAACAAGGGGTGGAGGCAAACCTCAGACTAACGAGTGGGGGAGAAGATAGCCTGGCATCTCCACCCAGCAAGAGCAAAGAACTTGGTCTGGGTTTTACTTTTGAGAAGAATCGATTCCAGATGTTTACTGGGCTATAAAGACAGTGAGGGGTTGAACCTCCAGAAATAAGCAATTGAATCAACTGGTTGTATAGAATATTATTGTATTACAAGAGTGTGTAGAGTAAGAGGTCTTTTCTGACACACTGGTAATTAATATCCTTGTAAAGTGTATGTATTAACACTATGTAAGGAATTATGGGTACTCATTGATAGGAGGGAATGTCATGGTTATCTACCTGTCTCCTATGCAAAGCAAACATGGTAGAATCAAAACAATGGAAGCCCCATTTCCATACAGGTAACGGGAAGCCCATGGGAAGAGAAGAACAGCACGAGGTCATCCTGCCTCTTGAAACAAGTTGTTTGAACTTTGGAAGATATAAGTAAAGACGGAAAGCCATCTCTGGCATCCATCACTAGACAGACACAAGAGATACAAAATGAGAAAGATGGGTCCTTCAACCAGTGCGAGAGTTGAGATCTCTGGAACTGAGTATAGGGAAGAAACCTGCTTAGGCAAAGATCTTTCACCTAAGAAGACAAGGGAAGCGGGCACCTTGTACTTTTGTGGAAGGTCCTGGCTGAAGGAAAATCAGCCATAGCTGGGAAGAAGGTAAACTGATGAGAGAAACCACCCTGAACAAAAGCCTGTGTCTTGCTAGATTAAGTTTTAGACTTTTAGAAGCAAATTTTGTTTGATTTGACTTGCAACTTTTATATTTTGATAATATACATAGGATATGAAGGGAAGGGTGTATTTACACCCAGTTAAGTTAATATGCTGTGGTTTTGTGTCTTTAGAGGAACAAACAAATGTTATTCCTCTAAGCTGCCCAGGAGAGGGCTGGACAATGTGGTTTGGGGAAAATTTGGTACTGGGAATATGTTGGGGTCACCCTGCAACTAGAGACCAAGGCTGGTGGGAGCCAGAGTGGAGCTGTGGGGCTGTAGACAGGCTGCTGGGGTCAGAGTGGCTGAACCAGGGTTGGCTAGCCCTCAGACACTCAGTGAGTGATCTGCATGCTTGTAGGCTGGTTGTGAATGGCCCAGGCTGGGAGCTACAGCAGCAAAGCATTGTGAGGCACCCAAGATTACAGGGCAAGTGGTGACACCCCACACCTTTGTGAGGCAGAGCACTGTATTACCCTCATTGTACAGCTGGGGAACTGAGGCATGGAGAAGTTAAGTGTTGTCCAAGGTCACACAGGAAGTCCATGGCAGAGTCAGTCACTGAACCCAGGTCTCCCAGCCTCCCTGTCCAATGCCCCAGACCATCCTTCCTCCGCACTTTTTTACCCTAACAGTCTACATGTCAAGGCTCAGTTGCTAGCTCTTTTATTATTTCTGTAATAAGAGGAGGCCCTGAGATATAAACCTTGGTATCAGAGGCCCGGTATAAGGCCTAAGGCCTGAACTAAAGTAATGGTCAAGACTTTGCTAACATAAAGCAAAGTTAAGCTGTGAGCCAGAGGCAGGCCCTGCTCACAGAAGCTGGCAAGGAAAGGGCTGATGCTGCAAAAAGAGACATACCTAAAAGGTACTGGACACCAGATATCAGAACATTTGCATACTTGTACATTCCACACACAACAAGGAACAGGCCGACCCATCCCAATGACAGGGGCAAAAGGGTAAAATGATGGCTAGAGTTGTTTTGGTCGAACCAATCTGTACAAGGTGAGAGGCGGCACTTTGCTAAGTAGAGGGGTTGCACCTCCTGTCAGGAGTGATGTGTAACTTGTTTGTACCTGTGTATAAAAGTGTATCCCTGGGGTGGTGTCTTTGTCCGGCCGAGGGGGCAGTGGAAAGTCCTGCCACTGACTGAGCCGGGTCCATTGCCAAGAGGCACTTTCTCGTAGTATGCCCGGTAGACTAAGTAATCTACGGGGAACTGCAATTGTGTCCAAGGTCACAATAAACCTAGTCGACGTGACTTTGCATCTTACTAGACACTGTGGTTAGTAGGGGTTCTCTTCGGGTCTGCTGGGTCAGCTATCTGCGCAGAGCTGGGGCAGCACACAGAGGGCACACATGCACGCAGCCGAGTGATATCAACATAGGAGAAAGCAGAGCACCACACCGGTAGCATCTGACAATAATTTCCACTAACTAAAGTCATGGGACTTGCTTCTCTGTGGAAAGCATCTCTGAACCATTCAGATGATATCAGCCTCCAATCTCCCAACCTCGGGCTGCTCCCCTCAGTTAATCTGGGCAATTTTATTGGGATGGGGGTAGCAGGGCCAGGAGAGTCAGCCAACCCCTGTTCCATAGCATGGACATGATAAGGTTTGGGGAGTTTTGAGGTCTCTATGGGCCTAGGAAAATAGCAGATGCAGATAGGAGGCGAGATGGAGTAGTCCTGGGGAATAGTTTGTATTTAAGAGCCCAGGACCAGGAGTCTTGTAGCTGGTGTGGGGCAATGCTCCCCTCTTTCCTAGCCAACCAGAAGATGCTCTAGGAAAGAAGGCTGTATATATTCCACCTCTTCCCTCAGAACAGGAAGATGCTAGTAGAGGAAGGTTGTTGCCTGCGAGGCTCTCCCTATGCAGGGAGAAAAGGGCTAAGGTAAAAGGGGGCTAGCTGGGGATGAGCTAGCTTCAGGGCATAGTGGGCCTGCATTAGCTAGCTGTGATGTATTGAGGACTGGGGTGGAATTGTAAGTTATGACTTTAGGAGTGAGTGTGTGTGTGTTCCTGGTCCTGCTTGCAGACTAAGGGGTTCTGTAGGGAAGTGTGTGGTCTGGGCCTAGAAGTGATTGGTCTGGAGAGAACCAGCTCAGAACAAAGTGATGTGAGTTGTGCCTCTTGGCCTTAAAGAGCAGTGGGCTTTGCCTCTCTATTTTTGGTTATTGTGTTATTCTTCTGGATCATTGTTGTATCCACCAAGCAAAGTATTAACAACTTCAACAGAACTTTATTTACAGTGGAAGTCTCTTTTCCAAGCTGTAGCTGCACACTCTGTAACTCTCCCAGCCTCCTCAACTCCTCCCCCTCCTTCCTGTTTCCTGTCCTTTCAGACTCCCAACAGCCAGTGCTCCCAGTTCCAATAATCACATGCAGCATCTAAACACCACAATCATAACAAACAAAGTAGTGTTAGATTTCTACCTTCTAGTAAGAATATTTTACTGTCTTTAACTTCTGTGTATGCTGTGAACATAACATGAATGAGCAAAGCTCTGTTTCATTTGCCAAGAGAGATGCTGAATGCAGGTTAAGTTGACCAAGTGGGACTCTGTTAAACCCTGCACACCGCTCTGGCCCTGTGGCTGATTTGCTTCTAGTCTAACTCTCCATATTCCCTATCTTTTTTTTTTCCTGGTGTCCTATCAAAAACAACCCCTCCATGGAACAGGGGCCCACTGAGATCATGGTACATCATTCCTATTTTACAAACACTTTAATATAAAGATCAAAAGTAAGTAATCGATGCCCAGATCCCCCATCCTGTGTCCTTTTGGCCAGAGTTTGCCAGCACATAACCAAGTTGAACTCTTGTCTTTACCACAGACTCAGCTGGTTGCATACGTTGTGAGATAGTTTAGTCTCTTCAACAGCAACCATACCAGGAATGATCTATTTGTCTCCTAAGCCAAAAGCCTGAATGAGCTCTCTCCCGCCATCTATTGATGAATTGGGGAAAGAGACCTCAAGAGCAGACTGCAAATACAGACACATCTATTTTGCCTAAGTGATCAGCAGACAGTCCTGCTTTGCTAAAGTGATCGGTTTGGAGTCAAAATTCACTCTAGTCTTGGGTGCAGGGATAATTCAATGTTATCTTTATTGTATGACTAAAGAGTAGCCAAACTACTTAATATAGCCTGGAGAGTGGGTGTCACCCTAAATTTAACCTCACTTGCTAAGCAGGGCATAGTGATGCCACATACAAGTGAAAAATCAGAGGGGTGGTGTGATCGTTATTTTTGTACAAGGTATGCCTTTTAAGGTATCATTTGAAAATTCATAACTTGTTAGTTAGTATTGTCCTTATAAAATGTGTGGTAACATAGTATGTGCAGTTATAAGATACCCTGTATGATGATGTTAATGCATGTTCCAAATCCCACAACCTGCCCAGGCAGAAAGCAGGTGTTTGCTGGCCTTAATTTGCATTTAAGCAGCAGTCAACAAGCAGTGAGGGAAAACACAGGAAATTCAAACAGGTGGGGAAAAAAACCTAGTAGGGAATATCCTTCCACATAGTTTGTCTCCTGGATCTTAGCCAGAAATGTTTTTCAAGAGGGGGGACTGAAACACCCCAAGACACTCTCTTCTCACCACCACCACCACCACCCTCCATCATATTCTCTAAACCTGAAAAGACAAAGGAAACAGCTTTTGGACTTTGGGGGAAGAGTCCTGACCAGAATAATTTGGTCAGTAATCTGCTGGAGCATGGGGTGAGAGAGAATTTCTTAAATAGGTATTAAGCATTTGTTTTTCTGATAACCATTTCTAGGGTTATCATACGTCCGGATTTTCCCAGACATGTCCGGCTTTTGGGGGCTCAAAGCCCCGTCCGGGGGGAAATCCCCAAAAGCCGGGCATGTCCGGGAAAATCGGGAGGGCTCGGTGGTGCTCGGCCGGGGCCTATTTGGCTGGTGTCGGGGCAGAGAGTGTCAGACTGGATGGCCAAGTCACAAAGAAGGAGCACCCTGAGTCTCAGACTGAGAGCGCGGGAGCAGGGCATGCAATGAGCAGTGGAAGGGGCCCCCTGACCTGGAAAGAGCTGATTTCCATGGAGCAGTGAGCTGTAGTCCACGAAAGTTTATGCTCTAATAAATTTGTTAGTCTCTAAGGTGCCACAAGTACTCCTGTTCTTATCACTAACTAAAGAGTTGTTGTTTTCCCTTGAAACAAAGACAATAACACAGGGCCTAAACCCTAACTAATATACATATTTAAATCTCACAAAATAAGTACAGGGATTGGGATTTCTGACAAACGGAGATCTTCAGCTTTCACCTAAGTTCACCCTTGGTATTGGCAATAAAACATTGAGTTGAACAGCATAACCAATTATTTCAGTGTCCACAACATAGAGTACATACTCAACTTCAAATACGAGAAACTGACAATGACTGTAGCTATTAAGCTTACACAGTGCCTTTGGCCTCCAGTCTATGATTCCTCCTTTTTTCGACTCTCCCTTCCGACTGCCACCTTCTATATCAACCCTAGAGCAATGGTTTTAAACCTGTGGCCCAAGGACCGCTGGGGTTCCCCAGACTATCTAAGATTTCCACAGGGTTCTGCACCTCCATTTGAAACTTTTTAGGAGTCCGCAAATGAAAAGTTGCCCAAGAGGAAGTAGAAACAGCAGCTGTAATTACAGCAATAAGGCTTTTGGCTGAGTACCGGAGAAAAAGAAAAGGGGGGTTGCAATTGCACACTGTGAGTGGATCAAGAGATGGGTGGGGAAGCTGAAATTTAGTCAAACTAGAAATGATTGGCTGTAAGATGGACAGTCAAATGGGGCAAACTATCTTTTACCCCTACAAATCCAAACCACGTTTTCACTCCAAATTATAAACTGTAATCTTTCACCCCAAATTAGAATCTGCACATTTGTTTGCCTGAGTCACATATACTGCTTTCTATACATGGATAATGTCTCTTGTCCTATTGTAAGTCCTGAATCACATGAAATGCTTATGTACAATCAAAGAATGTACACAGATTATAAGGGATTTTATTGGTTTACCTTGTAAATAATGCTTGCCCTCTAGAAGTAGTAGGAATTGTCTGACACAAGGAAGGAAAAATGTAGAAAGAGATCCCAAAGTTATACCCTGGTATATATTAGGTGAAATCCCTTTAAGGGGGGATCCCAACTGATAGCAGAGATTGGTGAAATACAATCCTTGAAATGAATAAAACATAAAAAGCCTCCAATAAGAAATGGATTGAATACATTTGTTATGCAGCAATGCTATCTACTCAGATTTCAGCTTCCATCAGCATCTAGTACTCATTTGGCATGTGTCCAGTTCTTCAGTGAGCACTGAAGTTAGAGTGTATAAAACTGAGGTCACCAGGTGCAACTGGAGAGTTGACTGTACCCAACAAGCAGTGGCAGGTCAAGGGTGACTGACACCGGGACGAGCAATGTGGAAAGGACTCTTCCCCCATCCCAGGGATAAGAGGAAAAGAAGTGGTGAGATTTGGTTTCAATGATTGTATTCCCCTTTCTGTTCCTTAATAGAAACAACTAGATTATCTTAATAAGTCTTCAGTGTCCAGTGAGACATCAGGGACCCATATTTTAGATTTTAAATCCAAATAAATCAGCATAAGAAATCCATTCAGATAGTAGTAACCACACTTTTAAAAGTCCCTTAAAAACACATGCATTCTTAGTGTGCTTAAATGCTGGCTACTAAAGAATTAAAAATTGATAATCATAAGTAAATGTAACTTGGCAATATTCATTATTCTTTGGCATAACTGCTGAACCTCAACTCTAGTCTGTGATAATTTCTTGCAAGACTGTAGTGTGTGTGTGTGTGTGTGTGTGGTATGCACTAGAACATTGGTTGTGCCTACACTCAAATGGTGAACTGTTAATTGTGCACTAATTAATCACCAGTATGGTTCTGGGTGAATTAATAAATTGTTGATAAAGAATAAGCAAATGAACAGTGTTTCTCAAATCACAACAAGTTAAGTTGACCTGAAAAACACCCAGAATGAAAATTACTAAGCTAATGGCCCTGAACTCAGGGTATAATTTTAGATTCCATTCAGTACTAGCTCTAACCATTACCCAATTGACAAACCAACTTTGCTAGATTTCAGCATTTAAATCTAACTGGCACCTCAGCAAAATCATAAAAACTGACCACCAAACTCCCCCTTCATGCTTAATCAACTATCAACAGAGCCTGTCAGAATGTCTTGAATATTGAAAACAATATTTTCATTTTGAAATAAAAAAACCCCATCTGCTTAATGTGCTTTTACTGGTTTTTTTTTTTTTTTTTTTTGGTTCAACTCTACTCTTAGCCCAATTCCTTGCACTTGCCCTGTATATACTGGCCTTATCTGCTTTGGAGCAATATCCCCAGGGCAGAAGAGTGGCTGGAGCAGTTGCTTTTTTAACAATCAGTTCAGTTACTTAGAGGGTCCAAGAGTACTTGTGGCATCTTAGAGACTAACAAATTTCTTAGAGCATAAGCTTTCGTGGGCTACAACCCACTTCTTTGGATGCATCCGAAGAAGTGGGTTGTAGCCCACGAAAGCTTATGCTCTAATAAATTTGTTAGTCTCTAAGGTGCCACAAGTACTCCTGTTCTTTTTGAGGATACAGACCAACACGGCTGCTACCCTGAAACCTGTCATTAGAGGGTCCAAGTGGCTTTCTCTTGCCTACAACAGTGTTCCAGATAGTTTCCATGATTTCAGTGGAGCCAGTCTTAAAATGGGTTAGCTTCTGGGAAGCTTTCCTAGTCTAGACAAGCTCAATGTCTCTTTTGCTTGGCTTTTCCTTCTGTTCTTTCCCTACAAAAATTATAGGGTGATGTAAGAGCAGAGACACAATTTGTGTAGAGCTAGCAATTGTCAGGGGCTCATGTGCTGCACAGCTCACTGGACTTAGATTCTGCAGCAAACAAACTCTGCACTAGCAGAATCCTTAGCATAAAAAGAGAGGGTTGTAATGAACTAAATCTGAAAATGACTATTAGTACAGTAGCCTGGCTTAGAGACCTTTGTATTAAATTCAATTTGTGTTATAGTGTCCCCATCTTTTTCACTGAGCCACAAACTGTTGCACTCATTGCGTTAGGGAAGATGTCAGGGGAAAAGTAGCGAGCTTGCTACATACACGGTCTCTTTTAGGCAGGCAAGTTGTCCAACTTAAAAAGTTTCTCTGCTCAGATGTCATTTAGTGGCTCACTGCCTCCCCTCTCAGGGGACTGTGGCAGTCCTGCTTTCTAGCTCTCTCTCAGCCAGTTCCTTCTCAGTGGGGGTGTCTCAGGTACAGCCTCACCCCCTTAATTGGCCCAACTGGGGGCATCTGTTCTGACACATCGGAGCTGAATCTATGTCAGTTGCAGGGCCCAGTCCCTCTGTGACATACCTCCCCCACCTCTTTCACAGGCAGGCTCTTTCTGTCTCATGGGGGGCTGCTCTAACCTCACCCCTAAACCAAAACAAAACATAAGCATCTACATATAAACTCATGCACAGCGGTGTCCCCTCCGTCTTTAAAGCCAGCTTCAAAACTCACACCCTCCCCGGGCACAGTCCACCTAACTTAGGGTTACCATATCTATTAAATAAAAAAAGAGGACCCTCCACGGGCCCTGGCCCCGCCCATTTCCCCAGCCCCAGCCCCGCCCCAACTCTGCCCCTTCCCCGCCCTAACTCCGCCCCCTCCTCCCGCCCACTCCCAGCCATGGGGAAAGGGCTGCCCGAGCGCTACCGGCTTCACGGTTTGCCGGGCAGCCCCCAGACCCTGCGCCCCCAGCCGGCGCTTCCCCAGCGCAGCTGGAGCCCGGGAGGGGAAGCGCCCAGCCGGGGGCGCAGGGTCTGGAGGCTGCCCGGCAAACCGTGAAGCCGGTAGCGCTTGTGCTTCGGGCAGCCCCCTTGCCTCCGGACCCTGCGCCCCCAGCCGGGCACTTCCCCTCCCGGGTTCTCGCGACGCAGGGTCCGGAGGCATGGAGCCGGGCTGCCCAAGCGCTACCGGCTTTCGGCAGCCCCCATGCCCGGCTCTTAAACAGAGCCGAAGAGTGAGGGGAGGAGCAGAGCCGCCGTGGCTGGAGGCTCTGCTCCTCCCCTGACTCTTTGGCTCTGTTTAAGAGCCGAGCTGCCCCAGCGCTACCGGCTTCAGGCAACCCCCATGCCTCCGGACCCTGCGCCCCCGGCCGGGCACTTCCCCTCCCGGGCTCCGGCGGTGCAGGGTCCGGAGGTATGGGGGCTGTTCAAAGCCCGTAGCGCTTGGCTGTTAAACAGAGCCGAAGAGTCGAGGAGGAGCAGAGCCGCCGCGGCTGGAGGCTCTGCTCCTCCCCTGACTCTTCGGCTCTGTTTAAGAGCCGAGATGCCCCAGCGCTACCGGCTTCAGGCAGCCCCCGTGCCTCCGGACCCTGTGCCGCCGGAGCCCGGGAGGGGAAGTGCCCGGCCGGCGGCTGGGGTCCGGAGGCAAGGGGGCTGCCTGAAGCCCATAGCGCTCAGGCAGCTCGGCTCTTAAACAGAGCCAAAGAGTCAGGGGAGGAGCAGAGCCGCCATTTTCCCGGACATGTTCGGCTTTTTGGAATTGCCCCCGGACGGGGGTTTGAGTGCCGAAAAGCCGGACATCTCTGGGAAAAAGAGGACGTATGGTAACCCTAACCTAACTTCCTCCTCTCCAGGCCTTTGAGGTCTCTGCAAGCAGAGTCTCTAGTTCTCCCTCACGTTCGCTGACCAGAGGATCAGTCACCCTCTCTTCCTGCATGGCTTGATGTTCTGCAGCCAGATACTTTTTTCTCACTGAATCAGCTGTATCTTGCATTCTGTGGCCACTGGTCGTTCTGGCAGTTCTCCAGTCTTCATAACGGAACCCATGAAACAGGTGTCCTTCATCTCCCCTCCCGCAGAGGACCACTGCTTTTGCCTCTGGCTTCTTATCTGGGCCCAGGCCTACTGGTGAAGTAGTGTCTGGGTCTCCACTGCACTTTGATCTCAGGTTCCAGCTCTTAGTGATTTCACTGGGGAGTGGGGAACCTCCCTGCTGCCGCCTCTTCTGCATTGTCTATTGCTACAGCACTGTCCCCAGAACTGCTGTAAGGCTCAGCCCCCCAGACCAGCTTATCAGTGACTTCAGCTCTGCTGATGGTTGAGCAGAAACAAGGGTTCTCAGTTGCATCCAATCATCTGTCTTTAAACACTGGATGAGAAGGGTGCAACACAGACATGCCTTGGCAGGGACATCCGTGTCCAACCACTTTCTCAATATTCCACCAAAGGAGGTTGTGCAAAAGCTAGGGTCTAGCTGATTGTGACAGCTATTGTGAGATGTTTGTAGCATGCTGGAGGGCATTGGGTTCCAGAATTGTTACGAGGGAAACCCACCATGTGAGAACAGGGAGCTGGAGCACTGACCCAATCAACGTAAGAACAACAAACAGCTATAGAAACAGCCGTGGTTTACTGGCTGGAGTAGATGCAGGCTGGAGACTTACAAGGACAAAAGGACCCCACGAGTGTTCTTGGAAGAAGGGGCCTCTGGGCCAGGAAACAATAGTGGAGTATTGTATACAAAAGGTTGGCCTCAGTGACTTATCTGTTACAGGAGGGGACTATGTCAGCAGGGGTGTCTCATGAAAAATGGATCCCACCACAAGAAACCTCTGGAAAATACCTGATTAGATAACGCATAGGTTGTAGGTTGTCTGATGCTTTTCTTTTGTGTAACTTGATGTTTCCACATGCTTCTACTTGCTTTGATTTAAATCTTTACCTCACTATCTGTTCAATAAACTTCAATTCCATTTTACTATAAACCTGAATCAGTGCATGGTGCTAAAGAGAGTGATGCCTAGAGGTGCAGCCAGTGAACTGGGGTGCACTATCTCCCCAGAGGCAGCAACTCAGTGCGCGTTGTGGATTCCCAGAAGACAGCGGACTGGTTGAGTTTAACAAAATGGGGTGTGCTAATTACTAGGTGGCCTTGGAGCCCCGAGCAGAGGCTGTGTTGCTAAACAGCTGGTGGCTGGGGAGAGTTTCAGTAGGTGGGCACACAGGGCTCCCGCCCATGGCCAGCAGGAGGTAGCAATTCACCCCCGGACCACCTGAGGTGACCCCCCCCACCCCAAAAAAAAATATCACAGAGGGTCAGATCGCATCTAAGATCCTTTAAACACAGTCCACACCACAACATAGGAACAACTGTCCTCACCCATCTGACTGTCACTTGGATTTAGCCTTGCTATCCCCATTTGGCAAGTGAGGTTAAACTTGGGATGATAGCCTGTGACACTCCCCAGGGCTGTGGGGCACCTCGCCACCATGTGCGCTGAGCATGAGGGAGTCTTGTCTATGCCTGCTGCAGGTCTGCTCCCTGAAACTACCAGCCGCTGGCAACACAAGTCTGACTGGCCTCCCCAGGCCTCGTGCTCTCCATACAGTTAGCTATAGGCACATGCAACCCCCAAGGAGATTACATAGATTCCTGGAGCTCTGTCTGCTGGCAGCTCAGGGAGGAGGAGCCAAGGCAAACTCAGAGTCTGCCCAGCAACCAATAGGGAGTGAGATGCCCCTCCCAGGGAGTTCAGGAGAGGGGAGAAGCCATTTTGGAGAGGCTGGAGCCAGCCAGCGCAAGGGCAGGACTGGTTGTGTGGGGAGCTGGGGAGTCCCAGGCCTGCAAGCAGGGTTCCCCCTGAGAACTGGCCTATAGGGACCTGACAGCCAATCCCTCACCTGGGTTTTCTTTCCCCCATGGATGAGTCCCAGTTGGTAGCGTTTTCTGAGAAATTTCCCCAGCCAGGCTGGGTTCACCTCCAGCTCTCTAGGTGAGACTAGTCTCCTAGACTCATAGACTCTAAGGTCAGAAGGGACCATTATGATCATCTAGTCTGACCTCCCGCATGATGCGGGCCACAAAACCTGACCCACCCACTCCTGGAATAATTCTCTCCCTTGACTCAGCTGTTGAAGTCCCCAAATCACGATTTAAATACTTCAAATCGCTGAGAATCCTCCAGCAAGCTACCCCTGCCCCATGCTGCGGAGGAAAGCGAAAAACCTCCAGGGCCTCTGCCAATCTACCCTGGAGGAAAATTCCTTCACGACCCCAAATATGGCGATCAGCTGAACCCCGAGTATGCTGGCAAGATTCTCTAGCCAGACCCTCTGGAAAAAGTTCTCTGTCGTAACTTTTAATATCCCATCATTGACCATTGTTACTAATTACCAGCGATGGCACGTTATTGACCTATTGACTAAAGTCACTTTATCCCATCAAACCATCCCCTCCATAAACTTATCAAGCTTAATCTTAAAGACAGAGAGGTCTTTCGCCTCCACTGTTTCCCTCGGAAGGCTGTTCCAAAACTTCACCCCTGCTAGTCCAGGGAAGCTGCCTGCTGAGTGTGTGACTGGAGGCTGGGCTAGGAGGCTACAGTTTGGATGTTAGGGTAGTTGTATAACCTACACCTTGAGCCCTGCACCCCTTTGTGATGAGGGGAAATCCTGGGACCAACGCTGCCTGATTCCTGCTTGAGGAGGATCCCTGACAGCAGACAGCAGCCCCTCTGCAGTGACTGAAGAGTCCAGCATCATCTTCAAACCTGAATATCATTCATGGAGTTCGTGAGTGCACCGTCTTTTAGTTAGTTAGTCAGGGAATTTGTTTTGGGGACCCCCTACTCCCTGAACTGTGTCCTCAAGCCAGGGAATACGGGTTTGAGGATTTTATAACCTGCTGCTTATTATACCTATGGAGGGATTCGCCACCTCCTCCCACTTGTGGGTCCTTTGAGCTGTACTGAACCCAGTCAGCCACACTGCTAAACCACTGCAGAGAATTGTATAGGTCATCAAAGCCCCCAGCAAAGTATGCGTACTAACAGGACACTAATTTTACACTTATTACATCAAGTCATGGGTATTTTCAGTGTGGGCATCGGTGACCCTAAAAATAGTGTTTCACCCTGTTATGTTGTATTTGTTGCCTGTTTAATATAATTATTGTGTGGAATATATTTTTATGTGTTGTGTTATTTCTTGGAAGTCTCCAACTATCTGGCAAGTAAGTGGGGATTACTCTGTAGTTAGAATTTTCCACCCAAGCTGCCCTGGTGACCCTGCCAGGAAGAAGCGAGGGGGGTGGAGGCACTGCCAAATAATTTCATAGAAAAAAAGAAAAAAGATTCACCCTGCTGAGTGGGTGGCGGGATCCAAAAGAACCCAGACCCATCCAGCAAAACCTGTAAGCAGATTGCCATTAAAGGAGGTAACCAGGTGGAGAGGGGCGCTACATGCATGCCAACCCAAGTCCTCCAAGCATCAGCAGGAGTGTCCAGCCCCTGACCCGCTGAACACTGCCAGAGCTTTCAGATCCACTGTTCCCAAAGGAATAGCACACACACCAACTTACATGAGTCAGGTCTGGATCACTGCTTCGCTTAGCCTGCAGTACTTCTAGGTACAGTGAAAACCATGTTTGTTCTCAAAGAACAGAGATTCAAATAAGTAAGAATATTGGAAACAAACGGTTACATATAAAACATCATAATATGCTTGCTAGAGCCTTAACTCAACTGAGAAGTCATTTCCCTATCTCCTACAGGCTTGCTTATCCAAGTCCTTTTCCCAGTGTTTTCAACCAGACTGGCTAAGATTCCACACACACACACCCTTGCCTCCCCCCCCCCCCCCCCCGTCATAAACTTGAACCCCCTTGTAGCTTGTCCTTGTAGACTGAATGATACCTGAGGGGTTCTGCTGCACCCTAGATGTACCAGGCTAGCCCTTTGATCCTCAACTGAAAAAGGAGTTCCCTGCTCACTGTTTATCTATTCCTGTTCATTTCCTTCTGAAGTCGCTGCAAGCTCTTTCTTAGCATTTGACTTGGTATGCTAATAGACTTCTATTGCAAGACACACAATGGTCCACCAGGACATTAAGTGTCTCCCACTTCCTGTTTGGAGAAGTTAGTCCCAAGATACGCTGCCTTTGAGTGTCCTGTCTTTAACCACATGGCCTAGAAAACATAGCTCTTAGTGTGTGTGTGTGTGTATATACCCAACTCCTCACAAACTTTCTGTACATGCATCTCACAAGGACTATGTTGAGCAGTCTGATGCAGGCTTTCCGCAGAGATGTTACATGACATTATTTTAGTAAAACCAGGAGATCCCAGAGCCCCTGTGTCCTGTGCCAGTTGGCATCAAGAGGTCTGTGGGTCACACCCTATGATAAATGAAAGGGGGGGAGTTAGCTCCCTTTTATGGACACCCAGCCAGCCAGTTAGCTGTAAAATCCCTCTTGGTAGCTCTTGTCTGCTTGCTTTACCTGTAAAGGGTTAAAAGTCCCCCAGGTAAAGAAAAGGAAGTGGGCACCTGACCAAAAGAGCCAATGGGAAGGTAGAACTTTTTAAAATTGGAAAAGAAATTTTCCCTTTGTCTGTTGTTCTCTCTGGGCTGTAGGGACAGGGAGCAGCAATGCCATAAGCAGGAATGCTGTGTAAGGTTTGAACCAGGCATGAGAAATTATCTTTCATAGCTAGAAGGAATCATTGGGAGAGGGAATGTTTAGCTAGACACTGTCAGGTTTATTTATTTATTTTGGTTTGTGGACTCCTCTGTGCTAAACCCAGATGCTTTAGTTTGCTTGTAACCTTTAAGCTGAACCCCCAAGAAAGCTATTTTGGGTGCTTAATTTTTGGAATTGCTCTTTTAAAATCTAGCAAAAGCCTAAGTTCCAGATGTATTTTCTTCCTTTTCGTTTTTGATAAAATTTACCATTTTTAAGAAAAGGATTGGATTTTTGGTGTCCTAAGAGGTTTGTGCACAGGTTGTTTAATTAACTGGAGGCAACAGCTGATTTCCTTTGTTTTCTTTCTCAGCTCTTCCCCGGAGGAGGGTGAAAGGGCTTGAGGGTACACCACAGGGAGGAATTCCCAAGTGCTCCTTCCTGGGTCCAAGGGTTTTTTTGCATTTGGGTGGTGGCAGAGTTTACTAAGCCAAAGTCAGAGAAAAGCTGTAACCTTGGGAGTGTAAAACAAGCCTAGAGTCGCAAGTGCTAATCTTTAAAGATCCTTGCGAGCCCCCACCTTCTGCACTCAAAGTTCCAGAGTGGGGATTCAGCCTTGACACACCAGTTGGCATCAAGAGGTCTGTGAGTCACATCCTGTCAGCCAGGGCATATTAAACACAGGTCAGCTGCTCTGTAGTTATACAATTTCGTGATAACATTCATTACCCCTGCAACCCAAAACAGTCAAAATCTATCACTTTGGCAAAGCAGGCCTGTCTGATCACCTAGGAAAAGTAGGTGTGTCTTCAAATAGCCTGTCCCTGAGGTCTTTTCTCCCAGTTTATCAATAGACAGCAGGTGAGAACTCTTTCAGGCTGTTGGCTCACACCAGCATTAAGCACTGCTGTTTTCTACTCTCCACCTGCACCTTAATCCATGTTCATTCTTGGTCCAGTCCTATCGATTGATTGATTGATTCTCTGCCGGGAGGTGCTTATGTCTCCAGCTCTTTAGATTTTTAGCTGATCCCATAAGCTCTGAAGATGGTTGAGGGCTTTCAGCTCCTTCCATTCCTTTTCCAATCAGCCATTGGTCTTCACTTGCCTTACAGTGTTGTTCTGCTCTTCCCTGCATCAGGGCTTGGAAACCCAGCCAGTCTCTCCCCGAGATCATTGGCCAGGGCAGATTCTTGACTACCCCAGCGTATAGCTGAGTTCTCTGGCCTTGGACTCCCAGCTCAGCCTCTGCTATGGGGCAGATGTGTGTCTCCCCCTCGGGAACAGCGCTATACGGGCCAGCCCAGTACATTCCTCCCACCCTGCTGCTCTTATGATTATCTTGAAGGTATGGAGGAAGGCCACACCACGCCAAGGACAACCCAGCACGAGCTCCCCTCTCCATCACCAAGATAATTTGTGAGCAGCCTGGGGAGGGGGGGGGAGAGTTACTATAGCAAGGCATTGTGAGGCACCCCAGGGTGCCGGGCAGGGGTGACACAGTCCCCCACTAGTCTGGATTGTGCCCTAGGATGTCACAGAGTGGGTGGGGGTAGGTGTTCCTATTTGGTGGTGTTGACTCTGTTTAAAAGGGGTGATAGGGTATGTTCCCCAGGCTCACCCTGAAGGGGTTAATGAAGGTCAGAAGGGCCAGTTAAACTATTAGGCTGCAAGATGGGGGAATTAAGGCTTAGAGGAAAGCCCCAATTAGGGCAAGCTCACCTATGCAGGAACAAGTGGGGTTCTATAAAGCTAGGGAGCTGATAACAGAAAGGGGCTACAGGGAAGCAGTTTGCAATGACTTCCTGGGGTAAGGGAAGTGTGTTTGGGGCTCGAGAAATTAGTCCTCAGTTATTCCCTGGGAGGAGGGTATTTGGGCTGAAACCCAGTATCGAGAGTGGGGCTTGGTTCCCCTACCAACCACTGGGGAAGTGAGGCAGTGAATGAAAAGACTAAGACTGCTGTTAAAGGAAGACTTTGATTCCCTGGAAGGGGGAAACACACATAGTGACCTGACAGGAGGGGCAAGTCACAAAGAAGGAGTACTCTGACGGACTGAGAGCGCGGGAGGAGGGCATGCAGTGAGCAGCAGAAGGAGCCTTCAGACCTGAAAAGAGCTGATTTCCATGGAGCAACCTATGGTGAGTGGACCCTGGGACAAAGGGTCTCAGATGCCACTTCTGACCATCAATTTCCACTTCTTTAATACCTAACATTTATCACACTTTCTCCCCCGTGGAAGTAACATTCAGCCTGTACACATGTCTTTAAGGCACTTTTAAGATTAGAAAAGTCATCCCCCTGTTTTATCCCAAAATAGGATCTACCTAGGAAGTAAAGACAATAGGAAAATAGTTCCCATCATGTGAATCACTTTAAGGACCCACAGTCATGGTCAGGAATTCCTATCCCTGAGAATAGAAACTAAAATGGCTAAATGAGTATTGTTAACTAGCTAGTCAAGAATCTATGCTGCATTTTAAAAGCTGTGGCAGCACGTCTCAGAGCCCAGGTCTACAGACTTGGGCTCATACTATGGCGCTAAAAACAGCAGTGTAAATGTTGCTGCTTAGCATCTGAAACCCATCTCCCTTCCTGGATTTCAAAGCCTGGGATCCAGCCCAAGCCCAGTGTCTGAGCAGCTGTTTTCAGTGCTGTAGCCAGAGTGTGGGTCTGCAGACTCTGAGATTTGCTGTTGTGGGTTTTAAACCAGTGTAGGCATATCCCAAGTTAGCACACAAGGGTGACAGCCTGCTTTCCTATGCAAAGTAACCCATTATGTAACCTGCACAGAGGGAAAGTAAATTGATTTTATTTACCGTATGTGTGCTACAGAAGACATTTATCTGACTAGCACAGACCATGAATTCACATCCGCCTGAGAAACTACAACTAGATTTTCTACAGGACCTCTCTCAAGTTAAAAAGTGGACGTTATAATATGATTCCCTTTCTTTTCTTAGGAATCCAGCACCAGCCTTTACCATATGACAGTTACTTACACATGCACACAACTTGCCGTTTGAAATTTCTTTTAATTGAATAACACTCCAAAGGTGACTCATTAAAACATGTCCTAGCTAGATTAACATCACTAACTAAAAGAGTTGTTTTTTTCCCTTGAAACAAACAATATAACACAGAGCCTAAACCCTAACTAATATACATATTTAAATTTCACAAAATAAGTACAGGGATTGGAACTTCTGACAGTTGGAGATTTTTGGCTTTAACCTAAGTTCACCCTCAGTATTGGCAGTAAAACATTGAGTTGTACAGCATAACCAATTATTTCAATGTCCAGAATATAGAGTACATACTCAACTTCAAATATGATAAACTGACAATGACTGTGGCTGTTAAGCTTGCATAGTGCCTTTGGCTCACTATATACAACTCACAAAAAGATGTTTGGCCTCCAGTCTACGATTCCTCCTCTATGGTGTCTTCCCACTCTCCATCCCACTGACTTCTCTAAAATGCAGGTACTTAGATCCAACCCACAGATCCAGTCTGGGTTACCCCTGGCAGCTCTATCTTCTCCCTGCAGAGCTGGATCTGAGTCAGAGTGGTACTCAAAACAGCCACCACACCAGTTTTGGACCCCGATAGAACCCCCTGTTGATTAGTCAGGAGCGTCCAGCTTCTAAGTAAGGGGGAATGTGCCCATGGAGGAGTGTCTGCCGTTAATGAAGCCTTTCACACCAGCTTCAAAACAGATATTGCTCATGGTTAACAATTTCCTGCACTGCCTCCAGTGTACTAAAATAGCAGCTACTTGTTTGCAGTCACCATATGCCACCTTCCATACCAACCCTAGAGCAGTGGTTTTAAACCTGTGGTCCACGGACCCCTGGGGTTCCTCAGACTCTCTAAGATTTCCAAAGGGGTCTGCACCTCCATTTGAAACTTTTTAGGAGTCTGCAAATGAAAAGTTGCTCTAGAGGAAGTTGAAACAGCAGCTGTAATTACAGCAATAAGGCTTTTGGCGGAGCACCGGACAAAAAGAAAAGGGGGTTGCAACTGTACATGGTGAGTGGATCAAGAGATGGATGGGGAAGCTGCAAGTTAGTCCAACTAGAAATCACTGGCTGTAAGATGGAAAATCAAATGGGGCAAACTGCCTTTTACCCCTAGAAATCCAAACCACGTTTTCACTCGAAATCATAAACTACACACTGTTTTCCTTGTAAATCAAATATACCATGGTTAATCTTTCACCCCAAATTAGAATGTACACATTTGTTTACCTTGAGTCACATATACTGCTTTCTATACATGGATGATGTCTCTTGTCCTATTGTAAGTCCTGAATAACATGAAATGCTTATGTACAATCAAAGACTGTACGCAGGGTGTCCTCCAGATTTAGAAGATTATAAAGGATTTTGTTGGTTTTCATTGTAAATAATTCTTGCCCTCTAGAAGTAGTAGGAATTGTCTGGCACAAGGAAGGAAAAATGTAGAAAGAGATCCCAAAGTTATACCCTGGTTTATATTAGGAGAAATCCCTTTATGGGGGGATCCCAACTGATAGCAGAGATTGGTGAAATACAATCCTTGAAATAAATCAAACATAAAAAGCCTCCAATAAGAAATGGATTCAATACATTTGTTATGCAGCAATGCCATCTATTAAATGATGATGGAAGCTGAAATCTGAGTACTCATTTGGCATGTGCCCAGTAGAAATGTGTCCAGTTCTCCAGTGAGCGCTGAAGTTAGAGTGTATAAAACTGGAGAGTTGACTGTACCCAACAAGCAATGGCAGTTTGTGACATTAAAATTAAAATATGCCCATGTAGATCATTGTTGCTACCACTGTTATATCATTACAACAAATCTTGGACAAAATATGTCAAGTAAGGGTCTATGGAAAAGTTATGATTTGCTGAATATGATTATGCTATTTGTATGCATGTTTCATTTTTGTATCTGAAGTTATGACTATTAACTATGTACCTGTATTTCAAATGTGTTTGCTTCTGGGTAGCACCCACAAGGTATTTACCCAGCACATTGTGAAGGAACAATTCAAGTTGAATGGGCCATAAAAGAACACTTGACTCATAATGGACCAGGGGAGATGCCTATCTACACTTAATGGACTTTCCTGTGAATGTTCTAACTGGAGTATGAGTGATGGCTTCTACTGTGACTAAGGGAAACTTGCATGGACATGTTTCAGAGTAGCAGCCGTGTTAGTCTGTATCCGCAAAAAGAACAGGAGTACTTGTGGCACCTTAAAGTTAAATAAATGTGTTAGTCTCTAAGGTGCCATAAGTACTCCTGTTCTTTTTGCGAATACAGTGATTCCCACGTGATTCCAAACACCATCGTGTTGTTAGTTACCTGTATTTTTCACCAGTGAGAACAATGGGTTTCCCGTCACTTGGCAGAAGGTATACAAGGTGCTGGAAACATCTCCATTTTGCCTCTTTCCTGCTCAAACCTCTTGACTATGGATGTATACAAATGGGAGCATTCTAACCAAGGGACTGAGGACCTTCCAATGATTTGGAAGCAACCATAGACATAAGCCAGCAGTTTATTCCATCACGGCTACAAGACTGATCCAAGAACTTTGTATTTATTATATATATTTGATTTCTTTAACCAATTCTAACTCTGATCTTTCTTTCTTTTTATAAATAAACCTTTAGATACTGAAGGATTGGCAACTGCATGATTATTGGTTAAGACCTGAGTTATATATTGACCTGGGTATGCGGCTGGTCCTTTGGGATCAGAAGAACACCTTTGTTCGATGAAATTGGTTTTAAATAACCATTCATCATTGAGTCTAGTGTCTGGGTGTTGCATCCAGGACTAGTCTCTAAGGTGCCACAAGTACTCCTGTTCTTCTTTTTGTGAAATTCTTAAGGAGGCTGTATTTCTGACTTCTTGTTAGCCAGTGCGGTGAGACAGATGTTTACTTTTGTTGCTGATTTGATATATCTCATGGAAGAATAACCACCGGTTTTGGGGTGTGTCTGCCCTTTTTCTCAGCAGCTTGTCCTGAATTAGGTATTCTCAGTTGTGACCCACTGAGGCGGGGTGACACAGGTCAACGATGACTGACACCTGGACCAGGCACATGGAAAGGACTCCCCTTATCCTCTGAACCCTGGGATATGGAAATGGTGAGATTTGCCTTCAATGATTGTATTTCCCTTTCTGTTCCTTAATAGAAATAACTAGATTATCTTCATAAATCTGCACTGTCTAGTGAGACATCAGGGCACCATATTTTAGATTTTAACTTTAAGTCAAAATAAATTGGCATAAGAAATGTATTTATACAGTAGTAACCACACCCTTAAAAGTCTCTTAAAGACACATGCATTCTTAGTGTGCTTAAATGCTAATTACTAAAGAATTAAAAATTGATTATCATAAGTAAATGTAACTTAGCAATTTGCATTTTTCTTTGGCATAACTGCTGAACCTCAACTCTAGTCTGTGATAATTTCTTGCAAGACTGTAGTGTGTGTATGGTATACATCTAGAACAATCTGCTTCATGTGTATTTACTGGGGGGGTGTTTTTTTTGGCCAACTCTACTCTTAGCCCATTTCCTTGCACTTGCCCTTTATATACTGGCCTTATCTGCTTTGGAGCAATATCCCCAGGACAGAAGAGTGTCTGGAGCAGTTTTTTTTTTTTTTTTAACAATCAGTTCAGTTACTTAGATGGTCCAAGGCGCTTTCTCTTGCTTACAACAGTGTTCCAGATAGTTCAGTGACTTCAGTGGAGCCAGTCTTAAAATGGGTTAGCTTCTGGGAAGCTTTTCTAGTCTAGACAAGCTCAATGTCTCTTTTGCTTAGCTTTTCCTTCTCTTCTTTCCCTACAAAAAGTATAGGGTGATGTAAGAGCACAGACACAATTTGTGTAGAGCTAGCAATTGTCAGGGGTTCATGTGCTGCACAGCTCATTGGACCTAGATTCTGCAGCAAACAAACTCTGCACTAGCAGAATCCTTAGGTTAAAAAGAGGGTTGTAATGAACTAAATCTGAAAATGACTATTAGTACAGTAGCCTGGCTTAGAGACCTTTAGTATTAAATTCAATTTGTTTTATAGTGTCCCCATATTTTTCACTGATGCACTCATTGCGTTAGGGAAGATGTCAGGGGAAAGGTAGTGTCATGAGGTTGGGCTCTCCCAGCTTGCTACATGCTCTCAGCCATACACATGGTCTCTTTTAGGCAGGCTTTTTGTCCAAACTTAAAAAGTTTCTCTGCTCAGATGTCATTTAGTGGCTCACTGCCTCCCCTCTCAGGGGACTCTGGCAGACCTGCTTTCTAGCTCTCTCCCAGCCAGTTCCCTCTCAGTGGGGGTGTCTCTGACCCTTATAGCCCCAAGTACAGCCTCACCCCCTTAATTGGCCCAACTGGGAGCATCTGTTCTGACACATGGGAGCTGGACCTCCTTCAGTTTCAGGGCCCAGTCCCTCTGTGACATACCTCCCCCTGCCTCTTTCACAGGCAGGCTCTTTCTGCCCCATGGGAGGCTGCTCTCACCATATAAGCGTCTACACCATATAAGCGTCTACATATAAATTCATGCACAGCGGTGTTCCCTCCATCCTTAAAGCCAACTTCAAAACTCACATCGTCCCCAGGGCACAGTCCACCTAACTTCCTCCTCCCCAGGGCTTCGAGGTCTCTGCAACCAGAGTCTCGAGTTCTCCCTCACGTTCACTGACCAGAGAATCAGTCACCCTCTCTTCCTGCGTGGCCTGATGTTCCGCAGCCAGATCCTTTTTTCTCACTGAATCAGCTGTATCTTGCATTCTGCGGCCACTAGTCGCTCTGGTAGTTCTCCAGTGCTCATAACGGACCCCATGAAACAGGCGCCCTTCATTTCTCCTCCCACAGAGGACCACTGCTTTTGCCCCTGGCCTCCTACCTGGGCCCAGGCTTACTGGTGAAGAAGTGTCTGGGTTCACATTGCACTTTGATCTGTCTTCCATCATTCTCTGGTCCCAGGGCTCTTTCTCTACCTGGAGCCAGGATCCCTTTTCGAGCGGGTGTTCCATACCAAAACTGTACACTGGTCCTCGTAGCCAGGTGGTGTCAGCAGCAAAGGTGAGGTTCAGTGTCGAGGGGTTCCTTTTAACAATACAATATAAAAGTGGCTTGTGCACCCACCCAGAAAACTGGAGAAACTAAACCCCACCACTGTGCACGCCTAAGAGGCAATACTTCCCCATTCACAAGTGGTGAGCCTGTGTGTAACAAGAAAGCTTTTATTAAGAGGAAAGTGGACACAGTGACTTTGGTTCTGCTGATGGCTGAGCAGAAACAAGGATTCTCAGTTGCGTCCAATCATCTGCCTTTAAACACTGGATGAGGAGGGTACAACACAGACATGCCTTGGCAGGGACATCTGTGTCCAACCACTTTCTCAATATTCCACCAAAGGTGGTTGTGCAAAAGCTACGGTCTAGCTGATAGTGACAGCTATTGTGAGATGTTTGTAGCATGTAGGAGGACATTGGGTTCCAGAATTGTTATGAGTGAAACCTACCATATGAGAAGGGGGATCCGGAGCACTGACCCAATCAACGTAAGAACAACAAACAGCTGTAGAGACAGTCTGGGTTTACTGGCTGGAATAGATGCAGGCTGGAGACTTACAAGGACAAAAGGACCCCACAAGTGTTCTTGGAAGAAGGGGCCTCTGGGCCAGGAAACAATAGTGGAGTATTATATACAAAAGGTTGGTCCCAAGTGACTTATCTGTTACAGGAGGGGACTATGTCAGCAGAGGTGTCTCATGGAAAGTGGATCCCACCACAAGAAACTTCTGGAAAATACCTGACTAGACAAAGCATAGGTTGTAGGTTGCTTGGATGCTTTTCTTTTATGTGTTATCTGATATTTCTACATCCTTCTACTTGCTTAGATTTAAATCTTTACCTCATTCTCTGTTCAATAAACTTCAATTCCATTTTACTATAAACCTTACTCAGTGCCTGGTGCTAAGGAGAATGACGCCTTGAGGTGCAGCCAGTGAACTGGGGTGCACTGTCTCTGCAGAGGCAGCAGCTTTGTGGATGCCCAGAAGAGAGGGGACTGGTTGAGTGTAACAAAATGGGGTGTGCTAATTACTAGCCAGCTTTGGAGCCCAGAGCAGAGGTTGTGTTGCCAAGCAGCTGGTGGCTGGGGAGAGTTTCAGTAGGTGGGCACAGAGGGCTCCCTCCCATGGCCAGCAAGGGGTGGCAATTCATCGGCAGAAACCTCAGGTAACACGCCCCCAAAAGTATCACAGAGGATCAGATTGCATCTAAGACCCTTTAAACACAGTCCACACCACCATGTAGGAACAACTGCCCTCACCCATCTGATTGTCACTTGGATTTAACTTCACTAGCCCCGTTTGGCAAGTGAGGTTAAACTTGGGGTGACGGCCTGTGATACTTCCCAGAGCTGTGACGCTTCCCAGGGCTGTACGGCACCTTGACACCATCTGCGCTGAGTGTAAGGGAGTCTTGTCTGTGCCTGCTGTGAGTCAGCTCCCTGAAACCAGCAGTCTCTGGCAACACAAGTCTGCCAGGCCTCACGCTCCCCATACAGAAAAGCTGTAGGCACACGCCAACCTGAGTCCTCCAAGCGTTATCAGGAGTGCCCAGCTCCTGATCCACTGAACACTCCCAGAGCTCTCAGATCCACTGTTCCCAAAGGAATAGCACACACACCAGCTTACATGAGTCAGGTCTGGATCACTGCTTCGCTTAGCCTGCAGTACTTCTAGGTACAGTGAAAACAATGTTTGTTCTCAAAGAACAGAGATTCAAATAAGTAAGAATATTGGAAACAAACAGTTACATATAAAACATCATAATATGTTTGCTAGAGCCTTAACTCAACTGAGAAGTCATTTCCCTATCTCCTACAGGCTTGCTTATCCAAGTCCTTTTCTCAGTGTTTTCAACCAGACTGGCTAAGATTCCTTTATAAACTCCAACCCCCTGGTAGCTTGTCCTCACAGACTGAATGATACCTAAGGGGTTCTACACCCCCGATATACCAGACTAGCCCTTTGATGCTCATCTGAAAATCATGTTCCCTGCTCACTGTTTATCTCTTCCTGTTCATTTCCTTCTGAAGTTGCTGCAAGCTCTTTTTTAGCATTTGACTCGGTATGCTAATAGTCTTCTATTCCAAGACACACAATGGTCTACCAGGACATTAAGTGTCTCCCACCTCCTGTTTGGAGAAGTTAGTCCCAAGATACACTGCCTTTGAGTGACCTGTCTTTAACTACACGGCCTAGACAACATAGCTTTTAGTGTGTATACATACACAACTCCTCACAAAGTTTCCTAGACACTATTATGCTAATAAGCGATGGTCATATAAACATCACCTATACCAGAAACCTAGTGACCGCTATACTTACCTACATGCCTCCAGCTTCCATCCTGGACACACCACATGATCCATTGTCTACAGCCAAGCTCTAAGATACAACCGCATTTGTTCCAATCCCTCAGACAGAGACAAACACCTACAAGATCTCTATCAAGCATTCTTAAAACTACAATACCCACCTGCTGAAGTGAAAAAACAGATTGACAGAGCCAGAAGAGTACCCAGAAGTCACCTACTACAGGACAGGCCCAATAAAGAAAATAACAGAATGCCACTAGCCGTCACCTTCAGCCTCCAACTAAAACCTCTCCAGCGCATCATCAAAGATCTACAACCTATCCTGAAAGATGATCCCTCATTCTCACAGATCTTGGGAGACAGACCTGTCTTTGCTTACAGACAGCCCCCCAACCTGAAGCAAATACTCACCAGCAACCACACACCATACAACAAAAACACGAACCCAGGAACCTATCCTTGCAACAAACCCCGCTGCCAACTCTTTTCACATATCTATTCAAGTGACACCATCATAGGACCTAATCACATCAGCCATGCCATCAGGGGCTCGTTCACCTGCACATCTACCAATGTGATATATGCCATCATGTGCCAGCAATGCCCCTCTACCATGTACATTGGCCAAACTGGACAGTCTCGATGCAAAAGAATAAACAGACACAAATCTGACACCAGAAATCATAACATTCAAAAACCAGTAGGAGAACACTTAGAACCTCTCTAATCACTCAGTGACAGACGTTAAGGTGGCAATTTTGCAACAGAAAAGCTTCAAAAACAGACTCCAACGAGAAGCTGGTGAACTTGAATTAATATGCAAACTAGATACCATTAACTTAGGTTTGAACAGAGACTGGGAATGGCTCAGTCATTACACTAATTGAATCTATTTCCCCATGTTAAAGTATCCTCACACCTTTCTGTCAACTGTCCGAAATGGGTCATCTTGATTATCACTTCAAAAGTTTTTCTCCCTTGCTGATAATAGCGTCTCTTAATTAATTAGCCTCTTACAGTTGGTATGGGTACTTTCACCTTTTCATGTTCTCTGTATGTATAAATATCTTCTTACTGTATGTTCCATTCTATGCATCCGATAAAGTGGGCTGTAGCCCACGAAAGTTTATACTCAAATAAATTTGTTAGTCTCTAAGGTGCCACAAGTACTCCTGTTCTTTTTGTTGATACAGACTAACACAGCTAATACTCTGAAACCTGTCACAAAGTTTCTGTACATAGATCTTACAAAGTCTATGTTGATCAGTCTGACACATGCTTTCAGCAGAGAGGTTACGTGACATTCTTTTGGTGAAAGCAGGGGATCACAGTGCCAGTTGGGTCACACACTTTCGGTCTGGGCATATTAAAAACAGGCCAAGTGCTCTGCAGTCATACAATGAGGTATTAACATTTCATTGCCCCTGCTTCCGGGAGTTAAGTGAATTTTAACCCAAAACAGCCAAAATCTATCACTTTGGCAAAGCAGGTCTGTCTGCTGATCATCTGGGTGAAGTAGGGGTGTCTCTGGAAATAGCCTGTTCCTGAGGTCTTTCCCCCCAGTTTATCAATAGATGGTCAGTGAGAGCTCTTTCATACTGTTGGCTCACACCAGCATTAAGCACTGCTGTTTTCCACTCTCCACCTGCACCTTAATCAGTGTTAATTCTTGTTCCCATTCTATCAATCAGTTGATTCTCTCCTTCTAGGAGGAGCTTATGTCCTCTAACTCTTGTTGATACCTTTTAGCTGATCCCATAAGCTCTGAAGATGGTTGAGGGCTTTCAGCAACCTCCATTCCTTTTCCAATTGGCCATTGGTCCTCTCCTACCTTAGGCAGCTGTTCTACTCTTCCTTGCATCAGGGCGTGGAAACCCAGCCAGTCTCTCCCCAAAATCACTGTCCATGGCAGATTCTTGACTACCACAGCATGTAGCTGAGATCTCTGGCCTCAGACTCCCAGCTCAACCTCTGCCATGGGGTAGACATGCATCTCCCCATCAAGAACAGCACTATGCGGGGCACCCAAGTAGATTCCTCCCATGCTACTGCTCATACCACTATCTTGAAGGTATGGAGGAAGGCCAGGGACTAGCCAGTTTGGGTTTCCCTCTCCATCACCAGCTATTTTCCCCGAGGCCATTGGCCACCGCTTCTGCAGCCTCACCTGCTGCTGGAAGGGGGCCTCTTGCCACCACTGTTGAGTAGAGAATTGTGCCTATTGTGGCTCTCCATCAACTGCAGGAGCATAGCCTGGCTCTGTAGCTGTGTTACAGCAGTGGCAGGAATAGAAGCAGACTGCTGCTGTGTGGCCATCTGCTGCTGCTCTTGCTGCACCATCGCCAATGTGCAGATGGCCTCCTCCATCTTTCTTAATCCCCTGACCTTGGTGAGGTCAGTCATTATTTGGGCTTTAACGTTCTTTTTCCTTGGCGCCAATGATCCTCCTCGGTCTCCTTTTGCATCAGCGGCCAGCCATCATGCCCACATTTGCCACCAAATGGCACAAGGCAGGGCTTCTCCCCAGCTTGCTAAGGACTCATGGCCGAGCCTACAGTCTCTTATAGGCAGGTTTATTGCCCAAACTTAAATGAGCACAAACAGTTCCTCTGCTCACCCTTTACATTCTAGATTCTCACTGTCTCCCCTCCCAGGAGATTCTTGCAATCCAGCTTCCCACAGCTTCCTAGATCTCTGCCAGTTCCCTCTCCCTGGGCTCTCTGACCCTTTAAAGTGCTGGGTGCAGCCCCACCCCCATAGGTCTCCCAACTAGGCCAATTGTTCTGGGCTTGACCCAGGGGAACTGGGCCTACATCAGTTACAAGTGCCGGCCACCCTGTGACAGGGAGGTCTTGGCAGCTAGGGTCTGTTGGGGTTTTGATGGCTGGACAAGTGTGAGAGGTGGCCTATGATTGTGGGATGATCAAGACATTAAGTCAGAGCAGCTCTCAGCCTGAGAATCAGGGAGCCACAGCTGCAATGGAGAATCGAAAATACATTTCCTGCTAACAGCCCTCACAAGAAGCTGTCTGACAGCTGGGAATATCAGGAGCATGGTAATACCCCACACCTCCTCCCACTGTCACCACATCCCCTGGTAAGAGCTGAGGTACGCAGATGCAGAGGAAGCCATTAGCCATTCATCAGACCAAGTTTTATTGGTCCTACAAAACCAGGACAATACTATGTATTCTTGCACACCATCCTACTCATACTTCATCCATTATTTACATCTATATTCAGACATCGGTTACAATCACAATCCAGAGAATTTTAATAATGGAAATATGAGGCCAAATTCTGCTGTTGGTTACACTGGGGCAACTTCAGTTATTTACTCCATTTGGCCATATCCTCAGCTAGTATAAATGATTTGGCTCCTGTGAAATCATTGGAGCTATGCAGATTGACACCAGCTAAGGATCTGACCCATTATAGTTCTATGTAGTATGTGCGGTCCCAGAAAGCAATTGCATCTAGGTCTTTGATTTAGATTGTATAACACACACTAAGAATGTCTTACAATGTATGTACTTTAGTGGAAATACATTGCCAAAATGGCTTAAAATAAGGGCCAAGTGGCAGAAATATTTTAAATTGAGAGGTTTGATCCACTAAAAGGATTTGCCTTTGTTGTGCGATGTAAAACTTGCTAAAGCAACACAGATGCTGAATGTGATCAAGGCTGAAAGCAAGTAGTAAAAGCCGGACAACAATTCTCTCTTATACACCTGTCTGAATCTGGCCCAGGTTGATACCAAAAGTTGAGTGCTGTATGGAGGCCGAGGTGAAATGAATTCTCTCTCCAGTTCCTAATGGTGAATTATCCCTGTCATAAGAAAGAGGATTGTATAATTAGCTATAATGGAGACCTGTAGGACATACGGGCCAATAGTAATGTATACATCACATACAAACTTTAATTTGCCATATTTTAATAAGTTTGTTAATGGATTTAACAAGTAGTTTGGAAGCAGCTTGGGGCTGAATTTTGATAGAGTGAAAGAACCTTTCATGCACTTCCCCAATTTTTCAAACAGGGTGAGAGTTCTGTAATTTCTAACTGTGATCATGAGGTCTCGTAGACCCTGAGAAAGCGTGAACATGAAAAGCGTGAATCAGTAGGGAACAATCTTTCTAAGTCACAGGACAATGGGTCATAAGTTATGACCTGGAAAAATACCAGGCCCTAGTAGTCAAGAAGCCGTTTAGGAGCCTTGACTGTTCACCCAAATAAGGAGAGTTGAGATTGTTTTGGTGGAGTCATGACCTCCTATTATTCCCCTAATATTGCTTGCTTGGGAAAAAATCGTGGACTCATGAACGTGACAAAGAACCAGTACTCTAGGAAGGAGGGCCCTATGAGTGGACCAAAAGTCAGACTGACCTCACTTGATCAGGATTGGATGATTCAGTTGGGGTGCAGAACCTGTAATCTCCTGATTCGGTGAGAAGATCACCAGGGAGGTCTTGTGGAATGCTACCAGCCTGAGTTTCATCCATAAAAGACCAGGTAAATGAGGAAGAAAGTGTGCTCCTCCCGAGGTCGCCCGGATGACAGCCAGATGGCTGATACTCCTACTTTCCATCCCACAGAAAGTAGAGACAAAGACATTGTAGACTGGCCAGGTGACTGGAGGATGATGCCCTCTAGTGTGATGGTACCTCATCCAGAAGACATCACCTGATTCCCGAGAATGCAGTTCCTGACCAACTCTGAGGTTCCAAAGGCCAAGCAAGCTGAAGAGCAGACCCTTTTTCTCTTTCTAATTAACTTATTTTTGTTTCCTTGACGGGATATTTACATAGCCATGTAGGGATGCTGATCAGGAAAGACTTGTCCTAGCCTTTTGTGGGGAGGGAATGCACATGTGTTTGTGTGTAGTACCAATAATAGCATCTGCACATAAGCCCATATATAGGTTGCCAGTTGGCATTAACCTAGGTTCTGTGACAGACCCAGACCAGTGGGGTACAGGAGTCTGGTAGAGGGCAAGAATACTGGTCACTGGATGAGTAGCTTTCTGTTCCCTGAGTGTCCAGAGCAGGAGCTGCACTAGAGTAATCAGGAACCTGCTAGAATCAGTTAAGGCAAGCAGGCTAATTAGGACACCTGGAGCCAATTAAGAAGAAGCTGCTAGAATCAAGTAAGGCAGGCTAATCAGGGCACTGGGTTTTAAAAGGAGCTCACTTCAGTTTGTGGTGGGAGTGTGAGGAGCTGGGAGCAAGAGGTGCAAGGAGCTGAGAGTGAGAGGGTGTGCTGCTGGAGGACTGAGGAGCACAAGCGTCATCAGACACCAGGAGGATGGTCTGGTGGTGAGAATAAGGAAGATGTTTGGAGGAGGCCATGGGGAAGTAGCCCAGGGAGTTGTAGCTGTCATGCAGCTGTTACAGGAGGCACTATAGACAGCTGCAGTCCACAGGGCCCTGGGCTGGAACCCGGAGTAGAGGGCGGGCCCGGGTTCCCCCCAAACCTCCCAATTGACCTGGACTGTGGGTTGTTCCAGAGGGGAAGGTCTCTGGGCTGTTCTCCAACCCTCATGGTGAATCTCTGAGGCAAGAAAATCCGCCAATAAGCTCAGGATCCACCAAGATAGAGGAGGAACTTTGTCACAGTTCTAAGCAAACCTTGCCACAGCTCACTAAAGGTCCAATTCTTAACCCCTTGTTTCCACAAGGGAAGGTATAAGCTGCTAAGTAAGATGCATAGAGATAGAAAGACTAAGTAAGCCATTCAATCATTTGTGATTTGATTACTGATACTGCTCATAAATGGTTTGACAAATTGTTGGTCTCAAATGGTTCTCTTTGTAGCTGACCAATTCTAATTTGTATTATTGTTAACTCCTTGAACTGAGAAGCTTGATTTACATTGTAATTTCAATCGAATTTTCATCTTGTTTAGCACTTCAGGGAAATGTAAGAAATTAGTTAACCTTCTAGTTGTTTATGCTCTTGAATAAAAGTTATAAAAATAATCCAAATTGGTTTTCTCTGCTCAAATGACAACAAGGTAAAAACAACCTTAATTAAAGGGACTTTTTAATTAAATAATAATAAAATATTTGACTCAAGTCCTGAAACCCTTATTACTATTACAGACCCTTGTTGGCAATCTTGCGTAAGGTGGTATGAAGGATGGGCACGGATGATGATTGCAGAGGATGAACTACAGGAAATAAAATCCCCAACAACTTTAAAAGTGCTGAGAAGTTCTCTGGGAGTCTCTTAGTGAGTTCTCAGAAATTGTTCAGCTACATCCTAGCCCATTGCAGAAAAATACACTGTGGAGTTGGGGGGCAAGAACAGGAAGAAGCAGTGAAGGAGTTTAAAAGAAAAGCATATACCAGGTTTGCCTGACATGTCCCAAGAGAGGAAAACCCTTTCCTACTGAAGTGGATCTCATCAACTGCTGTGTCAGTGCTATACTGTACCTAAAGCATGAAACTGAAGAGAAAGTGATTGCTTATGCCAGCAAGAACATCCGTGTAGTCAAGAGGAAGTATCTGGATTATGAGATGTTTGCTGCTGCCTGGCTGTCCAACTTTTTCAGGGATATTTTCAAGGGCATCATTTCAGAAAAATTCAGGGGAGAGGGGGCAAAGATGCGTTGGCATCTCCACTTCTTTCTCTCCAGTGAGGCTGTAGCTGCTCATGGCAGGATAGCAGGCCAGGCCAAACCCAGAGGAGAGCTGGGGAAGTGGCAGGTCAGTCCTTTTCAGGGAGGTGGAGATGGAGGGCCACGGCTGTGCGTCTCTCATTGATGGCTGGTTGAGGACAGAGATTGGGGCCTGGCTTACTCCACACTCAGCTCTGGCCCAGGCTGCCACCGCTGATCCCTGGCTGGCTGGCAGGGATATGGGCACAGCACTGACAATGCACCAATTAGGAGCCCTGGCTTCGCAGTCCTGGGGAGACCCTTCAGAACCATCTGGCAAGAAGCTATGAAAGTTTCGGGGAGGCAAATCAAGATCTGTGGGGAGGGCAACTAATCTACCCCACCCCCGACATCCAATAGCAAATGATGCCTCTGGGTATGATGGAGGAGAAAGAGTTGTAGTAGAAACCTGCCACTAGCCTACTAGTATTCTGGTTAGTGATAAAATAGAGTGGAAAGGTTTCCCGAAGTTGTATTGGAACCTGGACGTTAGCCCTTAGAGATCCACTTCACCAGAAGCAAGAAACTGCAAGTGGCATAGGGTGAGCTGAAGTTTGATTGTTGACGGCACAGGGGTTAACTGAAGTTCATGGCTGCAGAGCAGACCCTCAGAGGAGAGGAAGTAGCCCTCATGTCTGAACTGCCTGCAACGCTGACCAGACACTTCTATTATGATACGGAATCTGTGAGAAATTTTCTATAGCTTATATAGACAGTTGTTCATACCAGCCTGGTGGTAAACCAGTTGCAGGAGTAGGCCTGGTATGGGCGAATCAGGGCACAATCCCTGACTCTCAGTACATGCTGGGTCAGCATGCAGAGATGTCTGGAGTTCTGATTCTACTACAGTTTGTTGCAAGTCACTTCCTTAACAGCCTAGTTGTCTGTTCCAATTCCACCTACATGACACATTTTTAGCATAATTAGCTGAATGGGAAAAGTGTGACATGAAAAGGGCTCATGGCAAGGAAATTATGCACATTGAGTTAATAGAGGTTTAATGCAAGAAGCAAACCTATCAATGACCTGGGAAAGGTCATTCAAAGGAGCAGGATCCTGTTGCACTAGGAAATAATCCAGCTGACCAATTGTACAGGCAACTGGCCCTGCAGACTCCAACTGATGCTGCCATCCTGATTCTTTACTGGATGAGCTGGTGTCACAGCAAAGTTGACTAGAGGGTGCACAGACCGTGCTTGGTGGCAGCTTGTTGTAAACTGGGCATCAGAGTTGACCTCCAGGATTCCTTATCTTTCGTACGCACTGTCTTGATGATGTTGCAAAGTCAAACCCATTCAGTCTTTGCTTTTTCTCTTGACAAACATGTCTTTTTACCATCAGATGAGAGAAAATTAACACCAAATGTCATATAATTACATTGCTGTAGTGTTGTCAGTTGTGTAGTTGTTACTAATAACTTTATAATTAAGTGTTAGACTAACTATTGGTTTAAGAATGAGAAATTAATCATGCAATATGAAATACTAATGTGTTGTGTTTGAAGTTTATCTTGTGTAAGGATCCTATGATGTAATGAGAAATTCTCAAAGTAGCCTCCTTATTCCATCAGTGAAGACCTATGGTAATACAGACATTAAGTATAAATTTTGCCATATTTTAATAAGTTTATGTTAATAGATTCTACAAGTGGTTTTGAAGCAGCTTGGCTTTGAGCTGTGATAGAGTGAAACAACTTTTCATGTAGTTCCCACAGTTTTCCGGACAGGGTGACAGTTCCGTAATTTGTTACTGTGGTTATGAATTCTCATAGGCCTTGAGGAAATGTGAATGTGAGATGTGTGAATGGGTAGGGAACAACCTTTCTAAATAAAAGAACAATGGGTCATAAGTTTATGACCAGGAAAGGAACAGACCCTAACAGTCAAGAAGCCATGTGGAAGCCTTGAGTGTTCGCCAACATAAGAGGGGGATGAGGTTACTTTGGTGGAGTCATGACCTCCTCTTATTCCCCTAATATTGCTTGCTTGACAAAAACACATGGATTGTGGATGTGACAAAGAACCAGTACACTAGGAAGGAGGGTCCCAAGAGTGGACCAAAAGTCAGACTAACATCACTTGATCAGGATTGGACGATGCAGTTTGCGTGTGAAACCTGTGAGCCCCTGATTTGATGAGCAGATCACCAGAGGGGTCTCGTGGGATGATACCACCCTGAGTTTCATCAATAAAAGACCAGTCAAATGAGGAAGAAAGTGTGCTTCTCCCAAGGTCACCACGACAACGGCCAGGTGATTGATACACCTACTTCTCTTTCAGGGAAAGTAGAGGCAAAGACATCGCAGACCAGCCGGTTGACCAGAGGACAGCATCCACTTGTGTGACGGTACCTCAGGCAGAAGACATCAGTCAGTTCCTACACTGCAGTTCCTGAACAACTCTGCGGCTCCACAGACCAAGCAAGCTGAAAAGCCGATCTGTTTTCTCTTTCTAAGTAAATTTCTTCTTTTGAAAAAAGAAGAACAGGAGTACTTGTGGCACCTTAGAGACTAACAAATTTATTAGAGCATAAGCTTTCGTGGACTACAGCCCACTAATTTGTTAGTCTCTAAGGTGCCACAAGTACTCCTGTTCTTCTTTTTGCGGATACAGACTAACACGGCTGTTACTCTGAAACTTTTCTTCTTTTGGTTTCCTTAGCAGGTTGTTTGAATTCCTGTGTAGAGATACCTGAGAGGAAAGACTTGTCTGAGCCTTTTTAAGGTGGGTGGGCAGGTGGGCAGAAATCGCACATAAGCCCATAGTATAAGTTGCCATTGGGAATTAATTAACCTAGGTTCAAAGCAAACCTTGCCACAGATCACTAAAGTTCACTCAGGGATTGTAAAGATCCAAACCTTAACCTATTGTTTCCACAAGGGAAAGTCAAATTAGATAAGTAAACTGCATAGACATAGAAAGACTGAGTGTAGGTCCATACTTACAGTGGCATGTAGAATACAGACACCGCACACCCACCCTCCCTTGCATGGGTATACATAGCAGTGTAGACAATGAGGCACTGCTTTGGTGAGTGGAGTAGAAATATGCCAAAATCCTAAGGTGCCACTCACATCTACATGGCTACATTTAGCAGTGTAGTGTCCTGCTGCCTCCCTGCTGCTGGAGCCTTTCCCCACTGCTGGAGCCTTTCACTGCAACATGTAGCTGCATGTATCCTACATGCCACTGCAAGTTTGCACAAGGCCTAATTAGCCATTCTATCATTGGTGCATGTTAACTTTGTGATTTAATTGAGTGTGCTCATGGGCTGACTCTAGGGCCCCATTATTGGGAGGGCAAGTGGGTATTCTCGGGGCCCTGGATGTCAGCATTTAAAAAATAAACAACCTTCCAGGTGTCCATGAGCTAGTTAGACCCCTGAGAAATCTTGGATTGTAAGAGTTTTTAAAAAGTCAGTATTTTGCTGTGATTTATAATTTATATAAAGGATGCACATAATGTCCGCCTTTTGGCCTTTCTGACAATAATTTGGGGCCTTATGAGATCGTTTGCGGGGGGCATATTTCCCCTCTTCCACTCCTCAGTGGAACTCCAGGTCTCTACCCATGCAATGATTTGACCAATTGCTGTTGCCAAATTGTTCTCTTTTTAGTTAACCAGTTCTAATTTGTATAATTAATGCCTTGATTGGACTAACTTGATTTATATTGTAACTTCTATCTATGGTCATTTTCATATTGTTTAGTACTTCAGGGAAGTATAAGAAATTAGCTAACCTTCTAGTTGTTTATGTTCTCAAATAAGTTATCAAACCACCCCAAATTGGATTTCTCTGTTCAAATGGTGATGAGGCAAAAACCACTTTAGTTAAAGGAATTTTAATTAAATATTAATAAAACATTTGACTCAAGTTGTGAAAACCCTATTATTACAAATTGGCATTGTTGACAGGATACTGTATCAGTTATTAGGAGAGACATCCTTTCAAGGTGCGTAAAGGTGTCTTTGATCAGTGTACCTGTGACCCCTCTCTCTAAGATAAACAGTTTGGTAAAGAGTTAATAAGCTCCAGGCTGAAAGTTGGTCAGTGAGTGAGAAAAGAAGAAGTTGCCTTCTGATCACTGTGTTCCTAAAGCTCACCCTGTGAGGAAGTGAAACTCCCTGGTGAGAGTGCCGAAAGCAGGATGTGGGGTAGGGGCACACACTTCAGTCAAACCAGACACAGAAGTCTGGAATAAAAGATTCCCTAAGAGTTTTGATAAAGGTGTGGAGATGAAAAACTTCCCTTTGTATTTTTTGCATTCACCTGCAGGAAAGCTATTGTTTCAGGTTGCGGAGAAGCTGAACTTTCTCCTCCCTCCTCCCCGCCCCCCCCCAGAGGAAGACCTGTCGCCTGAAGCCACACTAGAAGAAGGCCTGTGGTCACCACACCTGGAAGAGTGAGTGAAGTTTTTCAGTTGTCCTTCCACCTAGTGTCCTACATTCAGCACCACACTGTGATAAAGTGAATTAATTCCAGTCCCTAAAGGTGAGTCCACCAATTCATATGGAACATGAAGCCAAGGTAACTTCCTACCTTCTAGGCCATCTAGCTAGGGAGATGGTTGGGGAGAGAGGTTGGCAAGTCACAAGGGGAAAGACAAGATTTCAATCAGTTTGCAAGAGACCCTCAGCTGAATCCTGAAAGATGCATTGGCAGGCATTGTATCCTAGGAAGATAGGTCCTAGTATATTGCTTGTGGTTCCACCCTACTGAACAGAGAGTTGTAGAATTTGTCAACGGAAAGAGAGATGCTAAACTCTGAGAAGTAAAAAGCTCAAGGCCTAGCGAAAGATGTAGGCAGCCTATAGGTAGAAATAGATAAAGTGGCCAAGGCTCTCAGAGGGACAAATGAATGTTGGATATCAAACTGTGGACTGCAGAAGGGTGGGTGATGAAAATCATGAGTTGTTTTCAGAAAGGGTTACTAAGGTGGAAGTTAGGAAGATTCTTGGCATCACCTAGACTCCCCAGTGCCCCAGAGGTCCCTGAGGTAGAGAGAACTCTTCCTGGGGATGGTCCCCCTGGACCTTAAGGTCTGGATAAATAGGAATCGAAGAAGCTAAACAGACTTTGAGAATCTTGCACCCATACGAAGGGAGCTCGACTTCATGAGCGTATTACTATAGTTAAAACTTCCTTAGCAAATGTTGAAGGAGTTTCAGAAAATGATACAATGAGGTTTCCAAAGAGGAGTACAAACCCCAGAGTCTGGTTGGAAACTTTATCCCCAGACATCAACCAGAATTTTGAAAAATTATGCCTTGAGCTCATCAATTATTATGCACAGGTGATGAACCCCACCACTTTGGTTTACAAGTCTAGGTTGCATAAGAATGACACCCCCAAGTCCTTTTATCCAGCGATGAGATAGGTTTGCTTCAAATCTAGTGGTGCTGTGGGTCTGGACCAGCACTCCCATCTGAGACAATTTTATATCTGGTATAGTTACCAGCCTGTATCAGAGAAAGAATAGAGTAGATTATAGAGCCAGATAAAACCACCATGAGGCAAATTGTCATGCTAGCCCAGAAGGTGTGGGTGACAAGAGGCATGTCCCAGCGAGGCAGAGAAAAGATCTCTGATTTGCCAAAAAGGACAGAGGCCAGGGAGTGAACAGGCTTGCTTTAATCCCTCTTGGCAATTGTTTTCACTGGGCTGAGACCCGGAGGATATCCCTTCCTGAAAATTCAGTCCAGGGCTGTTACCTCCTGGTGACCAATTTCACCCTACAGAGATACGTCTCTCTGCTCCCAGTGAAACTGGCCATCTAATTGTTGGTTTTGAGCTCAACATTCCTATAATTGGGGTGTTGCTAGAAGTGATGTTACAGGGTAGAAACCTGGGAGAGACAGTGCAGAAGTACCCCTCCATGATCCAATTCCTCTGAAACCCCTTTGGGAAGATACTACCATAAAGTAACTAGTAGTGATGTGGGGAGGGATGGCATGATGCTTTCAGGAAAATATTTCTTAGTCAACCATCCACCCACCCACCCACACACACACACACACACACACACACACATACACACACACTCTTCTGAAAATCAATGCAATGCAAAAAGACCTCAGTCACCCACCCTTGGCCTTTGAACAATAAGTAGAGGGAAAGCTACAATTGGCATATGCTCTAGAGCAGGGGTGGCCAACCTGTGGCTCCGGAGCCACATGCGGCTCTTCAGAAGTTAATATGCGGCTCCTTGTATAGGCACCGACTCCAGGGCTGGAGCTACAGGCGCCAACTTTCCAATGTGCCGGGGGGTGCTCACTGCTCAACCCCTGGCTCTGCCACAGGCCCTTCCCCCATTCTACCCCTTCCCTCCCCCTCCCCTGAGCCTGCCATGCCCTCACTCCACCCCTCCCCCCCAGCCTCCTGCACTCCATGAAACAGCTGATCGGGAGGTGCAGGGAGGGAGGGGGAGGCACTGATCGGCGGGGCTGCCGATGGGTGGGAGGCGCTGGGAGTGGGGTGGGGGAGCTGATGGGGGGCTGCTGACATATTACTGTGGTTCTTTGGCAATGTACATTGATAAATTCTGGCTCCTTCTCAGGCTCAGGTTAGCCACCCTTGCTCTAGAGAATGATTGGCAGAGGGAAGAATTGACATAGCTATCGACAGAATTCTGTGAAATCTCTGCAAAGGACTCTTGTGACTAGAGAAACTAGCCTCAGGAAATTAAGATTTCCACAGAACCAGGAGTGCCCCCAGTTTTCACAAGGCAGTATAGAATACATTGGCCATTTATGAGTCTATGCAAAAGACATTAGATACACCCATATATTATTTTCCTTTCTAAGAGTGTAATTCCACCTTTAATAGCCCAATCTGGCCTATTGTAAAGCCCAGTGGGACTTGGCAGCTTATGGTAGACTCTAGACAGCTTAATAAATGAGTACCATTATCCCAATGACCAATGAGGTACACAGATCAGAGGAAAGCTCTCGTGTGCGAGGCAAAAATCTTCTCTGCTCTGGATATAGCAAATGGGTTTTGGATGCTAAAAACAGATCCAGGTGATCAACATAAATTGGCCTTTTCATTCAATCACCAAGAGTTCGCCTGGAAAAGGTGCATCTTCGGATACTTTCATGCCCCTGCAGAATATACAGTAACTCCTCGCTTAACGTTGTACTTATGTTCCTGAAAAAAGCTACTTTAAGCAAAACGATGTTAAGCAAATCCAATTTCCCCATAACAATTAATGTAAATGGGGAGGTTAGGTTCCAGGGAAATTTTTTTCATCAGACAAAAGCCATTATATACTTATACAGTTTAGGTTTTAAATAATTTTAAACAAACTACTTAACACTGTACTCACCAATGATGATTGTGAAGCTTGGTTGAGGTGGGGCATAGTGGGGTCAGGGCACGGGGGCTTGCCCCACTCTGCCCATCTGGTGCGCCTGCCGGGGGCAGGGTCGGGGGCTTGCCTGCTTCCCATCTGGAATGCCAGGTGGGCGGAATGGGACAAGCTCCCACTCCCCGACCCTGCTCCCCAGCTGGAACACCAGGTGGGCGGAATGGGGCAAGCCCCTGCGCCCCAACCCTGCTTCCCAGCAGGAGTGCCGGGCGGGCGGGTGGAGTGGGGCAAGCCAAACAACCTTATAATGGAACGTCGCACAACTTTAAACAAGTATGTTCTCTAATAGCTCAGGAGACTTTCCCCAGCTCCAGGGCTGCAGCTGCGGGGAGAGACGGCCCTCCTTTTCAGCCTCAGCTCTGTGGTGGGGGAGAGAACCTCCTCCTTCCCAGCTGCAGCTCGGGGGCTGCTGCGGTGGGGGAGAGAGGGAGAGACCCCCATCCTTCCCAGCCCCAGGGCTGCTGTGGTAGGTTAGAAAGGTAAGACTACTGATATTAAAATATGAGTTGTGTGCTTTTATTTGTAGAACAAAAAATTTTAATTATTATTAAGTTTTTTTTATATAGCACTTTTATCCAAAGCACTTTACAATAGTTAGCTAACGGTACAGACAACATTTGGAAAGATCATTAAGTGATCAGCAATTTTCAAGTGGTCCATGAAAAAAAAGGTTTGAGAACCACTGAGATACACTGTGGACTTGGGGATGAGAACAGGAAAAAGTACTTGAAGGAGTTCAAGAAAAAGATACCCCAGGCTCCATGCCTAGCTTATCCCAAGAGAGGGGAAACATTGAAGCAGGTCCCACTGACTAGTGTGGCAGCGCTGTACTGCATCAAAAGCATGATATTGATGACAGAGTGACAGTTAAAGCCAGGAAAAACTTCAGTGGAGTTAGAGAAAATAATCACATCCTGAGGTGGCTTTGCTTGCTACTGTTTGCGCTGTCCAAAATTTTCAGGAACATGTTGGTGGAGAAAGAGCTGTGTTAGCAACTTTCTACCAGTCAACTAGATTTCTGGTTAGTGATAAGATAGAGTGGAATGGTTTTCAGAACTTGCATTGTAACTTGGACTTTAGCTCTGTAGGGAATTCCCTGAGAGAGCTACTGCACCAGAAGCAAGAAACTGCTAAGTGCACAGTTCACGGCTGCATGGCTGCAGAGCAGACCCTCAGAGGAGAGGAAGTAACCCTCATGTCTGAACTGCCTGCAACATGGACTAGACACTTCTGTTTTGATAAGGAATGTGTGAGAAGTTCCCCCTGGTGTATATAGAAGGCTGTTCATTCCAGCCTGGTGGTAAACCAGTTTCAGGAGTAGGCCTAATATGGGCGAATCAGGGCACTACATGTTGGACCCATAGACCAGTCAGCATGCAGAGATGGCTAGAGTTCTGATTCCGCTACAGTTCGTTGCAAGTCACCTTAACAACCTCGTTTTCTGTACTGATTCTACCTGCATAAGACAGATTTTTTTAACAGTAAGAGCATATGCACATAAGCCCATAATATAAGTTACCCTAGGTCAGTGTTTCTCAAATGTGGCCGCCTGGAGCCACCAGTGGCTTTTCTTGCAGCCACAGCCTCCTGGGCTGTGATTGGGAGGTGGGGGACAAAGCAGCAGCCCCTCCCCCTCCCTGTTGCTCCTGGATGCACCACCTTGGTGTTGGCTGCTAGGGCTGCAAGTAGGGGTTGGGCCCTGCCCCCGTCTGGAGACAGCTAGGGCACAACACTGGAGGAGCAGACAGCTGGTGAGTTTCCCACCTTCCCAGGGGTGGTGGGGCTCAGGCTTTGGGCTTCACCGCTGGAGTGGTGGGGCGGCAGGCTCAGGCTGCCCAGCTGCAGACTCTGGCCCCCCACTATCTCCCCTGCCCCCCACAATTCCATTGTCCCAAGCCCCGCCTGCCTACCCCCACCCCCCATCCAGGGCTTAATTTGTCCCCGGACTTGCCGGGGCTGAGTAAGTCTTCGGTGAAAAGTGATACTTTTATGTGTGTTAATATCGCTTTTTACAGCAGATTTACTAGCTAGCAATAAATAAATGACAATGATTTGGATGTGTATATTTATTTGTTTTTCTTAAAGCTAATTAAGTATTTTAGGAAAAAAGTGTGAGAACTGCCACCAGCAAGGGTTGCGGGCTGCACTCTGAGGCCACCAAAAAATTTGTCCCGAGAACCCCTGCCCTAGTTTCAAAGCAAACCTTGCCACAGACTCTGGGATGACTTTTCATGATATGGAAAGCTCCAAACCTTAACTGATATTTTTCCAACAAGGGAAAGTATAGATTGCTAAGTAAACTGCACAGAGATAGAAAGACCAGGTAAGCTATTTCAATCACTGGTGTATGTTAACTTTGTCGTTTGGTTACTGATCGTACTCATGCAATGGTTTGACCAATTGCTGTTTTCCTATTATTCTCCCTTTAGTTAACCACTTGTTTGTATTATTGTTAACTCCTTAAATTGGCTAGCTTGATTTATATTAGAGAGACAAGGTGGGTGAGGTAATATCCGTTATTGGACCAACTTCTGTTGGCTGAGAGAGACAACCTTTCAAGCTACACTGAGCTCTACTTCAGGTCTGGAAAAGGTGCTCAGAGAGTCACAGCTAAATACCAGATTGAACATGGTAATTTCAATCTAATTTTCATGTTGTTTAGTACTTCAGGGAAGCATAAAAAATGTGTTAGCTGTTTTTGCTCTTGAATAAAAGTTATAAAACCACCCCAAATTGGTTTTCTCTGCTCAAATGGCGATGAGGTAAAAACAACCTTAATTAAAGGGACTTTAATTAAATATTAATTAAAATATTTGACTGAAGTCCTGAAAAGCCTATTGTTGCTACAGCCCCCCATTGGCAAACTCAGGTAAGGCAGTGGGCTTGGATGATAAGAATAGAGGTTGAACTACTCAGGGGTGGATTGACTCTGCTTTACCCTCCCCAACACAGAAGGCTATGGCAAAAAGAGTCGCAGTTATTGGAGCAGGGGCCAGTGGCCTAACAGCCCTTAAATGCTGTTTAGATGAAGGACTCCAGCCAACATGCTTTGAGAGAAGTGAAGACATTGGGGGACTGTGGCGGTTCCAGGTAAGTTGAGTCTGTCTCCAGGGTCTTGCATTATAGACAGCATAGTAAGCCAAGGGGTTCCGAATACTCCAGTTCCTCCTGCACAACCAGACATGTCCCTTCTCAAATAGAAATGAGCAGAGAGATTGCTGACTGCATTGGAAAATGCCTATTCTCCATGCGGCGATACACACAGCAGTGTTGTTCCTCAAATCAGAGTGGGCTTCCCATACAAAGGAGACTGCTTGCTGCATGATTTTTCTCTGCATATACCTTTTTAATATCATAAATGGAGGAGGGAAGAGAGGATTCTAAGGATAAGTGAGATCCACCAATGCCCAAGAATCATGCCATTATGGGAAGTGAATTGAGTAAGGTATGCCTACTAGGGCTGGTCAAACATTTTCTATTAATATGGTTTTAAATTGGGGTTTTGACTGTGGTGGTGATCAACAGCAAGGATGAAGCAGTGAGATGGAGTTCAGAGGGATTTAAAAAATATCAAGGTTGATTTTAAATTAAAAAGGGCGGGGCGGGGAGCACCAACCAGGAATAACTTCCATAACATAACTCCAGCAGGCCCAACATCCTCCAGATGACACTTCCCCCTGCAACTCTGACTCCCAGCTGGAAGACAGGGAATTTTATAGAGGGCTTCACCACCCAGAATCCTTTGCAGGCAATGGCAAGTCCCTGCCGGTCTCTCTGGGTGATTGACAGCCCATCCAGCGAATCAGCTCTTTTCCTCACTCCTTGCTCTCTAGGCGCTTCATCCTATCACATTCACTAAATGATTTGTTGTGAAAATGTCATGGGGGGTAGGGAGGAGAAAAAGCACTTTCCAGCAAACTCTAAAGCATACCCTATTGGCATTAACCTAAGAGGGTCATGTGGCTAGAGCATAGGCATGGGAGTCAGGATGTTGGAGTTTTGATCCCTGCTGTCCCACACATTTCCTGTGTGATCATGCTTTTCCTTTGTTTTCCCACCACTTACAATCATAGAATCATAGAAATGTTGGGTTGGAAGGGACCTTAAGAGCTCGTCAAGTCCAGCCCCTTTTGCTGAGGCAGGATCAAGTAAACCTAGACCGTCCCCAACAGGTGTTTGTCCAACACTTTCTTTAAAACTTCCAATGGTGGGGATTCCACAACCTCCATTGAAAGCCTATTCCAGTGCTTAAGTACCCTTATAGTTAGAAAGCTTTTCCTACTATCTAACCTAAATTTCTCTTGCAGCAGATCTAAGTCCATTACAACTTGTCCGACCTTCAGTGGACATGGAGAACAATTGCTCCGTGTCTTCTTTATAACAGCCCCTAACATATTTGAAGGCTGTTATTAGGTTCCCCGCTCAGTCGTCTTTTCTCAAGACTAAACATGTCCAGTTTTTTAAATCTTTCCTCATAGGTCAGGTTTTCTAAACCAGTGATCATTTTTGTTTCCTCTCCTCTGGATTCTCTTCCATTTGGGCATATTTTTCCTAACATGTGGTGCCCAGAATTGGACACACTACTCCAACTGAGGCCTCACCAATCCCAAGTACAGTAAGACAATTACCTCTCATTTCTTACTTATGGCACTCCTGTTAATACATCCCAGAATATTAATTTTTTTTTACAGCTGCATCACATTGTTGACTCATATTCAATTTGTGAACCCTAGATCCTTTTCAGCAGTATTACCACCTAGCCAGTTATTCTCCACTTTGTAGTTGGGCATTTGGTATTTCCTTCCTAAAGAAGTACCTTGTAAATGTCTTTATTGAATTTCAGCTTGTTAATTTCAGACCAATTCTCCAATTTGTCAAGATCGTGTTGAATTCTACTCATGTCCTTCACAGTGCTTTCACTCCTCCCAGTTTGGTGACATCTGCAAATTTTATAAGCATGCTATCCACTTTGTTATTCAAGTCATTAATGAAAATATTGAATAATACCAGAGCCAGGACTGACCCCTGAAAGATCCCACTAGATAGCCCTCCTAGTTTGACAGCACACCATTGATAACTTCTCTTTGAGTGTGGTCTTTCAACCAATTGAGAACCCACTTCATAGCAATTTAATTTTGATCACATTTCCCTAGGTTGCTTATGAGAATGTCATGTGGGACTGAGTCAAAAGCCTTACTAAAATCAAGATCTATCATGTCTATGCTTGCCCCCTATCTGCTAAGCCAGTAATCATGTTAAAGACAAAAATTAAGTTGGTTTGGTATGATTTGTTCTTGACATATCCATGCTGGCTTTTCCTTAAAACCCTATTGTCCTCTAGATGCTTACAAATTGATTGTTTAAACATTTGTTCCACTATCTTTCTTGATATCAAAGATAGGCTGACCAGTCTGTAATTCCCAAGGTCCTCTTTGTTTCCCTTTTTAAAGATAGGTATTAAGTTTGCCCTTCTCCAGCCCTCTGGGACCTGACTGGTCCTCCATGAGTTTCTCAAAGATAATTGCTAATGATTCTGAGATTGCTTCAGCTAGTTCCTTAAGTACCCTTGAATGAATTCCATTAGGCCCTGCTGACTAGACAACATGCAACTTTATTGAAATATTCTTTAACCTGTTCTTTCCCTGTTTCGACTTGCATTCCTTCCCCCTTGATGATGATAATTGTTTTGAATATCTGGTCACCATTAACCTTTTTAGCAAAGACTGAACCAAAATAGGCATTGAACTCCTCAACCATTTTGATGTCATCAATTATTAGCAATCTTTCCCCACTAAGGCCTGGTCTACACTAACCCCCCAATTCGAACTAAGGTATGCAACTTCAGCTACGTGAATAACGTAGCTGAAGTCGATGTACCTTAGTTCGAACTTACCGTGGCAGGCTCCCCCGTCGACTCCGCGTACTCCTCTCGCCGAGCAGGATTACTGGAGTCGACGGCGAGCACTTCTGGGTTCGATTTATCACGTCCAGACAAGACGCGATAAATTGAACCCAGAAGTTCGATTGCCTGTCGCCGAACCAGCATGTAAGTATAGACAAGCCCTAAGTAGAGAATCTACATTTTCCTTCATCTTTCTCTTGCTCCTAGTGTATTTAAAGAATCTCTTCTTATTGCCTTTTATGTCACTTGCTATATGTAACTCCTTTTGTGCCTTTTTTGATTTTGTCCCTTCATGCTTGTACTATTCTTTTGTACTCCTCTTTAACAATTAGGATAATATTTCCCGACCTTCCAGGAGTGATATGAGGTTTTATTTTGTAATGGTCATGAAACACTGAGATCCTTGAATGAAAGTGAAAATTGCCAGTATCCATGTGCTGTCAGTATGCCCCAGGGGACATTGCTTCTCAGCTCCAAACATGGAGATCAGTTCACCTCTTAAAACATGAACAATAACTAGGCATGTTGTTTATATCCAGATATATTGATTTCTACTAAGTAATGGTCCCTTTCTCTGTTTTCCTGTGCTTTGGAGAGCTGCAAATGTCTTTTACAATCTAGAAAACTCTAGCTAAAACAAAACATCTGTCTTGATTTTATTCTGAAGGTGATCATTGTAAGTATAGTTTGTGAAATATAGTAGATACCACCTGATTGAATAAGATTTCTGAGACAATAATGTAGCACAACCAAATTGTTTGGAATATTTAGTATTTATCAACTGGAACCTGTAGTGAGCAATATTGCTCTTTACTTTCAGGAAGGCATAGTTTTGATGGGGAATTTCAAATCCCACAGGATACATGTGAACTTGAAAATTCCTGACCTTCACCTGCAGTGGTTTCAGTCCTATTGAGTACTACGTCTATAAGATTGGCTTGAGAGGAGGTTTTTTTTTGTTGTCAAGAATGATATAAGGAGTTTTCAGAATTCATATATAAGGGGGGGATGACATAAATTCCTGTTCAGCTATTGACAAATTCTGCCAATGACTCCAATTTTTCCCTCTGTTGTAAAAATATAATGTCCACAATCTTGACTGAAATCTTCAGGTTTCACTCCATTTCCGAGGGTAGTATTCACAGCAAAAGGTGAACAGCATCCATTGAACCAAAACTCCCATTCCCTTTAAAACATTACACAAATCACATCCGAGCCAGACAGGTTTAGAAATGTTTGCTCGTTCTTTTTTGCATTGTTTCTTCCCTTCTGGGTTCCAGCTGGGTCTGGAATTGGAAGTGGTGAAATGGTGTAAGCATGTCTGTCCTCATAAAATTTCCAGCCTAGATTTTCAGACTCATGAATGAGGTTGAGTTAAGCATCCCAACTTTGGGATGTTTTTATGTCAAGCAAACTTGAACGGTGAACCTTTTTGTATTGCCTCTGGATTAATTATTTGAAAATCTTGTCCTGGTTTGGTTGTTTCCTGCAGGAGTGTGATACGGATTGGAAAGCCAGTATTTATAAATCTGTGACCATTAACACTTCCAAGGAAATGATGGGTTACAGCGATTTCCCCATCCCAGAGGACTACCCCAACTATATGCACAACAGCAAAGTCATGGACTACTTCAGAATGTACACCAAGCATTTTGATCTTCTCCAATACATACACTTTAAGGTATGAAAGAAATGACATCTCTTTGGAGGTATGGAAGTCAACTGCAGCTCTGTGGGCTAACTGCTCCCCCTAATCCAATAAATTTGATAACATTACATGGGATGCTGCGATATTATCACACATGACATTATGTGACATGGTCACCAAACAGTGTCTTGCGTGGTGATATTCCAGCAAAGCTGAATTACATCAGCTCTCCTGGAAGGCTTGATAGTAGCAATAGATAGCAAATCTAGAGCTACTCAAAAAGATTTTCCTGTCCTGCTCCTCTGTTAAGTTGTCCTGCAGTGGTTCATGAGCATGAGTACCAACCTCAGAGCAATTGTTAAGTAGCAGGGCACAAACCCCAAACTGGCTGTGAGTTCTATACTTAGATTTCATCAACCATGTATCAAGTGTAAACTCCTCAGGCATTTCAACAGTCTTAACATAGAGCCACAGACAGTCCTCTTGGGTACTCCGATCTATCTTGCCACCTCAGCAAGCTTGCCTTTTACCTTCCATCAAAAATCACAACAATATTCAGGTAACTCCCTGGATCAGTCACTTACCCCAGATCAGTTGCACCTTCGATCTCACACCAAAGCCAACATTTGTAGCCAATCCTATAATAAACTATCTAAAGATTTATTAACGAGGAAAAGGAAATAGTTATTTACAAGGTTAAAGTAGGTAAACATAGACACACAAATGAGTTCCAATCTTAAGTTTCAAAAAGTAATAGAAGCTTTTATGATAAACAAGCTTGATATGTCCATTAGGGCTAACCCAGGCCTGGGGATCTTTTGCTCATGCGTAGTAATCCTTGCCCTTCAGAGTCCAAGAAGCATAAAAGATACAATTCCTCCTTGTTAGGGCTTTTTATTCCTTCCCTCTTCTGTTTTGAGTTGCAAATTCAACTGTTGGGAAGAATTCAATTGCACATCTCTTCATTGGGGAGAGTAATTAACACAGTCTTTTGTCCTCTGATGTTGCACAATGGTTTGTCTGGTGTGGATGGGTCTTCATTTGATGGGCAGCTCATAATACCTCCTGTTGGAAACTTGTATTTCAGTCTCATTAATAGTTCTCTCCTGTCTGGTGATTTACAGTTACAGAACAAACACTAAATATTACCTTATGACAGGGAATACAGATGTTATTCCTCAAGAGCAAGTGGTTAGCTTTGATGTCCTGAATTACTCACATTGTCCTTACCCTCAGACAGATATTTACAACCATGTGCAGTATCGGGGGACTGTGGTATTAACTTCCCGAATATTATCTGTATATGTTATCTAGATCTCTGTGAGCCAAGGATTGTCATCTGGCCAGGAACTAGAATCAAGGAGGGGGCGGGTAATTATGAAGTCCCAGGAGCTGTAAATAGCTCCAGCAAAGAACTAGTCGCTTGGATGGTTTTCATACACTGGTTCGAGTCAGGCTCAAGAGAGCCAGGAGTCAGAGCTTGGGATATAGAGGGCCAGATTGACTTGATAGACAAGCCTTTATTTTAATCCAGCAAACGGATGTGACCTGATGTACAAGGGGGGGACCAAACCCATAGGAAGGACTGGAATCTGCCAGGACTGATGGAGAAACTGGCAAGCTTAAATATGCATTTAGGCTCTTTTAGTTATTTTATATGTACTCTGTAATGTTTATATCCTAAAATAAATGTACTCTGCTTTGAAAGAGCTATCCGGTTACTGGTAACTGCCTGCATATGCTGGTCATAGCCCGTGGAGAGGGAGCAAAGCGCAAGGGCTGGACTTTAGTCAGACCTGCTGAGAGAAACACAGGGAAGTGCAGACGGGCTGTAGCCTAAAGTTCATGGTCAGAAGGAAGAACACGGGTTTCTGCCCAGAGGGAGGTGACATGGGGTATTCCTGGAGCAGACTGTGAAGGAGGGTGTCAAAGGTGCAGTTACCCCAAAACTGTGATGGCTGGTTCCTGATATATTAGTATGTATACTGGTTTCCCTGTACTTTTCTCCATGCCTCCTGCTACGCCTGCATAAGCTGTCATTCAGACAGTTCTCCTTTGCCTGACTGGCTTTGGGTGTGTGGCTTCTTGGCTTTCTCATACCGCATACTTCAGCATGAATAGAGGAACAAAATAAAGCCAAGTAAAAGTAAGGGGTTGTCTGCTTTTCTTCTAGACAAGCGTGCTCAGTATAAGAAAACGCTCCGATTTTTCCACCACTGGCCAGTGGGATGTTGTCACAGAGACAGACGGGAAGCAGAATTCGGCCATCTTCGATGCCATTTTGGTTTGCACTGGCCACCACATAGATCCTTACTTACCCCTGGAATGCTTCCCAGGTCAGTGGGATACTAAGTATCAAGTCTCTTGGTGATTGGGATGTGACCCGCTCTAACTGGGAATGAACAGACTGGAGCGGTTCAGATAAGGGGGCTATTAAGGGTGGCTATGCAGCCCTAGAGCTTGTGAATCTTTTCAAAGGAATTCATAATCTTCTAGTTTGACCTCTTGCACATTTCAGGCTACAAAACCTCACCCACCCACTCCTGTAATAGACCCCTAGCCTCTGGCTGAGTTACTGAAGCCCTCAAATCATGACGTAAAGACTTCAAGTTACAGAGAATTCACCATTTACACTAGTTTAAACCTGCAAGTGACCCATGCCCCACACTGCAGAGGAAGGTGAGCCCCCCCCCAGGGTCTCTGTCAATCCCGACCTCAAATATGGTGATTAGTTAGACCCTGAGCATGTGGGCAAGACCCGCCAGGAAGATACCTGGGAAAGAATTCTCTGTAGTAACTCAGAGTCCTCCCCATCTAGTGTCCCATCTCCAGCAGTTGGGGATTTTTGCTACCGGCAGTCACCAATGGGCCAGATGTCATTGTAAGCTGTCTCATCATATCATCCCCTCCATATACTTATCAAGCTCAGTCTTGAAGCCAGTTAGGTTTTTTGCCTCCATTGCTCCCCTTGGGAGGCTGTTCCAGAACTTCACTCTTCAGATGGTTAGAAATCTTCACCTCATTTTGAGCCTAGTCAAACTATAGGGGGAGGCAGGGTCAGCAGAAGCACACCCTGCTCATGTATATTGTCCTTCCCTAGGTCTTGTCCCATTTTGTGCTGAGGGCAAAAATCTTTGAGTCCTTAACCCAAAAGCAACATCCAGTTAGAAGGGCTCTGCTCCTGGAAGCCGAGGGAGCTGGGGGCGGAGGGGTGGAATGGATTCCAAGCCTTTGAACCAGAAGCACAGTTTTGGGCGCCCAGATCTCTGGGCAACATCCAGATATAGTTAGGTCTGAGAGGAGTTTTGGTTATGGCCTGATGCTCTCCTCTCTCAGGGCATGTAGACCTGCTGTGTGTGAATCTAAAAATCATACACACACCTTCGTAGTGACCCTACAGACACTGTTGTCCTGCATGGAGATATTCCCTTATCCAGAGCCTCTCCATGGACTGTCTCACACCGTCTCCAGGCACTGGAGATGCATCTTGGCCAGGTGTAGAAGTGCTCCTTTTTATATAATGACTTCCTGGCTGAGTTTTCACCTTCTGGTTTCTTCTCCCCTTGCAGGTGTAGAGAAGTTTAAAGGAAAAATAATGCACAGCCGGGAATACAAGTATCCAGAAGAATTTCGGGACAAGAGAATGGTTGTGGTTGGCTTGGGAAATTCTGGAGTAGATATTAGTTTGGATCTCAGTCACACAACCAAACAGGTATTGTTGGCTATCACCTTCCAGCAATTTCAGCCTCAGAGGTTGGATGGTGCTGAGTTGTTTTATTTAGCTTCTGGGTATGAATAAGACTTGTTCTTATCCAAGTCTCTGCTGAAGATTTTTCTGATATGACTGCACAAGTTCCATTCACACTGAGTCTTCATCTTGCAGCATGTAAGGACAGTACTGGCAGTAATGGCCCAATAATATAATTGCAAGCTGTAGAGCTAAATTTATTCCTGATGTACACCACGTGTGCCCATCCCAGCCCCATGCTAACAGTGCATGCAACTCAGTATGGACCCACTGCCATGCAAATGGTAAGAAGGCAGAAATTGTAACTGATCTTACTTTACAAATACATCTTAGCCTTAAAGTCACTTTACAGCGTAACACAGCTTGGACCCAATCTGGGTCCCATTGAAGTCAGTGGAAAGGCTCCCACTGATTTCAATGAACTTCGGATCAGGGCCTACTGTAAGAGGCAGTGTTTTGGACCATCACTGTAGGATACCAAATGACCTCTTAAGGTCTTTGGAATGCAATTTGTGTCCAGGAAGCTGTAAATAAAAGAAAAGGGGCAGTGTCTTAAACTGAAGTGATTTCAGATATTCAGCATGGCTTATTGTCCACTTGTTTGATTCCCAGAACTACCACAGACATTCACTGGGGTTCCCCCAGACTGGGAAGGGGAAGCATAGATCCTAAGGAATTGCTAAACATTTATCTGGGAAAGCTGATTTAGTTACAGCCACACTTAAAAGGGGGAGTAACAAATTGGGGCAAACTTCTACTGTTGGGTCAACTCAGCAGATCTCTTCTCTGCTGCTCTGCTCACCCTCATTTTGTAGGAAATCCATGGTGAGAATTACTGGGTGAATCTGAGAAGAATTTTGTCCTTAGTCTTTTAAAATGGGCCCCAATCCTGCAGTTTCCTAATCTTTATTTAGCCATCTCAACGAGAGTTTTCCCTTAGCAAGTGGCAAGCAGAAATTACCGTCTGATATGCAAAACCTGTTCATCTTACTGTTACCTTATCCCACCTCCCCCCCTTTCCACATGTCTCTTTCATTCACTGGTCATGTGTTGTCCTCGTTCTAAACTGCAAGCTCTCTGGAGTGAAAACTGTCTTCATCACCTTTGTTTGTACAGTACCTCGTGCAAGAGAGCCCAGATCCTTGAGTTGGGCCCCAAGGCAGCACTGGAATACAAATGATGATGATAAATTAATTCAGTGGGATTTTTGCCTGAGGAAGGATTGTAGGATTGGATCCATTTTGTCTTTTTTTATGTAAAACATATTCATTTTTATTCACCTACAAAGAGAGGCCAAGCCATCCCACCATGATATCCCCAAATGATACTACTTGCTTAGCAATTAAACTAACCCCAAGTAGCCTGCACCTCGCAAGCGGACAGGTACAGGCACAGAACAAAGAGCAAAAGCCCTGACCTGTTGTATTTCTGCATCTCTTCTGGCAGGTATTTCTCAGCACCAGGACGGGCGCCTGGGTGGTGAATCGCGTCTCTGACAACGGCTTCCCCCTCGACGTGGTACATTTCACACGCTTTAAAAATATGCTGCGCCACATCATCCCTTTGTACCTGATGAACCGCTGGGGGGAGAACAAGCTGAATGCCAGGTTTAACCATGAAAACTATGGACTGAAACCTAAATTCAGGTAACACCTCTATTTCAGGACTCTCTCAGTCATGAAAAGAAGAACAGGAGTACTTGTGGCACCTTAGAGACTAACAAATTTATTAGAGCATAAGCTTTCGTGGACTACAGCCCACTTCTTCGGATGCATATAGAATGGAACATATAATGAGGAGATATATATACACACATACAGAGAGCATAAACAGGTGGGAGTTGTCTTACCAACTCTGAGAGGCCAATTAATTAAGAGAAAAAAAACTTTTGAAGTGATAATCAAGCTAGCCGAGTACAGACAGTGTGATAAGAAGTGTGAGAGTACTTACAAGGGGAGACAGAGTCAACGTTTGTAATGGCTCAGCCATTCCCAGTCCTTATTCAAACCGGAGTTGATTGTGTCTATATCACACAATCAACTCCGGTTTGAATAAGGACTGGGAATGGCTGAGCCATTACAAACGTTGACTCTATCTCCCCTTGTAAGTACTCTCACACTTCTTATCACACTGTCTGTACTCGGCTAGCTTGATTATCACTTCAAAAGTTTTTTTTCTCTTAATTAATTGGCCTCTCAGAGTTGGTAAGACAACTCCCACCTGTTTATGCTCTCTGTATGTGTGTATATATATCTCCTCATTATATGTTCCATTCTATATGCATCCGAAGAAGTGGGCTGTAGTCCACGAAAGCTTATGCTCTAATAAATTTGTTAGTCTCTAAGGTGCCACAAGTACTCCTGTTCTTCTTTTTGCGGATACAGACTAACACGGCTGTTACTCTGAAACTTCTCAGTCATGGGCATTTTATGGGTACATTTTTCCAAAAATCCTAAGTAACTTAGTTTCTTAAGTCCTATTTTCAAAAATGATTTAGGCACTTTAGAGCCAAAGTCTCACTGAAAGTCAATGGAATTTTAGGCTTTAGGATGCAGTTGGGTCATGTTTTCCAGCTTTTCCTCACAACCATGAGGGCTAGAGACGTACTTTTTCTTAAGGAAAACTGAGGTTCCCGCCTGATCACTTAACTCCTGCAGCTGGGGCTTGTAGAAAAACCTCTAATATCATGAGACTTGCAATAAAATCATGAGAGCTGGTGACACTGTAACATGTGACTTTGCACTTCAAGCTGGGGAGGTAATTCCCAGCTCAAGTAGATGTACCCGCACTAGCTCTGGTCAAATTACCATGCTAAAAATAGAGTGTCGCCTCAGCAGTGGGAGGGACTGGTCATGTGAGCATGTGCATAGTGTCTTGGACTTGTACTGGGCGTGGTTGAATGAGGCCTCACAAACCTCCTGTGAGGGAAGTGAGTGGTGATGTTCCCATTTCAGAGGCTGGTAAAATGATGCCCACAGGGTGGAGATCCACAGCCCAGGACGGTAATGCTCACAGACTCGAGATCCAGGACTGAACTCAAGTCCGTCCTCACGGACTTTTAAGTTGCTTGCCCAAGGTCACTGGTCAAGCCAGGAGCAGAAATCAGGCGTCCTCTCTCTAAATTCCCTGCACTAAGCACAGGGCCAGCTCTGGCTTTCTGGCCGCCCCAAGCAAAAAAACAAAAAACAAAAAACAAAAAAAAAACACGGCAGCCAGAACAGCCAAGCAAAAAAAAAAACCAAAACCCTGCAGCGTGGCCGGAGCCAGGGTGCAGGGGGACTCCCTGCCCTGCAGATGTGCCCCAGCTAGTGGGGGGAGGGGAGGGAATGGGGGGGAGAGCGAGAAGGGGGGCGGCCAGGGCTTCAGAGGGGCCCTTCTGCCGTGCCCCCTGCCGGGAGGGCTCCGCACCACTCCAGTCAGCTGGGAGGGAAGGACGCGGGCTGCCCTGCCGGGCTTGCTGCAGGGCGCTCCCGTCCTCCATGCTGCTGCCCCCTACAGGGTAGCCGGAGCGGAACAACAACAACAACAACAAAAGCGTCCGTGCCGCCCTAGGATTGGGCAGAATGCCGCTTCCTACAAGCTGCCGCCCCAAGCACCAGCTTGCTTGGCTGGTGCCTGGAGCCGGCCCTGACTAAGCACTAGACAACTATCATGTCTACAAGAACTTGGGCAGAGAAGCCCCCCAGGGGGGTTAGGCACTCTACCCCCTTGGCACAGGGTGGCCAGCCCTTGTAAGTGAAGTGGGTCCACTCCCCTGACAACTGAGGCTGGGCCCTAATGAGGGGCAGGGTGACGCCGGAGTTAAGAGCAAGAAGAAAGCTGCAGGGAGGGGAAGAATGCGGCAAATGGGCAGCTCCAGAAAGGGGCTAGGATAGGCCCTGGGGCAAGGCCAGGCTCCTGGGAGTGGCCCATGGCTTGTGTCTCCAGAAATAAAGAACCGGAAGTAGCAGGAGGAAGCTGCTTGGAACCTGTTGGAAAGAAGGTAGCGCCAAGGAGGGGCAGATAAGGACTGGGAAAGACTGCGATTACCCTGGGATAGGAGCTATCATTTTAGTTGACTTTCACTGGCAAAGGAGCAATGCGGGTCTTTGCCCAGGAAGAGGGAGTTGAGTCCCTGAAGAACTTGGTGCAGAGAAGTGGGACATTAAGGTTTGCTTGAAGATTGTGGACAGTTATATGGAAGACTAGTAAATAAACTTACACATGTGTGCTTTCTGTGCTAAAATGGTCAACCAGCAGACGGTGCTCAGGGACAGCTGCCCCCTGCGACAGGGTGCCTAATAAATCTAGGTATCTTTGACCATTTTAGCCTTAGCAAATGCCTACACTGAAAGCGCAGATGTGGCTATAGCCCAGGTAGGCATACCCACACTGGCTTTAATCTAGCAGGCAGGTGTAACAACGGTAGTGAAGATATGGCAGAAAAGGCTTCAGGACAGGCTGGCTAGCAACCTGAGTAAGCATCCGAGGTAAGTAAGGATGCAATCCTGTGCCACCCTGCTTTCACTGCTATTGTTACTCATGCTATGTCTACACTGCCATTGGGAGGTGTGATTGCAGCTCAGGCGGGCAGATCTGAGCTAGCTTTGCTCTAGCTAGATCATCGCAAGCAATGGAAGGGAAGAATGTGGCAAAAGGACAGGCAGCAATAGCAATGTTGCCATGGCAGTAGGGCAGTGAAGGAGTTAGTCTTCTGAGTACAATCCCCACCCCATGACCCCAGGTACATACTTGAGCAGGTTGCCCGTACCGTTACCCCGCATTGCTGAAGCTATCCCCGGTATTATTACATTAGTGAGCTTTGAGCTTGCTGCAGCAAAGCTAGCTCAGGTATCTCTACATGTGCTGCAGTCACACATCTCAACTACAGCATAGACATACCACTAGATTAAAGCTAGGACAGGTATAGCTACTCACACTGCAATCGTACCTTCTCTTGAGTCTCCACCGTTCTAACCCAGCACAGACTATTCACGCTCAGTTCTCTCCTCCTTCCTGACCTTACAGGTTTCTCAGCAAGTACCCGATCGTGGGGGACGACCTGCCCAACGCCATCGTTTCTGGCCGGGTGCTGATGAAGCCCAACGTGAAGGAGTTCACCGACACGGCTGTGATTTTTGTGGATGGGAGCCGGGAGGAGAACATCGATGTCGTGCTCTTTGCCACAGGATACAACTTCTCCTTCCCCTTCTTGGAGGAGAACGTCCTCAGAGTCAACAACAACCGTGTCCCTCTGTATAAGTTTGTCTTCCCTCCACACCTGGAGAAGCCGACGCTGGCTATCATCGGCCTCCTCCAGCCACTGGGGGCCATCATGCCCATTGCGGAGCTTCAAGCTCGCTGGGCCACCAGGGTCTTTAAGGGTAAGAAAAATGAGCACCAGAGGTACTCCACTTGCCACTCTGCTAACACTTCCCAGCAGCATTCCATACATTTCTCAGCATCTCCCATACTTACGGTGACGAGCCCAGTCTGAGAACTATATAGACTGGCATAGACCTAATACAAGAGCTAAGCAGGGGTGCGAGGCTGATTTGAAGGAGAAGGCTGAAATCCATGCTTGATAGTTCCCCATGGGCCAGGGTATCAAATCAAGAGAGGCAGTGTGGCCTAGTGGCTAGAGTGGAGGCCGGGGACTCAGGAATGCTGGGTTCTATCCCATCCCTGTCAGTGACCTGGGGCACATCATTTCATCTCTCTGGGGCGAAGTTTCCCCCTTTGCAAAATGTAACGATGAAAAGTGCTGCGTAAGAGTGACTGTTGTTGTTACAGATACCAGTGAGGGGTAAATATAGCCTTTACTTACGACTTAATGTTCAGTTATATGCTCAGTGCCTTATTGCCATGTTCATCCGTCAATCTACTTCCTGGTAGGCCACAGCTACTCCTGCTCCTTGTTTCTCTTCCTGCCTCATCCTCCATTAGCTATTTCTCTCCCTTTCATGTCTCCCTTCTGTTCTTCCCTCTGCATGTCCTTTCCTGGAGCGAATCTCAATTCCCACCCTGCTTGGCTTCTCACTGCCTTTTGCCCCTTCCATTTTCTCAAATGAGTGGCCATGCAATAGTTAATGTTGACTTTGAAGGGTCATCGTTGGGTTTTACAGCTGGCATGACAAGGTGATTAACAGGGGAGTTTACCCCTCTGAGTCATTGTTTCAGGCTGGCTGCAGATATCGCTGCACTGGTTATATTCGGATTACGACAGTCACAAGGGTTAGAAACTTATTTTATTTAAAGTTGAGATTCAAGCAATCTGGATATATCACGTCAGCTTAATAAATACCAGCTACAAGCCATATACTTAGGCCACTCTCTAGCCTAGGAGAACCATCTGAACTGGATAGGAAGATGGGGCGGTAGCTAAGCTACTATCCTGGCAGGCTCTGAGTACAACAGGGGCAAGAGGAGGCACAGCCATGCTGTTTTTATACCCTGGGGATTTGTGCACTCTGCTAAAGCAACTGACGCAGGATCGCTAGGGTCTCAGCAGCTCCCAAACAGGGCAAAGATAAGCCACTTGCCATCTGCCCCTGCATTGGCTGTTTCAAAACTTAACAAAGGAACCGCATTATAAAGCAGATGATGCACGTGAGCTGAACTATGTGGCAAAAAGAAGGGAACAAACAAAAAGTTTCCCAGTTTTGTGAAGTGAGGGAAGGTTTCTTGTTCAGTGGTGCCCTATTAGAAGGGAAGTGTGGTCTTGTGAGCAGAGCAGTACAGTGGAAGTCAGGATCCCTGGCTTTTTTCCCCAGCTCCACCTGTCTGTCTTGTTTATATTTTTGTGCTTCCACCCATCACCCTAGTAGCTGAGCATATAAAATAGATGAGCAATAGCATGGTTCCTAGTCAACACCATGGAATCTCTGGTTCATCTCCCTGTTCAGGTTATAGGAAGCTCAGTTTAAGGACAACTGTGCCACTGCTTCAATGTGTGACCTTGAGAAAGTCACTTAACTGTTCTCCACTTCATCTTACCCATCTGTAAAGGGCAAGTAAAAATAGACACAATGGTGTTGTGAAGTGTCCCTTATCAGAGGTTGTAAAATGCTTGGAGATCCAGAAAGAATCACCCTGTCTAAACGCAAAATATTCTGCTTTCTCAGGTCTGCTTAAGTTACCTTCACTAGATGACATGATGGCCGACATTGCCAAGAAGATAAAGGAGAATGAGAAACGGTAGGAGACTATTATATAGAATGATAAAATGTTGATCATGGTGAGCAGTGGGGACCAAGGCAACCGTTGCTTCTTTGTGTAATGCATCCGTGTATCTCTGCCTCCCCCTAGTGGCTGGACTGTCTAAAGAGGTTTTGAGTTTCTTCCTACCTACAAGCTAAGGCATGCGGTCCTTTGATTCAAGTAGTAGAGCCTTTTGGTTTAGGTTCCCTGGTTCAGTCCCTACAGATGGACCTGCCCAGGCGTATTGTGTGTCTCTCACTAGTGCTGCTCTTTTCCAGCACCCGTGCAGAATCCCTACAACTTCCGCACAGTGTCAGAATTTGGGTTTTGTATTGCCCATGACTGACTGGTGCTATTATTAGCTATCAAGTGCCAAACAAATAAAAATTTGCTTCAGCTTGGTCATACACTAGGAAAAAAAGGAGGAGGAGGAAGATACCCAGATCTCTACTTCTGTGTGCCCCCAGGAAGGAAATTTGGATATGCTGTGGTGGCGTATGTTAATCTTCTGAGGACTCAGGGCCCAGAGACTGGTTGATAGAGGTTTAGAGCCTGATTCTCATCTTGCTTATGCTGCTTTTACTCCAATGTCAGTCCATTGACCTCAATGGCGTTACTCCTGATTCACACCAAAGAAAATGAGAAGAAAATCAGGCCCAATCTGTTAAGCGTTAAGTGCTGATATACAGAGATGTACGGAGGAAGCCATTTCCAGTGCTCAGTATGTTTTATTGAGCCTACAAAACAAAAGAGCTATGCTACATATTCTTGAGCGCCACCTAGTGGCACCTCACCTATTAACTGACTATTTACTAGAGTTGACCAGAAATATTTCGACAAAACAGATTTTCATTGGAAAATTCAGATTAATCAAAACTGAAACTTCACCAAAATGTAGCAGTTTCAATGAAAAGTTCATCAGGAAGTTTTCTCAGCTCCAGGATGGCACTTACAGTGAAGAGAGCCCAGGATAGCCAATAGCCCTGTGATCTCCTAACCTGAGATGCAGGAGACTCAGATTCAAACACCTGCCCTGTCTGATTTGGAACAGGGAGTTGAACATGGCTTACCATAATCTCTTTATTCCATGCGGAACATAGGGCCTTCACCACTGCCTTCCATCTTTGGCAATCTCCTTCTGCAGTCTTAGTGTCTTCCTCTGTCATTTTAATGACTTTCAGTTCTGCTCCTGTTGTGTGTTTCCAAGTTGCTATTGGATATCTCTTTGCTTCTTGTCTGGAGATCTCAGTCCAGTGCCTATCTTGTTATTTTATTCAGTCCTTTCCCCATATGTGTCCTAACTAGCTCCATTTTGTAACATAATTTTCTGTCCTATCAGTCTCTGTTTCACCTCCTCCAAAGCTCTTCATTTGTTAATTTTTTTCTGGCCATCTGATATTAAGGATTTGTTCAAGGCAGCTGTTTATAAATATTTGGAATTTAGCTAGTAGGGTCGTGATAAGTCTCCAAGTTTCAGCACAATGCACTAAGACAGGCTTTACAGTGGTGTTAGATATTCAGAGTTTAGTTCAGAGGGCAAGGTTTCTATTTCTTCAGATCGGCTTTAGAGTTGCGAAGGCATGACTGGCTTTTGCTGTTTTAGGTTAATGGTTTAATGTCCTTATCTGTTCCACCTGTTTTGCGTACAATGCTGCCAAGATACATGAAGTGTCAGACATCCCCTCTCAATCCCAGAAAGTGCCATTTCTGTTGTGTGTTGATTCTTGTGATTTTCATTTTCTCTGTGTTGATTTTCAGTCCTACTAACTACACATAGGCCGAAGAGCATGTGTTTAAGCTTACATATCTCTGTGGACATGGGATCACAGGTTGATATTGCCTGCAAAAATTGAGGTCTTGTAGGTTCTAGGAGAAAGTCCATAGTGTATCCATTGGTGGTTCTGTTTTCTTTCTTACTACCCAATCTGTTATCAGTAGCAAGATCATGGGTGACATAAGACATCCTTGTCTAATGCTGGCAGTTACTTTGAATGGCTTGGCCAATTTGCTGTTGTATATTACCTGACATGTCGTATTTTCATAGAAGCACTGATATTCACAATTTGCTGGGGGACTCCATAGTGGCATAGCAACTTCTCAAAGATGTTCTGTCCACTGTGTCAAGGACTTTTTGGAAATCTATTAAACTCACGTAGAGTGGTGACTACCATTCAATCAACAGTTGTATGATGAGCCATAGGATTACTATTCGATCTATGCGTGATTTCTCCTGTCCGAACCCTGCCTGTTGTCATAGCCCTGATTCTATTGCTTTCTTTAGTCTGTCTTGGATAATGTATGTAAGTATTTATTTGGGTTGGACAGCAGCTGAATGTCTCTCCAGTTTTTTGACTGACTGAGGTCGCCTTTCTTTGGCAACTTGACTATATGATCACTTTCCCACTCATTTGGTAATTTTTCTTCTTCCCATATCTTTTATAAGAGCCTATCAAAATGTCTAGAGTATTCTTTAAATCTGCCTTAAAGACCCCTGCTGGGATTTTGTCTGGACCTAGTGCCTTTCCACTTTTTAACCAATTGTCTGCTGTCTGTACTTCTAACCTAATTGTCAGGGTAGTTAAGCACTGGAATAAATTGCCCAGGGAGGTTGTGGAATCTCCATCATGGGAGATTTTTAAGAGGAGGTTAGATAAACATCTGTCAGGGATGGTCTAGATAATACTTAGTCCTGCCATGAGTGCAAGGGAGTGGACTATATGACCGCTCAAGGTCCCTTCCAGTCCTATGATTCTATGATTCTATTCTAGTGGTAAGTCCTAATTCAGATGTTCCTCTACATCTGTGGGGTTAACCACTGGCTCGCCATTCAGTAATTCACCTAAGTACCACCTCCATATATTGAATTGTTCTGCTGTTTGTGGTTAAGTTACCCTCACTGTCTTGGACTAGTTAGTTGGTATCTGTTTTTCTGACTGACAATGTCTAGTGCAGAGATTCTCAAACTGTGGTCCGTGGACCACCAGTGGTCTTCAAGCTCCATTCAGGTGGTCCACGAATAGTTCCGTCTAAGGTGTGTGCCTGGGAGGCTGCACGCGAGACTATGAAGGGCCACCCACCTAATTAGTGGAGCCGCGCAGACATGGCTCCACTAATTAGATGCCTGGATCCTGGAGAAGACGCACATGTAAGGTAAGATGGTGGCCTTAGGGGGAATACGGGGTAGGTGGGATGGGGCAGTGGTGTGAGAAGAGGAGGTGGGGGGAATTTGAGATGTGCAGGGCTGCAGCGGCTAGAGAAAGAGGCAGCTCCAGGGCTGTAGCTCCCCAGCTCCAGGGCTGTAGCTGCCTGGGAGAGACGGCCCTCCTTCCCAGCCTCAGCTCTGTGGCTGCTGTGGTGGGGGAGAAACCCCCCCTCCTTCCCAGCCCCAGCTCGGGGGCTGCTGTGGCAGGGGAGAGAGGGCACATCCATCACATTAGAAAGGTAAGACTACTGATATTAAAATATGAGTTTTGTGCTTTTATTTGTAGAACAAATTATTTTTATTAATTTTTTATTAATTATTATTAAGGTTTTTTTATATAGCACTTTTATCCAAAGCGTTTTACAATAGTTAGCTAACGGTACAAACATTTGGAAAGATCATTAAGTGGTCTGCCGAGACCCTCAACAATTTTCAAGTGGTCAGTGGAAAAAAAGTTTGAGAACCACTGGTCTAGTGATATCGTACAGTGTCTGCATGTTATTTTGTGCCACTGTTGCCATTTTGTCTCTAAAATCTTGTTTGTCTTTCTTGGCACTCTTTTTGATTTCTTTGTTCTTCATGGCATATTCCTCCCAAAGTTGCTGTTTCTGTATTCTTGTTCTTGCTTGATTTAGTTTGTTTAATTTGACATCTTTCTTTTATTTTCTGCCATATCTCCTCAGACAGCGATTCATTGTAGAGTTTCTTCCTGAATCCTGGGTTTTGGCGAAGGTTTCCTTTACATGTTCCCATTTGCCTTCTACTGTTCCGTCATCTTCATTTTCAAGTGCCTAGTATCTGTTTGCTAGCACAAATCTAAACTTTGTACTGCCGTCGGTTTCAAATGAGTGATGTTACAAGTGGGCATCTCTGTTTGGTTCTCTTTTTTTGTCACTTTTATTCTCCAGTTATCTATCAATGATGCACGGTCCATTCCCATTGCTGCCTCATGCCTGCTATAACATCCTCTAAAGCTCTTCCCCATTTGTACGGAACTGTAATGAGATCTGTTTAACAAGTTATCCTATGACTAGTAAGGAGAGGGAAAATAGTTCCTCCAACAAGCAGGTCATTCATTCCACAAAATCAGCAAATACCTCACCATTTTCATTCATTTCACTGAGGTATTGTTTCCCCATCAGTATTATTCTCCATCCAGAGATCTGAACCGAATCTCCCACATTCCAAGCAAGTGTTCTTACCACTGAGCTACTGGTTATTCTGTGTGGGGAATGAGAGTTCTCATTTTTTTTGTAAAACCTGTAGAAAGGACTAGTTTTTCATTCTATTGCAGAACACAAACAAATGTTAAAAGCTCTGATTTATTTTTCGTAAGAAGGAAATTTTGTTTTCCGGCCAGCCCTACTATTCACTTGTATACGGCTATTGCACAACTCTCAAACAAGCAACACTTTCTCCTATCCATTCAGTGGGCTGGAAAAGCAAGCGTCCCGAGGTTTAACAAAGTAGCTTTTCCCTCCTCCTCATAACTACATTAGATAACCAAGCTCATTAAAAAGAAAATGCTCAGCAGTAGGAGTAGGCAGTTTAGTCTTTCTTGCTAGTTACTTAGTTAATGGCTTACAAGTTATTATGGCTTTGTGACATCCACATTTGGGCTGAGATGTAAAGCTGAGGTCCTGCCCATCTGTAGTTGTTAAAATCACATGGCACTTTTCACAACAATAGGGGTATCAACTTAGGCGTCCTGCCCAGACGTGAACTGGGCCAGTCCTATTTTGCCTCCTTAACTGTAAATTGAGAAGCAATTAAAGGTCAATGGAGTCTCACCCTTTCCAGGAGGTGTAAGTATGGACCAATGTGTTTATTTTAGAAAGGATAACAGATTAGGCCTTGCTTATGTGAAGTATGCTGGAAGATGCCTGCTCTATCAGTGACTACTTGTTTAGAAGTTGGTTGTTCTAAGTAACTCAACTGTTTAGTACTGTTTTTGCTAAGGATTTGATTGTCTTCAATTAAAGGAACCCAATTAACTCGAAAATGACATATCTAGCCATGTATTTATAACCACTCTTACATGTAACACCTCAGAGCAGTGGCTGAAAGAAAGGAGAGAAAACTAGTTTGTTCTTCGGTTTTTGCATTTCACATCATGATATGTCTGTCAGTTTCACTGCTTCCATTGCATAGTCAGTTAGGACCTGATCCTGCAAAGGATTCATGTTTAATACCATGCCTGCTCAGAGAAGCTACACAGAGTGATGAACAGCATGGCAAGTGTACATGAGCTCACCAACTGAAACAAGTGGCTGGTTGGTGTCTTTTAGGATTGATGAGCTACATGTCTCTGTAAAGGCTCATTGACTGAGATTTCCTGTAGTATAGGTTTTGATCCAAAGCTCATTGAAGTCAGTGTGTGTGTATAGTTCCATTAATTTCAGTGGGCTTTGGATCAAGCCCATAATGCATCCAGTCAGGTGCAAGATGATGCTTGCAGAATGTTTGTTTGATTATTTTGATTGGAACTAGAGAAGAGCCAAATCAGTTCTGGATCTTGTTAAGTTTCACAGCACACAGAGAAGTTAGATAAGAACATCAAATATTCTTGCTGGAAGGTAGCAATGTAACAAAGCTTTATTTTAAAAAATCTAGGACCATAACACATGAACCCAAAAGCAGAGCGAGACAAAGCAGGCTGCTCCCAAAGGCAGAGAGGCTCAACTCACCCACCTTGTTCTAGTCTGGCTCTTTGCAGACTAATTCTGATCACTTACTTCCCTCAGAACTCCCTACTTGCAAGCAGGACCAGGAAATGCCCCAATGACTCCTGAAATTTAAAGTAGTAGATCATAGTTTTCAATAACCCACAGATCTCAACATCTTTATCTCTGGGGAAGGTCAGAGCTGGATCTCATCCTAGTAGTCTCAGACATGTCTGAGTAAACATTCAGCCTCAAACCGATTCCGGTCCATATGGCTTTTCTCCTTTGTCCCAAGGTACATTCCGAGCCAGCACATTACCCTGCAGGTGCAGTACATCGATCATGTGGATGAACTCGCCTCCCTATTGAGTGTGAAACCCAACCTGCTGTTTCTCTTCCTGACGGATCCGAAGCTGGCCCTGGAAGTGCTCTTCGGCCCGTGCACACCAGCCCAGTTCCGTCTGACTGGACCGGGGAAGTGGGATGGTGCTAGGAAGAGCATCCTGACCCAGAGACAACGCATCTTAAAGGCCACAAAAACTCGGGCTCTGAAAACCCACTCTGAGAATGACACCTGCCTGGTCTCCTCTCTGTGCATTAAAATAATGGGCCTGTTCGTTCTTATTGCTGCCATTTGTGCTTATTTTTAAGTATCCATGTGTCGGGCTCCAAGGCCACTGTGCAACTGCAGAGTGAGAAGAGCCGTAATGTTAAACTGGCCTTTGCTTTGCATCACGCTTGCTCTCCATGGCTTATTGTTTGCTTCCTGCTCAAAGCCGCGCGGGCTGGAGGTGTCACGGTAATGTTAGAGGTGAGAACGCTACAAATAGGAGCTTTGCAAGAGTCACTGAATCCATCTTTGGGAACCAGAGAGTGCTGGACTAACCTCCTCACCACCGTATGCCATACTAACCTGCACTTGTTCTCTGTACACTTGGACTTTGGAAATGGTCATCTCCACCTTCTCTCCTCTACACTGTAGCTGCTGAAGAGGAGGCAAAGACCCAAATCCTTATCTCTGTGCAATGGGCTGTGCTCAGGGGAGTCCTTGGGGGTCACAGTAGCCCAGAGGCTACTGTGTCCTCCCCTCCTCCACAGGTGGACTTAGCAACTGGATCCACACTGATCCACCAGCCGTGCCCATTGCAAGTCAGGTCTGATAGGATCCTCTCAGAGCATGCAGCTAGCTTTAACATCATGCTTTCCATCCATCCCTAATATGCCCACTGGGGAGAAGAAGATATAGGGGCTGGCTATGCAGGTTCTTCATGCACTCTAGACTTCCCAATGCCAGGAGAACCGCTCAACAAGAGACCTGTGGGTGGTTTCCACTCACTTTCCATGCTGGGGTGGTTCAAAGGGAGCAGAGCAGTGCAAAGAATCTGCCCCAAAGTATTGATTGTGGCTCCTTCACCTTCTTGAAATAAAATGTTCAGCCCTCTGGCTAGATACCACTGCTCTAGGCGCTACGCCAGTATGAGCAACAAGAATGACTGATTGCAGTGTAGTAGCCATGTTGGTCCCAGGGTCTCGCTGAAACAAAGATAGGTGAGGCAATCCAATAAACACCGTGCCGACCTTGCCTCTCTAATAATGATGGTCTCATTGCAAAATCAAGGGAGATCATGCACTCCACTAGAAGCAACTAGCTTTTCCCCTTAAGCCAAGGGGCTCTGCTACCTTTCATAAAATAGTGGCAGGATCTGCCCTCAGGTTAACAAAAAGTCCCTTGAAAAATAAAAGTTCCTTAGAGAATACATCAGACAAATCACTGTGACAGGACCTTGGGCTTTAAATTCTACTCCCTTGTTCCCTTAGTTTGGAGGGCTGTGGAATTCTCTAAATCCCCCAACCATCCAATATTCTGGAATTGCTTGCTCTCAGTCAATTAACTAAATCTGTCTGCAAATGGAGAATTAAGTCCCCTCTGCTTTGGGTTTTTATGAGCTAAAGGGAGCCGATGCAAGGAGCCCATTTTTCTGCCTTGTGGCCTAATTTGATCTCAACACTGCAAAATATTTGTTTGAAATGTTTTCTCTTCGGCCTATTGGTGAGGATGTTAGGGTGAGACTATCGCCTTGGTTTCAAAGACAGTTAATCTGCTGCACCCAGGGGTCCTGGAACAATTTGTATAGTGTGGGTGCTGAGAGACATTGAACCAAACTGTAAACCCTGTATATGATGGAAACCACTTCAAGCCAGGAGGTGGAGCAGCACCCCTAGTTCCAGCACCTATGGCTCCACCTGGCAGCACCCAGACTGGCACTCTTTACTTGGACACCACTTCCATTGGCTTCGGTGGCAGTTTGGTGTGGGTAAGAAGTGCCGGATGTGGGCTATAATACTGGGGTCTAATTTTAGTTGTCAGGCTTAGAGTGAGGGTATTGGGTGGTATTGATGGCCTGTGAGACACAGGAGGTCAGACTGGATGATCTGGTGGTCCCTTCTGGCCTACAACTCTATAACTCTGATTGGGTCCTTGCCGTTGCTTAGGAAACTATTGTGATGTCACAAAAGATCATGATGTCAGATGGAGAATAAGCAGCAGTACCGGCTGGATTCTTTCAAAAATTCTGCTTCCATTTACCAACATGTAACCCTATTGATGTCAATGTACTGATAATCTGGGGACAGGACTTTGCCACCTGTTTTTATGCAAGTATCTGTTGCCTTGTAGATTCAGATTGAAAAGCCAGAATGAACCACCGTGATCATCTAGTATGACCTCCTATGTAACACAGACCAGAGAACTTCCCTGATACAATTCCCAGAGCATAACTTGAATTAGAGCATAATTTACACATTCAGTTTTGATTTAACTCTTGTAAAATAGGACGCCATAGCTTACAAGCGCAGAATTGTTTCCAAACTGATTATTTTTTTCCAAGTTTTCCATATGGCCTCAGTAGCTGTTTAATTGTCTCTATGCACTTTTGTTATCATAAGTAAAAAGCTCAGTTCTTTATAACTCAGCTGTATGTATTCCTGGCTGAAATCTGATGTACAATGTCCTGATAACGAAAGCAATAACTGAGTAGTTTCATCTTGAGCTGGCTATAGTGAACAGCATACAAAACCATGTGTGACCAACCATTATCGACTTCCTGTGCCATCTGTACCAACCTACAAAGAATATCTGTATTAAGCCAGCAGCATGCCAGGAGGCTTACATTGTATTTCTGAAAATAAATATTTCCCAAAACAAATACTTACTTTTTAGCAATTATTTTAAAACCCTACGTAAGTGCAACATGAATAATAAGCAGAGAGGTCACTAAATCGGGTGCCTTTTTTAAGTCCTCAAAACGACAAACAAGTCTTTGCTGAAAATGATTTATGAATATAATTCTATTTTGCTTGGCCGGCCCCACTCTTCTGTATGTCAGCTAGCCCCAACGTAGGGAAAAGGAAGCTCTATGAATTTCAGCTTCTTTTTGTATATCACAGCAGTACCTAGGGGCCCCAAGATTGGGTCCCCTGCTGTGCGAAGCAACAACAGCCAGGTCCCCCTGTATCAGTTCATCTTTCCTCCACATCTAGCTAGCCCACGCTGGCTATGACTGGCCTCCTCCAGCCACTGGGAGCCATCATGCCCATCTCAGAGCTTGAAGCTTGCTGGGCCAACCGGGATCTTTAAGGGTCTGTCTACAGTGCAGCAGGGAATGAGTCTCCCAGCCCAGGTAGAGAGACTTGCACTAGCAGCGCTGACGCAGTGCATTAAAAATATCACTATGGCCACTCTGGATCTCGAGCCCACCTGAGCTCTTACTGCTCAGGTCAGGAGCATCCTTACTAACATTTTTAGCCTGCTAGGTCAGGCCCCCCTAGCACGAGTCTGTCTGCCCAGGTTGGGAGGCTTGCTCTCAGCCACAGTGTAGACACACACTAAGAGGAAGGGAAATGGGCACCAGAAACTTCTGTTCTGCTAACATTTCCCAGCAGCAATCCGGACATTTCTGAGCACCTCGGATACAACAATGACCAGCACAGCCTGAGAACCTGCATAGAACAGACCAAATGCAGGTGCTAGAGAAGGGGTGTCTGGCTGATTGAGAGAAGAGGGCCAGGTTCCATGCGTGATAGTGACCTACAGGCCATGGTTTCAGTTGGTGGGGAGGGGCTACAAGAAAGGCGGTATGACCTAGGGGCTAGGGCACTGGTCTGACACTGAAGTGAACTGTGTTTTGTTCCTACTCCACCACTGGCTGACCATGGGCAAGTCACTTCACCACCCTCTGCCGCACTTGCCCCATCTGTCAAAGGGGATAATGAGTGACCAATATAAAGTGCTTTGAGATTGACAGATATGCGCTATATTCAAACTATCATATTAATGCTCACTGCCCACCATCTGCAGCAGAATGTCCCAGCATGTCACTGAGGGGCTAGCTGATCTAGGGCTGAATATGACTGCTACAAAGTAATGAACGTTCAGTTAACTTAGGGTTACCATTCGTCCGGATTTACCCGGACATGTCCTCCTTTTTGTGCTAAAAATAGCGTCCGGGGGGAATTTGTAAAGCACTCACAATGTCCGGGATTTCCCCCTCCCTCGGCACAGCAGAGCGAGCGGCTGGGAGGGCTGCAGGAAAGTCCCGGGCTGGACTCCGGAGCAGCTGGAGAGGAGCTCCGCCCTGCATTCTGAGCAAGTGTCTCAGCACAAAGTGCAGCCCTCCCCTTTTGCAACTGGGAGCGGTTTCTGCCATGCAGGGTAGCAAAACGGGAGCGAGAGCACTTTGTGCTGATACAAGGGCAGCTCTCCCCTGCAACCCGGTCCGGACAGGGACCGGGTTTTGTTGTGCAGGGCCAGGGACCGGGTTTTGTTGTGCTGGGGAGCTCAGCCACGTGTCCGGCTCGCACAGAGCCCAACACCCTGTTCTGAGCAGCAGGGTAAGGGGGGGCAGGAGAAGGGGCAGGGAGGTTCTGGAGGGGGCAGTCAAGAAACGGGGGGGGCTTTTGGGGGGGAGTGGAGAAAGTTTTGGGTAGTCAGGGTACAGGTAGGGGGTAGGGTCCTGGTGGGCAGTTGGGGGGGGGTCTTAGGAGGGGGCAGTTAGGGGACAAGGAACAGGGAGTCTTAGGTAGGGGGTGGGGTTCTGGAGGGCAGTTAGGAGCAGGGGTCCCAGGAGGGGGCAGTCAGGGGACAGGGAGCAGAGGGGTTTAGATGGGTTGGGAGTTCTGGGGGGGGCTGTCAGGGGGCAGGAGTGCGGAGAGGGATCGGAGCAGTCAGAGGACAGGGAGCAGAGGGGTTTAGATGGGTTGGGAGTTCTGGGGGGGGCTGTCAGGGGGTGGGGAGTGGTTGGATGGGGTGTGGGAGTCCCAGGGGTCTGTCTGGGGGTGGGGGTGTGGATAAAGGTTGGGGCAGTCAGGGGACAAGAGGCAGGGAGGCTTAGATAGTCCTGGGGGGCAGTTAGGGGCAGGGGTCCCAGGAGGGGGTAGTCAGGGGACAAGGAACGGGGGGAGGGTTGGGAGGTCAGGGGGGGCGGGAAGTGGGAGGGGCAGGGGCGGGGCTAGGGCGGGGCTCCTCCTGTCCTCTTTTTTGCTCGCTGAAATATGGTAACCCTAAGTTAACTTCCAGCCTCTTATTGGCACGTTCATCTCTCAGTGAACAATCTGAGTCCTGCTAGGCCACTGCTACTCCTGCCTGTTGTTCCTCTTCCTTCCTCACCCTCCTTTAGCTGGTTCTTTCCTTTCCCCATTTCTCCTCTGTTCTTCCCTCTGCACAGCCTTCCCTGAAGCAAATCCCAAGCCCCACCCTGCTTGGCTTCTCACCCAGCCCCTTTTGCCCAGGCTAGTTCCTAAAATGAGCAGCAGTGCAGGGTCGCCATTGGGTTTTAGAGCTGTCATGACAATGAGATAATTAGGGGAGGGGGCGTTCACTCCTCTAAGCAATTGGTCCACCTGCCTGCAGACTCAGGCAGCTATTCAGGTTATGGTTGGAAAGTATCTCTGCAGCCAAAAGGGTTAGAAACTTACTTTTTATTTTGTAGTTAAAGTTGAGATTCAAGCAACCTGGATACATCATTGTCAGCCTCAAAAATACCCCCTGCAGGCCAGATATAGAACACCTCTCTGCTATATGAATTGGGTAGGAAGATAGGGCTGGAGCTGAGCTACTATCTTGGCAGGCTCTGAGCACATCAGGGGCAGGAGGAGGCACGGCCAGGTCATTTTTATACCCTGGGAATTTCTCCACCCCTGCTAAAGTCATTGACGCAGGGGATGCTAGGGTCTCAGCAGCTCCCAAACGAGGCAGTTATAAGCCACTTACCATATACCCCTGCATTGGCCCGGAGCAGTTTCAAAATGTAAAGAAGGAACCGCATTATAAAGCAGATGATGCACCTGAGCTGAGCTATGTGGTGAAAAGAAGAGAACAAACAAAAAGCTTCCCAGTCTTGTGACACAGGGGAAGATTTCTTGTTCAACAGTGCCCTATATGGTCTTGTGAGCAGAGCAGCAAAATGGAAGTCAGGATCCCTGGCTTTTTTTCCCCAACTTTGCCTGTCTAGCTTATATTTTTGTGCAGCCACCCATCAGCCTGAGGCTGAGCACCTCCTATATAAAATAGATGGGTGGTTGCATGGTTCCTAGTCGACTCCATGGAATCTGTGGTTCGTCTTCTTTTTCAGGTTATAGAAAGCTCAGTCTAGGGACAGCTGTGCCACTGCTTTGCTGTGTGACTGTGAGAAGGTCACTTAACTGCGCTCTGCTTGTTTTTCCCAGCTGTAAAGCACATGTAAAAATTTCCACAAGAGCATTCTAAAGTGTCACTCATTACCAGCTGCAAAATGCTTTGAGAGCTCCAAAGAATCATTCCATGTAACTACAAAATATTCTCATCGCTTGGGTCTGGTTAAGTTACCTCCAGCAGATGTCATGATCGCTGACATTGCAAGAAGATGGAGACTATTATACAGACTTATAAAATGTTGACCAGTGTGGACAATGGTCGTAGACCAAACCTTTGCTGCTTTGTGTAATACACTGGCCAAATATCTGTCTCCCCTTAGGGGCTGGACTACCTAAAGAGGTTTGAGTTTGCTGCCACCTCTAAGCTAAGGCAGGTAGTCCTTTAGCTCAAGGAGTAGAGGCTTTTGTTTTCAGATCCACATGTTCTCAGGTTCAGTCCCTGCAGCTGGACCTGCCCAGCCATATCGGGTGTGTCTCAATATTACTATTCTTTGTCATCACCCAGGTAGAACCCTATAACTTTGCAGTGTCAGAGTTAGGCCTTTATTATCCATAACTGACATTAGATTTCAAAGTGCTAACAGGATAAGGATTTCCCTCAGCCCATCGATATGCTAGGAAAGGAGGAGGCTCTGCAAACACCTATTTCTATGATCACCTAGGAAGAAATCTGAATATGCTGTGGTCTATGGTAACTTTCCAAGGCCCTGGGGCCTGGCTATTGATTGATAGACGTACACAGCCTGCTTCTGATCTGACTTACTCCAGTGTCATTCCATTGATTTCATGGGAGTACTCCTGTTTCACAGCCTAGAAACAAGGGGAAGCAGCCCCATACTGCATACAGTACAGGGAGCTATTGTACAGAGCTGCACAGAGGAAGCCATTTACAAGAGCTCCAGATTTTATTGCTCCTATAAAACCCAGGAACTAAACTACCTTTTCTTGAGCACCAGCTACTGCCACTTTTATCTATTAACTATTTACTCCTAGGTGGCTATCGCACATTCTCATAACACACAACACTGCCTCTTATACCTCGGTGTATAATGCTGCCGGAGCAGTCACCTGAAATCCAGGATGGCGCTACGCTCCGGCACTTCAGAAAGCTGCAGTCTAGCAGCTCTGCCTTGTCATTTCTGAGCCTCAGGCTACGCTGCAGCTGGGGGGTGTTTCCCAGTGCAGGGAGACGAATGCGTGCTAGGGCCAGTCGAGCGTACCAAAAAAAAAGTAATTACTTTTAGCAACATCTTAAAAATGTGTGTGTGAGCAAGATGACTAATAAGCAGAGATCACTAAATGTGGGTGGCTTTTTGAAGTCCCCAAAATGAAAAAGAAATCGTTGTTGAAAATGGTTTATTACTAGGAGTCGATTATGCTCAGAGGATCCCATTCTATCTTATGTCATCTAACCCCTACTTAGAGGAAGCTCTATTATTTGACTCTTTATTTGTATCATGGGAGTGCCTGGGCCTTCTGAGACTGGCACATACTAAAAAGCAAACCCCTAGTGTGAAGAGTTTACAAGCTACATAAACAAGACAGATGAAGACTAATTGTTTGCAGCCATGTCTAGTGATCAATGGCTCCATGTCTAGTTGGCAACTGGTTTCAAGCGGAGTGCCTCAAGGGTCGGTCCTTGATCTGGAGGATGGCGTGGACTGCACTGTCAGCAAGTTTGCAGATGACACTAAACTGAGAGGAGTGGTAGATATGCTGGAGGGTAGGGATAGCATACAGAGGAACCTAGACAAATTAGAGGATTGGGCCAAAAGAAATCTGATGAGGTTCAACAAGGACAAGTGCAGAGTCCTGCACTTAGGACGGAAGAATCCCATGCACTGCTACAGACTAGGGACCGAATGGCTAGGCAGCAGTTCTTCAGAAAAGGACCTAGGGGTTACAGTGGACGAGAAGCTGGATATGAGTCAACAGTGTGCCCTCATTGCCAAGAAGGCTAATGGCATTTTGGGCTGTATAAGTAGGGGCATTGCCAGCAGATCGAGAGACGTGATCATTCCCCTCTATTCGACATTGGTGAGGCCTCATCTGGAGTACTGTGTCCAGTTTTGGGCCCCACACTACAAGTAGGATGTGGAAAAATTGGAAAGAGTCCAGCGGAGGACAACAAAAATGATTAGGGGTCTGGAGCACATGACTTATGAGGAGAGGCTGAGGGAACTGGGATTGTTTAGTCTGCAGAAGAGAAGAATGAGGGGGGATTTGATAGCTGCTTTCAACTACCTGAAAGGAGGTTCCAAAGAGGATGGATCTAGACTGTTCCCAGTGGTACCAGATGACAGAACAAGGAGTAATGGTCTCAAGTTGCAGTTGGGGAGGTTTAGGTTGGATATTAGGAAAACTTTTTTATTAGGAGGGTGGTGAAGCACTGGAATGGGTTACCTAGGGAGGTGGTGATGGAATCTCCTTCCTGAGAGGTTTTTAAGGTCAGGCTTGACAAAGCCCTGGCTGTGATGATTTAGTTGGGGATTGGTCCTGCTTTGAGCAGGGGGTTGGACTAGATGACCTCCTGAGGTCCCTTCCATCCCTGATATTCTATGATTTTCTCTGAAGGTGGAGATGATGAAACGGAGGTGAAGTGACTTGCCCAAGGTGACATATCAGGTCAGTGGCAGAGCCAGGAATAGAATTTAGGTCTCCTGAGTCCTAGTCCAATGCTCTAGTTTCCTACAAATTCAACTGGAAGGCCAGGATTTATTCCCTCCCCCTTCCCAGAGAAGAGGCTAGAGATTCCACCCTTCTGAACTGCAGCAAGGAGGGCCTTCCAGTGCATTCTGTTAAACATCTGCGCTATGGTCCGGCTCAGGGCAGCACATCTGCCTAGCTCTCTACATTGAGATGGCTACTAAAGGAAAACCTGCAAGGCTCACCTGTCAGCCCGTAAAAGCATCAGCCCTGGCTGCATCACCTTTCCACAATAGGAAGAGGCCACTAAACAACTTCATCCACTAGGTGGCGATGATGACCCACAGGAGAAAACACCCTGTTCTCTTCCAGACTCCAGTAACTGCGAGTCGCTCCCAGTGGATCTGTACTCGGGATGCTTCATGTAATACTAATTGTTTCCAGGACATGTCTAAAGATGGCTCCGTTTCTTGTTAAGAGAGCCAGCAATTTCTTTATAATGAGCGAATGAATTTCAGGGTCATAGAATGCCTTAGTGAGTCAGAATGGGAGCACAGTGCAAAAATAAGCCACCAAATATTGCAGTGGCTTGTCCAGGTGATCTAGAAATGCTGAGTGCCCATGTGGTGTAGTGAGCTGGAACAGCTGCTGCTGAAGGTGTTGGAACTTAAAGCGACACATTTGACACTGCATTTGCTCAGACTGAGGAACTGCCCTGTTGTTTTTACAATGTGAGTCCCATGTGACATTTTATTTGTTCCTTTGGACCCATCTACACTGCAGCCCTCAGCCAATCATAATACTGTTTCAAATGAGTAATGCAATCCCTCTGCCTCACCCCTGCAGTGTTCAGTGGGGAGCAGGCTGGTATACTTCACTTGTTCCAGTTAGAATCATATGAGTGGCTGGCTCATTACAGAAGCAGCTTTTCCTCTCCTGGAATTGACACCTCCCCATCTCTTATTGGGAGTGGACTACATCCACCCTGATTGAATTGGCCCTGTCAACACTGGTTCTCTACTTGCGAAGTAACTCCCTGCTCTCCATGTGTTAGTATATAATGCCTGCATCTGTAACTTTCACTCTATGCATCTGAAAAAGTGAGGTTTTTACCCACGAAAGCTTATGCCCAAATAAATCTGTTAGTCTTTAAGGTGCCACCAGACTCCTTGTTGTTTTTATAGAATCATAGAAGATTACAGTTGCAAGAGACCTCAGGAGGTCATCTAGTCCAACCCCCTGCTCAAAGCAGGACCAATCCCCAACTAAATCATCCCAGCCAGGGCTTTGTCAAGCTGGGCCTTAAAAACCATTAAGGAAGGAAATTCCACCACCTCCTGAGGTAACCCATTGCAGTGCTTCACCACCCTCCTAGTGAAATAATTTTTCCTAATATCCGAACCTAGATCTCCCCCACTGCAACTTGAGACCATTGCTCCTTGTTCCGTCAACTGCCACCACTGAGAACAGCCTAGCCTAGCTCCAACAGGTAGTTGAAGGCTGCTATCAAGTCCTCCCTCACTCTTATCTTCTGCAGACTAAACAAGACCAGTTCCCTCAGCCTCGCCTCATAAGTCATGTCCTCCACCTGCCTAATTGTTTTTGTTGCCCTCCATTGGACTGTCTCCAATTTGTCCACATCCCTTCTGTAGTGGGGGGCCCAAAACTGGACGTAGTACTCCAGATGTGGCCTCGCCAGAGCTGAATAGAGGGGAATAATCACTTCCCTCAATCCGCTGGCAGTGCTCCTACTAATGCAGCCCAATATGCCGTTAGCCTTCTTGGCAACAAGGGCACACTCCTGACTCATATCCAGCTTCTCGTCCACTGTAATCCCCAGGTCCTTTTCTGCAGAACTGCCACTTAGCCAGTCGGTCCCCAGCTTGTAGCAGTGCATGGGATTCTTCTGTCCTAAGTGCAGGACTCTGCACTTGTCCTTGTTGAACCTCATCAAATTTCTTTTGGCTCAATCTTCCAATTCGTTTAGGTCACTCTGGACCCTATCCGTACCTTTGAGTATATCTGCTTTTCCCCCCAGCTTAGTGTCATTGTGGCAGGGCAGGGGTGAAACCCTTTGAATGCCCTGCTAAAATGCTGGCTAAGCCCTGCTTTCAGGTGGAAAGGCCTGGAGCAGAGGCTCAAAGCAGCCAGCAGGGAGCCCAGCTGCAGGCCCTAATGAGGGCTGGCTCACTGTAATAGACTGAGCTAAGCAGCGACAGCTGGGCTGAAGGCTAGGAGGGCTATAAAAGCCCTGAACAAAACTCAGTTGGGAGGCTAGCCTGGGAGGGGACAGGAGGCTACAGCTCTGTCTCCTCACCACAGGAAGGGAGTCCCACGGGCCAAGAGACCCTGGAATGGGTTAAAAAGGGGATAACTGTTGGGGGATAAATGGGACTGCACAGTGGCACTGTAAAATAAAGCACAAGGGTGAAACACCAGGAGAAGGCGTGAGAACTCTTATTTTACTAGCCTGGGCACAGGGCGAGAAAGCAGAAACCCATGTGCAGACCCTGTGACAGTCATCCATGAACTTGCTGAGGGTGCAATCCATCCCATCATCCAGATCATTAATAAAGATGTTGAACAAAACTGGCCCCAGGACAGACCCCTGGGGCACTCCACTTGATACCGCCTGCCAACTAGACATCGAGCCATTGATCACTACCCGTTGAGCCCGACGATCTATACCACTTATCCATCTTATAATCCATTCATCAAATCCATACTTCTTGAACTTGCTCGCAAGAATACTGTGGGAGATCATAACAAAAGGTTTGCTAAAGTCAAGGTATATCACGTCCACCACTTTCCCCATATCCACAGAGCCAGTTATCTCATCATAGAAGGCAATCGGGTTGGTCAGGCATGACTTACCCTTGGTGAATCCATGTTGACTGTTCCTGATCACCTTCCTCTCCTTCAAGTTCTTCAAAATGGATTCCTTGAGGACCTGCTCCATGATTTTTCCAGGGACTGAGGTGAGGCTGACCGGTCTGTAGTTCCCCTGGTTCTCCTTCTTCCCTTTTTTAAAGATGGGTGCTATATTTGTCTTTTTCCAATCATCCAGGACCTCCTCCAATCACCACGAGTTTTCAGAAATAATGGCCAATGGCTCTGCAATCACATCAGCCAACTCTCTCAGCACCCTCAGATGCATTGCATCCGGCCCCATGGACTTGTGCATGTCCAGCTTTTCTAAATAGTCCTTAATCTGTTCTTTCACCACTGAGGGCTGCTCACCTCCTCCCCGTACTGTGCTGGCCAGTGCAGCAGTCTGGGAACTGACCTTGCCTGTGAAGACTGAGGCAAAAAAAGCATTGAATACTTCTGCTTTTTCCACATCTTGTGTCACTAGGTTGCCTCCCCCATTTAGTAAGGGTTTCCCTGACCTCCTTCTTGTTGCTAACATGCCTATAGAAACCCTTCTTGTTACTCTTCACATCCCTTGCTAGCTGAAACTCCAATTGTGCTTTGGCCTTCCTGGTTACATCCCGGCGTGCTTAAGCAATATTTTTATACTCCTCCCTAGTCATCCCTAGTCATCTGTCCAAGTTTCCACTTCATGTAAGCTTCCTTTTTGTGTTTAAGCTCACCAAAGATTTCTCTGCTTAGCCAAGCTGGTCATCTGCCATATTTGCTATTCTTTCTGCACATCAGGATAGTTTGTTCTTGCACCCTTTAAAATACAGCCAGCTCTTCCTAGACTCCTTTACCCCTCCCAGGGGATCCTACTCATCAGTTCCCGAGGGAGTCAAAGTCTGCTTTTCTGAAGTCCGGGGTCCTTATTCTGCTGCTCTCCTTTCTTCCTTTTGTTAGGATCCTGAACTCGACCAGCTCATGATCACTGCTGCCCAGGTTGTCACCCACTTCTACTTCCCCTACCAATTCTACCCTGTTTGTGAGCAGCAGGTCAAGAAGAGCACGGCCCCTAGTTGGTTCCTCCAGGACTTGCACCAGGAAGTTGTCCCCAACATTCTCCAAAAAGTTCCTGGATTGTCTGTGCACTGCTGTATTGCTCTGCTGTATTGCTTTCCCAGCAGATGTCAGGGTGAATGAAATCCCCCATGAGAAGCAGGGCCTGTGATCTGGATACTTCTGTTAGTTGTCTGAAGAAAGCCTTGTCTTGGTCTTGTGGTCTTCAGCAGATGCCCACCACCACATCACCCTTGTTGCTCTCGCCTCTAAACTTAACCCAAAGACTCTCAACTGGCTTTTCTCCAGTTTCATACTGGAGCTCTGAGCAATCATACTGCTTTCTTACATACAGTGCAACTCCTCCACCTTTTGTCCCCCACCTGTCCTTCCTGAACAGTTTATACCCATCCATGACAGTGCTCCAGTCATGTGAGTTACCCCACCACATCTCTGTTATTCCAATCACATCATAGTTCTTTGACTGTACCAGGACTTCCAATTCTTCCATTTGAAAATAGGCCTTGATCATTTGAGAGGATTTGAATGGTTAACATGAACAAAGGACAGAACAAAATCTCCAGAAACACCCTCTCCAAGTTGTTCTAAAGAGATTAATCCTGTGCCTTCGTAATGCCCGGCCAAATAGTAAAATTTGATGACTATACCATTGCATAATGTTTCTCTAAACAAAAAGCTGGTGTTTATATACCGTAATTGCTAACACTGTACTTGACAATTATATGGTCTTGGTTTTTAATACTGCTTATAGTTCTGAACTAAACAGTTATTAAGAAAGTTTGGCAAGTTTTTAAAGCTATTAGAACAAGTTGAAAAATGCTTATTCTTTGTGGGTGACAAGGTGGGCGAGGTGATATCTTATATTGGAGCAACTTCTGTGGGTGAGAGAGATAAGCTTATGAGCCACACAAAACTCTTATGCAGGTCTGCATGGCTCGAAAGCGTCTCTCTCACAACAATAAAAGATATGACCTCCCTCACCTTGTCTCGCTAATATCTTGGGACTGACACAGCTACAACTACAAGGAATACAACATATTTTTTGTGGGAAATTGTAAAATTATTTTACACAATTTTCTGCAATTTTGTTTGAATTTCCTATGAAAGAGAGGAAACTGAAATGATTTTGTTTTCAAAAAATCATTATTAGTACAAATTTTCAGGTTTTGGTGAAGTTTTTGAAAACTGAATTAGTTTCCAAAAATTTAGGGTTTTTTTCAATTAAAAAACCTCCTCAATGTGCTGATGAAAATGTTTTGACTAGTCCTTGCTGTAATATATGCACTGCACACACAACTCACCAGGGAAGCAATCAACTGGGAAATTTGGATACACATGATGCCCCGAACAAACCATAACCGCATCAAATACAGCTGACTCTTCCTTCCCGTCCTGTTTTGTAATAACATCCCACTGTCCGGTGACAGGGAAATCGGAGCGTTTTTTTATACTGCTGACCATAGTCTTAAAAGAAACAAACACATGAGTTTGTATTCATTGGCACACGATTCTGCAGGCAGATAGCTTTGTAAATGTCATCGGTCTTACTGGATTCACAGTAGAGAGCTGGGCGAAACCTTGCTCCACTAAACTCCATAGGAGTTTTGCCATTGACTTTAATAAGGCCAGGATTTCACTCTGGAATACATGTGTAAGAGCTAATGAACTGGCCTTGACCCCAATAACAACATGCCAAATTATTTTGATTTTCCTGCCTGGCGTTCTCTTACTGCTTTGCCAAAGCGACACCTTACAAAGATGGAAGTCAGTTACAGAGATGTGTTTTCAGTGATGTACCATTTTTAGAAGGTAGGTTCTTTGGGGCGAGGACTGTCTCTCTGTTCTGTGTTTGTACAGCTCCGAGCACAATGGGGTCCTGGTTCATGCCTAGAGTCCTAGGTGCTATTGCAATAAAGATAAATAATAATAATCACTTTGATCTGGGTGACATTTTGGAATCAGAGTTGGACAAATGTAGCCTTTCGGTATGCGTTCACCCAATAGCAGATTGATTTTCACAGGTTTGTTCATTATTAAATCTCAGTCTATTAATGCTTCAGGTAAATTTCAGCCCATGAATGGATTGCTCAGGACCAGTTCTTTGCTATACTTAATTCACTGTTCTCACTGTGTGATGTCGTCTAAGCCACATGGGATTGTTTTGATTGGATGACCGAAACATTTATTTTATAAACAGGAGGAAGGCTTAACTTGTATTTAAACCCTGTGTGACTCCTGTCTAACATTCAGATACTCCACCACCAAAACAGTCTGAAGCCAGACTCAGAGGGGATGTTTTGAGAAGCACAGTGTGACCCATTTGCCCTTCTAAATTACCAGCAGACAGACTGATTATATTTGTTCATTGCTCTGAATTAGTCAGTTAAGGCCTGATGGTGCTCATCTAACGAGGTCAGCAGGGGTAGAACACCAGCCTCTGCCCTCAGAGGAATAAGGGGCTGGGCGTGAGTTATTCTGCCACTAGGAGTCACTCTTCTAATGGGGACAGGAAGTAGGTAAAGCCATGATTCTGGCCCGCCATGCACTGGCCTTAGCAGCTCTAAGTCTTACCTTGAACTTTATATATCTTAAAAGAGCAAAGTGCTTGGCATACATCCTGATGTACTCTTGGAGCTTTGAATTGTGCATGTAATTTGGAAAATCATCAGGGAAAGGGAAGTCAGGGAAACACATCATTTCTTTGCAGGAGTTGGTGAACACGGAGCGGTAAATGCTGGCTCTGCCTTCCTCCGCACGTTCCTACAGAGAATAATAATAAGAAACAAAACAGCAAAAACATCTGCACAGAAGGTGACTGCAAGACTTGCTGTAACATGGTGGAGATTCACTCACTAAAGAATTAGCTACAGAGACAATTCTCAGCTTACCTGGGATGCTTCATCCAGCGTTCCTGCACACATAAGATGAGAAGCGCGAGCTAATGATGAGTTACAGTGTGCTACCAGTGTTGCCAACTTGCAACATTTTGTGTTTATCTTAAAGCCCCAGCTCCTGGAAGCAAGTGATAACATGAGAATCTAATCTTTCATTTTTTAACAGAGTAAGCTGTAGCCCACGGTTGCAGAGAAAAGCTTGAAAATGTGACCTGAGTGTCCCCTGGAGGCAAGTAAGAAGAACCCCAGATTTACCATTTAAAAAAAATCATGATTTTTATGCCAATCTCGTGATCTTTTCAGGCCTGATTTATGATTTTTGAACACCTAGGGTTATTTGGAGACGTGCCATTGTAACCCATGGTCCATGTGCATGCCATCTGCCGCTCTCTATCTGGGTAAGTCTGCTTTGACTCTTCAGCTCCAGGTGGGGAAACTCATCCTTTTAGCTCCAGAGGTACCTGCCTGGTTTGAACTCCAGTGTGCTAGTCAAAATGTCGGCTATCCCACAATTACAGAGAAATACGCTACAAGGTCAAAATTCCCATTGACTTCAATGGGAGCAGGATCAGACCCCTAAGCCCTGATTCTACAAGGCACTTAAGCACATTTTGCTGAATAGGGATGGACTGGAGTATGTACTTCAAATTAAGCAGATGCTTAAATCCCATCTTCAATGGGATTAAAATTAAGTGTGTGGTTTAGTGCTTTGCTGAATCAGGGCCCATGTTTTTACCATGTAATTACAGAGTACAGAATTCACCAGCCAAATCCCACCAAGGATGGACAGAAATGTTTGGTATAAAAATAAATCCAGTCAAGAAAGAGGACTCTACGTTTTAATATAATAGATGTACAGAAGTGCTGCTGCCTTCTCCAATCCTATGCTCCTTTCATAGCGCCTCTCAGATTCTATCACAGGCAGGAAAGAAAGAACATATGCATAACTTCAAATCAATACTCTTTAAAACAAAGTTGGAGGGAGTGTTGTCTAGGGAAGGTGACCAGCAACCAGGACTTGAGTTATATTCCCAGCTCTGCCACGGGCCAGCTTTGGAACTTTGGGAAAGTTACTTCACTGCTGAGAGAGACAAGGCTGCTGTGACTCAGTTTCCCCATCTATAAAAGGGGAATAATAATACTACGTTAGCTAAGATCACTTTGAGCTACTCAGATGAAAGACTCTAAACAGATGCAGACTATTATAATCAACTCCTCCTCCATTTACTGGCCGAGACCACAGTTCAGGTCTTCAGGAGGTCTGTGGTTTCTTTGCTGCAGAAAGCTGCTAAGATAAAACCAAAGCTCAAAGCAGGGCAAGGAATTTGGCTCCCCATCCCCTCTGCTCCACCAACACCCCCTTCCTTGTCTGCTTGTTCGTCAGATTTTTGCATACTCCCCTCCTTCTTCGCAGCCACCTATGCCTGGTTCAACCTCTTTGAGCTCATCCACAAGGCCCCACCTGTCCCTATTTAAAGACCCACTTTTATTGCCCCCACTCTGAGAGCTAGTCACATGTGTCTTGACTGTGATCCGAGGCAGGATTTCAACTCAGGCTTTCAGAGGGACAAGGGTAGTGCCTTAATCAACCTCCCTTTAATACGAACATGAGAGTTCGGTATGTGGAAAATGCAGAAAATTAAGAACATAAGAATGGCCATACAGAGTCAGACCAAAGGTCCATCTAGCCCAGTATCCTGTGTTCCAACAGTGGCCAATGCCAGGTGCCCCAGAGGAAATGAACAGAACAGGCAATCATCAAGTGATCCATCCCCTGTCACCCATTCCCAGTTTCTGGCAAACAGAGGTAGGGACACCATCCCTGCCATCCTGGCTAATAGTCATTGATGGACCTATCCTCCATGAACTTATCTAGTTCTTTTTTGAACCCTGTTATGTGAGGCTATTTGGCTTTGTCTGCTGATGAAATGCAAAGGTCTAATGCGACCTATTGAAATTAGTGCTAAAAATCCCATTGATTCCAGTGGGTGCAGGCTGTGGCTGGAGTTGGTTAGGATGATGGAGGGGGAACTAGCTGGGAGAAATAGTATGTAATTTAGAAAAAAAAAAAAAAAAGAGTTGGACTGAACAGCCTGACAGATCTATTTTGTTGTGTACTAGTCTCACAGGGGAAGTGGTGCATGTCATGATATATGGAATCGACAACTGTCTTCACCGGGAGGCATTTATTAAAGAAAACAGCTACATGTTACTGAAAAACAAACAGGCTTCCACACAGCTTGAGTTCAAGTCTTGTCTCTCCTGTTCACCATGGGGTGGGTTTCAGAGACAGAGCTCCAGCCCAAGCCAGAACGTCTACGTGGCTATTTTTAGTGTTGTAGCCTGAGCTACAAGATTCTCTGCCATGTCTTGTTTGTTTTATTTTTTGCTGTATAGGCGTTCCTAGAGACAGTGAATGGCTGCATATCACAATGCCACCTATTACAGGGCAAGCACTAATCTCCTAGGAGGTTTAAAACTTGACCAAGGCATTGAGAAATAAAACGGGTGGGAGGAATCTTGCATTGGCAAGATGGGGATACAGTAAATAGTCCCACTGATACTTATGCGCTAAACATTAATTTGATTGGTAGTCGGGAAGTTGCCAGTGACCTAAGGGTTAAAGTAGGCTGTTGCCAATTCATGCTGAGTGTTTAAAGTTACCTGATACGTGTGCATTTGTACTTGTGCTCTGCAAATGGGAATGTGAAGTAAGAAGGGTTATGTAATGAAAACAGAACAAAACACATAGCTCCCTATTAACAGGCAATGAGGTGCAAGAAAGGGAGTTGAACCTTTGTCAACTGCATGCTGCTTAGTTGGATTTTCGCTGCAAATACAGGAGTATCTTTACCTGTTGAGATAAGGAGCTTTATAAACATCTGGGATGGGCCCTAATTTTATTCTTTAACTGACTAAAGAAATACAGGATCCCCCTAAAGTTCCTCTGCTTTGTCTCAGGTGCAAACAGATTAATGACTCTTTGTGTGACAGCCTGGCTCTTCTTAAGTGACAGGCAGAGAAACCACAACCCTGTTTAAACACAATATCACGGTCAACAAGTTTGAACAAGTGATGGCCGGGAGAACTGCACCGTGAATTGTCTGCCAGGTGCAAAGCTTGGGGATCTTGAGACATCTAGATTCATAGATTATAGGACTGGAAGGGACCTCGAGAGGTCATCGAGTCCAGTCCCCTGCCCGCATGGCAGGACCAAATACTGTCTAGACCATCCCTGATAGACATTTATCTAACCTACTCTTAAATATCTCCAGAGACGGAGATTCCACAACCTCCCTAGGCAATTTGTTCCAGTGTTTAACCACCCTGACAGTTAGGAACTTTTTCCTAATGTCCAATCTAGACCTCCCTTGCTGCAGTTTAAACCCATTGTTTCTGGTTCTATCCTTAGAGGCTAAGGTGAACAAGTTCTCTCCCTCCTCCTTATGACACCCTTTTAGATACCTGAAAACTGCTATCATGTCCCCTCTCAGTCTTCTCTTTTCCAAACTAAACAAACCCAGTTCTTTCAGCCTTCCTTCATAGGTCATGTTCTCAAGACCTTTAATCATTCTTGTTGCTCTTCTTTGGACCCTTTCCAATTTCTCCACATCTTTTTTAAAATGCGGTGCCCAGAACTGGACACAATACTCCAGCTGAGGCCTAACCAGAGCAGAGTAGAGCGGAAGAATGACTTCTCGTGTCTTGCTCACAACACACCTGTTAATGCATCCCAGAATCATGTTTGCTTTTTTTGCAACAGCATCACACTGTTGACTCATATTTAGCTTGTGGTCCACTATAACCCCTAGATCCCTTTCTGCCGTACTCCTTCCTAGACAGTCTTTTCCCATTCTGTATGTGTGAAATTGATTTTTCCTTCCTAAGTGGAGCACTTTGCATTTGTCTTTGTTAAACTTCATCCTGTTTACCTCAGCCCATTTCTCCAATTTGTCCAGATCATTTTGAATTATGACCCTGTCCTCCAAAGTAGTTGCAATCCCTCCCAGTTTGGTATCATCCGCAAACTTAATAAGCGTACTTTCTATGCCAATATCTAAGTCGTTGATGAAGATATTGAACAGAGCCGGTCCCAAAACAGACCCCTGCGGTACCCCACTCGTTACGCCTTTCCAGCAGGATTGGGAACCATTAATAACAACTCTCTGAGTACGGTTATCCAGCCAGTTATGCACCCACCTTATAGTAGCCCCATCTAATTTGTATTTGCCTAGTTTATCGATAAGAATATCATGCGAGACCGTATCAAATGCCTTACTAAAGTCTAGGTATACCACATCCACCGCTTCACCCTTATCCACAAGGCTCGTTATCCTATCAAAGAAAGCTATCAGATTGGTTTGACATGATTTGTTCTTCACAAATCCATGCTGGCTGTTCCCTATCACCTTACCACCTTCCAAGTGTTTGCAGATGATTTCCTTAATTACTTGCTCCATTATCTTCCCTGGCACAGAAGTTAAACTAACTGGTCTGTAGTTACCTGGGTTGTTTTTATTTCCCTTTTTATAGATGGGCACTATATTTGCCCTTTTCCAGTCTTCTAGAATCTCTCCCGTCTCCCATGACTTTCCAAAGATAATAGCTAGAGGCTCAGATACCTCCTCTATTAGCTCCTTGAGTATTCTAGGATGCATTTCATCAGGCCCAGGTGACTTGCAGGCATCTAACTTTTCTAAGTGATTTTTAACTTGTTCTTTTTTTATTTTATCCGCTAAACCTACCCCCTTCCCATTAGCATTCACTATGTTAGGCATTCCTTCAGACTTCTCGGTGAAGACAGACTTATGTGCAGTGCTGGGGGAGGAGCCAATGGTCACGGTACAAGGAGGAACCAATGACATAGGGAAAGGTAGGAGAGAGCCCCTGGCAGCCAAATTTAGGCTGCTAGGTAAGAGATTGAAGTCCACGACCTCCATAGTAGCATTCTCTGAAATGGTTCCAGTTCCACACCCAGGGCCAGTAAAGCAGGCAGAACTGCAGGGTCTCAATGTGTGGATGAGATGATGGAGGAGGGATTTAGGTTTATTAGGGACTGGAGAACCTTTTGGGAAAGGAGGAGCCTGTACAGAAAGAATGGGCTCCACCTACACAAGAACAGAACCACATTGCTGGCATGTAAAATGAAAACAGTCATAGAGGAGTTTTTAAACTAAGGGCTGGGGGAAAGCTGGTCTGGAGGAGCTCATGGTTCAGACAGAGACATCCCTTAGAGACATCCCTTAGGGAAGGATCTATTAAAGGGGACATAGGTGCCAACTCTGTGGAAAGGGGATTCTCTATATCTTAGTGGAGAGGACAGAAGTTGACAAAGTACAGGTAGGAACTGAAGAACAATAGTCAAATGAAAAAGAGTCCCAGACAATTACACCACAGGAAGGCAGAGAACCAAATACTGACAAGTTTTATGAGTGCTTGTACACAAATGCTAGAAGTCTAAATATTAAAATGGGTGCCTGGTAGTAAATGAGGATATTGATATAATAGGCATCACAGAACTTTGGGGGAACAATGATAATCAATAGGACACAGGAGTGGCACTATGTGTGAAAGAAAGCATAAAGTCAAATAGAAAACATTTTAAATTAATCAAACTGTACCACAGAATCTCTATGGACAGAAATTCCATGCTTGAATACTGAGAGTATAGAGGAGGAATGTACTACTGACCACCTGACTAGGATGGGGATTGTGAAATGCTCAGGGAGATTAGAGAGGCTACAACAACAGAAAATCCAATAATAATTGGGGATTTCAACTATCCCCATATTGACTGGGTACATGTCATTTCAGGACGGGATGCAGAGATAAAATTTCTAAACACCATTAATGACTGCTTCTTGGAGGAGTTAGTCCTAGAATTCACAAGGGGAGAGGCAATTCTTGATTTAGTCCTAAGTGGCACACAGGATCTGGTCCAAGAGGTGAATATAGCTGAACCATTCAGTAACAGTGACCATAATATAATTAAATTTAACATCCTGATAGGGGGAAAATACCAAATAAACCAACCACAGTAGCATTTTACTTCAAAAAGGGGAACTACATAAATATGAGGAGGCTAGTTAAACAGAAATTAAAAGGAACAGTCACAAGAGTGAAATGCTTGCAAGCTTCATGGAAACGTTTTAAAAACACCAAAAGAGAGCCTCAAACTAGATGTATACCACCCCCCCCCACAAGAAAAACCTGTAAGAGGACCAAAAAAATGGCACCATTGCTAAACAAAGTAAAAAAGGCAGTTAGAGATAAAAAGGCATCCTTTAAAAATTGGAAGTCAAATCCTACTGAGGAAAATAGAAAATCATAAACTCTGGCAAGTCCAGTGTAAAAGCATAATTAGGCAGGCCAAAAAAGAATTTGTTTTAAGTACATCAGAAGCAGGAAGCGGGGTCACTGGACAATCAAGGTGCATAAGTAGCACTCAAGGAAGACAAGGCCATAATGGAGAAGCTAAATGAATTCTTTGCATCGGTCTTCACTGCAGAGGACATGAGGGAGATTCCCATACCTGATCCAGTCTTTTTAGGTGACAAAGCTGAGGAACTGTCCCAGATTGAGCTATCAATAGAGGTGGTTTTGTAACAAACTGATAACTTAAATAGTGATAAGTCAACAGGACCAGATGGTATTCACCCAAGAGTTCTGAAGAAACTCATATGAAATTGCAGAACTACTAACCGTCGTGTGTAGCTTATCACTTAGATCAGCCTCTGCACCATATGGCTGGTGGACAGCTAATGCGACACTGATTTTTTAAAAAGGTTCCAGAGGCAATTATAGGCCAGTAAGCCTGACTTCCGTACCAAGCAAATTGGTTGAAACTATGTAAAGAACAGAATTATCAGACACATAGATGAACACTACATGATGGGGAAGACTCACCACTGCTTTTGTAGAGAAATCATGCCTCACCAATCTGTTAGCATTCTTTGAGGGGATCAACAAACATGTGGACAAGGGTGATCTAGTGGATATAGTGTCCTTGGACTTTCAGAAAGTCTTTGTCAAGGTTCCTCACCAAAGGGTCTTAAGCAAAGTAGGCAGTCATGGATTCAGTAACTGGCTAAAAGATATGAAACAAAGGGTAGGAATAAATGCCCAGTTTTCACAGTGGAGAGAGGTAAATAGCAGAGTCCCCCCTAGAATCTGTACTGGGACCTGTGCTGTTCAACATATTCATAAACGATCTTGAAAAGGGGGCAAACAGTGAAGTGGCAAAATTGCAGATGTTACAAAATTACTCAAAATAGTTAAGTCCAAAGCAGACTGCGAAGGGTTACAAAGGGATCTCACAAAACTGAGTGACTAGGCAAGAAAATGGAAGATAAGAACATAAGAATGGTCATACTGGGTCAGACCAAAGGTCCATCTAACCCAGTATCCTGTCTTCTGTCAGTGGCCAATGCCAGGTGCCTCAGAGGAAATGAACAGAGCAGGTAATCACCAAGTGATCCATCCCCTGTCGCCCATTTCTAGCTTCTGTCAAACAGAGGCTAGGGACATCATGAATGAAATTCAATGTTGATAAATGCAATGTAATGCACATTGGAAAACAATCTCAATTATACTTACAAAATGCTGGGGTCTAAAGGAGTTGCTACACAGCCTTGGCCACTCTGGCACCAATTCAGATCAGACAAAAGTTGGCCGGGGACCAAATGCCATTTCCATAGGAAAGCTCTGGATGTGATGGAATTATTGCACCTTTCGCCCGAGGAGTTTAATGTGCAAGAGTTTAATGAGGAGTTTAAGGCCTGGCTTGACAAAGCCCTGGCTGGAATGATTTAGTTAGTGTTGGTTCTGCTTTGAGCAGGAGGTTGGACTAGATGACCTCCTGAGGTCTCTTCCAACCCTAATCTTCTATGATTCTATGCAGGACCCCAGGAGGTGGGTTAATGATCACGTGTCCCACGGCAGGTGTTTTGGAGCACACAGCACCATTGCAGTACAGGGGTGAAGAATACCATCCTTAACCGGAGGTGCAGGGGAAGAGTTCAGAGGCAGAGTGGAAACGACCAGTTTGGAATTTGTCCAGGACATTGGGGCTAAGGCCTAGTTTCATACAAACAAGTCCCTGTAATGATCACAAGTGATCCTGTGAGTGGTGTCACATCTCATCTGGAGGACGGCGCCTCCAGCAACTTGGTGCCCCCTTGAACATCACACTAGGGACATGTTCAATATTGATTCAGAGGGAAGAGTGCCACTTCCCGAAGCACCAACAGTATTTCCTGCACTGCTCAGAGGGCCTTGAGAGGTCAGCAAGTCCAACCCCTTGTGCTGAGGCAGGACCAAGTATACCTAGACCCTCACTGACAGGTGTTTGTCCAACCTGCTCTTAAAAACCTCCCAAAAATGGGATTCCACAACCTCCCTAGAAACCCTATTCCAGAGCTTAACTGCCTTTAGAGTTAGAAAGTTTTTGCTAGTATCTAACCTAAATCTCCCTTGCTGCAGATTAAATGCATCACTTCTCCTACCTTCAACCCTTGACACATTTGAAGACTTATCAGGTCCCTCCATCAGTCTTCTTTTCTCAAGACTAAAGGTGCCCAGGTTTTTTAAGTATCAGGGGGTAGCCGTGTTAGTTTGTATCTACAAAAACAACAAGGAGTCTGGTGGCACCTTAAAGACTAACAGATTTATTTGGGCATAAGCTTTCGTGAGTAAAAACCTCACTTGCATCCGAAGAAGTGAGGTTTTTACTCACGAAAGCTTATGCCCAAATAAATCTGTTAGTCTTTAAGGTGCCACCAGACTCCAGGTTTTTTAAGCTTTCCTCATCCGTGAGGTTTTCTAAACCTTTGATCATTTTTGTTGGTCTTTTCTGGTCTCTCTCCAATTTGTCCACATCTTTTCTAAAGCATGGTGCCCAGAACTGGACACAGTACTCCAGCTGAGGCCTCACCAGTGCCGAGTAGAGTGGGACAGTTACCTCCCATACATATGACACTCCTGTTACTACACCCCATAATGATATCAGCTTTGTTCACAGCTGCAGGGCCAGTGCATCCACTAGGCAAACTAGGCAACCACCTAGGGTGCCAAGATTTGAGGGCGCCAAAAAGCGGTGCCCAAAATGTCTGGGATGCTCACCTGGCACCGGCTAAATGTGTAACCCTCTTTGATCAGCTCCGGCCAGCCGGGAAGTGATGTCATTCCTCCTCCAGCCGCTGGGGGCGCTGTGTTGCTCCCTGCTGCTCTGGCTCTTCCCCGGGGCCCAGCCCCTGCTCAGCCCCGCCCTGCCCCACTCCCCTGAGCTCTGCAGCAGAGACCCGGCCCCAGCCACGCCACCGGCGAGTGCGGGGAGGTAGTTCCCCCCTGCCTCCCAAGCCAGCCCCGGCCCCCCGGAGGCCTCCCCCCCACTCCCACCTCCCCCACGGAAGACTGGGGCACCCCCCCCACGTGGGGGGGCTGCATAGGGCCCAAGAATATCTAGGGACAGCCTTAGTACCTGCCACCCTGCTCTCAGCTAGCCCCACACCACCTGCCCTGCCTGCAGCCAGCCCCACACCCCCGCCTCCATCCAACCCCTGCAGCACCCCCATGCCCCAAGGCAGCCAGCCCCGCACTCCCCTGTCTCCAGCCAGCCACTACCGCACCCCCGTGCCCAAAGCCAGCCAGCCCCACACCCCCATCTCCAGCCAACCCTGCACCCCATCTCCAACCAGCTCTGCATCCCCTGCCCTGCCCGAAGCCAGCTAGCCCCGCACTCCCCTGTCTCCAGCCAGCCTCTGCCGCACCCCCGTGCCCGAAGCCAGCCAGCCCCACACCCCCATCTCCAGCCAACCCTGCACCCCATCTCCAACCAGCTCTGCATCCCCTGCCCTGCCCGAAGCCAGCTAGCCCCGCACTCCCCTGTCTCCAGCCAGCCCCTGCCACACCACCGTGCCCAAAGCCAGCCAGCCCCACACCCCCGTCTCCAGCCAGCCCCTGCCACACCCCCGTGCCCAAAGCCAGCCAGCCCCACACCCTGTCAGGTTATTCATTTATTTTCATTAAATATGTAATCTAAATATAATGAAAATAATAAATTTTCAAGCCGAATATGTATTAATTCTATTGAACAATGCCATATTATGCAGTATTCATTTTTGAAAGTTTATAATAAGTGATGCTCAAGGGGGAGCGTTGGGGGTGGGAAGTGCAAGGTGGAAGTTTCGCCTAGGACGCAAAATATCCTTGCACTGGCCCTGCAAGAATGATTCATATTCAATTTGTGATTCACTATCATGCCCAGATCCTTTTCAGCAGTATGACCACCCAGCCTAGACAACTCCAATCCAAGCATCCCTTGGTAATGCAATATGATATGGATACAATGTGTGCGCCCTCTGTTAAATTAGACAGTGGCTTCACACCCATTCCAAGCAGCCAGGTGTTCCACCACAAAAACCACCCTCTGAGTTGGTACTAACTGGACCTACTGTTGTCAAGACAGTAGCCATGGTCCGAGTGGGCAAAGGGAGTGAAATCCCTTCTCTCTCCTTGAGATGGAGCCTGCGATTGGTGTTGAGGTGTGGTTACAGGGCAGAGTGAAGGAAACGGCATCTGGAGAGGTCTTTGGTTTCCAGAGTTGTCAATCTGGGCTTCTCCGGCTGGAACTCCATTCCAATATTTAAAAAGAAAGGGTGGTGCAGAAAGAAGTGGTGCGTAGAGGCAATGCAAGTGCTCCTGCGTTTTTGTTTATGCAAGCGTTGCTGTAGCTGTGTGACAAAGTGGGAATTCTCTTAATGTTTTGTATGAATATTCTCTGTATGCCTCGGTTTCCCTTATGTGTTGCACAAGTATCTATTCTAGGTGGTGGGACAAAGGTGTGTGATCGTTGCAGAGAACCTAGAGGGCAGGTGTGACTGCTGTCTAGCTCCCTGGGCCCAGACAATAGCTGGACACTCTGTATCGTGGCAACTGATGGCCGGGGCCCATCCTCTGCAACAGCCAGCCGGAGGATTTGGAGAACAAAGAGGGGGAGGCCAGGTGATCAGTCTTCCTGGGAAAGACACAAAGGACGGAAGAGGAGCAACAGGGCATGACTGAGGGTGGGCTGCTGGAAGCAAGTCAGGCTCCTGGTTTGAGACTCGGGGAACAGAGCCCATGGCTCTGAGTTCTGGATCTCCCCAGGCAGTCTTTGCTGAATGTCCCTACTTTCTGTGCTAACAAGCTCTGTTCTATGCTGTGTTCCAGACGACTAATAAACCTTCTGTTTTATACTGGCTGGGAGTCACTGCTGACTGCAGCGTGGGGGTGCATGGCCCCTGCTGGGGGAAGGGAGCATGTAAGGCTTCCCCAGGTGTCCCATCCAGTGGAACTCCCTGCGGGGAGCTCCTGGCGTGAACAGGGGTGCTTCTCCCTTGATGCCACACCCTCTTCCTAGCCTTGGGTGCCCCCAGACACAGGGCTTCACCTCCCAAGCTGGGCATGCGCATGGGGCGGCTCAGAAAATGACAAGGCAGAGCTGCCAGAGCATGGCTTTCTGAAGGGCGGGTGCATAGCTCCGCCCTGTATTTCAGGTGCCCGAGTGACACTCCAGGGACTATACCCCTGCTCAGATTCGGGTGGGCCTGGATGCTAAGTGGGTGGGCCATGGCCCACCCATTCCCACTCATGGCTATGCCCCTGTTGTGCACCCATGACACCTAGCACACCTGCATTCCAGCTCTGGCCTTTGATGGCCGCCTCGTCTCCTGGAGAAGGGTTAGGTTCTCTGTCCAGGCTCTCTCTGGGTTGTGCTGGCCTGTCATTGTCTCCTAGTTACTCGTTGGAAGCCTCAGCTGGCTCTGGCAGCTCTCTGCCCCTGGTGGTTCTTCCTGTGAGTCTGAGGCTTGTGCTGGGGGAGGGGAAGGTGACTATGTGGGTTGGGGGGGGGCGGTAAGGGCGCATCTTCACCTTTCTGGCCCCACGAAAAACCATCAGAAAAAGGAAGAAAGCCCCAGGTTACATTAACTTCTCTGCAGCCTCTCCCCTGAGGATTGGGAATCTGCTCCTCTCAGGGTCGGGGCTGGTGCAGAAAATCAGCAAAGTTTATGGGTAGCGCCTTTTCTATTGCTTGGGAGGATCTTCATGAGGAAACCCTCTCAGAGGTTTGCCTCCAAAGCCCCCTCCCATGAGTGCTAGTGTGTGTGTGTGAGCTGTCCCCTTGTCAGCACATCTTTGCAGCAATACACAAACATTAGTCCTGTCAGTACCCCATTTCATAGATGGGGAGACTGAGGCAGAGAAGTCCAGCTCCATACACATGGTTAACAAGCGTCAGAAGCAGGACTGGAAGGCCTAAGGTGCTGGTTCCTACTAGCCCACACTGCCTCGCAACATTTCATCACAAGCACAATGGAAATGAGATTCGGTTCACTGTGGGCCTTATTCCTTCACCCAAGTGAGAGAATGAAGAACGAGACCCTGTGATCTGGCAATAAGCAGCTCTTTGAATAAGGCACCTATCAGAGTCAGGGCTTTGTCTGTGCTGTCGGGAGGATCAGGTCATGAGAGCAGGGCAGCAAGAAGAAAGTTGCAGTGCTTGATGTCAACTTTTGTCCTGCAGGCAGAGTCTTTTTATAACATGGCTCTGCGCTGAGTCTAGATTCATTCCTGCAAGCCTGCCGACCGCCACAGAGAACATACATGCAGGAGGGTCACTTTGGGGGGCGGGGGTACTGAAAGGTTCTTCCCCTTCAGGGGTGGTAGAATCCAGCAAGGAGTCGAGCTTTTCGTGTTACAGCAAAGCAAAACCAAACTCCTGCCCTGCACTCCAGGGGTGGGCGGCTAGGGCGCAGGGCTCTGATAAGACAGCAAGGCCCGATAAGGACTGCATGTGGCACCATCATCGGACGCAACTTCCCTCCCACTCACTGCCAGAGTAAATGAGTAAGAGTGGAGTTTGCCTGGCTCAGACGCAGCTGGCTCGGATTCCCGTCCCCAAATTGTGCCCTCAGCCTCGCTTCTAAAAGCATTAAGCCGGAACTAGAGTTTGCTTTATTTTTAAGACATCTAATTAACTCGTAAGCAGTAAAATCTCAATAAAGCCTCCACAGAGTCAGTTATATTTCTGGCTGTTCTAACATGTGGTTGCACAGCACCTTGTGATTAACACAAAGGAACTTTTACAGGGACTGATGGCCTAATTTTCAGAGCAGCCACAGCTCCCCTTTACTCCAAATCAGTCTGTGGCTGTGTCTGTGGTTAGTAAAGTGACCATTAGCACAGATTTCACCACCCTGTGCAAGTGCCATAGAAAGATATGGTGCCCAAAAGTTAGTGATCTGTTCTAAACAATGAACAGATACTTCTCCTGAAGAACAAACCAGTCTATAGGCGTCAGGGAAAGTAAAATACAAGACAGGGCGTATGCAGAATGGAGTGACAGCTGGGATGCGACAACACCAGCCGTATTCTGAAATCAGAATGTTTTGTCAGAGCTTCCCACTTACTGTGAATTTCCAGAGCCCTCCGATGTCATCGCTTCGCTCGAAGCAGGTGGGCTCCAATCCCTCGTCCAGACAGCACTTAATGGAGGCCAGTCCACTCACGCCAGCTCCAATGATTGCCACTCTCTGTACCATGGTCTCCTGCGACAGAGAAGGAGCACACCTCTTCAGTGCATAGAGCTGTCAGTGAGCAGAAACCACAGCATTTCAGCAGAATGGCTTAGAACTTTATTAGAGAAGACTAGGCCACCTTTATGGACAGAAATATCGCACACATGCTCACTCTCTCTATAAATATAGTGGTAGCTTGTTCTGATTCCTATTAACACTTAGTGATGTGAATCAGATCCAGCTGCAATAAGGGAATGAAATGGAGCTGATTGATTGCCCAAGATCTGCAGGAATGTTAAACTCACAGTTGTCAGCTGCCCACTCTGCATTTCAGTTTCACAGTCACTTTAGCCATTTCTCTCCTTTTAGCCTACCAAAGCGATGTCCCGCTTTCCCCATTACCTTCGCTCCTTCTCTTCTCCAGCCCAGTCCCTGATGCCTGCGAGTGGGTTTCAGGTAGGCACGGGGGAAACAAATGCCTTTCCTGGAACCTATTATTTTGAGAAAAGCAACTGAAATGTGGGAGGAGTTTCCCTTAAAGAGCAAGCCACTTTTATGCACCACTTCACAGGGGACAGGCCTCGCTGGCAGGGCTGTGTAAGGATGTGTCTGTACAAGTATTGGTGGTGATTTTTGGAGCTTAGCATCCCTGGAGTGGAAAGCGAGGAGGAGCTGGGAGATTTGAGCTCTCTGCTTCAGAAATAAATTGTCTAGGTGATGCTATTCCAGACAGCACCTGGGGTCATTGGGCAGTGGTGACCAACCCTGATTCCCATCCGGATATAGAATGACAGTGATTCCCTAAATGCCCTTCTCTTCCACGTCCCACTTGGCTCTGACTCCACTTTTCAGCCCACGCAGAGGGGTCCCTAGAAGCCACAGACCCTGCAAACAGGCTGCAGATAGAGTAGATCACATCCTCAGAGTTGCGGTAACAGCAGGGAGAGAAAGACTAGTGCCAGGGAGCACTAGGAATACATGGAAGTGGGGTGGTCTGGTTATGTTCTGAGAGGAAGCGGGATGGGGCTCAGCATCTGGGGAACCTAAACCACCCATTCACCAAAGCTATTTTTTAGAAGGCTTCTTATATGCCATCTGTCTGGTCCCCACTGTCCCGCCAGCTGCCGGTTCTTCCCAGAATGGTGGAGTCACAATACCTCCGTTAGTTCTTGCCATGTTGTCAATGCAAAGTGGTCATTAGGAGTGTGCTACTCCTCATTTCAGCCCTAGAAAGGGATTGTTGGGACACCAGTGATGATTCTAGTACTGTGTTTGCACACAGCACAAACCCCACCAGCAGCGAAACGGGTGTATATTCACCTGTCAGCCTGTGCTAAGGAAAGCTGAACTACGTAGTGAAACCCTATTTGTACACTCTTCAGGGTGTCTGGCTTGTCCAGATTTTCCACATGCCTTCCTCTGGTTCAGAGTGTGCAGGCACTTCCTTCTGACCAGCCACAAGCTAGGCACAGAGTCCCCTCGCCGGCGAGTGCTAGACCTAAACAAACCCATAAGTCATTGCCTGGAGATTGCACAATGCTGGAGCTGCATGAATAATCCACGGCAAGTAATTTATTGTGTGCAGCTGGTTAATAGCAGCAGACAAGAAGAAGTTGTGTTGGTTATTCAAAAGCCAGGACTGACCCGGCATATTCTTGAGGGCCACTGACTGGCCCTTCATCTGTTCATATGGATACAAACATGGAGCACCCACCACATGATGTAACTGGCACATTCAGCCTCATTCGCTGTTCATGGGTGGTCTGGGATCAGTTTGCCATTTTTCTGATGTGGTTATTTATTGGAAATTATTCACGTAATCAGAGAGCCGAAGGGCAATTGTACACAAGGGCCAGTCAGGAAGATCAATGGGACTTAAACCAGGAGAGCAGAGAACCAGCACAAAGCAACAGAGGGTCCTGTGGCACAGTGGCTGGTGGGACAGAATGTGCAATGGACAAGGGGAGAAAAATCATTAGGTGTCATCAGGGACCACGGGTCCCAAACCCTGGTCCACAGGGCTCTAAGGTAACCGGTCAGAACTTATTGGCTCCTAGAGACCTGGTAACAGTTGCCAGAACGAGAAGCTCAACCCTGACAGAGGACTCCAGACCTGGGCTCTCATTGGTGGAACTCCAGGAGTCCTGATTGGTTCCCTGCTCCTATTGAAACCAAGCAGAGGAGCAGGAAATTGTCTGTGCAATTAGGTTTCTCCTGCTCAGGGCTGCATCCACTGTGTTACCTGCCCCTACTGGGTCAGCCTGCCCACGTCCTAGTCATGACAGCTATGGAAAAGAGGGCAGAGTAAAGCACATGGATGCATGTTGCCCAGATAGCCTATTACATATTTGTATTACAGCAGCACCTGGAGCTTCAGAAGAGTTTGGGGTTCAGTTGTGCTAGGCACTGTACATGTATAGGGGGTATATCTACACTGCGTGCTTCTTTCAGTGGTGTGTAATGTACATACATGCATAGCCCCCAGCAGAAAAAACCTCTGGCAGCAGGGATGGAGCCTTTCCCTGCTGCCTTCCTCTGCCAGAGCCTTTCATTGACACTTGTAGCTACATACTATAGCATGGACACAACCTGCTTTTCACATGGTGCATAGCTACACGTACCTTACACACCACCATCAGTGGTGCATAGTGAAGACGTGACCACAGTTAGGCAGTCCCTTTCCCAAATAGTTTACAGTCTTAGACTGGACAAAGCGTGCAGAGAGAAACTGAGTGACAGAGAAGCAAAGTGATTTGCCCAAGGTCACATAGCAAGGCAGTGGCAGAGATGGGAATGTTGTTTAACCGCACAGTTTGAAGTGCTGCTACATAAGAGTATTCCCACAGAATTCTTGCCAGCAAGTTAAAGAAGTATGGGCTGGAAGAATGGACTATAAGGTGAATAGAAAGCTGGCTAGATCATCGGGCTCAACAGGTAGTGATCAATGGCTCCATGTCTAGTTGGCAGCCGGTATCAAGTGTAGTGCCTCAAGGGTCGGTCCTGGGGCTGGTTTTGTTCAATATCTTCATTAATGATCTGGAGAATGGCATGGACTGCACCCTCAGCAAGTTTGCAGATGATACTAAACTGGGAGGAGTGGTAGATACTCTGGAGGGCAGGGATAGCATACAGAGGAACCTAGACAAATTAGAGGATTGGGCCAAAAGAAATCTGATGAGGTTCAACAAGGACAAGTGCAGAGTCCTGCACTTAGGACGGAAGAATCCCATGCACTGTTACAGACTAGGGACCGAATGGCTAGGCAGCAATTCTGCAGAAAAGGACGTAGGGGACGAGAAGCTGGATATGAGTCAACAGTGTGTCCTCATTGCCAAGAAGGCTAATGGCATTTTGGGCTGTATAAGTAGGGGCATTGCCAGCAGATCGAGGGATGTGATCGTTCCCCTCTATTCAGCATTGGTGAGGCCTCATCTGGAGTACTGTGTCCAGTTTTGGGCCTCACACTACAAGAAGGATGTGGAAAAATTGGGAAGAGGAGGGCAACAAAACTGATTAGGGGGCTGGAGCACATGACTTATGAGGAGAGGCTGAGGGAACTGGGATTGTTTAGTCTGCAGAAGAGAAGAATGAGGGGGGATTTGATAGCTGCTTTCAACTACCTGAAAGGAGGTTCCAAAGAGGATGGATCTAGACTGTTCTAAGTGGTACCAGATGACAGAACAAGGAGTAATGGTCTCAAGTTGCAATGGGGGAGGTTTAGGTTGGATATTAGGAAAAACTTTTTCACTAGGACGGTGGTGAAGCACTGGAATGGATTACGTAGGGAGGTGGTGGAATCTCCTTCCTGAGAGGTTTTTAAGGTCAGGCTTGACAAAGCCCTGGCTGGGATGATTTAGTTGGGGATTGGTCCTGCTTTGAGCAGGGGGTTGGACTAGATGACCTCCTGAGATCCCTTCCAACCCTGATATTCTATGATAACCCTCACTCCTCTCCACCTTGGAATATAAAGGTGCAGTTTCCAAGAGGGTGTGATCTTGGGTTATGAAAAATGGGTGGTGCATCTAACCAAATGTGTCCATTGGTTTTGGATTCTGGTCACAAGTTGGCAGCACAGAGCAAAACAGTTACCGCTAACTGCTTCCATGCATGTGGGACACAGACTAGCTGACTTCTGGTTGGCCCTTCCAGCCCCACTTTTCTATGACAGGGTCTGGCCCACAGTGTCAAACACCGCATACAAGAAAGAAGAATCAAATACAACCAGAAAAGGGGGACTAAGGAGCTGCAGTGGGAAATCATACCCAAGAGAAGGATGTGGCAGTCAGAATGAACAACACATTGATTAGGCCCCATTTTAAATTTCATAGACTAATGAAACAATTCAATTAGTTTAACTGGCATGTTGACAATTGAATTGAAAGGTTTTTAATCCTTTTAACTGAGTTCATTAGCTTATTTGGGTTGAAGCAAATAAAGGAGATCTTTGCAATTGGTTGATTACAGGGATTCAGATATTTGGTTTCAGTGTGAGTTGGTTGTCTAATTTCTTCTGCCCTACTAGGAAGGGCTCAGTATTATTCCATGTGGGCAGAAAGATAACTCCAAAAAGTAGGGGCATCGCTGCTTGTCATCTGGCCTTTGGATCTAGCTTCACTGTTAATCTGAAACAACATGGGTTTCTTGACCATCTATTCACTTACTTCCCTATTAGTAGAGGACCCAGCCAAGATTGGGCGCCCATTGTGTTAGGTGCTGTACAAACCCACAGTGAGAGACAGCATCTGCTCCAAAGAGCTTCCAGTCTCTGCAGGTAAGAAAGACAAAGGGTGGGAGGAGAAACAGAAGCACAGGGAAGGGAAAGGTTTTGCCCAAGGTCACACAGCACACTGGTGGAAGAACCTGGAATAAGAACTCAGATCCCCTGACTCCCAGTCCAGTGCTCTTTCTGCTAGAGTGCTACCTTCAAGAAGATTCTTCTTTTGACTGTTTTTTGATGAAAAAGCAATTTCAAAAAAAAGAGTATGGTATGCAAATTTTGCCACTAGAAAAGGGGGTGGGGTGAGGAGAAGGTTGGTGGGGGGGAGGAGAGAGATGGGGGGAAGAACTGAAATCCCCCAAACCAAACTTTTTTGACCAGCCATACAAAATATGAGGCCAGCTAGAAAACGTGGTGGCGCAGGGCCAGAAACACATGTCAACGGGACGGCCTCCCTATTGCTCCATTCCACAACGCTACTCTGTAGCTAGGACAGTAAGGTCAATGACCTTGGCTAGTCAGCAAAGAGGACATTGACATACAGGTTTGTGGCCCCTTCAGCTCCAGCACGAGGCATGCCTGTAGTGCTCGTGACGTTAATATTTCACGTGGAACGGAGTTAGAAAATGGTTGCAACAGTGCTATAAAATGCTACGCCAGCATTGCTGCAGTGTACCAGTTGCACAAGTCGTAGCTGCCTCTGGTTTCATTGGGATAATTTGGTATCCAGGCCCGAATTTTAATTGAGCTAATACTAGAGCTGTGGAAAGTGGGTGTTTTTGCAAGAGTGTTATGTTGTACACATAGATGGGGGAGGGTTTGTTTTTTGGTTTTCTTTTTGATGACGGTGATCTTGAAGTCTGGTGTGAATATGACGGCCTCCATCTTAACCAACACAGCAGGGACTGAAGTAGGGACCTAGAGACCTAGACACATGCACTGCTACAGCTGACACTAAAGCTCCCTCGCTAGGGCTGTAAGACTCAACCTCTGAGGATCAGGCGCAGAGGGGGACCTGAAGCACTCACCGGCGGGGTACACTAACACCCCCTCAGGCGTTTTTCTGTTTGCCAAACTCAGACACATCAAGGGCTTCTGATTAGAAGAGTTCAAAAGGAATTTCCTGCAACAAGGAATACTATAACTAGAACCACCACTAGAGGCCAGTCAAAACACTAGGGGGAGCCTTGCCATTCACTTCAACAGTCACAGCAATATGCCCTAGGACCATATTACTGAATGGATTCCCAAGAGTGTCCCTCACATCTTCCTCCAGGCTAGATGTAGCAATGTCATAGGGTGAGCCCTACCGAGAGCTCCCTCCTTCAGCAGGTCAGGGCGCAACCAGTGAACTCACCTCAGTTTCCCTCCTTCAGAGGCTTCAATAACTTTACTTCTGGCTCTCTGGATACAATGCCCTCCTTGAGGCTGGCTTATTATAAAAACTTGTGCAAAACAGTCCATAACAAAAGTTCTAAACATACAGTCCATTTCTCACCCCAGTGCAAGCACTCATTAAAACTCATTAAATCTTGTCCCAAAAGGCCCCGCACACCAGCCCCTTAACCGGGCCCGGACTCTGTCAGGCCTATTGTATTAATTTAACTGGAATATCTGGGCCAAAGCTGTTAGCGTAACCATCTCACTGTCCAACATTAAACGGTGTTATACAAGGCCCAAGTTTTGGTATATGGAGACCTCAGCCTGCTTAGCCCTATGGCAAAGACACCATTAAAAATCCTTTAACCTTGTATTACAGATACAGAAAAGACAGAAAACTAGTTGTTAAAGCTTTTGAAATGTAGAATATTAAATAAGGCTTGCATTTTAACAGCCTGCCTTGTTCCCTGTCCGGGGATGGCATGATATCCTTTTCCTTCAGCTGGAGACTGTTTGTAGAAGGAAAACCCCCCTTGTTTAACAGTCTCTTGGATAGTATTACGGACAATGACCTTCCTTTTTAAGGAAAAGAAGAAATTAGTTGAGATGGGCTGGAGCTGTTGTCATTAAAGTCCAATCCCGTTTCCTAGAAGACAAATGCACACAAAGGGGAGAGGAAAGAACAGCAAAGATAGAAAATACAACTTCTGTCTCTGGTGTTGACTCACTTGCACCCTCACTGCATTAGGGCTGTTTGGGGTATTGCTTTTAGCTGCCTCTTTCTGGTCACAGGCTCAATATCAGTGTTGCAAAATGTACAGTCTTTGCTGGCTAAGCCAGACTCCTATCAGAGAGAAGGAAAAAGGAGAGGTAGAGAGAGAGAGGAAAGGGGAAATAAGATAGGGATAGAAAAAGACACATGGGGTAGAGTGGGGACAAAGTCTCACATGCCAATGATGGTAGGGGTTTAGCTGAAGCTGGTAGGGGTGGAGATGTCATCTGGGTCCCTCTCTCTGGCCTGGCCTGGTCAGGACATTTTTCAGAATGAGGATGAAGAAGACCTGAGGTCCCCCAGGAGATGGTGAGGGTGGCAGCCATGATGATGAAACTCGCTCCCATGGTCAATTTTTCTCCCAAAGTCTCTTTCTTTAAGGTCCCCAAAGGGAGTGATGAGTGGAATCGCCCATCCTTTCATTATTTTGTCCATTAATTAGGCATGACTTCTGATATGCCAAATTTAGTCCATCAGTGTCCCATTCTTGTTCACCAGACATAATTTTAACACAGCCCTCGAGTTATATCAGTTGGCCTTTTAGGTTCCTTCCCCTGGTTACTGCAGGCCTGGATTTCAGCTCCATCCTGTGGCTATTTCTCATCCCTCCCATTCCCCACTTTCCATGAGACTAAACACAGCCCATCTAAGCACGCAGGAGACAGGCCGTCCTGCAGTGACACAAGTGCTGTGATCTGCTCTGCTGGAGGGACAAAGCTGGAAACTGTCAACTACCAGCTTGAGGTTTTATTTTATTTTATTTTTTTTTAAGAATCCCTTATCCTAGTTCCAAGTCAGTCTAATTGCTAAATGAGGCCCTGAACGCAGCTTGGCAGCAAGACTGAATTATGGGTGGTTAAAGAATTCAGTTATGAAATCAAGTGGGATTTTTTCCCCCCTCTAAAGCAAACGAAATGTAGTATTTACCCTGGCCTGCCCTGCTCCTCATACAACCTTCCCCAGCCCAAGAGAGAAATCAGCAAGGTCAGGGACAGGCAGCTCACCCTCAGGCCCAGATAGGCATCTGTGTCAGAGGGCTCAGTTACAACACAGTTAAAGCAACATTCTGGTTTGTAATAGGGGGGACATTAGCAGAGTCCTGAACTTCAGTAAAGCCTTGGATAGTTCAGGCATTACAGAGGACCAGATCCGCAGCTGATGTGGACTGGTGTAGCCCTGTTGAAGTCAGTGGAGCTATATCAATTTACATCAGCTGAAGATCTGGCCCAGAAAGTTTTAAAATAAATCCTAAGTGATACACATTGTGATAGTGGGTAGGACACTGGACTGGGATTCCTGCAGGCATGGATCCTACTCACAGCTCTTCCACTGGCCTGCTGTATGACTCAACACTCTGTGCCTCTGCTTCCCTTCCTACACACTGTTTGTCTTGTCTATTTAGACTGTAAGCAGTTATGTGTATGTATAAGATCCAGTACAATGGGGCACCAATCTTGCCTGGAGTTCCTACATGCTACCTTAATACCATTTTGGGAGAGCATAATTTAAGTTGATCAACTACATTTCTTTTTCAGTTAGGTTTAAAAAAATGTGACGGAGCAAGAGGGTATTGCTCAGTGAGCAATTAAGAGCAGAGTATTTTTGTTTAAATGGACACACCATCTGCTTGACTTCTAGTACATGAACAAAACAAAGTTAATGTCTGGTACCAAACTTGTACTGGACCCCCGCTCCCCACCCCCCTTCCTCCATCCAGCAGGTTTTGTGGTTTAACAAATCTCAGTTTCCTGTTTTATAAACATGTTTCTCTCTCTCTCTCTCTGCCTTGGGAAAGACACACTCAAACCAGCAGAGGAAACAGACCAGTTTAATTGACTCTACAGAAGAAAGAGTGAAACTGACTAAACATAAAGGCCCAGATCCTCAAGATATTTATGTGCCTAACTCCTACTGAAATCAGTGGGAGTTCGGTGCCTAGACACCTTTCTGGATTGAGGCCAAAGAGCTATCAAATGCACAAAGCAAACCTACCAAAAATAGAGATGACTGTGTCGTTCTTACCTCTGGTTTCCTTCAACTGCAATAATGGTAGATGTTACCTCCGCCTTAGCGTGGATATGTTGACCATGTCCTTTTAACCTGTGATTTTGAACATGATGTTGCATGTCAGATTAGGTGTGTAGATGCACATACAAAAATGCTCTTTTCCTAGCTGCTTTCATGGGGAAATTTTCAAAGGCACATCAAGGATTTAGGAGCACAAGTCCCATTGCCATTTGGTGGGACTTGTGCTCTTAAAAACTCTTAAGCTGTTTGAAAATCACCTCTATTTATTAAGAAAATAAACCCATTTCTTAATGGCCTAGCACTCTGCTCTGTGCTTCACATGCATTATTTAGAAATGAGGTATGCTTCCTTTCTTAATGGACACGTTAGCACTGGCATGAACCTCTTCTGTCTGAGCTACAAGAACTAGCCCTGTTATCCCAAGGGCTGTAGCAGACTCATAAACCTGTATGTAGTCTAGCCACTACAGGGAAACAGAGCCACATGTATGTGCTTACAGGGGCGACTCTAGCTTTTTTGCAGCCCCAAGCATGGCAGTCAGGCAGCCTTCGGCGGTATGCCTGAGGGAGGTCCCGGTCCCGCGGATTTGGTGGCATGCCTGCGGGAGGTCCACCGGTCCCGCGGCTTCGGCGTACCCGCTGCCGAATTGCCGCCAAATCCGCAGGACTGACGGACCTCCCGCAGGCGTGCCGCCGAAGGCTGCCTGACTGCCGCTCTCGCAGGGACTGGCAGGGTGCCCCCCGCGGCTTGCAGCCCCAGGCATGCGCTTAGAGCGCTGGTGCCTGGAGCCGCTGCTGCGTGCTTATACCTGTACGGCCCATTAGCCTTTTATATTTTTTTCAATGATGAAGATGTACCAGATTCTATGTGGGTTTATTAGTCAGCTTTGGGCAGCCTTGTTGAAGTTACTTGGAATGTGAGTTGAGTTCTCTCTCTCCTTGACATAAGCATGGGGTCAGGCTGCTGGGCATCACAGGTCATGGCGTTTTCGGCTAAAGGAAAGGTCACATCTTCCAAAATTTTTATTTACTGGTTATGTCATGACTCCAAATAAAAGTCTGTGGCTGGAGTCCAAGAGCCGCTTGCTTCCTCAGACAATGCAAACTTACCATAACTGATCCAAACAGCAAATGGGGCCCTGTCTATTTTGAAAACTCTCCGGGGAACCATAAGGGGTCTCAAGTTGGGCACCCAAATCAGAGGCTGATAATATGGCTGCTTTCTCAGCTGTTTGCTTCCTACCCCTCAGATGACCTGTTTGGACTTACCTTCCAGAGCTGCTTTTTGCTCACTTCCAGCTCTTTTAGGCACTTTCAGATCCCGTAGTAGGTGAGCACCTCTCAGGCATTAATGTATTTATCCCCACAACACCCCCGGAGGCAGGGAAATGCTCAGGTTTACACCTGGGAAAGTGAGATATGGCCTTGGCAGCTCAAATGACTTGGAAAGCAAGTTCTTTGGGGGAGGGCCTGGCTCTTCGTTCTGTGTTTGGGGAGTGTCCAGTGCAATGGGGCCTTGATCCCTCATGGGAGTCCCTATGCAGCAGCACCAGCACTATAAAAATAATCAGCACCAATCATCAGGTGCAGCTCTATGCCTGAATCCAGAAACATCCCCTGTAACCAGCCCAGGGTGGTTTGCAGAGTCAGGGTACAGACGGGCCTATCTCCTTTGGAGACACTCATGCATGAGGCCAGATTGCCTTTATGTGGGGGCAGGGCCAGATTAACCTTTCGTGGGTGCAGCGCCAAGCATATTTGTGAGCCCCCATGAGGGCAATGGACCATGGCGAGGGTGGGGGGGTCGGTCCCCAGAGCGAGGGGCCGTCAAAGGGCATAGTATGGGAGGGGTGACCCCGCTCCCCCCAGCCCAGTGCTAGGGTAGTATTTACAAACCGGCAGTTGCCAGACGCACAATGGCCCGCCCAGCCCTGTGCTGCCAGCATGTCCCTTTCCCTCAGGGGTGGGCCCATGCCACGCCACATATCCCCCCCGCCCAACACTGGAACACCTCCCCCCCCGATTCTCTATGGCCAGAGCCCCCTGGACCCACTATACCCAATGCCCCCAGGAGACCTGCCACAAATGCACAGCGCCCTGCACACCACCACCCCTACCTAGCACCCTCCGCCCACAGCCCCACTACAACTGCCTGGCACCCCGCACAGAACCCCCACTCTCCAGTGCCCCAACACACAGATCTTCCCTGCCACCTCACAGCCCAGCTCTCCCCAGGCCCACTAGAGACCCACTCCCCCACGCCCTGCCTCCCGGCCGCACGCACCAACCCTCTGGGAGGCGACCCTCTGACGGGCTGAGCTAGCAGCACAGCCAGGGCTGGTCCTGGGGCGAGGAATTGCTCCAGCCCCTCGGGAGTGGCGCGATCAGCCAGGCCAGGGCCTGCCCCAGCCAGGCTCCCCCAGGACCCATTTCCCTGGAGGGGCCCAGCCAAGTATCCCCTCCCCATTTCTCCCCCCACAACTGGCTGAGATTGGCCAGGCTTCGGCACCAGTCCCAGGCGGTTCAGCTCCAGGGAGACAGGAGGGCCCACAGGTGGTGGGAAGCAGAGACTGTCCAGAGCCAGAAGTGCACTGGGTCAGACCAGGAGGCAGAGAGAAGCTGGTGGGTTGGTCAGGGGGTGGAGAGTAGGGTTACCATACATCCGGATTTTCCTGGACATGTCCGGCTTTTTGGGCCTCAAATCTCCGTCCGGGGGGAAATCCCAAAAAGCCAGACATGTCCGGGAAAATAGGGAGGGAGGGACCGGCGGTGATCGGCCGGGGGCTGGAGCCGCTGGGGCCGGCAGTGCTCGGCCGGGGGCCGGGTTGGGGCCGGGGCTGGCGGTGCTCGGCTGGCGGTGCGGAGCTGGGGGCTGGCGGTGCTCAGCCGGTGGTGCAGAGCCGGGGGCCGGGGGCCGGGCCGGGGGTGCTCAGCCGGGGTTCGGGGCCGGTGGTGTGGAGCCGGGGCCGAGCGGTGCTCGGCTGGGGGCCGGCAGTGCGGGGCCGGGCGGTGCTCGGCTGGGACCGGCGGTGATCGGCCGGGGGCTGGAGCCGCTGGGGCCGGCAGTGCTCGGCCGGGGGCCGGGTTGGGGCCGGGGCTGGCGGTGCTCGGCTGGCGGTGCGGAGCTGGGGGCTGGCGGTGCTCAGCCGGTGGTGCAGAGCCGGGGGCCGGGGGCCGGACCGGGGGTGCTCAGCCGGGGTTCGGGGCCGGTGGTGTGGAGCCGGGGCCGAGCGGTGCTCGGCTGGGGGCCGGCAGTGCGGGGCCGGGCGGTGCTCGGCTGGGGTCGGCGGTGCCGGGCCGGGCAGTGCTCGGCCCAGGGCTGGGGGCTGGAGCCGGCGGTGCGGGGCCAGGGTCGGGGGCTGGCAGTGCGGAGCCGAGGACGGGCCGGCGGTGCTTGGCCGGGGGCTGGTGCCTCAGGGCCCGAGCCAAGCCAGGCGGGAGACGCCGGGGCCAGAGCCTCTTGGCCTGGGCCGGCCGGCCGCCAGAGGGAGCCGCTCGGCCGGGTGGAGGGCCGGATTGGGCTGCGCCCCCCCGCCCCAGCTTGCCTGCTGCTTCAGGCTTCGAACATTTGATTCGCGGGAAGCAGGGGAGGGGGAGGGGCGGGGGAGCAAAGTGTCCAGGGGAGGGGGCGGAGTTGGGGCGGGTCCTGGAAGGGGCGGGGCTGGGGAAGGGGCGGAGTTGGGGCGGGGCCGGGGCCCGTGGAGTGTCCTTTTTTTGGACCCTTAAAATATGGTAACCCTAGTGGAGAGGAGCCCTCAGCCATCCAGTGGGCAGGCCGAGAAGAGCAAGTGGTGGGAAGCCAGCGAGCAGGCAGGGTCTTAGGACGCAGTGCTAGCAGAGCAGGCTGGGGCCCCTTCTGAGCATGGGCCTGGCTCCGTGGTGCCACTGGTGCCATTGTAAACCCGGTACTGTGGGGGGGTGGGGGGACAGAGGAGCCTCCCCCAATTCCAATGCACTCCACAAAGAGGCAAGGCCAATCATAGGCTCTTTCTTAACTGAGAGGAGTTGAGGGGTGGTTCCCGCCAGGCATCCCCAAGGAGAAGCTGGGGCCATGGCCGTGCCCCACATCGTGCAGTGGCTCACGTTGCTAGGGGAAGCAGACTCCCACTAGAGAGCTGGAGGAAGGATGTGTTGCCTGCGGGGGACAATCCTTCCTGGGGCTCCCCGGGGGGAGTGCAGTTTTACATCACGCCCACACCCTGCTTCACCCCAGAGCAACCCAGGCAGCAAAATACCCAATCTGGCCCGTAATATTTATCTGCCTTAAAGTTCAGCTACCCATGAATTATCAAGCCCCTATAAAC